>NC_138035.1:69307193-70024969 GCF_964106645.2 Podarcis pityusensis
GTGGACCCCTTCTGCGTCCACCATAAATCCCAGAAAGTCCACCTGAGGCACTCCTAGTAGACATTTTTCCCGCTTCACCTTGAGACCCGCCGTCTGGAAACGGTGCAGAACGGTGCGGAGGCGGTCCTCAAACTCCTCTGGTGTGGGGCCGGCAATCAACACATCATCGAAGAAGGGGGTGACGCCAGGAATCCCTTTAAGGAGAGAGTCCATTATATTCTGGAATATGCCTGGTGCCACGCTGACACCGAATTGCAGCCGCTTTACCCTGAACGCTCCTCTGTGCGTCACAATCGTCTGTGCCTCTGCTGTGGCCTCATCTACTGGCAGCTGTTGATATGCTTGGGCCAAGTCCAGCTTGCCAAAAATTTTCGACCCAGCCAGGGTGGCAAGGACATGGCTGACCACTGGCACTGGGTATGCGTGGGCCGTGAGGGCCTTGTTTATGGTACATTTGTAGTCTGCGCAGATGCGGACCGAACCATTAGGCTTGACGGGTGTGACGATTGGGGTTTCCCAGGGAGCATTAGGCACCGGCTCCAGCACTCCTTGCTCTACGAGTCGGTCCAATTCCTCGTCTATACGGGGTTTCAAGGCGAACGGGACCCGGCGGGCCTTGAGCCTGACCGGTCGTACTGCGGGGTCAAGCTGTAGCGCAATGGGGGGGCCCGTATACTGTCCCAATTTCCCATCGAAAACCCCTGGAAATTCCTTGCATATGGCGTCCACGTCCACTTGTAAGCTAGTGTGGTTCACCCCGGTGACAGCTAGCCCCAGTGGTCCAAACCATGCCAATCCCAGTAAGCTAATGTAGGGGCCCTTGACCACAAGCAAGTCCAGTTGCCGCGTCCGCCCTCGGTATTGCACCCTGAAGGTCCCCACCCCCATTGTGGGGACCTTACGTTTCTGGAAGTCCCGGAGGGTGAATGGGGCCGGCCTGAGTTTGGGACCCCCAGTGGGACACAGTTTCCTTAAGGTCCTTGCCGAGATTATGGATAGAGTTGAACCCGTGTCAAGCTCCATGCGGCATGGGGCCCCCTCTATCTGTACCTCTACATAAATTTTCTCTACGTTGGGGTGGGGCAACTGGTATACCTGGAAGTCCGTGAGCTCCGTCGAGTTGCCTTGGTGCGTTGGGCCCCGGGACCTGGGGCTCTTGGATTGGTCATCTGATGCCTGGTGTCGGGTGGGCCGAGCCCGACACACCCGGGCGATGTGTCCCGATTTTCTGCACTGCCTGCACTCTGCGTTGCGGAAACGGCAGGTCCTCCTCTCGTGACTCTCCCCGCAGCTTGCGCAGTTCCCTCCTTCTCGTCGAGGCAGCTGTGGTCTGTGCGCTGCTTGAGTGCGCTGCTGTACTCGGTGCACCTCCTCCCTGTCGGATCCTGAGTCGTCGGTGAGGTCTTCATGGTGGACCCTCGGTTGGGATGGCAGGCTCGGCCGTGCCTCTTGGGTCGACCTCTCGGCAGCTTCTGTTGCCAGGGCCTCCTCCAGAGCGACCTGGAACGTTAGGTCCTTCTTAGCGTAGAGGCGTCGTTGCAGCTTCTCATCCTTCAGGCCACCGACGAGGCGGTCACGAAGCATGTTCTCCAGCTCTGAGAAGTTGCAGAACCGGGCGGCTTGGCGGAGAGAGGTCACAAACCCAGTTATGGTTTCCCCAGGGGCTTGCCGCTTTGCGTAGAAGGCATTTCGACGAGCCACCACTGAGGGCTGCGGCGAAAAGTGCCCCTTCAGCTGTTCCATTATTGTTTTGTATGGAACAGTAGCGACGTCTTCAGGCGCAAGGAGAGCCCGGGCGATTTCAAACGTCTCCTCTCCGCAGACGCTGAAGAATATCGCCCTCTTCTTGGCGTCTTCTTCGTCGGTGACCCCTTTGGCTTCTAGGAGGAAGGTGAAACGGGAGGCGTACGCTTCCCAGTCTCCAGATGCTGGGTTGAATGGCGAGAAGCTGCTGTTGGCTGCCATTCTGAGTTCCTTGTGCCCCGGAGCTGAAGCCTGGATACACGGTGCGAGGCAGCGGTGCGGCAGTTGGCAGTGCTGCGGTGCTGTGTGTGGCAGTCAGCTCAGCGGGATCCCACCTTCGTCGCCAGTGAAATATACTCAGAGTCGCAAAGTGATTTCATGCTCTTTATTCAGCTCATAGTGGTGGGGAGGAATGAATAAATGTCCCCTCACAGTATCTGCTTTATATACATTATTTACACAATGGGCTGCACATGATTGGCTAATTCTGGAATTCTACTGTAAGCCAATCAGGTTGTGGATTCACTTCTATCTGGAGCAGGATTGGGTGGTTCCTGCCAACCAATCATACTGCTGCATTGTTCTAGGACCAATCAGACTGCTGCATTCTGAATCCTATTGTTCTAGGACCAATCAGACTGCTACAGTTTGGATCCTATTCAACTCAGTACATAACAGCTACACACACACACACACACACACATACACTCTCTCTCTCTATATATATACTTAAAGATATATAAGTATCTATATATGTAGAGTATGAGAAAGTCAAATCCAATTCCAAATTGGATTTATTTCCTACTCAAATGAAAGAGCAGATAGTTTTAATATATTAAAGCAACATAGAATCTGATTCTAATTTGCCATACACAATTATGCACTTTCTACCTCTGGACTGCAGGCTCTGTAACCAAAGCAAATCAACAGTTCAGCCAACCTGGCAATACAGTAAAATGTCATTGATCCGCAGACATAAGATGGTCTACAAGAATATAAATAGGTGAAGGTCAGTTACACACACACACACGCATTTAAACTATTGCAACTAATACTGACCTATTCCTAGGAAAAAAGACTGCTTATTTATTTATTTAAAAGAGTTCATCATAGAAAAGGCCCTCCTCCAACTTACTGCTTGATGAACTTCTGCAGGACATGTCATGGTTAACACAGCCTCCTCCAAAGTTCTTAGTGAATGGGAGAAGGCGGTTTCTAAGTTCTTTAGGGCTTTAAAAGTCCATAACAAAACTTTAGTTATATGTGCACAGTAGGGTGCTCCACTTAGCAACCTAGCTGCTGCATTTTGCACCAACCGCAGCTTCCAAAACAACCTTAAGGGAAACGCTAGATTGCATTGTAATAGTTCAGTTTTGAGGATACTGATGCATGGTTAGCTAGGTTATCTAACCCAGGAACAATTGCAGCTGGCCAAGCAACCAAAGTTGGCAGAGGCTGCTCCAAGCCACTATGGTCATTTGGGGTGCCAATGACAAAGATGGAACAGGGAGCACCCTCAGACTGTGTACCTATTCCTTCAGTGGGAGTGCAACCCCATCCACAGCAGATCCACTTCCCAGCTCCCAGATATGTGAATGACTTACACACTGGGCCTTCATGTTGTCAGGATTCAGTTTCAGCTTATTGGCCCTCATTAAGCCCCTCATTGCATCCAGAAACCACTCCAAGGCTTGCACAGCCATAGCTGATTCCAATGTAACACAGAAACAGAGCGTCGTCATCATATTCATGCCACTGAGGCACATGCAGAGGTCCACTGCTGCTTACAAAGATATGCGAGAGGAGTAGAGAACCTCTTCTGCTTTGCCACTCAGCCTGCGTGTTCCAGTTAAATCTACAGCTACACGGGTGGTGCTGTGGTCTAAACCACTGAGCCTCTTGGGTTTGCCAGTCAGAAGGTCGGCGGTTCAAATCCTCGTCACGGGGTGAGCTCCCATTGCTCTGTCCTAGTTCCTGCCAATCTAGCAGTTTAAAAGCACGCCAGTGCAAGTAGATAAACAGGTACTGCTGTGGTGGGAAGATAAGCAGCGCTCTGGTTTCCGTCACGCTCTGGTTTCCGTCACGGTGTCCCGTTGCACCAGAAGCGGTTTAGTCATGCTGGCCACAGGACCCAGAAAGCTGTCTGTGGACAAACGCTGGCTCCCTTGGCCAGAAAGCGAGATGAGCCTTTGACTGGACTTAACTGTCCAGGGGTCCTTTACCTTACAGCTACCACTCTCAAGAGCTTGGTCTTAGGAAAGAAGATATTGCAACCTGTCATGTCCACAATGATCACACTCTTCCTCTTCCTGCTCTCTTAGTGAAGCCATGCCAGCCCTGAAAGCAGCGTCTTCTGCTGCTGAATACTCAGTGAACTGAATTAAATCCACAGATGTAGAAATGCTAGCTTTTTGTAAGAGGTTATTTGCTATTTGTGCAAACAGATTAAATATTTAGTTGCGAATATGCTCCCTTTTCTATCAAGAGCTTAGAAAGTAGGAAATTAGATTATCCACCAATGCATATTACATCATCCTTACAGCTATGTAGATGTCTGGATGTTTGGGGAAACACGATCTCTTTGGGCTGTCCAAATAAGTCCAGTCACTATCCCTTTAGCTCCATTGGCTAAGCTTTGAGGATAAGGTGTATTTATACAAGAGACAGAAAGAGGTGTCTGCAGATAGCCTGCTCCAGTTTTAATTATGCACAAAAAGATGTCTGCAACAAGTGGCCTGAGGCAGTGCATAGAGACCTACATTTCCATCTGCTTGTACAAAGTATGCATTTGTGGTTTTTAAAAAATCTATATATCTAGCTGGAGCTTCTTAGAATGGCTAAGCCTATGTTAAAACACCAGAAGAATATGTAAGAAACAGAGCAACAGAGAAACAGTACGAGCCAAGTTAGAGCCAGTGGTTAAATTTATCATTTAAAAAGCCAAAGCAAATAAAAATTTCTTGCCAGGCACTGGGCAAACTTCAGTGAGTGCCACGACTGTAAACACTTTTTCCTGGGCCCCAACCACAGGTCATCCTACACTTTCAGATGAAAGATGTCCAAGGTCTTAATCAATTTCATTGGGACTAAGTGTAACTCACAAAGCCTAGATCCAATCTGGTATGTTTTTGTGGATGAAGGTAAAGGTAAAGGGACCCCTGACCATTAGGTCCAGTTGTGACCGACTCTGGGATTGCGGCGCTCATCTCGCTTTCTTGGCCGAGGGAGCCGGCGTACAGCTTCCGGGTCATGTGGCCAGCATGACTAAGCTGCTTCTGGCGAACCAGAGCAGCGCACGGAAACACCGTTTACCTTCCCGCTGGAGCAGTACCTATTTATCTACTTGCACTTGACGTGCTTTCGAACTGCTAGGTTGGCAGGAGCAGGGACTGAGCAATGGGAGCTCACCCCGTCGCAGGGATTCAAACCGCCGACCTTCTGATCAGCAAGCCCTAGGTTCTGTGATTTAACCCACAGCGCCACCCGCGTCCCCTCTGTGGATGAAACTCATGCATTAAGTTGAGGGTCACTGATGTTAAAGTCAAGAAATGAGTGAGATACTATGTTCATAATTATCATATTTGGAAAATAACTAAGTTATGGGGAAACAAGATCAATACAACCATTTTCCTTTCTGAACTGCAAATTGCTTGCTATAATAAGAGTGAAAAGCAAGGTCAGGTACAGGGACCTGTATTTGCCAAGCAGAGAGGATGCAGTAATAAGGCAATCTCGTTCTAAAGGGCTGGGATTCATTATGCTGATTGGCTGAGCAGATGGTAAGTGTAATTCAATGCAAAATTATATAGAATAATTAGTCTAGGATCAAGGAACCATCCTGAGAAATGCATGCTTACTGTTAAAAGGAACACTTATGTAATCAGGTAAGGGATTTGCAAGCTGTTGCGTAGCAAATAATCGAAAACTGTCGGTGCAGTCTAAGCCCAAAGCAAAGAAGTAAACAAGAAACAAGGTGAAGGGAGAGAGAGAGAGGCTGTATTTGACAAGAACTGAGCCTAGTACACAACCATTTGAAATACCGCTGTCAGTACTGATAACTGTAGCAGAGAAAAGGCATCATTACCTTGAGAAGGATACTGTTTAGGACAAGAAATATGATGTCAAATCTTAGAAGAAAAAAACATTTTCCCCTATGAAATAGCTGAATAGTTGATAATAAAGGACATGTTTATTATCCATTAGATCAACAAGATTTCATAGGGGTTGTAGAATGCCTTTTTTTTTTTTAAGTGACCCTCTAAGACCCGGACACAGAATTCACTGTCATCACTGGGAGTTTATGGGGTATTTCACATGGGAAGAGACCAGGTATACAGGCCAAAATTCTTTTTTTGTGGGGGATTTTTGTTATTTGCAGACTTTTGTGAAGTATCCCATTTGTATTCACAAATGAGTCCAAGAGCCATATGCTTCAGAGATCAGTGTGGAGACTGGGAGAAGACTGAGGACAGGACTACAGTTTAAGGTCTTATCCTACAAGGCACGATGCACCTGAGTTTTCCACGCTGTCAGTTCTGGCCATAGTCATTATTTCACAATAGAGCTGCTTGTTTTGTGCTAAGCAGTTGCATGCTTTTTGGCAGATTCTCCCCCAACCCCGTCAAACACACCCAAAGTAGATAATTTGTGATAAAGAATCTCAGCTAAAGAACCCGGGACAGATGGCCCTCCAACCTCTGCTTTAAAACCTCCAAGGAAGGAGAATCCACAACCTCTAGAAGGAAACCATTTCACTGTTGAACAGCTCTTACTTTGAGAAAGTTTTTCCGAATATTTAGTCGGAATCTCCTTTCTTGTATCTTGAAGCCATTGGTTTGAGTCCTCCCCTCCAGAGCAGGAGAAAACAAGCTTGCTCCCTCCTCCATGTGACAGCCCTTGAGATATCTGAATCTCTTGAGATATTTGAATTTGGTTTTATGGCACCAAAATACAGCCACTTTGCTGCAAATCACCCAGAGACTGGGCAGTACATCTGCCTTCTGCCCACAGATGGACCCTAGATGGCAATCAGGTCGCCTAGAAACCCAAACATGTCATTGAGTGTTCGAAGGCATAAATGAAGGAAAAATGAATAAATAAATGAAGGGATTAAAAGGCTCCTCAGATTGTTTTGGAAATGGAACTGAGCCTATGACAACCTTAAATATAATGCAGCATTACCTGTATTCACCAGGTATGAAAATTTGCAACAATATCATGGTTTCCCAGAGTTCCCTGTGAAAAGGGATTGATTGATAAACCACTCTGTAATTGTAGCTCTACCAGGGGAATAGGGGTCTAAGCTTCCATAATTCTTTGGGTGAAGCCATGGCTGTTAAAAGTGGTAGCATAGCACTTTAAATGTATGGTATGAATGTGGCCTTACTCATCCCAACTGAGGGTGCACAGGTTTTCAATCTTATTTTTCTTCTTCACTAATATCCCCTGTCTGACATTTCTGAATTCTAAAACATATCGTTTCCAAAGAGAGCAATTAATGCCCAAATAGAAAAAGAGTGAAACTAATCTGACCGCAGAAAGTGGAGCCATTTTTATTTACAGATTCCTTTTCCTTATGGCAGAATTAAGATACATTTTTAAAGGTGAGGCTCTCTTTCAAATTCCATGCACTTGTTTGCAAATAGAAATAAATGAAACTCCTGGCCTCATAATTCTGTTTTGAGATATACAGTCACGTTTACCTTGGCATGGTCCTTGCATCCACCAATCAGCTAATCAAAAAGCAATACACCTGCCAGCTGTGTTTATTTCCTTACCAGCATACATAATGCCCTTTTCAAGAGGGTCGGCGCAAATAGTGCGACTAGATGATTCATTTATCACACAGGAATTGCTGTACCACCAGATCCAATTCGTATTAATTACATGGCCACGCTTACAGAAATTTCTTTCAAATAGGTAATCAGCATGGCCAGCGCCCCTGTTCCCAGTCACCATTTTTGAGATAATCAAAATAGATGGTTCTCATCAAATGTTGTCGCTTTTCCTCTGGCAGCACATTTCTACAATATATATATATATGTAGGTCCTCATCTGTTTTCTGAGATGATAGCTTCAGTCTCATTTTTCTGCCCAAGACTCTTGAAGAGTCAGACGAGAGTTGGAGAACACGTTATAGGATTCCAGAGGGATGCTGTGAATAGGGACCTCTCCATCCTGGATCATCTTACTCCCAGCCATAATGTACTGGAGAACTCACTAGGTGGATTGGGGCCACCATATGATGAGTTATGGTGCTCCTGTACCTCTAGTAATTGTAAGGAAAGAATCTCACAGTTATAGCTCATTGTGACAAGTTTCACTTGAAGTGGCAAGTGAAGGTGCCTTGCCATTTTTGCATCCGGGCACCTCCTAGCTTTAACATTGCAAAGGCCAGAGAAAACCTGAAAAACTGTTTGTTCTGATTGAGCACTAAAGAGCAGTTTTCCCTGGGGAAAGCAGAGCTAGAGGAAGGGTGGATAAGCCCTTAATTTGCTATCACACCTGGTTTTTAGATATCAATATTTCTCATCCATAAAGAATTTTCCCCTTTTCATCCTTAAGACCTTAGGCATCCCAGAAAACATTAGGTTAATCCTTCATCCTAGACTACTGTCTATCTTTTCTATTTGCCAGTCTCACCACCCACAAAATTTTCAATCTCATTGTGTAATATAATCTTTTTATATGGAGGCCTATGACTAAAAGCAATAAAGTCTGTATGTATAATCATTATTGCTTAATTTCATCAAGTCAGCATTAATTACTTCTAATTGCCTCTTAGAATCTTAATATCACTATGGGGGGACGACTAGTTCTTTGAACGACAATGGAGCTATTCAACAGAAACATTCTTTGTTGAGGAGAGGCATACATCAGCTCCTATCAGCCTCAATCACAGTCAGCATGGCCTATGGTCAGGGATGATGGGAGTTAGAGTCCAACAACATCTGGAGAGCCAAGGGTTAGCCCAGAGTTTCCCAAACTTGGGCCTCCAGCTGTTTTTGAACTACAGTTCCCACCATTCCTGACTACTGGTTCTGCTAGCTAGGGATGATGGGAGTTGTAGTCCAAAAACAGCTGGAGACCCAAGTTTCGGAAATCTGGTATTAGCCACTTCCTGCCAAGTCAGCCAAATTTGGTGGGCAGCATTTTTAACATGATGTCCTCATTCTCACATTCACAATTTGCGACTTGCTTATCGTTGAAGACTAGGAGAGCTCAGGTAACAGAAGCAGCTTATACGCAGGAATGAATAACTTTGAACAGTTCTTAGAATAATCTGGGAAATATCCTGGTTCTGCCTCTCTGTGTATCATGCTCAGGTTCCCCTACCTCCCCACTGCAAAAAAAAAACTTTCCTAGGGTGATATCCTGCTCCATTTAACATTCAATCTAAAATATGATTGATTAACAGCAATACTTTGATCATAAAATTGCTTCAGTTGATGTCGCAGTAGCAATGTACACACAGAATACTGGGTTGTCCTGACTTTGCAGGATGCAGTCTAGTTTATGCCCCTTCTCACTTTGGGTTCACATCTGCACATACATCAGGCTGACTCTTCAGATGATTCATTTCATAGTTGGAAGATTGTGGCATCGAATGATGACTTGTATGTGTGAACGAGCTATTCACTGATCAGATACCACACATGGAATTTCTGTGTCATTTTTGCAATCTCCCAGAAGCATGCTTTTCAATAGGGTTGACTCACACACTTCACTGTGAGTTTTCAAATGATGAAAGTGAAGTACATCAGCAATCTGTTCCTCATGGGAATTTGCAACATGAGGACCACTTTAAAAATTTGACTCTCTCTGATTTTCTCATTTCTCTCACTTTCTATTTATTTTTTTAATCACCTCATCACTGATGAGATGCAGTTTGTGAATCCCAATTAGGGTGGCCAAATACAAAAAAGATAGGGCTCGTGCATATTTTAAAAAGGAAGGAATTTCAGCAAGTGTAGCTTGTCATCCTTGAAGATTAGTGATGTATGTGTATACAAAGGAAGAGATGTATGGTGGTGGCAGGTGACTCCCTACGGAGGGGGACAGAAGCAGAAGTGTGTGGAGGAATGACTCAAAGTTTCAGTTGTCTCTACACAAATGTACAGAGTAAGGGAAACAAGCAAGAAGAACTTGAGCTGTTAATACAGGATGGCACATACTACCTAATAGGCATTACAGTGGTGCCCCGCAAGACGAATGCCTCGCAAGACGGAAAACTCGCTAGACGAAAGGGTTTTCCGTTTTTTGAGCTGCTTCGCAAGACGAATTTCCCTATGGGCTTGCTTCGCAAGACGAAAAACGAAAACGTCTTGCAAGTTTGTTTCCTTTTTCTTAACACCGTTAATACAGTTGCGACTTGACTTCGAGGAGCAACTCATAGAACGCGGTGTGGTAGCCTTTTTTGAGGTTTTTGAAGACTTTGGTGATTTTTGAAGCTTTTCCAAAACTTCTTTTAAACTTTTAAAACTTTTTTGGGGGGTTTTGGATTTTGGGTTGGGGTGTTTGGAATTCAAGGACTTGGTGTTGGGGAGGGGTTTGCAAGAATATGGAAGCTTGTGTGTTTTTTTTCTGCATTTTTATGATTTTCTGTGACCATTGGGCCACTCTGCTGTTTTTTTTAAAAAAATCTGGATTTGAATTTCTGTGTGGTGGGTGGCTGGGGGAACAATTGGGGAGGGGTTTGCAAGAATCTGGAAGCTTGTGTGGTTTTTTTCTGAATTTTTATGATTTTCTGTGACCATTGGGCCACTCTGCTTTTTTAAAAAAAAATTCTGGATTTGAATTTCTGGGTGGGTGGCTTGGGGAACAGTTGAGGAAGGGGTTCTTTAGCAAGAAGCAAAGAGTGGAAGAGAAACCTTCTTCGAGTTGTCCCCCAGAGTCTTAGAAAATGTACTGTACACTTTGTTGATTTTTAAATGTTTTTCTGTCATGTTTAGAAACTTAATTTATTGTTCCTTCAATTTTTGAAATGCTCTTTACAGTATGTGTGACTTTAAAGAGCACTTAATAAACTCTTGTTGTACCAAATTTGGCTTTGTTTGGACTTTTTTTGACCATAGGAACGCATTAATTGGATTTCAATGCATTCCTATGGGATTTCGTGCTTCGCAAGACGAAAAATTCGCTAGACGAAAAAACTCGCGGAACAAATTAATTTCATCTTGCGAGGCACCACTGTACTGTGTCCAATTCTGGGCACAATAATTTAAGAAAGATACTGACAAGTCGGTGCGTGTGCAGAGAAGATCAACCAAGATGATCAAAGGTTTGGAAACCAAGCCTTATGAGGAACGATTGAGGGAATTAGGTATGTTTAACCTGGAAAAGAGGAGACTGAGAGGAGATATGATGGCCATCTTCAATATCTAAAGGGCTGTAACAAGGAGGCTGGAGCAAGCTTGTTTTCTCCTGCACTGGAGGGCAGGACCCGAAACAATGGCTTCAGGTTATAAGAAAGGAGATTCTGACTTAACATCTGTGTTCCATGACCAGCAGATTATCACTTGGTGACACAGAAGTCTGCCTAGGATTATAACATCCATCTTCTTGCATTCCACTCCTTGGGTAGGCAAATACAATAATGACCTCTAACTGCATCTTATAAACTTAAAGGTTTACCTCCTGACTCTTACATTTTTAATATTTTGTTATATGCTGCTCTGTTTCATTTGTGATAATACAGTTGCATTTTGTTTTTATCCAGTTTTTAGAAAATGTTACCCAGTGTTGTTGTTTTTTATGTTAACCACTTATAGGTTACAAGCACACCCATAGTAATGTATCTTATTTAGATTAACACTTTATAGGATTTTTAAAATAGTTAACAACAAAGATACTAAAATCACAATATAAAACATGCAACAAATACAGCAATAATATCCCAGGGAAGCATAAAATAGCAGCCGAGTGGGCACATAGGTGATCCTGCAAGTAAACTGGTCCCAAGCCATTAAGGACTTTATATATTGTTGTGAGTTTGTGGGTGCCAGACCCCTAAATTCCTGGGTCAAGTAAGTGTTAGAATTTAATCAAGACTTGGGGTGTTAAACTAGATGCTTACTCTTCTAATTCCTGGATCCAGCAGGTTTTAAAAGCTAATGAAGACAGGCTAGACTCCTGGGTGATGTGCCACTAAGAAAGCAGAGCATCAAAGGGCTTGTGCTGGATGCCAAATGAGTGGGGGGCCCTTCCTCAACAAATAAAGCCAGAGTTTAGAGAGCTGAAGAGAGATGTGACCTAGATGGGGGGGGGGGGGAGATCAGCGTTAGAGAGTGATGTTTGATGTCTCTTTGAAGCCAAGGCTGCTGCTACGGGAGAAACAAGACCCTTTGGGGGTGATGCTACTGCAAACCCCTCAATCGTTGGCTCAGATATTATATATCTATGTATGTAAATAACCCATATTGAAGTGAAGGACATGAGGCAGGAGTTGGTAATGCAGGAGAGCTGTGTGCAGGCAAGCTGCTAGCTAGCTCTGCGGAGGCTCTTTTTATTAGCACAATATGCCAAACCAGTCAGATACATTTCGGACTGTGACCTTTACACATCTTCCAATCCCGAGATCGTGGGATGGTACAAAGTTAGTTTGGCACCTGTTTCCACCGCGTCACTTTCCCCTTGAACAATGTATGACGAAGGAGACAAAGGTCACAGACAGGGCACGGCAGACCACTAAGAGAGCAAAGGTTAGATAGAGGGCATGATGTTAAGACAGCTGTGGCTTTGTCTGTGGGTGGAAGTGTGCTCCACACCTGGCGGTCATTCCTTCACCATATATTATAAATTGCACCACTGTGTCTCCACTGTGCCTCATTTCCAAAGGAAACATGAACCTGGAGGAGCGCCTGGAAGCCCTGGAATCTCATAGCACTCAGAGATTGGAGCGGCATGCCACAGTATCAAGAGTAATATCCTGTAACAGATGAGCCAACAGTGCAGCTCTCTGGGCCTGTTTGTAATATGCTGACAGGGTCTCATTTCTGTTAGCAACCATGCTGCAGCATTCTGCACTAGCTGCCGTTTCTAGAGCAGTGCAAGAGATGCTCCACATAAGAGTGCCCTGAAGTCAAACGATCCTGCAGCCACCAATGCCTGAACTGCTAGCTTACAGTGTGAATTGGGAGTGCAGAGAGGAATTCGTGCCTGTCTGGTGGGGCAGGGGTTAGGGAGCTCTGAGGAACTGGTGTGGGGAAAGCCCTTAAATAATGCACACTGCCAAAGGCGAAATGCTATACAAGACGGAGTAAAACTGTGTCCCTTTCATTATTCACAATCCTGACATGGACTTGCACTTACACAGCCTGTCCCTTGGAACAGCTTCTTTATCATGCTTTGTGGTCTGCATTTAAAGTGCAGGTTTTTTATCGATATTAACACGAGTCGTTCAGAGGCCTAGAACGCATGCATAACAGAGAAGCATGGGGTTTTCACTGGGCTGGGGGCTGTTATACTTCAAGGAAAATAGGAGGAAACAGCACCAATACCCTGAAGCACTTTTCTTCCCTTTTTCTTTTTGTTAAGAGGCATAAAACAATACGTTGTGATCCACTAAGGAGTAATTGCACAGGGAAGTTACAAGGATGGCTTTTAGGAGGAGACTGTAAAACTACTCGTTACTTCAGTTACAAGGTACTTAGGTGACATTTCAGTCGAGTTATCAAAGCACTTGCATTACTCCTTTTCAAAGCCAGTGAAATCATAAGGAAACTCTAACAAAGTTCACCATTGTCTGTGAGAGTCTGGGCTTGTAAAGCAGTACAGTGAGAGCAGGTGTTAAAGTTGCAAAGTAGTGATCCATGGGCTTATCCGAACTTACTTTTTACCCCTTGCTTTCCAGGCACAAACAGCAATGCAAGCTTTTCCTTGGAGGTTGACTGGCCATCTGTCATGAGCGCTTTCATTGAGATTCCTGCATTGCAGGGCATTGGACTAGATGACTCAAGGGGTCCCTTCCAACTCCACAATTCTGTGATTCTATAGGATATGTCAGCAGTATTATCTCCATCATCCAGATGGACTGAAGCTCCAATCCTATACAAGGCTGCTCAGGAGTGAGTGAGTTTAATGGGGAGGAGATATAGAGGGTTGCAGCCTAGCCGCTAAATCCTATGCATAACTACTCATGTATACATGGGCACAGCAGCAGTTGCCAACGTGGTCCCTGTGGCGATCACACAGGGTCCCCGGACGTTTCACCGTCTATTGATCCCTGTGCCACCACTTTATTTCTCGCTGCCACCACCCAGGTCCTACCTGGTACAATTCTAAGTCTAGTCAGGATTAAATTGGAACATAAACTTCTGTTTATTTATTGCAGTTTAACAAGTGTGTGGTTTCATAAACGGTATCGGTCAATTACAATCACGGGGTGCCTATCCAGACCTATAACTTCCGCTACCTGCTCTCACTCACTAAACCACCTCTCAGATATTTCCTTGTCTTCCTAGCCCCTAACTGTTCCTGTCTCAGTTTATTTCGCTACACTAACTCAACCTGCCCACAAACTCTATCCCAATTCATTCCCACTCCAACCAACCACCCAACTCCCAAGGAACTCCCCCCCTTGCCCCTCCCAGAGCTGGTTTTATAGTCCCTCTGACTCCACCCCCCTGGGTCCTGATTGGGTAACCTGTTTAACTATTTCACCTCCAGCACTCTCATCTGTTAATGTCACAGTCCCCTCCAGGTGTTCTTGGATTATAACACCCATCATGACTAACCAAAGGCCTGGCTGGTGGGATTCAGGAGTCCAAAACATCTGGAGGATACAGTGCTGGCTATCCCAGGTGTATGGCATTGTAGTCTGATCAGTGATTTAGGATCATCAGGTGTTCTCAAATGAGTTGGAATTGAACCCAGTTTTCCACCAACTCTCATGTCATTAACAATGAGTGTTAACACTGGCATAATGCATAGTTAAAATCAGATAAGTTGGCTGTCAACTTTTAATTCACGTATAATTTAGATCTCCACAAATTAAACTGTTTGAAAAACTGTATTAATTCAGCTGCTTGATTTTATGTGCCTTTTCTTGTTCACACATGACCGGACCCGGGTGAAACCAACTCCTTTCCCCCATGCTACCACTTTGAACAAAACAATTCTCAGGATAAAACTGTAATGAAAAAGAAAACATGGAGACAGTTTGGTTTTGTTAGCTCATCATTTACACAAGACTTCATAAGCATAATAATCTGTCAATGTTAAACTTCTTTATGAAGAATCTGGGCTGGTGCTATGACAGAATTTGCATCGACCTACAAATAGTCAGGAGACACCTTTACTGCAAACTGGAAAAGGGCAGGCTCTTCATCTTTGCCCTGCATTGTTTAACTCTGACCTTTACTCTTAGAACTGCTTATAAATTAATTTCTCAAGTCATTTAACAGGAGTGATAGTATAGATTTTGCTCCTGATGAAGAGCTCATTGCTCAAAAAGTGCATTGTAGTCACGTTTGCACAGTGAGATACTTCATAGCCCGGCTGAGTTCTGTAAACTCAAAATCTGCCTCAATATTGGTCCTAATAAAAGTATTGTCCGGCACAGCTGTTGATTTTTTAAAATGACCTCTGCTTTTCATATCACATGTGGCTTTTGCTTTCCTCTGCTCTCCACGCATCTAGTTGCTCACTACAAGGGGTAGGGAATTTTCTCTGTGTAGTCACATCACTTACATTAAAATTAAAAGGTATACAGGTGATATAGAAATAAAAAAGTGATAATGAGATAAAAAGGTGATACAGAGGACCCATGTACTCGTTGCCCCCATGAAACAATTTAAAATAGCCTCCAGGAGGCAGTCACAAAGTGGGTGTTGACCTTAGCAACAATGCTTGGTCACATCAACATCAAACATTTAAAGCACATTTAAAAGCACATTACTTCTCTCAAAGAATCCTGCGGGCTGTAGTTTGTTAAGGGTGATGAAAACTAGTTCTGTGAGGAGTAAACAAATCTCTCCATGATTTGTTGGAGGAAGCCGTGTGCTTATAAAAATGTCTGTGAAGGAGAGGCTAGTAAGTAAAAATAAAAATAAGAAAGAATTCAGCATTGAGCAGGAAGATTATCATCAGAGTTTAAAAGACTAGTCTTAGATAAACTCAAAAATGTAAATTACAGAAATGCGGTACATCCTTAAGGTATCTTCTGTCTCTTAATTATAGCGAGTGACGTTATCAATGCGAGACTGTCGCACACACTTTTTCTCGTGAAGAGATTTGTGCTTTTGGCATGCACACTTCATTCACAGCCACATTTAAATGCTTGCATTATTACATCAACAGCCAGTGTGTACAATGTGAGAGACGGCTAGCGGTACATTGGAGCAGCTGAAATAATCGCATGTTGTCTGAAACCTCCTGCAGCTAAGAACTTGCTATCAAAAAGGGGAGAAGAAAGAAAATACTGGCAGGTAGCAAAAATGCCTGGCGTGGCTGCAGTAGGTGTTATATCGTTATCATCCAGATTGAGGAGGTGGAGGTTTCTTCATTAGAGAAAGCGGGCAGGATTTTATAGTGGATAGAAATATTTTTTTTAAATGGAGAAGCAAATTATCTAATGGACATCTGAGCTGCTCTGTGACCAGGACAGGAGGTGAATGTATGAATAAGCAATTGACTCGAGTAGGCTGGGGAGTGATGAAGGCAGCATGGAAAAGCTAGACTGCAGCCGTTAGCAGGGCAGAGGTGATCTGGAAGATGAGGTCGGCTCCGAGATTACAGTTCTCATGGAGGAAATGGAAGGATCACTTTTAACAAAAGATATGGGTGAGCTAATGGCAAATATCCCAGCTACTTTGTGAGGAACTCCTTTGAGTGCTTCTCAGGTGCAAAAATATAACCAGAGCCCAAGAGAGGCAAGTTCACTAGAGGAGCAAGGTTGTAAAGCTGTACAGTCATACCTTGGAAGTCGAATGGAATCCGTTCCAGAAGTCCGTTCGACTTCCAAAATGTTCAGAAATCAAAGCACAGCTTCTGATTGGCTGCAGGAAGGTCCTGCAGCCAATTGGAAGCTGTGGAAGCCCCTTCGGACGGTCGGGTTCCAAAGCACGTTCACAAACCAGAACAGTCACTTCCGGGTTTGCGGCGTTAGGGAGCCAAAACGTTCAACTTGCAAGGTGTTCGAGATCCAAGGTATGACTGTACTTGCTTACCTGGAAAGCAGTCCCATTGTACTCAGTGGTATTTACCTGTGAGCAAATATGCACAGGGTTGTTCTGTAAGTCAGTGAATTTTAAGGAAGCAAGTTCACGCTGATAGCAATGGGGACTTTAAGGTTCCACCCACATCATCCATTTAAGTCGCAGGCTTTCCTCCCAAAATTGCGGGAAATGTAGTTTAAGTTTGCTATGATTTGTGGCTCTATGGGGAATAAACTACAGTTCCTAGAGTTCTTTGGGGGCAGCCATGTGCTTTAAATATATCATGGGGCTTTGTCTTTTGTTTTTATACATCTAAAACTTAAAAAAAATATGTGTTTCATTATCTGAGAAAGGTTTGGTTGACTAAAGAAAAGGATGCTAGCTTTTGTGCAACCATGTAAATTAAGATTCTGAGAGATTTAGTAGACAATTGTAGGGAAAGAAATGCTTCTGGTCTCTAGTTCTGAAAATAATCAACCTTTGCTCACTTGCTGCCACAGCGATCACGTGTTTTTTCAGTGCAATTCCCAAATTAAGGATGGATTACCTTGTTGACATCAGCAGCAAGACAATTGGCTTAGCTGTCCCATCTGCATGCATGCCTTCTTCAATGATCAGATAATCCAGGCAATTGTTCCAGCAAACCTTTACCACATTTAATTACATTGCCAGCAGAGTTCTCATTTCCTAAATGCTGGGGTCTAGAAATTCATAAGAATTGTGATGTAAGGCTCCTAGGTCAGAAAGCCTGTGGCTTGCAAAGGACACCAAGAAATCTCAACTTTCTTCATCAAATAAAACAAATTATTATACCTAGCCCCCCCCCCCAAGTATTTTGAGGGGTATCTGAAACAGATGAGCAGTTTTTCAGAAGCTGCCTCTGTTGTAGAAAAAAATTGGGCTTGGCTTTTACAGCCCAACTCTCCATAAAGGGATTCAGTCCGTTATCTGTCAGAGAAAAATGGATGGAGGCAATAACCAGTCAAAGTAAGGCCTATCTTTATTTTCCTGTTGCAACAGAGTCCCCCCGTGCCCCTGCTGCAAGGTGAGGACCCAGAACAAAGGTGTGCAAGAACTTTTAAAGGCTGTAGAAATTGCCCAACCCCTTAGCCAAAGACCACCCAAAAGCATCCCACAAGAGTCATGGAAAGAAAAGGTCTACAACAGACATTTGAGAGTGTAGCTTGTCTCCTGTCTGTCAGAATACCTGATATAGTTTGCTGGTTGTCACTGATTTTTCACACACTGATCTTGTCACTGTCTAATAGCCATTCCTCAGTACCAGGAATAATATTCAAGATGACCACTCACTCTCATTTCACGGAAATCACTTAGAAGGCCACACATTTTGCCCCATAACTTTATTTCATGGTGGAAAAAAGAAAATTTGGAGTCTGGGGCACATGCCCACAGGCGCCAGGGAAAGCCTTTGTGAGCGCCAGGTTATGTACTGAGTTGAATAGGATCCAAAAGGCAGCAGTCTGATTGGTGCTAGAACAATAGGATTGAGAATGCAGCAGTCTGATTGGTCCACAGGAGCCACCCAATCCAGCTCCAGGTGCAAGTGAATCCGCAACCTGATTGGCCTACAGGTGAATCCTGGAATTAGCCAATCACATGGGGCCCATTGTGTAAATAATGTATATAAAGCAGACATTCTGGGGGAACTTCCATTCCTCCTCACCACTATGAGCTGAATAAAGAGCATGAAATCCACTCTCGACTCCGAGTATATTTCACAACCCCTGCTGTACAGTGTACACATAATTTCCATTTGTTTCTTGATATATAGATCCCCAAGACATCTCAGTCAAGAGTCACCCATACATCCTTCAGACTTTGCATATAAAAATCATTGAATCTTAGTGGGCATTCGCCTTGTCACGAATTAGAGCCACCAAAAAGTCTCTTCCTCCACGTGCCTCTGCTGCTGTTCTCCCACTTATCTCTCCTCATTGTTGCTTTTCCTTACCTGTCTCCTCCTCAGCTGATGAGTAAGTGGTTTCAAAGTATGACAGAGACATTCAAGGGTATATTTAAGTAGATTCGTAGTAGATGCTGATTGCAATAAGCCATTTTAAATTTAGATCACTTTGGAACTCAAGCGATAGCTTAACAAAGCAGATATAGACCTTGCTGCTTTATCTAGCCAGAAGCAGGCAGAGGGTGACTGGCTGCCTTGTTAAAACCACCCCGCTGAGCCGGAAGGCAGACATAACATACAGACTTGGGGCGCAGAGCACTCCAACGAAGTGAGACTTCTTGGGTACATTACCATATGCCATTAGACAGACAGTGGGATGTCACGCTGTGCTTCTTTAAAGAGCAGTCATGGGGAAGGAAGCATTAAGAGATCCTGACATGTGTCAGGAGGCCCTGACCTCACACTGCGGCTCAGCGCGGTATTTGGCTCTTCGGAGAATGGTGATTGTTATGTACTGAGCTGGAGCCTCAGATGAATCCCGGGAATTATCCTGCGGACCTCTTTCTCCAATACAGTGGTCCCTCAGGTTACATATGCTTCAGGTTACATACGCTTCAGGTTACACACTCTGCTAACCCAGAAATAGTGCTTCAGGTTAAGAACTTTGCTTCAGGCAGGATAAGAACAGAAATTGGGCTCCGGCGGCGCAGCGGCAGTGGGAGGCCCCATTAGCTAAAGTGGTGCTTCAGGTTAAGAACAGTTTCAGGTTAAGTACGGACCTCCGGAACGAATTAAGTACTTAACCTGAGGTACCACTGTACACAGAGGCATCTAAATTCAGGAGGCAATTCTCCTTGTATGCACTCGCCCTTTGCTTGAGAGGGTCTCTCTCTGTACAGTTTCCAGCAGCTTATGAGGGATCAGGAATAGCAGTAAAGGAGGGACTCTTCTAGCATTTCCCCTGGAAGACCCTTAAGAAGTCTCCCAGCTCCACTCTAAAAATGCCTGGAACAGACTCCAAGGAAGGGGAACTTCCCCCTCCACTTTCTTCTTCCTCTTGGATTTCAGTGTTACTGCAGGGCCGTAGAAGGAGCCCTATTACCACCACCTACTGGCCATCATGTTATTACTTTCCAGTTCAATTTCCTGGCTTTGCGGGAGCTGCACTATACCTGGTGGGGCTATTTGCCCATCTCACTCAGTAAGGTCTCCTCCGAATGGCAATGGGCCTCTGGGGTCTCAGGCAAGAGGGTCTTTTCCTATCACCTGGCACCTGTCCCTTTTAACTGGAGATGCTAGGGATTCAGTCTCTGACCTTCTGGATGCAGTGCAAGTGCTCTCCCTCTCTGCTATGGCCCCTTGCATTAAGTACAGTACAGCCACCCTCTCTTCCTCATTCCAGACTTGCCCAGCACTGATTTGTTTACCTATTATTAAAAATATTGTTACAAGTTTGGGGTCAGTCTGCATTATGCCCTGAGTCCCTTCCAATTCTTGGGGTCCTGTTCCCAGCGGGGGTAGGTTGCTGAACTAGTCGGACCAGTGTCTTCGTAGGACCGTGACCTTAGCTGGCCACTTAAGTGTCCCCATCAGCATCCCAAAAGAATGAGCAAGGCTGCAAGAGCTCCAACTATGTGACGGTGCCGTCCGGACTAATTGGCGGGCCTTTTCTCCATACACTCCTCACCTAACTACTAGGTAGGAGAACAAAAGCCAGGGAGTGTGGGTTTGCTGAGCTGGAAGCAGGCTGGAAGGTGGATACACAGATATATGCTTGTTCCATGCTGGATCCAAAGTTATGACTCATGGAGATGCAACATCTGTCGGGGTGTTAAGGTGGTGAGCCCTTCATCTTATGCTCAGGTTGCATATATGTGTAAATAAAACCATAAACACGCCACAGACTGCTGAGCTTCCTTCCAAGGAAACTGAACCCGGGTAAGTGCCCGGAACCTTGGAATTCTCTCAGCAGTCAGAGATTGGGGTGTCTGGTAACAATATTTACAGTCTACCCTTCCTAGGTACTGATTGTGGGGGGATAGATGCCATACCAATAAGCGAGGTACTTTACTTTCCATTATCTGTCTTTGAAGGAAAAGAATGGACGCTATAGGCAGTTTGTTTGTTGTGACAACCGGATCCTCGCAATTTTAATGGACTAAAACTCCCATGCCATGCCTTAAACACAGAGCTTGGAGGGAAAAACTGTGTGTGTGTTTGTTTCTGTTTAAATCAGAGACTGGGGAAGTTAAACCCCTTTGTGATAGTATGCGCACTCCCAACTTCTGCCAGATGGGTTAACATATCAGATAGGTAGGCCTGTGCCACATGTAATATTGTCTTCTTTCTTTGGTGATCACACGTAGCCAAGTAAGATTGTCTTTCATGAATACAGTCTTAACAGGTGATATTGTATGTTGGTGTTAATGTTATGTGTTCCTATGAACTCTTGCATGTCGTTCCTCTTTCTCTTTCTTTCTTTCTTTCTTTTTTTGGACAAGCAATAATGTATTGTGGCACCTTACAGACTAAAAAATTGTACAAGAGCATAATTGTCTTGGGCGGGGTGTAGATAGGGAGGTCCAAAGGAAATTAAATCTATACAGTGCTGACAGGCAATTGCATATCACAATTGTTCACAAGAGCGATTCACAACAAGCAGAGCTTGCGATGTCCTCTGTTCTTCATTGTTGATGCTGTACACCCTCCCCCCATACAAACCCACTTTGGGGGGGAAATGCTGCCCTAATTATCACCTGCTTATAGCTTCAGACTGGTGCTATAGGAACATGGAACGGGGAGTTGGTTTAGAAGTTAGCAAACCTATTAGTAACTTTTTTTTTTACTGTAAATAAATAAAAAACTGGGTTTCCGCAGCCCACTCTTCAAAAATCTTGAAACCCCTTTCATAGTACAGTTCACTCAGCACCTCTAAAATTTAAGAAATGTGGTAATTTAGTGAGTTAGAATTAAAGTAAACAGATTAGCTTTTAACACTTAGGCAGTGCCGTGACAGCCCTTTAAGTTCCTGCAGAATAATGGGAGGAGAGCAGGCGGAGGAGCTGTAAACTCCAAAGGCAGAAAAACAGTTCAGTGGTGCCTGGGATAACTTTTGAACAAAAGGAGCTGCCCAGCTCCTGCCAGAATGTGCAGTCGGGAGCTGCAGCAATGTTATTCCATTAAGAAAATATTGGCTGTCTCCTCCATTGTGCTGAAATCCATTTGCAGACAGGTAGGGAAGGGGTGGGTGGGCGGAAATGTGCATATTTCCCGAAGCTTGATTACCTCCCTGTCAGAATATGCCACATAATTTGTGGTGAAGCATCTATTTTATGCGTCTTCTAGAATGGTGGGATCTCAGCACTCCCCCAAGAACTTGTTAAAAATAAAATCACAGAATAACTTTTTGGGTGGTTTTCACTGCAGTGCTAAGGACAGGAGAGCATTTTCCTTCCTGTGCCTCACTAGTTATGAGTTCTTTTCTCTCAGTACTTCAGGCTATCATTAATACCAAAAAGAGGAAGAGGCGCGCATGCCTTTTAACTTCTGCCTCTCCTGAGAAGCAGGAAATGTGGTCAGGCAGATGACACCACTGACCATATCTTCCTTCCAGAAGCAGCTATTAAAATATATGAGCTAGAGACTGTTGTTTGGGTCACAGTGTGCGGATTCAAGGGAATGGATGTGGGTATTCCAGTGCCTCTACCATAATTTCCTAATCTAGCAGGGCTTTCCCAATGCACTTATATTAAGTCTCTTAAATATGGCTGGCTCCTGAATGCTGCGAACATGATAAGGAGATTGTTGGCCTTGGTAATGGTTGAGCAGGTTTCAATGGCCAGTCGTGGATTTATTTGTTAATCCAGCCAGCCAGCCAACACCAGCACAAACACTGAGTCTCAACTGCCCAGTCTTTAATTGAAAAATTATTATAAGCTCCTCATCTGAGATTGGCGTTGAGAATGACTGCGCTGCATGCATCTGTAAAGCCCTCTGCAAGCTCGGTTGTTGTATGAACGATCATTACTCATGAGGAGAGTAAGTGAGGGTTTTCTGTTTTCTTTCTAGGTTCTGTTTTCAAAATTCCCCACAACCAAAAGCCAAGTGATGAAAGGCCATGTGCAAAAAAAAGAGGGGGAAATTAGCATTGACAGTATATTTATTTTGCAAAATGTTCCGGTCTTTGTCAGACAAAGAAAGATGATGTGCCCAGACTCGTTGAGCTAATGACCATGTTTACCTCTGAGCCATAACAAAGGAATTCTGGTGCAAGCTTTAAGTTCTGCTGGAGATATAGCTGTGATAAATGCTTCATCGGCAGTGACAGAAATGTTATTCTCAGCCAGCAGAGCCATAGAGGTGCTGAAAGGAATGGCATGACCTCAATTACTATCTAGGTGGGGTGACTGATTCCTATCTAGTGGAAGCGGCTGAAGAATAATTTTACATAGAAATTTGATCATGCTCAACCCCAAAGACCTATATTCAGAAAGCTGCAGCTATCTGCTAAAAGCTTAAACATAAGATTAACTGCATCTTCGCTGAGGTGAACAGACCTACCTGTGAAGAGCTGTCAAGGGCCAGTAATTAACATTTTAGAAAGGCAAGCGGGTAGAAAGTGGAGGCCTGAGAATTAGGGCTGATCCACAATTCCTCTTGTCCTGCTGTTTTCCCCCAGGGGAAAAAAACTACTCTTTAGTGCTCAATCCCAAACCGCAATTTGGGATTTCCCCGGATTACTGCTTGTTCTGATCTATCACTAAGGAGAGAGTTTTCCTTTGGAAAGGAGTGAGCCGGGGGGAACCACTCGGACCCATGCTGTGGGTCAAGTGGAAAGCTGCTCTGATCAGCACAAGCGAAGTGTGGCTGAGCCCTTAGTTAGTAAATGCACTCTAGTAAACCATATGTTCCCACCCGCACCCCGCTGCCCAGTAATGTATCACGAAAGTCAGTCACACTCATATTTTTGTGTGTATCAGTACCATAGAAATCTCCTGGGCCAATTTCAATTTCCTGTGCCAGGCACTGCCAACTTTTCGGGTCCATGGGCACATTTGCAAACTAGAGAAACAGTTGTGGGCAACACTCACTGCTTCCAAGCACCCAACCTGTTCCATTGGCTTCAGGGGAAAGCTTATTTCAAGACTAATTTCAGTGCAGTCTGGGGGTAAAGTAAGAATCCAAAGTCTCCACCCCTTTCCTGAAAGAGTCCCTGGCTCCTTCCCATTTCCCTGCACATCTAGGCACCCACCTTTTGCCAGAATGCAGATTGCAACCCTATGGAAACTTACTTGTGAGCAAGCTCTGCTTGAATGTGACATAATTCCTTTTTCTTTGTAAACATGCGCCGGGTTAGGCTGCTAAACAGTAAACCAGTTTACCTGGAACCAGTGCTTTTTTCTGGGGGTACGCAGGGGTGAGCATACCCTTAAACATTTTGTGGATCAAAGTTTGGCCTCATTAAGGGGCAGTATTTCAATATGAGTAGGAAAATGAGAGTACCCCTAAACATTTTTTTAGGGGGGGAAAAGCACTGCCTGGAACTAAATTTACTAGGTAGTACCAAAACAGTAAATTTAGTTCCAGGCAGTGCTTTAGATAGTACCAAAACAGTAGGGACACAGGTGGCGTTGTGGGTTAAACCACAGAGCCTAGGGCTTGCCAATCAGAAGGTCGGCGGTTTGAATCCCCGCAGCAGGGTGAGCTCCTGTTGCTCGGTCCCTGCTCCTGCCAACCTAGCAGTTCGAAAGCACGTC
The DNA here is from genome assembly GCF_964106645.2 of Podarcis pityusensis. Taxonomy (NCBI): domain Eukaryota; kingdom Metazoa; phylum Chordata; class Lepidosauria; order Squamata; family Lacertidae; genus Podarcis; species Podarcis pityusensis. Next base: position 69,331,772 of record NC_138035.1, read on the forward strand.
AAAGTGCAAGTAGATAAATAGGTACCGCTCCGGCGGAAAGGTAAATGGCATTTCCGTGTGCTGCTCTGGTTCGCCAGAAGCGGCTTAGTCATGCTGGCCACATGACCTGGAAGCTGTATGCCGGCTCCCTCGGCCAATAAAGCGAGATGAGCGCCGCAACCCCAGAGTCGGTCACAACTGGACCTAATGGTCAAGGGTCCCTTTACCTTTACCAAAACAGTGTGGGACAAAGAATCAAAGAACTCTAGGGTTGGAAGGGACCCTGAGGACCATCTAGTCCAGTCCCTTGCAATGCAAGAACATGCAGCCATCTTATACGGGGATCAAACCGGCAATCTTGGCATTATCAGCACCACGCTGTAACCAACTGCGCTATCCAGAAGCAAAGAAGCAAAGTTATTCAGGTCTGTCTCCATCTCTGATCAGAGCACAGGGTCCTGTAGAAGAAAGAGAGGAAAAGCAGAGAAAAATGTGTGCAGTGCTAAACTGGAAATTAATTTTAGATTATGTATGATAAGGGTTTTCTGTGTCACCATAAGACTGTCACATATTGCAGTCATGACTCTACTGAGATTTTTTTTGCCAGTAACCAATTTTTCTCTTCTCTTCACCCCTCCACCTTTTAAATAGGTGCATTTTAGTTGACTCTAATAAAAGTAACACAATTCTGGTTGTATTTGTTTTTTCTCACCTGCAAACGGACCTTCCTGGCTACCCTTTTTGTGTGTATGTCTATCCTAGCCACTGTCCCAAACTGGCCTTTCTTTGACTCCCCTGTCCAGTTTTAGAAAAAAAGCCTAATCTTGCTTCCCATTCTCTGAAAATCCTTCCTAGAAGATAGAAATTGATTTGGCACCTTTGCCATTAGCAGAGCTGTGGCAACAAAAACATTCTGCAATCAGAACCTAGTCAAAAGTTCTGTTGCTGGGTCAGCCAGAACAGGATGCAGGCAGTTCCTTCCCAACTGCATCAACTCTGCATTGCTGAACAGGATTAAGGAGGGTGGGGAGTAAAGGAAGAACCTGGTTGTTTAGATGTGCCCCAGAGAGGAGATCAATTGAAGGAGCTCTCAGACCAAAGACCATCTTTTCTTTAAGACATCGGGGGGGGGGGGGGCTCCTTTTTTTAAAAAAGCCAGGAGAAATTTTTATCTGGGCCAACTTACTGCGCAGTTTGTGTGCTTTCTGCCTTCAGTGCCTTTTCATCCAGTTTGGCATAACAGAGCTATGATCCAATGCCAAATTCCACTTTCTGGGGGTATGCCATGAAATCAGAACATAATTCAGGGGATAAGACCTGGATAGGCTTACAAAAACGTCAGCTAAAGGCCTGAGAGCTTGGCTAATGCTTCCGGAGCTTGGATTGCTCTCAGGGAGAATGGAAGAGGAGGGAACAGGATGCACAAATGTGACAGCCTTCAGGTAGCATTAAATGATGGCCTTGCTAGACCTCAATCTGGATATTCTCTTTGATCATCATAATTTACTTTAGAGTGCCATGTACTAAGCTGAGCCTGGGCCTTCTAAGACATGAATTAAGCCATCCATTTTGAGGAGTGGTGGTTCTTGCAGCTCTATGCAATGTTCCAGATCAGACAGAACATACTGTTGGGACAGCAGAAGATGCCTATATATCTACATTAAAAGCAAAGGGACCCCTGACCATTCAGTCCAGTCGCGGATGACTCTGGGGTTGCAGCGCTCATCTCACTTTATTGGCTGAGGGAGCCGGCATACAGCTTCCAGGTCATGTGGTCAGCATGACTAAGCCGCTTCTGGCAAACCAGGGCAGCGCACGGAAACGCCATTTACCTTCCCGCCAGAGAGGTACCTATTTATCTACTTGCCCTTTGACGTGCTTTCAAACTGCTAGGTTGGCAGGAGCTGGGACTGAGCAACGGGAGCTCACCCCGTCGCGGGGATTCGAATGGCCGACCTTCTGATCGGCAAGCCCTAGGCTCTGTGGTTTAACCCACAGCGCCACCCGCAGCCCTACATTGGGAATATGTGAATCAAGGCTACAGGATACCTTGAAAATCCAAAGAGCAAACACAGCCTGTTGCAAAGGCAAAGTTATCACAGTTGTGGTAAAACTCAGCCTATCGAACAGTGTTGAATGAACAAGTTAAAGTATCAGGTGGTCCTGTAATAGCAAATAAAGTTTGGACATAGAGTTGATTCACCAATGCATGTACCCATAGACAACTGGCAGCTGACTCTGTGAACAGTGAAGATCAATGTAAGGAGATATGAAAACTCTGGCTGTAGTGCTAGATCTGTGATCAGAGGTGGATTTAGGGCAGTGTGACTGGTTCCATTGCGCTGGGTGCGAACCCAAGGCAGGTGCTGCAGGGTGTCACATCTATGACACAGTACATACGCAGAACGGAAGACGAGAGGCAGGGGCGCCAAATTTTGGCCTCGCGCAGGGTGCTGCTGAAATTTGAAAGGCCAAAGTCTGCCCCTGCTGTGATAGTTATTTATGACCTGTGAATAGAATATTTCTCACGCGTTGCATCACAGAGTTGGAACATTGTGCTGGAAGCTGCCTCTGTACCAGGCAGTCCCAAGATAAGTGGCTATGTTGCTCTTTCACACATCACTTTCCAGACGACTGCTTGATTGGTTTGGATGTTCTGTACATCCTCTAACCTGCACCATTTATACCCCCGCCTTTATTTTGCCAGAATTAGAGGGCATACGGAAGGACTTTTAACTTTTCTTGCTTTTGTGATGGTGGTTTGTTTTCAAAAACACTCTGCAGTCCATTTTGTCTATTGTGTGCTCCCTGTTTGATCGATACTTTCCCCTTTTAAGCTCAGCTGCTTTTTTATTTCTTCTGACAATGTGTTTTTTAAATAGCTTCCCCTCTTGAAAAAAAAAAGAAAAAGAAAAAAAGCACCTCAGACATTTCAGTGCTTTTTGGCCCACTGATATCTCTCTCTCTCTCTCTCTCTCTCTCTCTCTGCTTGTGAACTTTATTAAAGATTCAGGATCTACAGAAGCCGTTTCAAGTGTTCCTGAGTGTCTCTGGCCTTGAGGAGGCCCTGGGCGTTGCTTCTTTCCTCCGGTACATTCTGCTACTGAAAGTATCACATGCCGTGGAGAAATATGACTGCGTATTCTCAACAGACACATGTAATGAGATATTTTGCCCAGAGACACAGTACGGCATGGGAATATTGCGCTTTTACATTAGTATAAGGGGGGAATTAGTTCTCACACCATAGGCCAGAGAGTAGAATCAAAAACATACAGCTTCATTATAAACAGAGATAGTGGTTTGTATGCAGATTACAGAATGAAAAAAATGGAGAGCTAAGCTAGTGGCATTCGCATCAGACCAGCTACTTAGCTACAGCTGGAGCCGTCTGAGGCAAGAAGAATCACCCAGCAAACATGGACAGCAGACAGACAAGAGGGTCAAGTCAGTAGTGGCCGGTGTGATGGGGCAGAGCCAAGGAGCTGCCTTCCTAACACTGCAGCTTTTGCTGCAGCTTTTATGGGAGAGGCTGAGAAGAGCAGTGGGGTTGTGTGGGTGCACTGGCAGGAGTGTGGGATCAGCTTCACCAGCACACCTACACGGAAATCCAGCTTTGAGGGCCTACTGATGGTTCCCTCACTGCAAGAAGTGAAGTTACAAGGAACCAGACAGAGGGTCTTCTCGGTAGTGGCACCCTCCCTGTGGGACACCCATCAGATGTCAAGGAGATAAGTAACTATGCAACCTTTAGAAGACATGTAAAGGCAGCCCTGCATGAGGAATTTTTAAATGTTTGATGTTTTATTAAGCAAAACTAAGATAGTTGGAGTCAAGGTTCTTTGAGCAATTCCCAAGAGACCAGTGAGTCTGAGCAACTTGGTAACAAAAATGTCTGAATACAAATGGCTCTTAATGAGAACGCTTTCCCTTTCGCAAGGATCAAGAAGTGCATATAATGGACTGCTGGAAAGCTTTCAGTACTAAGAAGCTCGATCCACAAATTGACAGGCCAAGGAACTATAAGAGGGGTCTACTACATCCTTTGAATACATTGCAATGAATATCAAAGGCTTCTTCCACACAGTAGCCTATTTCTGGGTGTGCTGTTGTTCATGCATGCATCCATACATTGACTGTATCAAAATGCAACCCCACATTATTTCCCCATTTAACCTGGGTTTACCGTTTCCACAGAAAATCTGATTAGTGGAAAAGCCCCACTGAAATGTGAAATCTAGATCATATGAGGGGAGGGTGATAGGAGATGACATTTTGAGGAGGAGATTGTTGTGTAACTTGCAGATATGAGCAGCACCAAGTAAATAATCACCCACCACGTGGAGCTAACTCAAAAGTTAGTGGATGCTCACAACAGCAAGATGCTAGCAAAGGACCAGAGAGGCCTGACAGTCCATCACATAAGCTTGGACCATCTGGTCCCAGTCACTAATCTGACTGCTGAATTCTCCATTAGCTACAGTTTGCAAACTGCCTTCAGAGGCAGCCCCATGTATGACACGTTGCGGTAATCTCACCTAGATGTCACCAGAACACAAGCAACAAAATCTAGGCTATCTCCATCCAGACAGATGGAGTCACAGATGGACCACCAGCCAAAGCCAATAGAAGGTACACCATGCCACAGAGGAAACTTGTGGCTCCAATGAAAGTAGTTGACCTAGAACGGTGGTTCTCACAGGGTGTGGTGTTTCACACTGGTGTGGCAAGAGAGGTTGGCAAGTGTGAGAAGGGCAATCAAAGAAACATTTAAACATTACAGTGTAGTAGTGTGCTATCAAAATAATTGTTTTCATTTGCAGAATATAGATAGATAACTTTTCAAAATCAAGCACTGCTTGGAGTTCTTTTTGTTTTCCAAAGTATTTCTTCTCAATTAAAAAATCAGTGTGGCATAAGCAAATTTTCATTCTGAAAGTCTGCCCCAGTGGGAAAAAAGTTTGAGAAGCACTGATCTAGAAGTCTGTCTAAACTGTTCATGTGCTCCTTCAGGGGGCATACTAGCCCATGTAGAACTGGGTGCACCCCACCCATCAAGTCTGAGGGAACATATCTGGGATTGTCATGATGCACACATGATACACGGAATTCACTAAATTATAGACCATCACAGTAACATCATACTATTAAATATAACTAGTATAGAACATCACCAGTGTTGACCGTTTATTGAACTGCTTTAGAACATAGGAAAATCAGTGGGTATATCAGCTGCTAACATAGTGAACCAAAATTTGCCCTCTTTCAGGAAAAGGAAAGGGAAAAGGGAAAATGACATGAAGCCATACTCCCAGCTTTTATTATTACAGCTCTGTTTGGGTTCTGCACAGATTTTGTCCATGCTCGAGTGTACATGACACCCTTTCTGTTAGAAGGGGACAGCTTCATTATGGCAACATCATTCCCAGCCGCCACATTCAGAAAGAAAAAACAAAAATGGGACAGCTGAAAAGAAATGCTGAGAAAAGATGCAATGTGAAGGGGCCAGAAGCAACCTCGAGTATGTAGATGGGGAGAGCCCAGCAGCAATAATCCCTCCTATTTCTTATATTCGGATGTTGAGTGCCATTGCATAAGAAGCCAAATGTGAGGTGGGGGAGAATGTAACGGTTTACAGAACTCAATATTTCAGGGATAGAATAAAAAAAGGAAAAAACCCTAAGGGACAGGAACCCTAAAAACAACTGCCTGAGCTCAGGGACTTAAGAATGCTGACTGTCAGGGGGTACCAATGGGAAGGTAAATGGAAGGGAGTATGCTGGTACATGGCTGGCTGACTGGATGCAGGAACAGTTTGTCGCTGGTCCCATTTTTCCTTTCCAAGAAGGCAAATCAGCTCCCTATAGATGAGGTCTGGGAAGGATTTGCTGACTCTGTGTCTGACCCTGGTGATCAAACCCCATATTAAATCCATGTTGTAGACTTAAGAGCTTGGCTCTACTTTGTTGTTGGTTTGATAGATACAGGTTTCCATTCAGTCACCGGCCCATCTTTCCACAATCTGCAAAATATCACGAGGCACAACCCTTTGCAAAGGGAGGAGGATTTAGAAAAGTTGATGAATGTGTTGCCTCTTTCAAGGCTGGATTATTGCAATGTATTGTTTGCCGGAGCCAGCTACCGTGTTATCTCTAGTATGCAGGAGCTCAAGTTCTTTCAGGCACTCAGTTGTTTCAACCAAATATTCTGTATTTCTAATTTCTGCACTGACTTCCTAATACCTCTTATACTTAACTGTTTTCTGCTCCTTGCCCAAAGAGCTCAGGGTGGCATTTGAGCTTCACAACAGCCTTGTCAGGCAGGTTAGCCTGATAAACGGTGTTTTTGGGGAAAACACCCATTGCTGAGCTGCTGTTTGAACACTGTCACGCTGACTTTGGCTGGGCCACTACATCCTTTATGGCTTTCAGCTTACATATGTGGTTGATATATCAGTGACGTTTCAGAGGTGTTTAGACCTGTTTCACACAGAAATAAAAACAAAAAACTCAAAGAGCACACCAAACTCCATGTTTGCATCTGTTATAATAATAGTTGTCATTCAACCTACATGAGACTTTTTTTTTTAAATGATATTTATTAAGAATTTTAGAGTTACAGAAAAAACAAAAAAGAAAAAATAGAAAAAATAGAAAAAACCCCACAATCAAACAATACCAATTAATAAAAATCAAAGTCAAAAAATAAAAACAAAGCACGTAACACAACACAATCAGAAGGCAAAAATAAGCCACAAACATTTAAAAACAAATCCAATATTCTCCAATCCTTAACTGTCATTACCTTCTTTCTTTGACCTCCTCACTCCTCCCTTTTTTTGTATCCTAGTTATTAATTGTCACAGCAAATCCTTTCCCTTTTTCATAATATTCTGTCATTACATTACCTTAATCTATTTTAACCTTATCTTACTATAGAAGACCCTAAAACTTAAAACTTAAATCTTATTTCATAACCATAACATATTCTTACATAATTCTTTTAACATTTTTGCTAAAGCCAAATAGTTTCATTCCAGCATTTTTCTTACATTCATCAATTTTATAAAACAGTCCTAATAAAAAAAAAATTTCTTCCAATCTTCATCCAGCGTCTCTTCCTCCTGGTCCCGGGTTTTGTCAGTCCTTTCTATCCCATCAATCAAGCGCATTAACCTGGTAATCTTATGTCCGAGGCCCTTAAGTCTCTTCCATGTCCCTTCCGTGGCTCTTCTTCATATTTATACCTATACTTTACTTTGTCTCCTGCTCCTTTCACTCGTGGGAACTCCAACTTAACAGTATTTTTGACCCTTCTTGACAAATCAGTCCCTTTTCCATATTCCACACAAACCCCCATAAGGTGTTTAAGAACATGTTTCAAAGTCCCTCCAGAATTAAGAGCCCCCACAACCCCAAACATCTCACGGCCCATTGCCAGACTTGAAAAGTCCAAACATCCCTGCATAGGGGGGGTCTATCCAACCTCCCATTTCCAAACCAAACCAAACTTTATCTTTCCAAATCTGGCTTTTTCCAAGTTCGTCAAGTCCAAAAACTCATGTTCCAGCTGGGCCACAACTCCCTCCATCTCTGGCACCCGAGGTTCAGCAACATCCTCTTCCCTCATCTGATCTGTCAGAGCACACTCCTGATTTGATTCCTGGGTGGGCTCTATATAGTTTCCCAGTACCTGTCCAAAGTTTCTGATCGCAGCAGTCATCAAATCCGTCTTCTCATGTATCTGTTCCAATAGGGCACTTGTTTTGCAAAGAGCACACACCAGAGCCTCTGAATACATTGTTCTGCAAGGTCAGAAGCCTATTCCCACAATCGTAATCTTGTTGCAGCTGCAGAGCTCCCCGATTCAGATTTAATAACAGTTTCACAGGCTCCCTCTAGGGGAAGAACTTCTATTTGTTCTTTCTTTTAAAGGCAGATCTAGCAACAAAGTTTCCTTTTTCAGATATTTTGTCAATATTTGTTCCTTTAAAATGCAAAAGAGAACAATGGAATCACTATGTTTCTCTTCTTTTAACTATCTGTCAAAGACGTTTGTCTCTGGTCAATGAGCTTCCCAATGAACGTCAGTCCTGACACCCGGCTCCCAGGATCAAGACGGTGGAAAATTACTTTACTTTACACTCTCTTCTGCAGGTTTAAACAGTCCGGAAAAAATCCCCCCTCTTCTCCTGCTTCCGAAGGGGGTTCAACAATTTTAAACGATGAAAATTAATCCTTCACAAACGATTTTCTGAACTCTAGTTTGCCATGTCTTTGCTTTAATCTATCTACAAGAAACGGAAGGCTGACTTCCTGTTTAGACCTTCCCATTTCAGTGCCAAATTAATATAAATTTCTTAGTCCAATTTTCCTTCTAATCGCAGGTCATTATTTAAGGTCCAATTGTCCAGAATTAAAGTACTCACGGGTAATTGTTTTAAAAGCCAAATTGTCCCAGGAAAAAGGCAGCACTCTCCGGCAACAGCTGTGCAGCTTCGCTCCACGGAAGAAGCAATTGACTCTCAGCACCGCGCCACTTCCCCCTCTTCGCTCCGGAGCCCAGAAGTGGGTTCCTTTACGGGTTGGGGGGGCGCTAAAGGTGCCCGCCGAGTCCCATGGTCACAGGCTTCATCCGCCTGTGATTTTTGAAAGGGTCCCCGCTTCGCCGTAGCGGGAAAGACCCGTTTTCCGTGGAGCTAATCCCTCCGGATCAGAGGGAATCCGCCATTACCGATGGCGCCACCCCGGAAGTCCCCCAACCTACATGAGACTTTACAGAGTTTCCATGAGCAAAAAAATGTGGTTCTGTGAACTTGGCTGGGATTAAATTATGAAAGTCAATACAATTTTATGTAACTAATGTTTAATTTTGGAAAGCATTTATTTTTGCTACTTCATTTCATTTCAATCTCATCTTTCCTCCATGGAGCTCAAGGTGGCATAAATGTAGCTTCCCCCCCTTTCTATTTTATCCCCACAAACAGAGCCAGCCCTCAGCATTTTGGCTCCTGAAGCGAACCACAAAATGCATGCCCTACAGTCAGGGAAGAAGGGGTGAGTGAAGATCTACATCAGAAACAAGAGGGAAATAAAGATCTACGTTGGGAACAAGGGTGGAAAAGTCCAGCAGCATCTCCTGTTTGCAGACAGTCCTCCGCAAAGGTGGTTTGGGAGGAGGGCTGCCGAGGAAGCGGCAGATCCAGTCTCCAAGGAGTGCACCATAGGCAGTGCTGCCGTCATTGCAGCAACAATAGCAGACAATGCATTCCTTGGAGGTTGACTCTGCTGCCACTATGGATTCTGTTGCCTGAGGCGGTCATCTCCCCTTGCCTCATGGGTGGGCCAGCCCTGCTCACAACCATTGAGTAAGATGAGTTAGCCTGCCCCAATTGGTGACTGGCCTATGTAATCCATTGAGCTTCACAGCTGAGTGGGGATTTGAATCTGGCCTCCCAGGTCCTAGTCTAACACTCTCACAATTACACCTCATTGACTCTTTATGTTCACAACCTAGATCTGGTTTCAGTCAGTGTGAGTTAGGAGTAGAAGGAGTCTTTGTGAGAACCAGGCTGGCTAGAGGCAGTCTTATGTTTGTTCTAACGAAACCAGTTTAAGTTTAAACGCAGCTTTCAGTTCCATCTGTTCAAGCGAAGCAGAACATAACAGTTCAGTTTGCATGTGGCGCTGTGTGACTAAACATTTGAACTCATCTGGCCTGCTGTGGGAGCTGCTCACGTCAAAATATAGTCCTCTCCTAAAGTCAGCAAGAACAATTCACATAACACTTTCCCCCATTCCTGGGTGTCAAAGATCTATGCCTGTGAATTTCCTTTGTCTGTTGCCACTGATTGGCTCCTGCCCACCCCAGACACATTTGCAAAACAAATGGGATGGCCCTGTATGGCTCTTTGACTTATCCACAGATAATGCCTAACCCGAGTTTCCTGTTCCTAAACAGAATGGACCAACGGTAGGCTAAGGTCGCACAAACGCCAAGCTTTTCTGCCTTTCCTGACAGAATAAATAAGTTGTGCAGATTGACAACTTTCTCTTTGGCAAAGTTGATCCCAAAGAAAAGCTGTTATTTGCCTTTCTTTCAGGGCCACCCCTCTTGTAATTTCTGACCCCCTCCAACCTCTCCGCACACAAAAACTAACAGGATAACTTCAAACTACAAAGCAAAATGCTTTTCAATTATTAATTTGCTGCTGTGGGAATCCTTGCAACTACCTGGAAACGCTGGGAAGGTAATGGGCTCTCCATCAGCCGTGACTCAGAAGTGCTTGTAAGCTGCAGATGAAGAAAACTTGAAGAATGTGCATGCTGGCTGGAGTTTGTGCTACCACAGGGAAATCTGAAGATCCCCCGTGTTGAAAATTAAATCTGGAGAAGCCTTTTTTTATAGTCAGATCCAAGAACGAGCAGAACAAAAAAACAAATATTTACAATTTTGGTAGCGGAGGCAGAGAGATGACATTGGTGGAAAGCAAATGGCGACAGGCTGCCTGTGGAACCAATTCCCCAGGTTCACACGGAAACCTTATTTAGAAACAATCTTCAACAAAGGGAGGAAAGCTCTGCCCCAGAAGGCTGTACCCAGTGCAACATTCAAAGGTGAGCAAATTTCCCCAGGGGTTTTGAGAAGGATTCCATTATTAGAAGCCCATGGTAAAATGTCCCAGTACCACTTACAGCATTTGAAGCTGTCTTGATCTCTTCCTGCTGAGCACATCTTTTGGATACAAAAAATGAGACCTCCAGAGAGGTTTCCAGTGGAGGGGGTAGAGTGTCTGATATCGAGCCAGTGCATTGGGAGGGAAAGAGGCAAGTCTCAACATCATGCCAACTGAGTCATGGAACCCACAAGCGGAAAGGATCCAAAAATAAACAAACAAAACCCCACTTTTGACTTCAGATGGAGGCACTGGGTAAGTAGCAACAGAAGAAGCCTAATGAAAACATGTCCATTATTAAAACAAAGCCATTATTTGCACTCTCTGGCAGCAATCCAGTACGGTGGTACCTTGGATTAAGAACTTAATTTGTTCTGGAGGTCTGTTCTTAACCTGAAACTGTTCTTAACCTGAGGTACCAGTTCAGCTAATAGGGCCTCCCGCTGCCACTGCGCCGCTGGCACATGATTTCTGTTCTCATCCTGAAGTAAAGTTCTTAACCCGAGGTACTATTTCTGGGTTAGTGGAGTCTGTAACCTGAAGTGTCTGTAACCCGAGGTACCACTGTAATGTGCACATCAGGCCCACAAGCACAGCAGAACTATTTTGGTTGCTTTTTCTCTCCAACAGTTACAACTGTTAAATCTCCCAGCTGCCTTTAACACTTTCTCTATAAGCAAGCAAAGAGAGGGGATATTGCCCAATAAATCCTGATGTGCATGCACTACACTTACGTGTGTGCGAGTGCATGGAGAGCAGTGTGCTCAGTTGGGGTCTATTTACACATGTGAGTCACACATGTGTGAAGAACCTTCCTTGCGAACTCCTTCCACTGTGTGCATTTATTATCTCCCCCCCCCCCCTTAGCCAAAAAGGCTCTCTGGGCAGATCACATAAGGCTGAAAATCCAAATTCTAAAAGGCTCAAAACACCAACGGAAAGAGGACGGGAGAGGAAAGAGGAAAATGAGCAAAGCCAGGCACCAGTTCTTAAAAGAGGTCAAGATGATATGATAGTTCTGCCTGTGGTGATATGTGTGATGAGCCATTTATGAAACGGTCATCAAATGATGAACATGCACATGGAAATCAATCTCTGGTCTTAGCATAATGTTTTAAATTGGCTCCACTGAAAGGTACTGTATTTTTTGCTCTATAAGACTCACTTTTTCCCTCCTAAAAAGTAAGGGGAAATGTGTGTGCGTCTTTTGGAGCGAATGCAGGCTGCGCAGCTATCCCAGAAGCCAGAACAGCAAGAAGGATCGCTGCTTTCACTGCACAGCGATCCCTCTTGCTGTTCTGGCTTCTGAGATTCAGAATATTTTTTTCTTGCTTTCCTCCTCCAAAAACTAGGTGCGTCTTGTGGTCTGGTGCGTCTTATAGAGCGAAAAATACAGTATTTTGGTATTTTATGAAAGCGTTATTTGTGGTGCCTAATCTGTGGCGTCTCCTTCCCACGTGGGGGGCTGCATTATACCAGTTCCGACAATTTATCCATCTAGCTTACTATTTTCTGCTCAGACTGGCAATAGCTTTCCAGAGTCCCCAATGGTGGTCTTTCACCTACCTGAAGTCCCCTTTAACTAGAAATGAAAGGGCTTGTGTGGGATCTGAACCTGGGACCTTTTGCACCCTAAGAATCATATTCCTGGATCAGGATGAAGGGAACCTGTGGTTCTCTGGGTGTCATCGGACTCCAACTCAGCTGGCATGGAATTGGCCAGGGATGGTCCAGCAATATTGGGGGGGCAGGGGTCTCTCATCCATGCCCTAAACCACCAAGCCAGACAACCCTCACTGTTTTCCCCCCTTCTTGTTGAAAATCTTTTCTACTCAAACAGACCTTTATTTAATGAAGCCTGTTTCTGACCTCAGTTAAATTTTATATGATGTTTCACATTGTTTTCTTATTAAATTGCAACTGTATGTGTGGTAAGCTGCCCTGAGTGATAGGGTTACGCTATAAGGATGGAATATAGATATAATAATAGCAATGCCATCAGTGAGTGAGAAACATTGGCTAGGCTGAAATTTAGCAGGCCTACAGATTGCTAATCTTATCTATAATTCAGGGTTTAGCAAGAGCATCACAATGTGCTGTAACATCTTAAAGACAGGAACACATTTATTATGCCATAAAGCTTTTGTAGACTACAGCTCCCTTCATCAGATGCAGAAATGGCTACCCTCAGTTGCCAGGATTATATGGGCATAAAGAAAAGGGGGGAATTCTAAACACCTGGGTCAAATAGCAATGGAGCACTTTAAAAGATATGGGAACTAGATATTGGCACATAAAGTCTTCCCAAGGACTTGAGTAAAATTTGGGAATTGTGACCCTTAAAATTTGTTTCCAGTTTTCTGAGAGAAAACTCTTTAAAATTATTATACAGATGGTATCACACTCCTTTGCAAATGGAAAAAACGTTTTCTTCTATATCGCCTAATTGTTGGAGGGATAGCAATAAACTTGGTACATATTATCATTTACAATGGGAATGTCAGTTGGTGCAAGATGTTTGGAATTTAATTTTGACAGAATTGATAAATATTATTAAGGAAACAATTGCTTGTTGTCCAATATTAATGCAGTGAGATTTGTGAACAGTACCTCCAAAGGAAAAAGAGACTTCCTCGTTTGATTACATGCAAAATTATATTCAAACAGAGCCCGCTGCAGAGAAATCCCAGATGTGTCAAAGAGATTGCACATGTTCTGCCATACAGGCTAATAACCCACCAGTGGCACATTGCATTATTTATAATTTTGGTTTATTGAATGCATATTAAAGGATGAATAGAATTACATACAGATTATATCATGGGATCTAGATAAGGTTTGTGTTTTATGAATCCTCTGTTCGAATAGGTGAGGTGAAGAAAAGCTGGGTTCTGGTTTTTCGCACCCTTGGTTTGCAGTGCAACCACTCCAATATTTCATCGGGTTCACTCCTTATTTATGCCACTGGAAATAAGATAAAAAAAAATTCCTTCCAACACATACAAATTGGAACAGAATAGGGTCAGTTCCACATCCTACTTTGTGTTCAAGGGTGAAGAACTAATCTAGGCTAATCTAATGTGCTTTTTCTTGTCAAGTATGTATTACTAATGAATAATGTAGAAAATTTACTCACCACTTTGAAAGTTTCTATAGCGTTTCTCTGGGTAAAAAGTATCATTCCTTTAGTGTCAGGGTTTTCTTCACACTTTAGGACACTGCTATCATGATGTTACTGAAGAACATTTGGTACTTAATATATCTATTGGTGGGGACGTGGGTGGCTAGGACTTGCCGATCAGAAGGTCAGCGGTTCAAATCCCTACAACAGGGTGAGCTCCCGTTGCTCGGTCAAAGCTCTTGCCAACCTAGCAGTTCGAAAGCACATCAAAGTGCAAGTAGATAAATAGGTACCACTCCGGCGGGAAGGTAAACAGCGTTTCCATGCCCTGCTCTGGTTCACCAGAAGCGGCTTAGTTATGCTGGCCACATGATCCAGAAGCTGTACGCCGGCTCCCTCGGCCAGTAAAGCGAGATGAGCGCTGCAACCCCAGAGTCGCCCGTGACTGGAACTAATGGTCAGGGGTCCCTTTACCCTTTACCTATATCTATTGGTATTGATGAACTGTTTCTTTACTAACATAAATCGGTATTCAGGGTGCTAGGGGAGGGGTAGTACCTTTGGTGGGGGACATGATGTGCTCCTTTTGGGGTGGTTTGTCCATCTTTGGCCCCTACCCTGGATTCAGCTCTCACCTATAGCTCCTAGAAGCTGTCAGCATGCGACAGTGGCCACACCCTGGGAATGGCTTCAACTGGCCAGCTAAACTAGGTGAGGGTAGTTACTGGGTCTCAAACTCTCAGTGACTTAGGAACTTCCCCTGCATGCGAAGACAGGCTCTGTTAGATTGAGCAGACAAGACCAATAGTGGGTTCAACAGCAAAGAAGGTGGTTTCTGCACATGCTCTGGAGGAAAATGAGGGGCAGATGGGGCTCATCAACCTGGGAAGGTAACCCAAATAGGAGAAGGAAAACTCTGATCCTAAACCTCCACTGCCTTGCAGGAAATATTTGGGATTATCAGCGTTTGTTTTTTGGTTGGGGTGCACAAGGGTACACAGTACCAGCACCTTGTATTTTATTTTTCAGATGTTAAAAGTGTGGCACTTACTCTAACAACTTCATGGTGAGTACTGGCACATTTTTTTTTTCTAAAAAGTTTTTTTACCTAAAAATTAAGTTACTTGATAGTGTGCATAATATGTACATATTAAAAGGAAGTGACTGTAGATATTTTAGGAATACTCAGTGTGATGGCCTGGGATTCGGACTCAGATGCTGAACCTGAGGGATCCCAGCCTGCACAGGATTCCCCGCCTCCAGAACCAGCTGGGCCGGGGCATGAGCCTGAAGGGTCCTCACCTGTGCTGGATCCTCAGGTGCAGGCACCAGCTGAGTTTGCTCTGGCTCCTGAGGTGATGGAAGACCCATTGCCCGCAGGTGCTCCACTCTCAGAGGAAGCTAAGGTTGCCTCTGGGTCCGCTAACCCTCCAGCCTCTCCTGAGCTACAGAGGCTCAGGGCAGAGAGGCGGAGGGAACTAAGTTCCCGCAAGAGGAGTGCTCGCCTCCAGGCCAGGAGAGGCGAGTCGCCAGAGGATCGGGGCCGCCCTATGCCTTGGGGCAGATAAAAGCCGGTCAGCCCCAGTCCCAAGTTGTGGGAGCAACATTGTTGGTTGCTAGTTCCTGCCTGAACCCTGTCCTGCTTTTCTGTCAGAGCTCCTGACTCGCCCTGGCTCCCTGCCCTGCACGCAGCTTCAGCTACTACGGACTGCCTCCACATTGAACCTTTGACCACGGACTAGACTTGGACCTTACCTCTTGGGTAACCCAAGGGACCAGCACACTCAGACACTGTACATTGAGCAGGTGGTTTTTTATCAATAATGGGAGCAAGAGATGATCTGGTAAGAAAGGCCCCCACCAGGGGTGAAGGTGAGATGGGGGTGTGCAAAATCAGCTAAAAATATGTCCATAAATATGTCTATAAATAAGACTTGTCCTTGGCTAGGAGGCACAGTTTGGACGGTCCTGACAGGAGCTCAAGATCACCTAGCTACGGCTCTGCCCCTGATAATGGGGGGGGGGGCGCGTGTCTGGTGGAATGAGATGCCCTTCAGAAGAAATGGACCCCTTCTTCCTCCAAGGATTACAGAGAGAAAGGGAAGCAAAGAGAACAAAAGAGCAAATATTTTATATCTGGAGCTAGTTGGAACTGGGAATACACCTTTCAGAGGGCTGCAAAAATTCCTAGCAGGGGATTTGCTATTTGATATAGGAATGCCTGTTTGCTTCCATTATGCTCTGGTTGTAATTGGTTTGTTTTTTGAGTTTATTGTGACAGTTGCATAAATAAAAGCTGTTAAGGCAATTGTATATACAAACCTAATTTTTATTTTTATTTTTAAAAAACCATGTCTAGCTATAAAAAGCAGTTTAAAACAAGAACAGCAAAATCATAAAATCAATTTAAATCCAAGAGCGATGCCAACTGGGATATAGATCTTAGAAGCTTTAGCATGAAGGAAATATTAGAGATTGACTGTCTTGTGCTCTTTTATCCAGAGGAAATTAAACCCTGTAGTATTAGCCCTGCAAATTTCCACTTGGTAGAATGGGGAAGTATATAACACTATAATGACAGCATATGGCATTATAAATGCAGTGAAAGTCTTACTTTTATTACTTCAGCTCTCCAAATGTCACACTCCCATTAAGCATTGTCAGCCTGATCTAACCACCTTACTACACATTCCCAACTACAATGTACGGTACAGTGGTATCTCGGGTTAAGTACTTAATTCGTTCCGGAGGTCCGTACTTAACCTGAAACTGTTCTTAACCTGAAGCACCACTTTAGCTAATGGGGCCTCCTGCTGACGCCGCGCCGCTGGAGCACGATTTCTGTTCTCACCCTGAAGCAAAGTTCTTAACCTGAAGCACTATTTCTGGGTTAGCGGAGTCTGTAACCTGAAGCATATG
Source organism: Podarcis pityusensis (assembly GCF_964106645.2). NCBI lineage: Eukaryota > Metazoa > Chordata > Lepidosauria > Squamata > Lacertidae > Podarcis > Podarcis pityusensis. The sequence goes on from NC_138035.1 coordinate 69,348,466, forward strand.
TAACCCGAGGTACCACTGTATTTGCTACCACAAAGCAAGGAATATTTCACTGGATCGGTCGTTGTCCTACACACTTCCCTTCCCTGCCTTTATAACTATATATCCATGCTTTGGATAAAAGACACTGAGTCCACAACATTTTACAAAGATGCTGGAGAGAACGTTTCTGAAACTTTTTATTTTTTATAAATCCTGTGATTGATCTTGTCTTCCTGTTGACAAGTAAGGACAATTTTGCAGGAAGCAGTATTAGATTTTTGCAGTTTGAACGCTCGTAAATCCTACCATGTGTTAATGTGCATCCATAGCAAGCTGTCAACTTAATTCACCAAATGTCAAAAGAAATGCCTCTCTTCAAAGGCAAAATAATTCATGAAGAAAACATGATTTAACGTAGCATTTTTTAGGAAAGGCAACCTTGATTTTATAAACCACGAGGTAGTAAAGCATTCCAACTACATGTATATTAAGCTACTGCTTCATCACTTGTTTCTTAGAAAGATAAACTAGATTTAGTCATGGGCAGAAAATGTATTCTTGCTGTAATCTGATCCTGAACAAGGGTCCTGTGTATACAGACTGTATGTTTCATAGGCATGCTTTGAAATCTTGGCTCAGCTCTGACTTTTCTGGGTTGCTTTAGGCTAGTCATGATCTCACTCTTAATTCTCAGTCTGCAAAATAGGATTTATCACCTGATCATCAGGGCTTGCATGGATCCATGTGCGCTTTGCAACCCCTGACAACTAGCTGGTGGTTGGTACATCAAAGTGCTGTACACAGACCTCGGCACAAGCTGATCAGCAGCACCTGCAAACGACCTTTGCCCCAGCCACGCGGTGTAGGCCAGGTGGGTTAACTTTATGCCTCTGTGCTTTTATGTTTGTACATATTTTATGGGCTAATAGCCGTAAATAAATAAATAAATAAAAATAAATAACTTGGCCAAAATGCCCTTGAAGGAGAAATTAGGAGACCCACAAGCTGGAGGTTACCCACCACAGAGTAAGTCAAAGAAATTTCACCCACCTTTTCCGGTCCTTTGCTCATATGGTCCAGATAAGTTGGTCCCCACTGTACCTTGCCTTGCACTGGTGTAAGTTCATCATTATCCTACATTCCATCAACATCAACACATTGCAGCTGCAACATCAAAAGAACTTCTGATGCAGCAATTGTGATACAGCCACTGGAGGAACTGTTCAACTCTTCCGCCAACCTGGTGCCATAGGCAGACCCCTGTCAAGAGAATGCGCCAGGAATCATGCAGCGCTGTCCCTTCGGAATTGCCAGCCATGCCCTGCACCTTTCTACCTGCCCCCCTGTCCATGGACTGTAAGAGTTGTATGAAGGAGGAACAGGTGCCTTCCACTCTTCCCATAGGTCAGAGGTTTTCAACCTTTTTGAGTCCCACAGCTCCCTTGACCAACTACATTCTTTCTGCGTCGCCCCTGTGGGACTCAGGAACCCAGTTATGTCACCCCTTGCCTGCAGAGCTGGCAGCCTCTCACCTTTTTTTGAATACCCTCCCTTGTGAAGTGCTCCCTCAGCCTCCTCTCCTCTACCCTCTCATTGGGAGTCCTCTAGGCAGCCCTTGTTGTTGTTCCTTGTCTCTGAGCTGCCCCCCCCCCCCCGAGGTGCCTCCCAGAGGCATCATTTGCCTGCTGCAATAAACAGCTGTGCAAGCCTTTGGGAGGCAGAGATGCAAGAGGGCATCAGAGGAGGGAGGGAAGGAAAGAGGGACAGAGGCCAGTGTTGCCCGCAGCACCCCGGACCACCATTCAAGGCACCCCACTGCCATAGGTCAATTCTGAGCTGGGCTTGACAAACTTCGCTTAAGAAGAAGAGGAAGAAAAAGAATTGTTATAGATTTAGGGGATTGGTTTGGATCAGGGTTTCCCAAACTTGGGTCTCCAGCTGTTTTTGAACTACAACTCCCATCATCCCAAGCTAGCAGGACCAGTGGGCTGGGATGAGGGAAACTGTAGTCCAAAAACAGTGGGAGACCCAAGTTTGGGAAACACTGGTTTGGATGATTCCTAGTGTGATTTCGTATCCACCAGATGGAAGCCTGTAAGAGAAGGAACAGCTGAACTGATCAAACCAGTTTCTTAGTTAAGCCGGTCCAGTTACGTACCTCCCATCTGTATGACTGAAGAGGTTGCTGAGTGATGATGCTCCCTAGGAGCGGGATAGGCATTTCCACACACCTTAAACAGGCTGGAGGAAATATCATATTGTAAGCAGAGAGAACAATAGCCAAGGTAGTCTGTGGGGGAGTTTGGGCTGAATGCTGAGAAGACACTCTGTGTGCTGAATTCAAAGCTATGGCTTTGGGGACACAAACATCCCAGCAACCTAATGGGGAAGCATAATCTGCTGGAGTGTTAATGCTATAAGCCCTCACATCCTGTGCTCAGGTTGTATATACAGTGGTACCTCAGGTTACAGACGCTTCAGGTTACAGACTCCGCTAACCCAGAAAGAGTACCTCGGGTTAAGAACTTTGCTTCAGGATAAGAACAGAAATCGTGCAGTGGTCGCGCAGCAGCACCAGGAGGCCCCATTAGCTAAAGTGGTACCTCACGTTAAGAACAGTTTCAGTTTAAGAACGGACCTCCGGAATGAATTAAGTTCTTAACCCAAGGTACCACTGTATGTGTAAATAAAACCATATATTCTAAACCAGGGGGTCACCAACCAGCCAGTGTTGGTCGTGCCAGTCACAAAATAGCTGCTATTGGGGGGTGGGGGGTGGCATGACACAAAATGGATGCAATGTAAATGGAAAGATACAAGTTGAGATCCTACTCCAGGGAAATGCTGCCACCCGCATCGCCATTGCTGCCGCCGCCACTCTCTGCTCTAGAGACTTCGTTGATGAGGTCCAATTATTCATTTGTGAAATTTCTATAAAGTTCAATGGGAATTACGTAGAGTCATTCAAGAACAAAGGCTAATGCTCCACCAGTGCTGCTCATCAGAGCTTGACAGGGGGTTGATTCTGGAAAATGCTGATCACTTCAGTCTTGATCTTGCAAAGGACGGAAGTGTTTGGTTATTTGTTGCTTTAAATTAATTTTATTTAAGATGCAAGTTCTCAGCTGAAGGGCAGATTAAAAGGAGAATCTGAGCAAAAAGTGTCTGGTCTTGTCCAAGCTACCCGAATGTTCTGCTACTTCTGCTTTTAAATTTCATAGCATTGGGAGGAACATCAAAGACCATCTATTCCAAACTCCTGCTGATGCAGAAGATCTGCTACAACAGTATCCCTGACATAGCTGTCAACTTACAGATTTGAAAATAAGGGAACAGCAGCCTTGAAAATAAGGGACCAGCAGCCAAAATAAGGGACCTGCAGCCTCACCTGTTCCAGGCACTCCTGTTCTCCTGCAGTCTGGTCAAACTCATGCTGGGTAGCTTCGAGAACACTGTCCAACCAACTTTGTAACCAGAGGTTCAACTGAATAGAATCTGAATCACATGCACCACAAGGCCTATGCAGCCTCAACTTAAGATGGCTCCCCGGCCTGGCTTTGCACTGCAAAGTTTGCAGCAGCACGTGCAACAAAATGGCGTCCAGCATTCAAAAAACCCCTCAGCTTGCATTAACTAGCCACACACAAGGCATGCAAGCTCCACCCCCCTGTCATTCTTAGACTTCTTATTGGGTGAGCAACACAGCCAAGCAACACAGCTGGAGCCTCCCTCCTCCCTGGCCGGCAGGGAGGGAGGGAGAGGAGCTGCTTCCTTTGAAATTTAAGGGACATAATTTAAGGGACATTTAAGGGACATCCATCAATAAGGGACAGCAGCGGGACATGGCGCTGGAATAAGGGACTGTCCCTTCAAATAAGGGACACTTGACAGCTATGATCCCTGATAGGCTGGCATCAAGCCTCTGCTTAAAAACCTCCTATCAAGGAGAGTCCACCACCTTTCAAGGCATTCAAATATTTGAAGGCAGCTATCATATCACCTAGTAATAGTCTCTTTCCCAGGCTAAACATTTTTGCCTCCTTTTGGGGTTAACCTTGATGCCTTTGAGCCAAGGTGCTCACAGTAGAAAACCCAAGATGGAGATGGAACATTGCTCTCTGACAACAGTGTTTTCTTTGTCATAAAGCGGGACGTAAAAATAACTTCCACCCTACTGGGAATGTTGCTTTTTAGCACATTGGTTTTGGTATTTATGCAGGTGTCTAACTGAGTTACAGACACAGTCACGGCTTTCCTTTTCACCCACTATGCTGCTTGACATAATGCCTTGATTCATAAGCAAGTTACATGGGTGCTAACCAGATTGCTCTCTGATCTTTTTTTAGAGCGACATGATGTTTGCAGTGTGCCTCACAACAACAAACAACATGAAGGGAATGGATAATGAAGGAAGGGTTGTTGTCCATGGAACTTCTAATTTTATAAAGATATTGAATTAGTAGTCTCAGATTGTATGGGGTGTGGGCAGGGTCTGGGGAGCAGTAGTGCCTCTGGTGGGGGACACATCATGCTCCTTCTGGGGTAGTTTGTCCGCCTTTGGTCCCCACCCTGCACTCAGCTTTCACCTGAGGCTCCTATAAGCTGTCAGCATCTGACAGCAGCCACACCCTGGGAATGGCTTTAACTGGCTGGCTAAACCAGATGAGGGTAGCCAATGGGTCTCAAACCCTTGGTGAGTTAGGGATTTCCTCTGCATGCGAAGACAGGCTCTGGTGGACTGAGCGAACAAGACCAATAGTGGGTCCAGTGGTCAAAAGGTGGTTTCTTCACTTGCTGTGGTTGGAAGTGAGGGGCAGACGAGGCTCACCAACCTGGGAAGGTAGCCCATCTCAGAGAAAGAAAGCTCTGATCCTGAACCTCTGCTGCCTTGTGGTTTATCTTCAGGAGAAGAAAAGGCTAAGGAGTAAACCCTACACAGATCTGGAGTGGAGTTCCTAAGACATTTGTATGCCTCCTCCTCCTGGCAACTCCTGCAGCCAAGTTAGTTCCAAATGCATTGCTTTCATTTGTTTTTTTTAAAAAATGATATTTATTAGGGTTTCCAATAAAAAGAACACATCAATTAAAAAAATTTAAAAGAAAAAAGAAAAATACACAATTCAAAAATACACAATACATAATCCAAAAAAAACAACAACAAAAAACAAAAGACAAAAAAGAAAACAGTTAAAAACAATGCCACCTTTTCATCACCACTTTTAAATTTACTTATTTTCTGGACCTCCTCATACCCCCCTCTTTTGTATTCCAGTTCAATTTGTTTGTCCAGCAATTTCTTTCCCTCTTTTTTAATCCCAATCCTTAATCTTAATATAATATAACATTAAATTTTAACCTCTTAAAAGCCAAATTTCCATTTCCTTTAACTTTTTTAATCCTAATCCTTAATCTTGATCTATATATAACTTTAAAACCTGTATAGCTAGAAGCCACTTATTTTCAATCCAACATCACTCTAACATTCTTTAATTTTGCAATGTTTCTGCAGATAATCTTTGAATTTCTTCCAATCTTCTTCCACCGACTCTTCTCCCTGGTCACGGATTCTACCAGTCATTTCCGCCAATCAAATGCATTGCTTTCATTTGGACCACATCATTGAGGCCAGGGGGGCGGGTCTTGTCGTCTGGGCAGCCCAGCTGTCTCATACTAGGGAGCATTCCTAGCTGCCGCCCCAGTCTGCATGGAGCTGCAAGGCCTCCACCGTATCCACAGCCCTATACACATGGCAACATGGATAGGGAGTGAGACACAGACAGATCACTACATCCGTGGGTGCTGGGCCAGCCATCTTCCTGCCCCTGGAAACCCAGCTGGTAGCACTCTGGACTCTGCAGGTGGTGGCTGAGGGAAGCTGGCGGGCTGGATGATGGGACACCTGGATCAGCCAGATTGGGCTGGTGGTGGGTGCAGCCGTCCAAAACACTTGGAAGGATCCAGGCTGGCAGTTCAGTTAGGATAATATGTCTTTCCCTCCTCTCTCTCCATGGCCTTCAGATGTGCTGCTCTGAAGAGCAAGGCGGGAAGGGATATGACATATTTTCAGGAGACAGCAGGCAGACTAGGACGAGTCTCAGGGGTTCAGATGGTGAGCAAGAATGGTGTGGTGGAAAGTTGCCGTCGGTTTCTGCTTGCAATTGGCTTATTTAAGTCTAGGAATGGGAATGATGCCAAAGTGTGCCTGGATTAATAAGGGTCTTTCCCTCCCTTAGTACATCTCACAATCTATCCATCCTCTCGTAAAGGTAAAGGGACCCTTGACCATTAGGTCCAGTCATGGCCGACTCTGGGGTTGCGGCGCTCATCTTGCTTTATTGGCCGAGGGAGCCAGCGTACAGCTTCCGGGTCGTGGCCAGCATGACTAAGCCACTTCTGGCGAACCAGAGCAGTGCATGGAAACGCTGTTTACCTTCCCCCAGAGATATCTACCTATTTATCTACTTGCACTTTGACGTGCTTTCGAACTGCTAGGTTGGCAGGAGCAGGGACCGAGCAACGGGAGCTCACCCCGTCGCAGAGATTCAAACCGCTGACCTTCTGATCGGCAAGTCCTAGGCTCTGTGGTTTAACCCACAGCACCACCCGCGTCCCTATCCATCCTCTCTTACCCCGACCTAATGTAGTCATTCCTCCCGATGGAAATGGATTGAGGCATCTGTGAGCAGTGCAATTTCTCGCGCATTGTAAAACTAAATTGCAGTTTTTGCTGTGTTCCTAAAAGAAAGAAAGGAATCCTTCCTATGGATTAGGTTTCCATTCAGTTTGGTAGTGATAAAAATATTAAACAACTATGAACAATGCTGGGTATTATTGAGCACCAGCTTTCTATCATATTTTCTATTAACCGTGCGCAGAATTCTCTCTTTCGGAGTATCGCTATAGCTCAGCTGAAATCTCAGCAAAGACAAAAAAGATTTTAAAACTTCTTATCATGTCAGAGCACATCTCACAGCTCCCCTAGAAATTACATTCCTTGTGTATGTGTTTGTCCCCGATTAACAGGATATACATAATGAGCTTGCCTCTGGGTTCTAATTTAGGAAAACCTCCAATCTGGGTTTTCTTATGTACAACTGCCTTACATCCAGCTGTCACACTTGATGTGCTCTTTTCCATTACATCCGTGATAGCAAATTCCACCCCTCCCATGTATTGGCACTTACATCAAACCCACGTTGTCAGTACCTGACATCAGTGCCTGCTGTTCAGTGACAGTAACACACCACCAAAGGTGCAGATGAAGAATAGTCTCCGGTGGTGTATTATTGGCACCTAATGGCATATTCTGAGACTGTCGGATGTATGGTAGGAGTAGAAGCTGCCTAATGAAAACCAGCTGCGCAGTCCAGCGATCTCAAATCAAAATGGAACTTCCCTAAGAAAGATAAATAGGATCTTCTTAATTCGAATCAAATCAACAATGCAGGTTTGCGGTTCATGGAGAGGCACAACGTTATGGAAGAAAGCTTAAATGGACGGCATTTGATTTTTAAAAATATTGAACCTTTGAGCAGGTTGAGGTGTCAGGGTGGGGCAAGGCTGATGGAATCAAGGAAATATGTGATGAGGCAGATTTAGGGCCAGTGTGGAATCTGGTGTGCTTGGCTGAAGCCAAAGCAGAGTCTGGTGGATTTATTGAAGGAGCCTTTGCATGACCTGAAAGTCTTTTTGTATCAAATGTTGGTGAGCTGACAGAAGACAGTTTTATTAAGTAGACACCGGGAAAGGCTGGCCGGCTGGCTGGCTATTCTGCAAAAAGGCCATATTTGCCTTGCTATGGGTTTTGACATGTTTAAGGCATATATTTTTAAAAAATATATATGTGGCAGAATTACTTACATTTCCACAAGGAATGCTAATCTAAGGCCATGAAAAACAATTGACCCAATGGAAGAGAAGGAATACGGTACTCTCTCTGGGTAATGGATATGGTAAATAATAGATATTATACAAAAAATATTTAAAGTCTTAAACACAGCTTTGATTTGTCATTCTCTATTTCAAAAGTAATTTAGTGAGGTGTATTTTGATTTATTTTGCACACCTGCACACTTCCTCAAATTGTATTTTAGGAAAACATAAGCATACACTTCCATATCAACAGGGAAATACATTGAGTGATGCTTTTGAATTATGGTGCTGGAGGAGACTCTTGAGAGTCCCATGGACTGCAAGAAGATCAAACCTCTCCATTCTGAAGGAAATCAGACCTGAGTGCTCACTGGAAGGACAGATCCTGAAGCTGAGGCTCCAATACTTTGGCCACCTCATGAGAAGAGAAGACTCCCTGGAAAAGACCCTGATGTTGGGAAAGATGGAGGGCACAAGGAGAAGGGGACGACAGAGGACAAGATGGTTGGGTAGTGTTCTCGAAGCTACCAGAATGAGTTGGACCAAACTGCGGGAGGCAGTGGAGGACAGAAGTGCCTGGCGTGCTCTGGTCCATGGGGTCACGAAGAGTTGGACACGACTAAACAACAACAACCTTTTTGGGCCTGGGCAAAGTTGGAAATCAAAGAACCTCCAGCAGGCTCAACCCATTTCACAGAAGAAAAACTGGTGACCCACAGATATATTCTGACATATTGTTCACTTATTATTGTTCACTTATTATTCTCGGGTGGGGGGGTGGGGACACCATTTTGTGGTTTGTCTCAGGTGCCAAAATGTCTTGGTCCAGCCCTGCTAGCTAGCACTGAAAGCTTCATAAGAACTAGGGCCGTGAATGACAAAAACAAATCATCATAATTTTCCGAAGCAGTGCTACGGTCTAAAAAAAAACTGAATTCAGCCCAGCGATAAATCTGCTCAAAACACAACAGCTATGTTCTTGAACATCAATTGTTGCAACAAATTTCACTATGAGCAGTAGAGGGAAATGGGTAGAATATTAAGTTGAGAGAGGAAGGAAAGAAGGAAAATTGTCTCAGCAGTTGTCAGGATACTCAAGGGCAGCCTAGGCTTGAGATAAAAAGGCAATGAAAGCAGGCTGGGCGAGTATTATGATGGAATCTGGACTTGGTATTTCAAATACAGTGGAGAGAAAGGTGAGCAAGTTCAGTCCTTACTATAAAACTGTGAAGTCATTTGAAGCCATCAAAGATGTACTGGAAAAGAAATGGCGGCCGGTGGGGGTGTTTGTGTGTGTATCGCTCTTTAACAGCTAGTATTTTCTGTCAATCCCCCCCCCCAATTGTTTAGAACAGTGATTTTGCCAAATTGTGTTGCAGGGAACCTCAGTAGCTCATCAAGGGTTTCTCAGCAAGAATATTAGTGAAAACTGAGAAGCTTTCCTGCCTATTCCTACCCATTTTCTACCCCTTCTGTGTGCAACCAGAATATTGGTTGGGATTCCAAAGGGGTCCAGCAGACCTGGGCAGCACTTGGGAGCCAAAGAAGACTAATTTAACCTGGAGGGCTTGGTTTTCTACAGAAAATCAGCATAAAGTCTGGATTGGGATCGCATTCCACATCAGAACTGCTTTTTCGCAAAAGTGATAGCTAAGCACAATGAAAGTTGAGCCCAATTGCTTAAACATGTGACTAATATCATGTATCATTTGGCCCTTAATTTCCCTACTGGACTGGGGGAAATAACATATGAAGAAATGTGTTTTATTGTTCACATCCATGTTTGCTGCTTTCTGTTAGCGATAATTGCTGTCTGTGTTGCGGTGATGATTGATACACACACACACACACACACACATATATATATATAAAATTGTAACTATATTTTACTGTGAAACTGCTACAGAGACACTGTTGGATGAAAGGATGATATATAAATGTAATAAAGGAATGAGTGCTGTTAAAATCCTTGTGCAAACAGGGAAACTGTACAAAAGTTGCAGTGAAGCTGTAAAGTCATAAATTAATGTTGTCAGTGCTCCATGGGCCCAGTAAATTATGAGCAGAGAAAGAACAAATTTCAGTATTCAGTTAAAAAGTCCAGACACTGGACTTTTTAAATAAAAAATGCAGTGAGGAGCCACTGAAATATGTTACATATTTCTTTCCCCACAGCTATATTCACACAAAACAAAACACAATTTTCTCTTAATATTGCAGGGTATTAGTTGAGGGAGCCGGCGTACAGCTTCCAGGTCATGTGGCCAGCATGACTAAGCCGCTTCTGGCGAATCAGAGCAGTGCACGGAAACACTGTTTACCTTCCCGCTGGAGCGGTACCTATTTATCTACTTGTACTTTGACGTGCTTTCGAACTGCTAGGTTGGCAAGAGCAGGGGCTGAGCAACGGGAGCTCACCCCATCGTGGGGATTCGAACCGCCGACCTTCTGATCGGCAACTCCTAGGCACTGTGATTTAAGCCACAGCACCACCCGTGTCCCATGCTAGTGGTACACAGGGACCAAACAAGAATGGGTGTGCTCAAAGTGGGCGTATTGCACAAACACACAAAGCTGCTCATTTGATTCCCAATCAGCTTGATGGAGGGAAAGAGTTCACCATTACAAGGTGCTCTAAAACTCCCCTCACTGCAATCCTCCTCCTTCTCCTGCAAAGAGGGGGCTGCACTCTTAGGAACCAACACTTCTTGGTGATCCATGTACCGTGAGGCAGAGGATCCTGACACAGCTGGCCTTCCCAATAGAATAGTTGAAGGGGGGAGTCATGGACTGGCTGGACACAGAGGAGTGGTGGGCGGCACCAGATGAGGAGCCACCAATGGAAGAAGGCTTAGAGACGGGGGATTGGTGGTGGGACAACGATGAGTGGTCAGAGGGAGAAGAAGGAAAAGAATGGGGGGAGGAGGTGTCAGAACATGAAAAGGTAACAGGGCTTGGTGAGAAGGGAGAATCTGAGGCAGAGAGGAGTCCAGAAGCAGAAGCAGGAGAATGGGGTGATGGAGGCCAAGAAGCAGAGATGAGCCCAGCTGGTGAAGAAACCAGGGTGTCCCCCACTCCTGCTGCAACAAGCTCCCCTCCCTGCTGGTCTCCCAGGACCAGGAGAGGTATGAAGTGAGAGGAGCAATATCATGCACAATGGTGCAGTCTCAGATTGCTTAGGAGAGGAGGAGACCTAGGCAGCTGTGGGAAGGCGTAGCTTTCACAACTGCCTCATAGGGACAAGACCTACTGAAGAAGAGTTGCTGTGCTCTTCTAATAAAGAGTTAACTTCACTTACTCTGTGTAGTTTATTGCTGACTTGCTCCTGAATGGGGGTGGGGGAGGAAGCCACTGAGAACGGCAGCTTTAAAGCGCTGCAGGTGCTTTGAGGGGTGGGTGGCCTCCCAAACACCTGACCTTTCCTAGCAGTGGACAAAGGAAGCCACTCAGAACCACCACTTCAAAGTATAACTGATGGAGGAAGTGGGCAGAGCATTGCAAACACTGGAGGAAATCAGGCTCTTGATCTCCAGTGGTTGCAATGCTCCACCCACCTTCAACTACACTTGAAGCAGCGATTCCAGAAGATGGCACTATCATGGTCCCATTCACACTGCTGCTAAGGAGGCTGGTGGGCTGGATCCCACCTATGGGCCAACAGTTTTCTACTCCTGCATTAAGGCCTTGTTTAGTGCACAGCTTAACCATTTTACACATTGCAGCCCCTGAGACATATGTTGAACCATTGTTTATGGTCAGTTAGAAAAAAATGTAAGTCTGTCTTTATCCTCTCTAAAAAACACCTTGGCTTTTTAATCAACAGAGGGGGGCATGCTACTGTAGAATAAAGGAACACAGTTTTGCAATGTGCAATGTGAAATTGCAGTGAGGCAGTGATCCTTGGTGGAAGAGTGGGATGGGACTAGCAAATTTGTTTTCATTTGTGAAATATTGGAAGGGTATGCTATGATCATTCTTTCATAATCAGCTATGTCAGTTATTAGCTTTGTTAATGGAGGATTCTTGTTTTTGTCTTTTGTAAACAGCTAATCAATAATTTGCAAGGATTTTGTTGAGTGGAGAACCAAAAACGCCCCCTCCCCCACATCTCACCTCTCTGTTCTCGATTCCTTTCCCTCCTTTGTTAATATGCCAGGTTTATTTTTGCTGACATATAAACCTAAGACTGAGACAGCTGCAAGCCTACAGAAAATAGAATGAGGGAAGAGATCAAGCTGAGTAGCAGATAGGATTTTTCTGTCAGTCTCAGTAAGCAATTTATCAGCCCAGGGTAAAATTTAGCTGCTTTTTAAAAGTTTTATAGATTGAGAAGTGAAGCCCACATTGAGTCTTTGTCTGCAACTGCAACGAACAGTGCCTTTCTGTCTTCTTTCCGCAGTTAGGAAATGTTTTGTTTGTTTTTTTCCGCCTCAAGATGAAGTACATCATTCAAAGCTCTTTTATTGACAGCAATTACAGAGGGAGCTGTCCTTCATGCCTTAGTAGAAACTTGCAGAAATGGGATGGATGTTTACATGAAAGACAGACTGGGTCTGAACAACAAAATTGCTGCAAGGATGATGATGATGATGAAGAAATCATTTTGAAATTGCTTGATTTTTTTGTCAGATCATCACATATGAAAAGGGAGCATGATTTTTCTCCCTGCCAAATGTTATTTAGAGGATCACAGCAAGTTCCCTGCCTCGAGTAAAACAAAAACACCAAGCAAATTATTATTTGAATGAACTCATAGTGAAGAGGCCTAAGGAGAGAGCAGAATAAATATTTCAAGTTTCTCTTGAAGGATACGGCCCAGAAACTGTTAAGCTCTACCTCACATGCCGGGATTATGGGCCCCTTAGATTTCCTCAATGGTATTTCCTTCTCTCTCTAACCCAAACCACCATCTTTGTTGTTTTGTGCTATGGCTGTGATGGTCCTCTTCCACGAGAGCATAGAGTCTCAAGGAAGGCTTTGTGGAGTTGGTCCCGATCTTTTAGTGAGAGCTTGACTGTGGTGCAGCAGGAGACTCTATGTAAATGTTGTGTTGGAAGCCGGGTGCTAAATATTGAACAATTCTGTTTGTAGGTACTTCTGTTGGATCAGGGTCCTCTTCTATGCTGGCTGACTACTTTAGCAAATTATTGTTAAGCACACGTGTGTGTGTGTGTGTGTGTGTGTGTGTGAAAGAGAGAGAGAGAAAGCAAATGTTTAATTTACTTGTTAGCTTTTTGTTAGTGTTGCTTTCTATGCTTTAATTCTTTGTAATTGTTTTATCGAAGTTGTGTTAATTATATAACTTGGGCTGTAACTAGGATGTTTTATTATGTTGCTGTTGCTGTTTATTGTCCACAAGCTGCTTTGGGATTCACTTGAATGGAAAGTACAATCAGTCAATCAATTCTGGAAAAAGAAAAAACAAATCCTGTCAGCGGAATATACTAGAACAATTTTCAGCAGGTTCCTCTATCACTTCAGCCCTGGTTTGGGATATCACTGAGGCAAATATATTGGTGTGTAGTTCACTCTTTCTAGCCATAGAAAGGTATTATCAATGGAGCAATGTCATGTGGACCAATGAGATGCTTTCAGATCTCCAAAGGGTGGAGCCAGAGAGAAATTTGTTCCAGAATCCTCTACTGACAGCAATTGTTTTCCATCTTGTGTGTTAGATTCCGTCATAGAGAGCAGGAAATACCATTGCTGAATTCTACGTGGCCTGTATTCCATCCATTATATGAAACAGCAGTTAACTGAATATCTTACTTGCTTTATCACATGAACATATGTTAGAATATATATATAATTTGAGACAGGCAACCCAAGCTCCTTGCAGAGGTCCATGCACTAGAGCATGAGGAATTCAATGATGCCTAAAAACATTTTGCCTTCTCCTTTCAAGCGTAGCAAAAGAGTATTGAGAACCAAATTTTGTTGCTCTGGCTGCAAGTTGTGTGGGGAGTGCAAATTAGCAGGTTAGAAATGAGGCAAGTTCAGTCTCCTGCTGTAGTGCCTTTTTCAGATTTCAGAACATACAGAGAGCTCAGCAGGGATCTCTCCCCAACCCAAAGCACCACACATCCACATTACAAATATGCACTTCTAGCCACATTCTTGTGCTTCCCATCCCAAAGAACACCTTTTAGCATGATTAGATCTGGAATGGAGCCGGTGAGCTTTATCATTCTTCATCTGTACTTGTGTTTAGAGCTGTCTACCCTGGTCTGCTGCATCCTTTTCCCAACAGCAGGCCGCTTGTAGGCTACAAAACAGGCCTATATCCTTGGATATACATGTTTACTGGACAGTATGAAGCAAGGGTCCCTGGAAAAGACCCTGATGCTGGAAAGATTGAGGGCACAAGGAGAAGGGGACGACAGAGGATGAGATGGTTGGACAGTGTTCTCGAAGCTACCAACATGAGTTTGACCAAACTGCGGGAGGCAGTGGAAGACAGGAGTGCCTGGCGTGCTCTGGTCCATGGGGTCACAAAGAGTTGGACACGACTAAACACCTCAACAACAACAACATGAAGCTAGGGGGAAAGGTCACAGGAGCAAATCTCTGGTGTTCTCCGTTAGGGCTGGGAAAGACAGTTTTCTGAAACCCTGGAAAGCTGCTGCAATTGAACTTCCACAGTACTGAGCTAAGCAGACCAATGGGCTGACTTTAAAGAAGGCATTTTCCTGTGTGGAACAGAGATCTGCAGGATTCCTGTGGGTGAAGGAAATGGCTTTAAGCCTCAATAAGGCAGAACTGAAAATATTGCTTTACAGAGTTTCTTAATAGCTCTGTACAAAGGCTATAAGCTTTTTGGGGGGAGGGAGCTGTTTATATTTGATATGAAAATAGCCGAGTGATGCTTTGAAAAACAACCTTATGATGCTTACGATGATGCCTAGGGAATACTTCACAAGGCGATCCACGAGATTATTCCTGTTCATGCTGCTTGGCAGACAAGTGTTGCAAATAAAACAGATGCAGATGTCCCTGGGGAGAATATCTATAAACTGGAGTATACGAACTCAGTCGCTGAGTTCGATGTTGTTGTTTCCTTACAGTTCCAGGGTTAAGCTGCATTCATAAACCCACTTATTACTTGGGAGTAAAGCTGTTCAGAACTGAGTGCACACAGGAAAAGCTGTGTCTCATTTCCAGCAGCAGAGCTAATAAATAAGGGCATCTAGTTAAACCCACCTGGGATTGAATGAGCAGTAATGTTGGTTGGCACCCATCCATCTCTGGAGACGGTGGGGTCATAGCTGTCAACCTTCCCTTTTTTTGCGGGAAATTCCCTTATTCCAGCGCTGTTTCCCGCTGCTATCCCGGATTGTTAGATATCCCGTGGACTGTCCCCGGGACAGGTGAGGCTGCTGATCCCTTATTTTCTGAAAGTTGACAGCTATGGGTGGGGTGCATCTTTGGGGGTGAAGTCAAACCGTTGGCGAGTTACAGCTCTTGCTGTGGCTGCAGAGAGCAATACGAGAGGGGCATGTTTTGTTGCATCTGGGGCAGGTGAAGGCGTCCGGTTGTGCAAATGCACCGCGAACAGTAAAATGGCAATTTATGTCAAGTGTCTCAAAAGGCCGGTCTTAAATATAGGTTTGCCACACTGGCGCGTCCTCTCCGTAGTGGGGGGCTTCCCCGCAGCGGGCACTGGACACCAGGCTGGGGTGGGAGCACCAGGCTGATATTGCTGCCCATCCCTTCTCCAGTTGCTTTTATACCCAAAGACATTGCGCGCTCCCTCCCGCTTTGCTTCCAGCCGTCGCTTTCGTTTTGGTTTGCCTTCCTCTCTCGCGCTCCCCCTGCAGCCCGTGGGGAGGAAAAGCACCCGTCCAAAGTAAGGGCACCGGAAAGTGCCCTCTAAGGACTTCATCGGCTGCTACTGCGCATGTTTATTTTATTAAACAACCCCAACCAACGCGCGGTGCGCCTGCGCCTTAGCGATGGTAGGAGGTGCGTGTCGCTTTGCCGCGCATGCTCAGCGGGTCGGAGCGGGCGAGGGCGAATTTGGCGGTTTAAGGGAGAGCTCAGGTAAATATTTGGGCGCCTGGGTCCGGCTCCAAGCGACCTGCCTGGCTCTTCCTTCCACAGAAGCAGAACAACAGGGCTTACTCACTGGGAGACCTTACTTCAGACTCACTTTCTTGCAATTCCTGAAACAAAATGCATCTTGGTGGGGGTGAAGTTGCCGCCAAACCCCTTCTCCCCCCCCCCCCAAAAAAAATATAACGTGGCGGGCAGGTGTGCTGCTTGTTACCGCTGTGGTCGATATTTAGTGCCCGTTAGGAGCGACTTTCAAGTGTTAGCTGCTTCTTTGCACATGGTCTTATCGTTAAAATCGACATCCAAGCCACAAATACCTGGCTACAAATTAGTGGGGATGATCTCACATTTATTTTAATTTTTTTACTATGGCCCAGACCGCGGTCATCTTGGGCTTCAGGTGGACGATTGGTTGGGCTGCAGTGTTTACTTCAGTTATTATTATTATTATTATTATTATTACTGCTGCTGAAACAGTATGCCCCGAAGGGGGCAATGACAATAAAGATATTATTATTATTATTATTATTATTATAACGTGAGAATCAGTTTGTCGCTTCATGTTTCCCTTAACAGACCTGCCCACCTCGCAATCCTGGAAGTTGCAAGACACAGAGACAGAAGTTAAAATGCCTGTTTTCAAACATCCAGAATATCCAGAAGCGACGTTACTTCGCTTGGAAAGCTTGGTGCTTTTTCGGGAATCTCAAGTGTCCACCTTGTTATCAATCTTCGGAGAGGTAGCACTTTCTAATTTTCTTTTTCTAATTGCCCTTTAAGATACTTGGCCTTATTTTTTTTATTCAAAGTCTGCTTTTCAGGCAAGATGCTTCTTACTGGACAGGAAAACAGTGTTTTGCTTTTGTTTTTTGCTCCTGACAGGTAGTAAAGCTGAAGTGGATATACCACAGTTGGCCCAGGAAGGCCTAGGTTCAAATTTTACTTTAACTGAAGGTCTCTGTGGCCTTTAGCAAGTCTTTACTATTATCTTAGCATGTCTTTTAGGAGTTCTTTGAACTCAGAGATACATACCTGAATTAACCACATGTGTTTTTTCATAACACAAAGGATTAACTCATGCACGTCTCTCTTAAGTGCAAAGAAATGCAGTTATGGTTGTTTTTAATGTATCAGTTTTGTATTGCTGCTTTTCTTCCCCTGGCTACCAGTAGGAGTTTACAAGAAAATGTAGACTAGTCAGGCCTTTTTTCCCCTTTTTTTTAAAGGTTGCCATACAAAACTCAGTAGTGATTCTGTTAAATTCTAATGTACAAACAAGGCCTTCTTTTGACATTTATTTATCTGAATAGGTAATTAGGGAATAATGCGTACTATTTATGTAGCGCTGTTCCTTAAGTACTCCACATACAGTATCTCTGTATCCCCAGCTGTGTTTGTGGAGACTTTGTGGTATCTCGATGGTTACCAGGAATTCCTTAATTTGAAAAAAAGTTATCAGTGGACCAAGATTTCCTGAAAGGCAGTGGGACCTCGGTTTTCGAACGTAATCTGTTCTGGAAGACTGCTCGAGTTCTGAAACGTTTGAAAACCAAAAACTCAATACAGAAGCCTCAAAATGGAAAAAACAATACTGAAAGCTCAAAACGTGGCATGTACGACTTCCGAAAAGTGTTCAAAAACTGAAGCATTTACTTCCGGGTTTACGACGTTTGAAAATCAAAACGTTTGTCAATGGAGACATTTGAAAACTGAAGTTCCACTGCACTGACCTTTTTCCTGTGCTGTAGGTACTATGCTGTGTTCGTTCTAGGATGCCTTCTCAGTTCAGATTAGAAATGGTAAAGCCCAGTGTGCCTGACCACTACTCCACATCACCTGTGGTGTTAGAACACGTTCCAGGTTTTTTTACAGTGTATGGGACTTCCGTGAAATGCATGCTTTCCTTGGCAAGCAAATTGTTATACAAAGAGCTATCTTCATGTAGTGCTTTCTAACTTACTTGCAGAATGTTAATCTCCTTATAAAGCTATGCTAAGTAGGGCAACATTATCCTCGTATTTCAAATGGGGCATACTGCCAAAAAGATAGTGGCCTATGTATGGATTCATGATAGGTGAGATATGAAGTGGGGAATTCTTGGCTCACAGCTCATTCTTTATGCAAAATGTCTTTTTTAAACACAAACATTATTTGGCTTATGTTAATAACGGGAAGAGCATCGCTTCAAGCAGAAACTGTGAGGGTAATACTCTGCTATTCCCCTCTCCTGTCTTATATAAGCAGCAACTCCTGCATTGATTAATATGGGCTGTGGCATAGTTGAAGTTGTTACCTTTATCTGTAATTAAATATAATATCCCAACAAGCCGTTAAGGAGAATAATGTGTCATTTGGTTCACGGTATGGAAATTGATGTCGGCAGTCTGCTGCGGCATTTAATTTTGCCTGACAGTCTTCTGAAGCTTGCTGTACTGATGTATTCAGCATGAGTGCTAGACGTGCAGATTGTTTTTAAATGAAAGGTTACATTTTTCAACCATGGAGATGATTTTGATTATCTCAGTAATTTCCAGGGATTCTCCTAGTAATCCCTGAAGAATGAATTTTTCAACCCTGCCTTCAGGAAACATTGCAACACTTGTTGGTCTACCCAGGCATTTAGCTTGAACTTAGTTAACGGAAAGACGTGGATGTAATAGTTATTCAAATGGTGTTCATTCCAGAAACATTTTTATCGGTTTATACTCTTTCTTTAACCAGTTTATCTTTAAAATTATCACTGTGTACAATATACTTGTGTCTGAACAGTTGCTACAGGAACATGGCTACAGGTAGAATTGTATCTTCAAAATAGATTTTCCCCCTGTTTTTCTTTTGCTTCATTCCCAAGCAGTGTGTGGTGTTGCTTTTTCCTTGTTGAGTGTTTATATTGCCCTCAAGAATTAAAATAACTTTTGATGTGTTGAAAATTGCCAATATGCAGTTATTTGCTTTAAATAGTGTTGCAGAGAATGAATGATACCTTACTGAAACAGAACCTTTGACAAGGTGGCAGGAGGTCACATGTTTATGTTGGGTGGTTTTTGTTGTGGGTGAACAGCTGTATTTTTGCTTCATTTTAATCGATTTTGTTCTGTAGGGCTTTGTAAATCGTTTCAAGACCCCTTCTGTGTGAAGTGATACATAATTTGATTGAATTTGAAATTTCATTGTTTAAAAAACTACTCATTGTGGGGCCTGTGTACACAATATCAGATTTAGCAAATCTGTATGTGAGGTGGGACAGTAGCCACTCATCATCCTGTCTCCTCCTTGGGTGTGCACAGCAATGAATGGACGTACATCCATACATCTGTACATGTGATACCCTGGAATTTTGCAGTCAGCTTTTTTTACATGGAAGGATTGGAAGAATTTAGTACAGATGTGCATATACATCACTAAAGAAGTTTTTTTGTATGAGTGATAAGTGTGTTCAGACCAGCTGCCCTACCATAGGTAAAGTGTTTATTGATTAAAGATTGGATGAACAATGAAACTATGAATTCCAATGAGGGTTTCAGATTGATTCATTTGGAATCGCCCTTCTTCCTCTTGTTACCATCATGAATCGCTTGTCAGCATGTAAGTTTATGAACCTGTACAATTATCATTTTGCTGTATTTGCAGTACATCATGCAGTACATCTAAGACTTTCTCAGTCTCAGATGGCTCAGTGCAATAGCTTATGGACTGGAAAAGCAACCCAGAACAATTTCCAGAAAATATTTAAAAATGGTTAAGAAGAAAGAACTTGACTTAATAATCAATGGTTTGGATATGCAACTCTTTCTGTAACTTGAAAAAAAAGTAAGCAAGTTTCTTGCTAAGAAGAGGGAGCGAGAGAGAGAGATTATGCAGTTAAGTGCCAGGACCTCAGAATTGCAAATCATTGACTTATTTTCTCTTTGAAGGTATTTAACCACATACTGAAAAAGCATTCTCTATTTAGTTCTGGTGTCTCCAATTTTGCAGAGCATGCAAGCACAGTTGGAGTTCTGCAAAATTGTATTGGCTGCCATGGTGGGGGCAGGCCCATTCACAAAACGGCCACTGTGGTGGGCATAGCTGGTCACTAGTGAGGCTAAAAGACAAGTAACTCACCTAGGAACTCCAGATCACAAAGCCATTTCTTAGAAACCATGTTAATGGGAAGATCACCCCAAAACTGTTTCACTCAGCCCAGTCCCTTCACTGCATATATTGAAAAAAACCACCCATCCCTTTCAGTAAGCACAAGCACACAAAACATCTGCACACAGACTCTCTGCTTTATCAATCCCCTCATAGCCCTGGCGCCCTTCCCAGCACCCAAGCAGTTGCCCTCCCAGCACTTGGGTTCAGAAGTTGTCTTCTAACTAGTACGTTTACCTGCTTGTGTGAAGCGAGTGATTGGGCTGCATGCACCATTACGTAGCTTGCGCACAGTATGGCTAATTCAGCCAAGGTTCTTGACTTACTGTTAATGTTAATGAACATGGCCTATGACTCAAGCCAAGGTTCTTGACTTACTGTTAATGACTTACTGTTAATGTTAATGAACATGGCCTATGACTCAACAAGTTTATTGTATTTGTTTCTTGCCTTTAGCTGCAATTGGCTTTCGAAGCAGCTTACAATTACAAACTGTCACAATGATGTTTTTGAAAAGCTATCCGTATGCTCCATATTAAAGCCTTTCTGTCATGGAGCCTTGGGTACTGTTACCAAACAGGCCAGTCTCTTGACTTGTAATGTCTTGGGAGTTTCAGTGCTGGGCTTCAGGCCAGTCATTCTTTTGAACCGAACTTCCTTGTATTTTGATGGATTATAAAATCAAAGGGATAAGCTGTCCTGGTGGATCTTAGTTGCTGCATTTTTAGCGAACCCTTCATTCTTCAACTTTTCATCTAGCCAAAAACTTGATGAGTCAAAGTTCTGTACATCTTTTGATTGAAGAAAGGCCAGTGTGCTTTAAAAGAAAAGAAATAAAACAAACACTAAATATATATATATATAATTTTTGTCCAGCGTCAGCATTTGAGCTTCCCATCCCTTTTTATCTATGGACACACATCCAGTGGGAAGACTTATGTGATGCAGACTCTTCTGAAAACCTTAGAGGTAAGAAGAATAATGGATTCAAACTGTATATTGGGAAATGCTTTCAAGTTTTGTTTTAAAAAATCCTCTGAAACCATCAGTTTGTTCATCTTTCCTGTTTCCTCAAGAAAACCATTCTTGACTGTCCCCAGATAACTTGATACATCGGGCCTAGGCTTATGCAGCAATGAATACAAGGAAGCAAAGCTCTGTTTGCCCCTACAAATCAGCTGTAACTTAGTGCTGTTGTATTTCTATATTTGCCCTGCCTCTGGCAATGTCAGGTACTGGCTATAGTGACAGTACATGTCCAACCCTATCATTAGGCATACCTGAAGGTGGTAATTTATTTTGTCTGTCATGAAAGGGCAGCAGATGGTTAGTTATTTAATTTATTATTGTTGTATTTCTACTGGCAGGAAGTAGGAGAGGCCCTTGTGAGCTTTTCTGCCTTAGGTGCCAAAATAACTTGATTGACTTTGAGTGGCCTTGGGAGGGGAGAGTCAAATGCTACTGTGCCTCAGGCATCAATATGTCTTGTGCTGGCCCTGTTGATGATCCATGTGGGGTTGAGGTGACATGAATGATAAGACAAGGGCTAACTCTTCAGAACAAGAGTGAACTAAGAAAAAACTTACTGGTTTCAGCTTCATGCTGTGCTTAAACCATATCTTAACAATCCGTATTAAGTATTTGTAATGTTTCGGATGGGTCATATTGTGCGTTTTAACATCTCTCAACTTGCCCTGTGATGCTCTATGGTCCTCATTTGGGGGCCTATCAGATAATGTTGCTGCTGCTTTTGTGCCATGTTCTCCTTAACTTTCTCTAACCTTGTTTACAGCTAGAGGGAGAGGTAGTGAATTTGTGGTTGACATTGTATAATACTGGTTACGAATGGGATCCATTCCGTAGGCCCGGCCGTATCCCAAAAGCTTCGTAACCGGAGGTGCCCTTCTTGCGCATGCGCGGGGTGCAATTGAGCATGCGCAGAGTGCTTTTGCACATGCGCGCGCGGCGAAACCCAGAAGTATACACATCCAGGTTTGCTGCATTCGCAACCCGAAAGTTACGTTACCCGAAGGTAACATAACCCGAGGGTCCACTGTAGTTGTTTATTGGATTCACTTTCATGAACTTCCCACTGTGTGTAGAATACATTGAAATGGCAACAAATGTAATAATTATTTCGTCTTCATACATGAAGTCCAATCATTCAATATTTAGTACTGAAATACTTGCATGTTTGTTAGCAAGCAATCCTCATTGAGAAGTAATTATGTCAAGAAATGTGAATGAATCTCTCAGGTTGTTGGTTTTTTCTTTTTTTAAAAAAGCAAAACAAAAAAAAAAACCTGCTGGTGGTATTTTCTGCAAATTCTTGTAACAGCATTAATGCGATTTTCTTTCTCCTTAGCTGCCTCATGTGTTTGTGAACTGTGTTGAATGTTTCACTTCAAGACTACTTCTAGAAGAAATTTTGAGACAGTTACAAAGCCTTTCCTCTAAGGAAGAATATCCTCTTCCATTCTGTGATACGTTCAACGATTTCATACGTTTATTTAAGCAGGCAACTATGACACCTGATCTGCAGAAACAAACTTTGTATGTGGTAAGTTTGAAAGGTCATTTGGGTTTAGGGCTGGGTGATATCTGCTTTCCAACATTGTAATACACCGCCAGCAATATGATGGTGTTTTACAGTTTCGTAAAGGAGGTGGGGAGGAGGAAGAAGGCAGTTGCTAAGGCGACTGAAGCAGGCCCGTCTCCTTGGCAGGGGCAGGTGGGCTTCCTCTTCCTCCCGTAAGTTCTTTAAACTTCTTGTAGAAATTTTAAGAAAACCCATCTACGCCTGATGTTTTATTGGTTTTCAGGGTTTTTTATAGCTAGCTTGAGATCATCTTCAGTAATTTTAGAATTTAGGAAGATTGTTCTTTAGATAGAGCAGACAAGTTCAACTACTTTTTAAAGTGTTTTCTATACATTGCCACCATCCATTTAGGAAGTTTCTTCACAACTTAAACAAAACCCAACTGCTTTATGAGTTCAGTAGCAGCTTTCAAGACTGTTGAAGCTTCTGTTGGCAATGGAAATTAAATAGATTTCCCATTCTTACCTTAATGTTTTGTGTTAGACCCAGAGGTTGTCTTCCTTTGGCACTGGAAGGGAAAATTTTCATCCAACCAAAACTTTTCCTGCACTGTCTTGCTTGTTAAGGAACATCCCACATATTGCAGGAGTCATGCTCTAGGTCAGCACTGGGCTGAATTCAGGATTGTGGAATCCATTTTGTTTGTTGAGCAACTGGGAGTCAGAAATTCTTGCTGGTCAGCTTCATTGCATCCAGAGATCCAACTTCTGCTCACTCTAGCTCTAAGGTGCCCATTCATGTAGGACACTGTTCTGGCCAGTTTGACCTCTCCATCGCCTAACGTGAACTAAGAATACAGCCTAGAACACATCCAAAACTTTACTGCAGCTGTATATTAGAATGGAAGTGGTGGTGCCTTTTAGAAACGTTTGTCCACCATTGTGATCTTCTGATTGAGCAATCTCATATTTACAAACATTATCAACTCAGACAACCAACTAACTGTTACTGAAGGGTTTGTACTATAACGCTATTAAGTGGGGCAGCTAATGTAAATGGGAAGGTTTGGGTAGGCTAGCATAAAGTTTGTGGTTTGGGGAGGGGAATTAGCTCCTTTGAATAACAGGCTGTTAATTTTATGAATCTTATAGTCTAGGGGCAAGATGAAAATCTGGGGTTTTTGTTGTAAAAGCTTTAAGCGCACTTGAATAAATAATGTAGTGTGTACGTATAACTAGAGCGATGAAAAATTAATTGGGCAACATAATTCTACATAGTCTGTGAAGAGTAGATGGAGGAGAAAGGAAATGTGGGTGAAAGATTATTGTACTACTTTGTATGAAAAATAGTTAATGCAGAAACACTCGTTAATGGATACACAGTGGGAATAGATGAATTCCTTTCAAGAGAAAGATCTCATTCTGAACCTCTGAGGAAAACTGAGAAAGTAATATCACACTGAAAATTTTATGTTAATTTTGAGCAACTTGTAACTTCACCGCCACCCTACCCCACATTATCTCCTTTGGTGTTCTATTCAGCAAGCTACTAGTACACTGTCCATCCTGGAGTCTAATAAAAATCTGTGAATACGTTTTGAAACACGTTCAGATACCTATTAAACATTGGCTATTATAATGGTGGATTAACTCCTGACTTTTGTAATTATACTATGGCTTTACTGTCATGTTTTGTGCCCTTATGGCTGCAAACTTATGTATGCTTATGTGGGTATGAGCCCCCTGATTTCTGTCACACTGATCTCCAGTGAAAATAATATTGGACTTCGTAGCTTAGCGACAGAATACATATTTTGCATAGAGAAGTTCTTAGATTCAATCCTGGGTAGCTCCAGTTAAAAGGACCACAACTGATACAAAAGATCTCTGCCTGATATCCTGGAGAGTCACTTCTGGCCAGAGCAGACAGTATTAGGCTAGGGAGAAAATTGGTCTGACCTGGTATAAGGCAGTTTCCTTTGTTCCTAAGGCTCTGTTCAGGCCTATGGTTGATCTCTGGTTTTGGGAGTGGGCTGCGGGATTGTATACACTCTACCCCTCCTGTTGTGCTTTCCTTCTGATCCTCTTCCGTGGTTTATGTGAATGTCTTCAAAGGAGGTTAAAGTTGACCTGGCTTTGCTCCTATACTGTGAGAATGTGCTTATCAGGGAAGAGGATATGTACATGATCCTGCAGTCCTGCTTTGATATTTAAACCCAGGTTTTGTAGCTCTAAACTGGTTGTAAGGGAGATGGTTGGCTAATGCACATAAGGGAGGTATTCTTCGTGGCTGCCCTGCTTCTTGCCATTACAGGCTCACCAAAGTCCCAAACCCGAGTGCTTTTCCCCAAAAAATTTGAGACAGGTGTTTGCCCTGGCGTTTGGCTGAAGGCTAAGATGAAAAAGGCTGTGTACATTAAGTTGAAGACTGGCTCACGTTAAGAGCAATCCTATTGTGACTGGCTGAGAAGAGCTCGCATGTAAAGCTGGTGCCACCTTCTGGAAGCTGCACACATGGCTCCAATGAGTTGCCCAATTGCAGGATTGCATAGATTGCCGCGGCCATGTTCACACTCTGTACGTTAGGTGGCAAATTTCACAATCAGGACTGCCTGATGGCCGCTCCACACTACTCGTGTGGGACACTTACGAGGTGGCACCTATAAATATGAATTAGCCTGTAGTTAGTTCTGGCCATTTTCCAAGGAACCATGGACCTTCAAGGGAGTTTTTCAACAATAGTTTCTCAAGCCAGAAGCACCATATTCCACATGGTAAATTACTGTTGAAACTGAGGCATGTTTCTACGGCTGTTTGTGATATGGCAGGCAAGTCTGCTGTTTAAATAAACAGCCAAAAAAGTTAGTGAGTGCGCCCAACATCTTTGGCTCACTTAATTTCTTTGAATTCAGAGGTAGTGAATTTGACATTGTGTTTTCTGACTGTCTCTTGGGTGTATGTTATCAAAAATAATGCTGGTAGTAGCGACAAGGTGAGTGGATGGTAGAAAGTAAAGTAATTCCTTATTTTCAAGGGAGACTTCCCCTTTACTGCTTCCTGGTGCAAAAATCCCATACTGCTGCTGAAAATAAGCACCAGGTGGGCGTGGCCAATTGTATGGGTTCTTCACACCCAATCATTGCCCAGCAGAGAAGGACCCATGTCATCTTGTTCGGTATTCAGACAGTTGCTATTGGTGGAAGAGATCTTCCTACATTGAAGACTCCCACCCTTCTAGCGTAAGAATTAGTGCCAAGTGGGAAGTCAAGGAAATGCTTACTTAAATGTACAGTATCTTTATGCATTTAAACAAAGTACATCAAAGGACCTCCTCCATTTTCTTCAGGAAAAATGAGCATTTGTTGTTGTTTTGTCGTTTAGTTGTGTCTGACTCTTCGTGACCCCCTGGACGAGAGCACGCCAGGCACTCCTGTCTGAAAACTGCCTCCCACGGTTTGGTCAAACTCATGCTGGTAGCTTCCAGAACACTATCCAACCATCTCGTCCTCTGTCATCCCCTTCTCCTTGTGCCCTCAATCTTTCCCAACATCAGGGTCTTTTCCAGGGAGTCTTCTCTTCTCATGAGGTGGCCAAAGTATTGGAGCCTCAGCTTCAGGATCTGTCCTTCCAGTGAGCCCTCAGGGCTGATTTCCTTCAGAATGGATAGGTTTGATCTTCTTGCAGTCCATAGGACTCTCAAGAGTCTCCTCCAGCACCATAAAATGAGCATAAAATTTATGCTCATAAAATGAGCATAGTTAAGTGCTAAAAATGTGGTGTGAGATTCTGAAAGATTACTGCTGTCAGATGAGCATGTTACAGTGGGGCAACCCTTGATTTAACTGGTTTTAGAACCAATTTTTGGGAATTAATAATGTTGCTTATCGTAATATTTGAAATTACTTGAAAATAGATAATAAAATACTAGGGCAGGACATTAAATATTGCAGAATGATCAATTTTATTGGGTAAGATGTTGGTAAATCAGAACAATTAAGTGTTAAATTAGAGCATTTCATTCTGCTGTGCATGAAAATAGACAAGAGTGGGGGAGAAATCAGTTTATGTGAATTAACCTGTGTCTTTGGATTTATTATGGGGCGGTTTAAATGGAGATTGATGGAAGAACTTGCGTTCTGGTAGCACAAGCTGGCAAAACTAATCTATGCTATTTCGTTTCATTCGTAAATAGCCTAAGATATTTCAGCCTCAATTAATTCGGTGAAAATTAAGATAAATGGATGGTCTCTTCAGTGGCTTCTAAATGCTTCTCTTAATCCAAGAACAGGTACTGAACAATCATGATTAATCATGAGGCTCAAAATGATTCATTTTCCCCGGTGAAGGATGGTGCCAATAAAACTTTGTGTTTATACCTGCGTTGAGAACAATGTGTCCTTCGTGTTTTTTCTCTCCTGTGTTTGGAATTGCAATTCATCAGTCTAGTTATCTTTAACACATAAGAGCTGGTGTAGCATATCAGTTAATGTGACCTTTTCCCTGTTGAATCCACCAGGTGGCCTTAGCCAAGCCATTACACACACACACACACACACACACACACACACACCGCCCCCAATCTCAGTATGGCAGTCATAGAAAGAGCAGGAATATAGGAAGTTGCTCTCTATTGTCTGTACTAGAGACAAAGCTGCTCTCCAAGGTTTCAACCAGAGAACATTCCCAGTCCTACCTGGAGCTGCCAGGGATTGAACCTGGGACATTTTGCATGCTATTCCTTGACAGCGTTGCTAAAAGGATTACTTAGATGGCGTACGTAAAGTTCTGTATAAAGTGTTTGCCTTTATCTTTAAGGCCCACCTAGAGTTTTTATTGTAATCATTTGGTATATACATTTTGTTGCAGAGAAATAAATGAATGCATAATTTGTTTAGGTGGCCCATCGAGTACAAACATCCCTTAATAGCCCTCCAAATAATTTGCTGCCACTACCTATTAATGTATAGAGAGCCTTTTGTAAACTTGTCTCTGTGATTAAAATGCACTGTGTGGAGTGAAATCTCCTAATGTAGTCTTCCTCAGGTCACCCTCCTTAATTGTAGAACTCTGTAAATATATTTATTTGTGGAAAATAATATCTAGTTCTATTGGTAATTTGATAGGAACACATAGTTTTAGCATAACAATTCTCTTTAACAGTTTAATTCTCCCTGATTATTCTTAGTCTGTTTAGCTTTCAGCTCCTCTAACTCTGTCCTACTCCCTAACTATCCTTTTCAGCTGACCTCTGTCACTCTTAATTCTACCCCACCACATTCAGTCCCACTCTCCTGCTGTCTATTCATCCACCACTGCGTTTTCCTATTTGGATTAGGATCCCATGTTCATATATAAAGTGATAACCAACATTAATCCTACTCAGAGTAGCCTCACTGGAAATCAGTGGACTTAAGTAATTCAAATGTTTTAAATTGCTTATGAGTTACTTTTGTGTAATAAAATGTCTCTTTGGTTTTAAAGGTTTTGGATAAAGCAGAGCAGCTGAGGGAACTAGAAACAAACCTCTTGCCAGGTTTCCTTAGACTACAAGAACTGGTAAGTAAATTGACCAAGGAATCCTTATTGAGCGACTTCACTTTAGCGGTTCTTATAAAACAAATTTCCAGTATGTACTATGTAGGTTCAATGAGCCAATTTCTGCAGTGAAATACGGTGAATCCACTATTCAGTGGAACTCTGGGGCATTAAGAAAGAAAGAAGTACCATCCCTCTTCCAGTTACAGGACACTGCTTTCTTGCTCACCTGGAGGCATCCTTACCCACCACAGCTTGAAGAAACTAACTTTTTCTTTTGGAATGGGTCTCTTCATTCCCCAGCTGCATTCTATAAAACAGCTGGCTCCCACTTGTGCTATGGGAGGAGCAATACTGGAGCCTTCTGTTCATTCACAGTAAACCAATAACCATTGTGATGTGTACAATGGTCCAGTGTTGGAGACAAGGGAATCATCATTGTCCCCTTTCTACTTTGGAATTATGTTGTGTAAAGTAGATGTTTCATGTTGCTTGTTACAGCTTACCTTGCTTTTGTTTTCTGGGACAGGGAGGTTAACGATATGCTCCTAGAGCATTTGAAATGCTAGTTCAGGGTTGCTCTTCCTGCCAGTTTCCCGTGCATGCAGGAACCTGATAAACGGTACTGATCATTTTTTGTAGATGTGCATTAATCTTGGTAGCACACTGGAATGGAGAATGCGCGTGTTGCTTGCTTTGGCACTTTCATGTGTTTCTTTTGCAATAATCTGATGAACTGTAACAAATGTGACTGTAACAAATGTGAGACTTCGACTGCAGGGAAGAAATGTGTTTTGCTTTGGATTGATGCTGGCTTTTGCAGCAATTCAAGTGGATTAGAGAAGCATAGTGCATGATTCTTATATCTTGCCAGTAGGTAGGAGCCAAGGAGTATTGTGAAAAACAAACAAGACTCCTTAACTCTCCTACCAGGAGAATAATTAGAGATCAACTTGTTGGAAAATTCCTGGTGCTTCTCTTGGGAAGGATGGCTACACAGCTATCATTTTTTGTGTGATGGTGAACAATAGTGATGTGCAAAAGAGGCTTGGAAAGCTAATTGATCTTGATTCAGAAACTGATATATGTAGCAAGATCATATTGTGTGCTATGGAAGGTGAGATTTGAAAGCATAAACTGTTCTCTTAATGGGAAATGCTTTTGTTTTCATGTGATACTCAGCTGCTAGATTAGGACAAGTGCCTTAAAATCTTGGTAGGTAAGTTAAAAGGTATTAAAAAGCCTTTGCCTCCCTCACTTTATTATATGTCTGTAAAGCTCCTTGAGTATCTTGTGAGGGAAGAGACAAATTTTCTCTCCCTCCAAATAATTCAGGCCTGAAGGGCAATTGGCACCTCTGATTCCATAGGTGAAAACACTTATAAATCTGCATTTATAGTTCCTGAAGCCGTATGGATTTGATTTCATTATAGAAGCCTAGATTCCTGGTCTTCTGGTTGTCAGTGGAGTTGCCCTTAGTGTAAACTGATGCCTTCGAATCCGTATTGTTAGAAACTGTGTAGGGTAGTAAATTCAAAGAAACTGAGGCTAGAATCCTATATATGTCTGCTCAGAAGTAGAGGGTTGGACTAGATCAGTGGTGGCCAAACTTTGCCCTCCAGCTGTTTTTGGACTACAACTCCCATCATCCCTAGCTAACAGGACCAGTAGTCAGGGATGATGGGAATTGTAGTCCCAAAACAGCTGGAGGGCCAAGTTTGGTTAACACTGGACTAGATGGTCCTCAGGGTCACTTCCAACTCTGTGATTCTATGATAAGGAAGTCTCAATTCAGATGCTGTGTCCCTCATTTTCAAGCTACAATCCTAGGAACATGCTGCTGTAGGGAACTTGCTCAAGAAAGGAGGGAGCAGTGATTTGAAGACTGACAATTCTATGTCTCAATTGAGCTCATAGGCATGTTCTGAAAGCAACTGACCAACAGATGGACTGTCCGTTTATCTTACTAAGATTTTAATAATTTAAGAGTCAAGCTTTTTCAAGCAAACACAAGCCTCCTTCCTGACAATTAAGATGTGCAGCCCTATTTAGCTTAAATGCCATAGTGCACAGCAATAGAACTGGATTTTTTAAAAATGCAGATGTATTAGCTGCTTGATTAGGCTGCTTACGGTCTTATGATTATGCAAATAATTTGCAGTAAAATGCTGAATCAGATGAGTTTGTTTCAATTAGAAAGAAACTTCACAAGTTTTTCTGTGACGAAAAACGTAGCTACAAGGTCACCTTTTCCCTCTCTCCCCTCCCCAACCCCTGTCCTCCAGACGGAGAGAAATGTGACTGTGGTCCTTCTTAGTGAAATTGTGTGGGAGCTGCTTCGTCCAGCTACAGGATGCCTTGAACCATTGCCGTTGTTTTTTCCGGACTACAGCATAGGTAACACAATACACTTATTTTGGGTTGTTCGTGGCTATTAAACATAATAGCTAAACGAAATCTCTGTCAATGGAAGCTGTATACCTGAGTATCAGATGCTGGAGGCAAACCTACAAGGGAAAGCTACCTTCTCTCCACAACATGCTTCCAAGTTTCCAAAGGGAACTGGCTAGTTACTCTTGGATGCAAACAGAATACTAGATTTGATGGGCGCTGGGATGATGTTTAACATCTACTTTTTGAAGAACGAATAATTAGTACCTTTATTTTCTGTATGTGTGTATACATCACACCCCTTGCAGTCAAAGGAATTAAGAACTCCTGGTTTGAGAGAATTAACCTGGTTTTATGAAAAGGATGGTGAAATCCAGAGCTGGTTCTAACTCATTGTGAGAGAGAAATTATGTTGCTAGTTAAACCTCAAAATCTTGGAATTCTTTATCTTTAAGTGCATATCACATTACCAAGTTTTCAGCACTGTTGTAGCTACCAGAACTGGTCACCAGCAAAATGCTTTTTATATAAAAGAGCTTTTTATGCTCATGGTTGGGTGGGATGGAGCTGAGAAGAAAAGAAAAAATCACCTCTCCTGGTGTTCTAAACTAGGTCCTAAGCATAAGAGTAAACAGTAGGTCTGTTTGTTGCCTTGTCACAGATTCTTAAATTCAGATACTGATGAAGATTGACGCAGTAAGGATTGCATTAAAATGCATTAGTGTTACAAATAGCAATACAGAAAAATATAGCTATGAACAAAATACTATGTAATTAATGAACAACTAAGGTTGGTATATAGCATAATGATTAGGGCACACATAGCAGCACGATGACTTATGAAAGCAGCCCTAAATATCACAATAGGACAGCTGGAAATTATAAATATGTATTGACTAAAGCTGGAATCCATAAAAGTGCATGTTTTTCTGTAGTTCAATACCTACACTGAATTAACAACTCGGGTCAAATTTGAAATGGAGAACTTGTTCTTACCCTGAAATCTGGGCCTGAAAGAGAAATTGATCAGAAGGGGCAACTTGGAGTTTGGTCTGATTAAAAATGCCTGATTTAGGGTACTTAAAGTTTGTTTAGGTTTTATTGTTGTACTCACAGCTGACTGAGTCCGAAAGTGTGTGCCTTTATCTTGAAGAGGCATGACTGGAAACATGTAAGCTTCCCCCTGAAACTGTTGGGATACTGCCAGGGAGACAAAGTCCATCATGACTCCACGTCGCCTCCGGACGATCCATCGATCTCCCTTGAAACAGTATCAGCAATTAGTGACATGAGCTCCAGAAATAGCTTGCCACATTCCAGAGCTGATGCACGCTCTATCAGCAGAGTTCGCATAGCGAAAGATGCACTCAGGAGAGCATATTTACAACTTTATTCAGCGTTGGTCAGAACAAAGAGAAAACATGACTGCCTGCTTCAGTGTCTCAGATACAGAGAGAAAACGAAAGCATAGACACAACAGAAACATCCTGTGAACAGGAAATACGCATGCTGTGACACAAACATCCTGCTCCCTTTTAAGGTGTAACGGAAATATCCTAACAGAAACCAGACATGGTGATTTTGACAATCACTGTTCTTTCACGTTGGAGACTCCTTACTACTGGATTTTCCAGAGCTGATTAAAAGGTGTTCAGTGCTGAATTGCCAGGAGGGGATTACAGGCCCTCTGGAAGAAAGGGGTGTTTCCTGCTGAAGTATAACTGTATATCTAAAGTGTGCAAACATTGTTTGTTCTCTGCATAATTTTTAGCCTGAGAACAATTCTATGATGTGCTCATCAGCTTTTTGTTTTTCAATGCTCTTTATTTAAACAGGACACCTGCAAAAGATTCTGTCCCATGACCATCCTCCGGAGTATTCTTTTGATTTTTATGCTGCATATATAAATATTCTGCTTGGCGTTTTCTATCCTGTCTGCAGGGACCTGAAGGAGCTCCGACATCTAGTAAGGGATCTCTTTGGTGCTTTCATAATGAATGTGGTGTCATAGTGCTTTTGATGCTGGCTTTGGAATTCTTAGAATGTCCTATATAACATAGCATGTGGATTCTGTGCTATTTCTCAGTATGTAACCAGGTGTAGGTTGCTAGGTTGTCGGCTCGGCAGACAAGAAAGAGAAGCTCAGCGAGCTTGCAGCCTTCACAAAGCCACATTATTGATCTGCATACATAAAACTAACATGTAGGGGCTGGAATAATGTAGCTTTCTCACCAGCAGCTGAGCAAGTTCTGAAAGACATGGTTGCTGTGTCTGAACATCCTTGAAATGTACTAATGCCTCTTGGTTGCCTAGATGAATAGGTACACAAATAGAAATTTCTGACTTTTATGTGGCTGGACTGTAACCTACTGTACAAAGATATTTATATCCATTGTTGCATCCACTCCCAGCATGTGACCATTGGAAAGTTACCCTCTAAGTTATGTGGCTCCAGTACTGAAAGAGATTCCCCATTGCTGTCTTAAAATATGGACATGCATTCAGGACCTTCAGGTTACCAGATACGGCATTATACTGTCCTGCTTATCCATGCCAAAGATTTATTTTGTTTTTATGGCTCTGTGCAGCCACTAATCCATCTACCCTTTTCTTGTTTTATTTCTCCTGCATGCAATTTCATTGTAAGCTGCTGCTCTTCAGAGTTGGAGAGGGGTGTTGCAGCTCCTTTTCGGATAGGGGTGGGATATTTTTAAAATGTGTCCCAGGGTTTTTTCAAATTCCAGGGATGTAAGGATTTAAAATGTGGGATGATATCAATTATACCACTGCTTGTCTTGCAGGCTGCACTCAATTTTTCCAAGTACTGTGAGCCTGTGGTCCAGCAAAAGGGTGAGTGTTTTTCGTTCATATGAATAAATAATGGATGGTTCTAGAGAGGAGGCAATAAAAAGCTTTCTGAGTCTTTATATGTTTCTGACCATGATTAGACAAATCAGAAGTGCTCCTTGGGCTGATTTACTCTTCCTCCTGCCTTCTCTCTCACCTGGGCATCGTTCTCTTTCAGTTTTGGGGCTTGCTGTGGAGTTAGTCTTATGTGTATTCCCCAAACCACAATTGGTAATCATTGTTGGAAATGGGGTGTGCAATACTTTAGGGGTCATGGGCAGGCTCAGTCATCTAATCATAGTTAGAAGATCCAGTGTGCTTTTTGGACTCTGCTAAACTGAACAGCAAGATTGGTTATACCCATAGGGCTGATCTCCAAGGAAGGAGAGGGGAATGCTTTCCTGAGAGAATGAGTGAGAAGGTGGGGATGGTGCAATTTCAGTCTCTTGAACAATGGTTAGGTAATTGGATGGTGCTTTGTCTGCACCTGATTAACAAGGAAAGGGCAGGACCGAAGAGTCTTTTAAGCTAAAAGGATGGAGGTAAGACATAGAATTATCAGTCAGTAGGGCATGGAACTCTTGATCTCAGAGTTGTGGGTTTGAGCCCCACATTGGGCAAAAAGATTCCTGTATTACAAAGAGTTGGACTGGATGACCCTTGTGGTCCCTTCCAACTCTACAATTTCCATGATTGCAGTTCCAGTTATTCTCGGATTGTACACATCTGCATAGGAGGGGAGAGTGCATAAGCTGAGGTTTGTTCTACCTTATGCATATCCATGCTAAACCATCGGTCCGTTATCAAGACATTTTTCCATTATGCAACATTTGCAGCATAACAGTTATACTATAGTTTGATGTTATGAACATAATCAGTACCAGAATCTCAAAAGAAATGTGCCTTTTAATCTGTAAACCTATATTAAATCCAAGAGCCAGTGTATCACCTGAACACTTCTCAAAGTTCATCTTGAATCAATACTACTTTTCTGTGTTTGTGATACAGCAAGTGAACGTGACACACGCAAACTTTGGAAAAATATTGAATCCCACTTGAAGAAAGCTATGCAGACTGTTTACCTGCGGGAAATATCAAGGTAATTGTCCCCCTCTTTATTTTTAGAAAGCTGCCTCTCAAGGCTTACCTAAAATGTCAAGTAGGTGCTGTAGGTGGTAGTCTTTCCTGCTAAAGCAGATGTCCTGGCTTTTAAAAATCTGTTAAATAGGTTACGCCTACCAATAAATGAAAAATAATGCAGTACGTGTCAGTTTCTAAATGGAACATTAGGATAAAGATGTTAGGTAAAGGTGCTGCTAGATGAGATATGGGAAGTCTGCAAATGAGTGTGGTGTGTTGGTGGAGAGGTGCTTGGGGTGATTTATTTATTTAATTAGTTTAATTAATAATTTTTTAATGCAGGAATTATGTGTTTTGGTTGTTTTCTATTTTTATGCTTGGGTTCCTTTTGTAAACTATATTGTAATGACTCCTTTGTTAAGCGATACACACAATTTGATTTGAGGTACTTAAATTTCTCCCACTGAAATTTGTGAGATTGACTGGTTAAATCAATTTTCTTCACTTTTCTCATTCTTCCAGAGAGAGAAGGGGTTTTTGGATATTTGTGTGTGTTTGCAGGGGACAGGTTATATAATCCGTAGCAGAGCTTTAAGCTGAAGGTGTGTGATCTGAGATGCAGCAAATGTGTATATGGAAAAAAGTCTTCTTGTACCTGGAAGATTAGCATGGCAGGGAGAAGTCTGAAAGGGGTTTTGTCGCCGTCCCATACCATCCAGCATAACTGGATACTAAGCTCATGCGATTAATATTTAAAATTTTCACTGATTTCTATTGATATTTATGTTACTTTAAAAAGTCAATACTTTAACGCACTTTAGAATCGTATTGTACAACTTAGCATTTTGCTATACAGATAATAATAATAATAGTAACAAAAACAATAAATTTTTATACCCCCCCCTCTCCGGCCAGGGCTGGGCTCAGGGCAGCTAACACCAAATATGAATTACAATAAAACGTAATAGAAAAGAAAAACAACAACAAACAATTAGAATATAGCTTAAAATGCAGCCTCATTTTAGTAGTGGCCCATAAATCAAGACCATAAAGGGAGGAAACATCAGATATTCACCCGAGCCAGCTATCCATGCTGGTCCTATATGGGCCAGCAAAAAAGCCAAGGGAAAATTTATATACCAAATCCCATATAAGGGGTCAGAGTGAGTCTAAGCCGAAGGCCAGGTGCAGGCCCTGTGGAAAGATGTCAAATCCCGCAGGGCCCTGGTCTCTTGTGACAGAGCGTTCCACCATGTCGGGGCCAGTGCTGAAAAGGCCCTGGCCCCAGTTGGAACCAATCTAACCTCCTTGAGGCTTGGGACCTCCAAAGTGTTGTTATTCATGGAAGCTAAGGTCCTCCGTGGGGCATACCAGGAGAGGCGGCCCCATAGGACAAGTCTTTTGTAATTAACTGATTGTAGAATATTATTCTGTTTTACCTACACTTAACCCTTTATCCATTTTTCATTTACATGAATGTTGCTGTGTTTAGTGACTATTTTGGCCAGCAGGCCACAAATAGGGGTTTCCTAGACTTGAGGACTAGCTTTCTGTTCCCCCCTCTCTCCCCATCCCAGGTGAAATCATTTGGTGTTTTCTTTTGCGGGGGGGTGGGAGTCATTCTTCTTGCTACAATTCCCTATCCAGTTTGGATACAACAATGAAATGGAACCAGAGAACCTGAATGGGGAGTTACCTAGCAACTGAAGCATTGTGTTTGGGTTTTTCCCATTCTACCCCTGTGCATGACAGTTTTAAAGCTAGTATTGTTTCTTTAGGCAGTTTAATATGGTTGGCATTTAATATAGTGCTTTTTGAGTGATCAAAGTATTTCACACACAATGCTTACACAACCTACCCCACATGGTAGGTCAGTAATTTCCCCATAATGCAGGTGAGAGGCTAGAAGATTATGGCTTACCTAGGACCACTTAATGAACTTATGGTTTTGGTGAGAAGTGAACTAGAGACTTGCCTGTTGATACTCCTAAACTGGGTCTATAATGAGGCATCAGTAGTAGTAGTAGTAGTAGTTGCTTGCAGGCCAGGTTGCACCATCCTTATGTTGTTGTTGTTGTTTAGTCGTTTAGTCGTGTCCGACTCTTCGTGACCCCATGGACCAGAGCACGCCAGGCACTCCTCTGCCAGGCAGTCTTCCACTGCCTCCTGCAGTTTGGTCAAACTCATGTTGGTAGCTTTGAGAACACTATCCAACCATCTCGTCCTCTGTTGTCCCCTTCTCCTTGTGCCCTCCATCTTTCCCAACATCAGGGTCTTTTCCAGGGAGTCTTCTCTTCTCATGAGGTGGCCAAAGTATTGGAGCCTCAGCGTCAGGATCTGTCCTTCCAGTGAGCCCTCAGGGCTGATTTCCTTCAGAATGGATAGGTTTGATCTTCTGGCAGTCCATGGGACTCCCAAGAGTCTCATCCAGCACCATAATTCAAAAGCATCCATTCTCACTTCCATACATCACTACTCCTTAGGTTAGATTTAGCCAATGTTAAATCCAAGAATAAAAGTTACTTTGCCTGTTTTTGTCTGGCGAACTGATGTAAATCAGAATAATCTGACATCATTGTTAATCGTCTATATACTTTTAAACAGTTTAATTGCATAATTATTCTTATTCAAAAGTAACACAAATGCACTCACTCATCTCTAAAAATCAAATGTCTAAGTGTCTTGCTTTTAGGCATGGCAAATGCATTTTTAAAAATAGCTGCATTGTCTTTTAGCTCCCAGTGGGAACAATTACTCCAGGATGATGGTGAAGCCGGGCAACTAAAAGGTATGTGAAGAAGTAATAGTGTAGTGTTAATTATTGACAAAAAATACCCCTGTAATTTGGAGCAATTCAGTCATTGTCTTCAGTATGCATTTGCGAATACACCGACAGTTTAAAGAAACTAAACAGGCAGCACGGAATGCGGGTACATATTCTCTTCCAGCAAATGGGGTTTGTGGTGATCAACACTGGTTAACTTAAGTCTTCCAAACTCATACTTTTTTTTGTCTCACAATTTTTTTCTAGGACTTTCAGCTCATGCTCATGTAGAACTTCCATATTATTCCAAGTTCCTACTAATAGCTGCATACCTTGCTTCTTACAACCCTGCCAGGACAGATAAGAGGTTCTTCGTGAAGGTAAATAGGTTTGTTCTTTTTGCCGTAATCTGTTCTAGCATTCTTTAACATTCTTTAATACCTTTGTATGTCTCTAAAGAGCTTTATAAACCATGGCTAAAATACGCTACTAGCTCTACATGTTCAGCAGGGCTTTGATCCAGACTTGGTAGCGCTTCAATAGCAGCAATAGCAGCCTCTCGCCTCAATTCTATATGGCAAAACACTGTTGAAAGTGGGGGATATAGTTGGATCTGGGGTAGAGATCAAAGAAAAGAGCCAAAATTCCTAAATGTCCTAAAATGTCCTAAATTCTTCTCTGGGTGGTTGGAGAGTCCCCTGGAGCAGAATTTTTGGGAAGGGGCATGGGTTGCAGGGGAAAGTAGATGTAGATGAAAGAGGAGTCCTGTTGCACAAGTGAAAGTCTGTGTGATGTTGGATTTCACTCACTGAGGGCATTGGAAGCATGGAAGCTTTTTTCTAATACTGGGAGAAAAGCCTAAATCTAAACAATTGGTTGGTTTTAATTATTTCAAAGAAATGAATTGTACGCGATACATTTTATTAATCAATATGCTTGTTTTATACTACACTAGGAAAAATAAAATTTAGATGTAATTTTTCCCTTTTTATCTTTATAAATTGCTTATTTTTAATAAAAATATTCAGCAAGGCAACAGTTTGATTTACTTTATATAACCAAATAGCAAAATCTGAAGAAACGTCAGTGGTGGGGTGATACCAGCATTTGGTTGGCAACTCTCCAAAATAATTAACCCTCCATGCCTTCCATCAATTGCTGTTTTGAACAGGCGCAAAATTGGCTTTGTATCTAAAATAACTACTTCTTTACCTAGATTTGATAAGGAAGCAAGGAAAGGCTGGCAGCATTTTAAAGTGAAGCAGTAGCTGCTTCATCTTGTCAGTTGATGGAAAGAAAACATTTTCCCCCTCCCAGTCTTTTTGCAGCTATTTTACCAGTAGGGAGAGAGCGAGAAAGCTGCATGTTTTAAATGGCTGAAATGGTTTAGTGAATTTTCAGATAAATTTATGGATAACTGTTTTCAGAGGTACACACAATTACTTTCTTATTTATTTTTTATCTTATACCTTCCAGTAAATCTCCCCCCCCCCCCCCCGTTATAAATACTGTATTTTTTCAGTGGTGTGCACTGTCTGTCACAGTTTGACGTGCCATGGGCAGGCCACAGTGGGCCATATTTTAGTATTGCTATTGTCCATACAGGGTTTGTGAAGAATAAATGAAATAAGTTATTACATGAAGTATACCTGCAACAATACAGTTGTTGTGTATGCTGTCACGTAGCTGTGTGATATGTTCAGTGAAGTTGGGCTGTTCTCCCCATATAAATTATGTACCATTGTAAATAACTATTTCACAGTTGGAATTTTCTTTTCACTTGCAGCATCATGGAAAAATTAGGAAGAAAAACTTTCAGAAGAAACATGAAAAGGTAAATTCAGCTTTCTGTTTGATAGATTATCTCCATTCTGGTATACAATTGAAACAGAGTGTCACTAAATTGTCTTAACATATGATGAAATGTCCTATTTTATTTTCCTGTATATTCTATGATTGCCTTGAGAGGACTTTGCCTTAAAAGGTGACCTAGAACTGCCTAAAGGAATAAAGGCAGCCACGCCCACAGGTGGATGTGTTATCTTTCTGCAATAGTTTGCATTGCTGGAAAGACCACCCCTTCTTTAGTTTGATCTGTGTCCTTTTAGACTTTTTAGGGTAGGAACTGTTTTGACTGAACACCCACCTCCAAGGAAACTCCACAGACATGCATATATAATTCCACACATGCAAAAATCCCCTGGTGGCCAGAGGCAGGCAGAAAGTTTCACTCCCTTATTAGCAATAGCAGAAACAAGCCAAATAAGAATTTATATGCAGATTTGCTGCTTTTGCATAATTTGTACAGGTTGCAGAATGTGTTTATATGAATAACATTAGAAACCTGTCAGGGAACTGCCATCAGTGCAGGAGGGAGAGAGCAAAAGCCAGATGGATTATAGAGAGCCTCCAGGGATCGTGGGAAGTAGCTCCTCTTCAACGGAAGAGAATAAACGCGGCGCCAGTGGAGAGGAGGTGCAGGAGTCGGAAGTGGCGAGGCGGTCCCAGGACTCCTTGCCTGGGAGAAGCGGGGAGGGAAGGGGTCCTCCGCTGCCCACGCCCTCTTTGCGCAGAAAGCGTTCGCGCAGAGAGGGAAGGCGCAGACTGGGCGTCAAGGAGCTGCTTTGCTGGAGAAAGTTTAAGAACCGCCCACTCACGGATTCTGCCAGCGATTGAGTCAGCCACGGGAGAGTGGCGCTCCGGACTGATAACGTTTATTTTGGCAGCCAAGCCAAGTCTACACAGCCAAGTAGGGAGATATTTGCCTGCTTGCTCCCGAGCAACCCCTTGGAAACATAACAAAACCCTTCCTGGATTTTTATACCATTGCCTATGATTGTTTCCTCCGCTCCTTTTAAGATTGCAGAGCTGCTGTATCTTTTTGATAACTAGTGCAGTAGAATGGCTAAAGTTGTTGCTGAGAGAGATTGCCATCCAAAGATTTAGAACCGCGACTGCCTTCCCTTTAATCCTAGTTGTGAAGCAAGGAAAAATAAGGAATGCACACTTCAAGAAGAGATGTTGAAATGAAAGATCAGTTTATGGAATGAAAAAAAAGTTTCCCACATCTACAGTTTTATACTGTGTAAATTAAATAAGTTAAAACCATGCATTCATCATACAGATTACTGGGTTGTAGCAAATGCTGACTTTTTCTCCCCATTTTTCCTTTATAAACATACTAGAGGCTCACCTGATCTTTGAATGTGCACAGAGCCTTAACAGAATTCAGGTGACCACATCATAGCTGTGTACTTAAATTATAAGTGTGGAACATACAAGTTGCATTGAAATTCTTATTACTGGACCTTGAATTACAGTCCCCTGGCTATCTAAATTCATTGTGAATCATCAGCCTTTTCAGATGTTGCACTAAGCATGGGTGTTTGGCCTGCAAGTGCCTCATGTTTGCATGCTTCCGTCTTTGGCACAGCCATGAGATTGGAATCCTGCTTCTAACCAGACTTCCTTGTTGCATCCAATCTCTGTGAAACTGGTTCAAACAGAAAGCTGGGTTTCCCCACCCTTTTAAATTTATTTAATCAGTATAACTAACTGAGGCAGAATCTGGCAGGAGCACCTGTACAAGCCCAAGAGCAATAAGAGAAATCTGTGCAAGAGCACTCTCAATTTATTTTAATGACGCTTCTGTAAGAGGCACCCTCAACAGATTGCATTGCCTGTTGTTAGTGGTTGTCACTACTACTAATTATAATCTTCATTGTGTTACTGGCTAGCAGGGGTGGTGAAGCCATGGCCCTCCAGACACCAGCCTCATCACATGTGAGTTTTTAAAAGGGGAGGGGGAACCCACAGTTGCAGTCCGAACGCTTGGCCATTTTGCTAGAGCAGAGCTTACCAACCTTTTTGGACCAGTGGGAATATTTTAAACTTCATGAAAGTGCTGTGGGCACCAGTCACAAAGTGGCTGCCATGGGCACATGGCATAACATAAAATGCTGCAAATGTTTGTGCTCCTTTTTGTTTGTTTTCTTCACTTGGACAAGATGTCTGTTTTCTAAAATAAGTCTTCTTGTCTCTAACAGCTTATTTGATATTATTTGCTAACTATACTGGCATCCTTTTGGCCTAGATGAGCTTCTAATACTGTGGTTTTAAACAGTCCCAACTGTTTTTCTGCAGTCTCTTTATCTTTAAAAAGTTGGGTTAATATGTATGAAATCCTTGTAATTTAGTACAGACTGATTCCTGAAGTCTTGAATGCTTTTACTCCTATATTGCAAAACAGTGTATTAAAAATAAAAAGCGGGGCTTTTTGTTTAGTGTAAAAACGTATTGCTGTTTGATAACTGGAAAAATAATATAAATAAGATCCAGCCTGCTATGTTCCAAGAAAATCCAGCTGATGAAATATACTTTTTTTTAAAACAGACCAGCAGTCACCTTCTTGGGCCAAAGCCATTCCCTCTGGACAGATTGTTAGCAATATTGCATAGCATTGTTGATAGCCGAGTTGCTCCAACTGCAAATATATTTTCTCAGGTGAGTTAAGTTCCTAATATAAATTTTTTAGACAACAGTTTACTGGTTTCTCTTTACAATATAATTGTAAGCTTTGGTTGTTTCTTGTGTTTCCCTAATTAACCACTCACAGAAGTTATTTTAAATATTTAATGAGAAATTGACTGTGTGTTAGCAATTGAAACTTCCAAAGGTTCAGACTCATGGTTTCTCACTGGTTGTCATTTAATTCCAAATGTTACCAATCACCTTCTGAAGAGCTTTTAATGCAGATTTTAGCCAAGTATTTGTTGTGTTCATGTTGATATGTAGAAAGTCTGCGCTGCATGTTGCAGCTGTTCATTGCTTAATATAATAGGCATGATTTAATAATCTAACATGTGCTCAAGTTATGATATATACACACACATGAATTGTTACTTGGCACTACAGAACAGTAAACCACCTTTTAAACTGGTTCAAACTTAGAAAGGTGTTTCAGGGTTTTTGACCTGGCAAGGAGGGAGAGGGATTAACTTGAGAGTTATTCACTCATCTTTACACTTCTCATATATTTTGCCTGTTGCCCCTTCCCCAAGAATTATGTCTAAAAGGAAAGCACTGTAAATGCAGGTAGCTTCACTCAGGGTAAGAGTAGTGAGAAATGTGCTTGGTAATTTGTATGATGCAACCCCACCATCACCACCAATGAATATCT
Source organism: Podarcis pityusensis (assembly GCF_964106645.2). NCBI lineage: Eukaryota > Metazoa > Chordata > Lepidosauria > Squamata > Lacertidae > Podarcis > Podarcis pityusensis. Next base: position 69,390,837 of record NC_138035.1, read on the forward strand.
GTCAAAAATTAAGCAGTGTGGTCTTGAATATTAAATCAAAATGGTTACAATTGGCAACCAAAATGATAGGCACCAGAGCACTGACGCCATAAAAAAGAGAGAAGGTATAGCATATCTAATTTGCAGCACAGCTGTTGTTTTCTGACTCCAAAAATGGTCCCAGTATGGTCTCTCTTACATTGTTGGCCTAGATGGGGAAACCATATTCTTCCTGAATGAATATAATTTGTCAGTTCTGTCATGCAACACACACACAAACACCTCTCATTCTCCTCTTTTTATATCCTTCTCTTGCAACCTACTTGAAATGTGACAAACAGAACATATGCACCATGTGTTATAAACATTAACTGCCACATTCAGTTCTCTTTTTCCCTTTCTTCTGATTTTGGAGCCTTACTGAGTTGATGCCATCAGGTGTCCAAGTGGCTACCATTGACCAAAGGAATAGGTTAAGTAATTTTGAATGCACCAACTTGCTAACCGTGTAACCTACTCTCCTGGTAATGCCACTAAGAAAGAACTTTGTTTAAGTTACACATTTGAGAAAGAACATTGTCAACTTTCTTTATAGTGTATAGATCTTGCTCGCCATGCTCCTTCATTCCCCTGCCCTGTCTTAAGTCTATAGCAGTATCTTCTATGTAACATTCTGATGTTTTTATTGAGTCAGTTTTCACTAGATGGCAGCATAACCCAATGAACAAGGGCAGTATTTCAGGAACTGACCCTCCATCAATGCACAGGTTTTTCTTTCACATTAAATAGAAGTGTCGGATGGAAGTTTACCCAATGCAACCTTCCCTGTTGTGTTTAATAGATAGAGTAGTTGTCTGTGTAATAACTATCTGCATGTGTGAATGAGCTTTGTATACATTAAAGTTACTGTTTCTCCATGTAGGAACATGGCTTTTACATTGTTATCTTTTAAAAAAAAACCCCTAAAAAAACAACAACTTTTGAGGTGATCTAGTGCCTGTTCTGGTCTGGCCATGATTATTCAAATTCACTCTGTAGCCTCATGTAGCCCATGCCTGTGCAAACACAGGTAAACAAGTCTTTCAGACCAGGCATTATGAGCATCACTCATGCCAAATGGCTTCTCTGTCCTGGGACCCTGTATTTTGAAAATATGAAACCAGCAGTTATTCAGATTTGTATCTAAAATTATAAGTGAAACATGCAGGTCTCCTTGTGAAGCAGAGAGTGGAAGTAATGGGAAAATCAAGGTCTTCATATTTGCAAAGCTGAAGAATAATTTTAGATGGAGTACTGGGTAAAGAGGGACGCGGGTGGCACTGTGGGTTAAACCACAGAGCCTAGGACTTGCCGATCAGAAGGTTGGCAGTTCGAATCTCTGTGACGGGGTGAGCTCCCGTTGCTCGGTCCCTACTCCTGCCAACCTAGCAGTTCAAAAGCACGTCAAAGTGCAAATAGATAAATAGGTACCGCTCCGGCGGGAAGGTAAACGGCGTTTCCGTGCGTTGCTCTGGTTTGCCAGAAGCGGCTTAGTCATGCTGGCCACATGACCCGGAAGATGTACGCTGGCTCTCTCGGCCAATAAAGCGAGATGAGCGCCAAGACCCCAGAGTCGTCCATGACTGGACCTAATGGTCAGGGGTCCCTTTACCTTTTTACTGGGTAAAGATCAGTTGAAACCAAATAGGATAAGCAGACAAAAGTGGTTGAAGGGCATGCAACTCTGAAAAAGTAAAGAACTGTATTAGGTGGTAGAAGATCATCATCTAGTTCCAGGATCCCACGGTTCACTTATTGTTTCTTTGTTCCAGTAGCATTGAGTGCAGCCACTAATCTGCTCTGCTATTTTGTTGTTTACCATTTAGTACTTACTGGCTAAGTACTCAGTACTTTGGGACATTTTGCTTGAGTTTTCCCCCTAATAGACCAACGTGTCTGTTATGGAAATGTTTTGAGTCCAGTATTGTTTTCTGTTTCAGAATATACACTAGATGGCAGTTGTGTCAAATAATTGCCCTTCTTGAGTTGCATTGCAGTTTGAAACTGATTAAAATGTTGCTTTATTTAAAAGTCAGCCACCCCACTCAAGAAGCAAAAATGTGGGATAACAGTCTAATACAGTTTGAAGAGCTCATGTACACAAACTGCCTTGCAGCTTCTTCCTTAAGATGCTTCCTTATAAGCAACTGAGTGTATGTGATTGTGTGTACTGCAACTACGTAGGCAGAGAGGATTATGTGGGTCTTTCCACCCAAATGCCATCCCATCAGGAGGGAGGTAAGCCAGTAATTGGGTGGGATAAGACTTATACAGGAAGCCCTATTCATGTGGTTTGCAGTGTTGGTACATATGCTGCTGTTGTGTGGAATAACACAACAGGGAAGTGACTGCCATGCACACATGTGTGATGGGAACCTGAGATTCATCTCTCCTTAAGGACGGACTGGCTCATAATTCAAGAATCAAATGGTATAGCCTTCCAACTAAACCCAGCCCCCTTTGGTTGGGTTTAAGGTGGGCAAGACAAAAAGGGCTACTCCCCTTTTCACTTCTTCCTGCTTTGTAATGGGGTAGGAGGGACAGGGAGAGGAACACAAATAAGAGAAGGAAGCAAATGCCTGTCTATCTCCCTGCCATTTCTCTATCATGCAGTTTCCTCATCCACTCCCAGGGACAAGAGCTTTCATTCCCACCTTGCCTGCTTCTGCTTCACCTCTCTCTAGTACTGTTCCTTGCAGGATGGAGGAAAATATGGTGTATCAATTCAAACTTCCTCCTGAGAGTGACTCAACAGTAATGCCAACTGCTTACATGGCATATACTCTATATATGTTGTGTTAGAATTGGTTTTGATTAAAGTAATATTTTCTTGCACGTATGAGAAAGGTGAAGGTGCCATTTGAATTTGTTTGGTTGTTGTTTTTAAATCATATTGTGTATTCTTGTACAGTGTTTAATATTTTAAAGAACAATAATTCCACATTTTCAGTATTAGGACAGTAGTATTTAAATCCATAATATTTCTTTTCTTAAAATAAAAAAAATCTAGCAGATAAAGTAGAAATGAGATTGCAGAAGCCAAATATTTTTAAAAGATCCTTGTATGTATCGAAGCAGTCTTCCTTAATGCATACTAGGCAGTTGCAGCCAGGTAATCCATAACCTCAGTTGGAGTGAATCTTCTCAATCTTGCCTTATTACAGATGCCAACCTCTATGTTATTTTCTGTCATTTGTCTTTCAAAGCTTTCCTTCAGTGTCAATATGAATAGCATCTTCAAGCTCCAAGTCTTTGCTGTACCTCTTTTCAGGGAATGTCTTCCCATTCACATAGTTGTCTTCCCATTGCAGTTGCTTTCCATGCAAAATAAGCACCAGATGGATCAGGCTGAAATAAATATGGTCATCCCTCATTCCGCCCACATATTAGCAATGATACACCAAATGGGCAGACATCCCCAGATTTTGTGTATTCTTCCATTACAGAAACAACCCCTTGCACTGGCTGAGCTGTTAGAATAGGTTCATGATAAACCAAGTAGAACTGCTGGGCCAGTTTGTGTGCTGTGTGGACAAGTACTCAGTAATCAGCAGCCATATACCAAGCCTATGTGTTTGATTTTGGATTCCACTTTGCATACGCTTCATTCATCATACAGAATGGATTTCTGCTTTTTCCCTGTTGCCAGTACCACGCCATTTAAGCAGCAATGCCAACTGATGGGGCTCCTGTGGCAACAGCTCGCACGCCAGAGGAGGAGAAGCGAAGTCACTGGGCTCCACACTTGGCATGCGCCAGGTGGGGGCCGGACGCACGGAGGGCAGTCTTCACCCTCGCTTGTCCCAACTCCCTCCCAGGCTGCCAGGCAGAGGCTGGGAGAAGCAGAGGCAAAGATCGCCCTCACTTGTCCCAGCCCCCTTGTGGGATTCTGGGCAGGGGCTGTGGTTCACGGAGGGCGCCCAGCAGCAGTGGGGATTGCCGGCCCCCTCAATATTGGGGGAGCTAGACCCCCTGCTTCAAAATATTGAGGGGGCTGAAGCCCCTTCAACTCCATATAGCTGGTGCTACTGGTTGCAGCTACAACTTCCATTTCCTGTTTTTTTGTAATGTTTTGAGTTTCTCTTGTCCCCCCCCCCCCCCCGGCTTCACCCTCTTTCTGTTCAACAACATTTTCTACTTCTTCTTCCGTTTCAAGAATTTGTGAGATATCAGGGTTCTCAAGCCAGTTGTGGGCTCTGTTTAAACCAAGTGTGATAAGCATGGGGCATCATGAGCTGCACAATTTCAGTCCTTTTGCCTATTTTTAGGTCTGTTAGCTTTTGTAGCCAAATGATCAACCTGTTTTATATGTTTGCCCTCTCAAAAGAGTCCTGAGGAGCAAGCCTTGCTATAAATGATTTTCAAGACATGCCACATTACCATTAATTTCTCTACTACTCTGTTGCTGAAGGCACACCCATTAACAGTCTGCAAAATACTAGGATCTCCAAAAGTAGTGAAAATGTCCATCAGATTGTCTGCAACTTTTGCATTCTTGCTTGCTAAAACTCTGTATCTTTTAGCAAGATGCAGATAATATCACTGTAGTAATGTGGCAGTGAGAGAGCTAAATTGGAAGTCATTGCTATCGGAAAGAAGCAAAAATAAGATTCTACAATAAGACTCTTCTTGGTTATTTTCATTTTCCTAGTCAGTGTTAGTTGCTTGTTTTTCTGTAAAAATAGCCTGTTTGGGCTTACAGAGAAGTGAGTTAGGTCTATGTTTTCTTGGAGAGTGAGTCATAAAAATAACTTTGTCCCTCACTTTTCACTGATCATTACTTTCCTTTGACACCTGCTGCTCCCTCCTCAATCTTTGCTTGCACCTAGTCAGATTGATTTCTCTGGCAACATGGCCTACTTCTTCTCCTGGAACCTTTAAAGCATTGCTTTAAAGGCCCATTGAGAAAGCTGTATGTGAGCTATATTTTTTTATAATCCCAGAGGTCAGCTTTATTTTCCATTCTGTGAGTGCTTAGAGCCAGACGGATTCTTAGGTGGAACCAGTGTGTAGAATTCTGTCAGGCCTTCAGCTTAATCTGCACAGTTATTGGTTATTTATGAACATTTCCAAGCATTACTGGTGGACAGTGTATGGTGAACGATCAATATACAAAATTCCTTCATATATAGCTACTTTCCGCACATTATCTGAGGTTACTTGGAGACTATCCTTATTGCATGGGTGAAGCACAAAATGACCAAATTAGGCTGAAGTATTCACATTCTGCAGTGTTTCTTGGACACTATGCATATCTTATTGCATATCTTATTTTATCTAATAGGATTTAAATCTGCTTAATCATCAGAACTGCTAATATGTTAACGTATTGCTCAGAAAAGGTACAAAATGCAACTGAGAATATGCACATTCCCCAAGACTTGTTAGAAATTATATATATATCAACCAGAAAATATACACTAGTTTCTCTTCACGGATAGATTATGAGCACAGCTTCCATGATGTGAAATTGTTCATTGACTGGTTATTATGCACCTTGATATTTCAGCTTGCTCCTAACAACAAACAGATTTCTCTTCCAGAGATCCCTAGCCTCCCTCATACAACACAGAAATATCTTAGAAGAGGAAATTACCATTGCACCATTTGAAATATGTGGTGTAGAACATATTTAGGATTGGAGTCTACAGATAATAAGCCTGATCCTGGCCTCTTCTTTGTTGAAAGAAAAGACTTGCTCCACAGTAGTTAAAACACTAGTTTATCATGAGAGAGGAGGAAGAGAGCTGTCCCACTTCCCTCTAACATCTTGAAATAGGTTTGTACCTGTGCTAGAGGAAGTACAAGGTTGCTTCTGTCCTGCTCTACTGCAGATTATAGGACCGTGCTCCAGAGTGGTTTTAAAACTGTTCTAGGGAAAACTGGGTCTCATCTGCATATTGAGAATACTGTTAGGATATAGTTCCGTTCCACCTTAAAAGGAACAGGCATGACTGTTTTGTGTCACATGCCTGTTTACTTCCAGCATAGTCTGCTGGGAACTTCCGTTTGTATATTGCTTTTGCTTTCTTTTTTTTTTTTTTTCTTTTTTTTGCTGTTTGCTGGACACAAGGGGAAGCAGACATGTTTTTCCTTTGTTCCTGAACTATGCTGAATAAACGCCTGTAAATAATGCTTACACATGTCTCTGTCCGCCACTTCCGTTGTGAGAAGATTTATTCACTCTGCTGATAGAGCGTGCCAAGTCTCTAAAGGGATCTGAGGCTTGTGTCGCTGATTGATGCTGATCCAAGGGAGGCCGGAGTTTGCCCGGCTGGTGGCTGGAGCTAGCTGGGGGCCTGCCTGATGCCCCCATCTCCCCAGCAGCATCCCAACAAATACCACTCCCCAAATGCACAGATGACCCTTCCAGTGGCTTCATATGGGTGTTGTAGGACTTGCCATTGAGCCAAGCAAGCACGCTTCCCGAACATGGCCACTTCCTGAAACCTATTTGTAGGTAGGAGTGGAACTGCTGAAACACTGTGCTTCAAACTCACAGTCTGCATTGCTGATCCAGGATAGCTTGGTCAATGGTATCCAAAGCCAGTGAGAAATCAAGGAGAGCCAACAGAGTTGCATTCCCCCTGCCTCTCTCCCAATGTGGATCATTGGTTAGGGCAACCAAAGCTCTTTCAATGCTAAAATTGAAATGGGTCAGGATAATAAACTTCTTTAAAACAGTCTTCAAGTTGCACGGACACCACTCCCTCAAGCGGAGATGTTTTCGCAATCTCCTGGGTCCAGGGAGATCCTCTAAAGAGATCCTCTTAAGGAGGGGATCCACCACCTCCTTTAATGAAGCTGGTACCACTGCTTCCCACAGTGAGGCATTAACTACTCCCTGGACCCACCTGGGTTCTCAGAAGACAATTTGATATGACCTGTGGATAGAAAGTTTGATAATCCTTCACTAAGAACATTCATATGTGATAAAATTGATGCAGGATTCCCCTCCCTGGTGATTATGTACTCTAGAAACTGTCCAACTTTTACCTTGATGTGTTGTCACTTTTGACTGGATCATTGCAAAGGAGAAGAGAAGTTATTATTGGAAATTGAAAAGTGAGTATATTTTGTATGGCTATTAAATCATTCCTTTTGTGGTTTCCGTTACATGTCATTGAACTCATTTTCTACAAGGAGATAGCATCTTGAAGTTTAAGCTAGAGGAGTTAGATGACAAGCACTAAATCTTTGCTACATTCTGGGGATGGATAGAAGAAATACTGGACAAATTCTTGATAAGATTACATGCACTGTTTGTTAATGTTTAACTAACGGACCCTAAAGAATTGTGCTCTGCTCTGCCCAGTGAATGTATTAGTGTCCCAAATTACAGGGTATATTACATAAACAGGTTCCCTCCTACAGAAATAACAAATAAATTTAAGAACAGGTGTAGAGAAGATAAGTAGGCACCTGTGTGATTAGTCTGACCAAGAGTTGATCATAAAAGGCGCTATCTGTCTTTCCACATTCATATCGACCTTCCACAAAGGTGCTGAAAAGAGCTTTTATATAGTTTTACCATTTTGTCCTTGTGACAACCCTGAGCTGCAGAATAGGCTGAAAGCTAGTGACTGACACAAGCTTCATGGCCACGTAGAAATTTGAACCTGGATCTTGGAGGTTCAAGTACAGCATTCTGTCCGCTACACCATATTAAAGCGACTGTTGCATTGAAAGGAAGGACCTTGGTTGTTCAGTGTATTTACTCATGAGGAACTGCATTTGTTTACACTGTTCTAGCAACAGGAAAGGGCAGATCATGTCACATACCAAGTAGCATTACAGTTCCCTTCATAATATTTATGGTAAGGAGAAGGCATCTGTCCTGCTTAGATACACATATAATGCCTATTTAATTTGCTGGATAAAATTAGTAGTATTTCTGTAGCATACTACTCTCAAACTCTTTAAGTTCCAGTACTTAATAAGTTGAAGATGTGCAGCAGGGATGAGGACTTTGGCACTCCAGATAATGTTGGACTCTTAACTCCTATGTGAGTTAAGTGTGGTGTAGTGGTTAAGAGTGGTGGACTCGTAATCTGGTGATCCGGGTTCACTTCCTGACTCCTCCACATGCAGCTGTTGGGTGACCTTGGGTTAGTCACGCTTCTCTGAAGTCTCTCAGCCCCACTCACCTCACAGAGTGTTTGTTGTGGGGGAGGAAGGGAAAGGAGAATGTTAGCCACTTTGAGACTCCTTCGGGTAGTGATAAAGCGGGATATCAAATCCAAACTCTTCTCTTCTTCTCCTATCAGCCCCAACCAAGATGGTCAAAGCCCATGGATGATGGGACAACATTTGGAGGGCCGCAGGTTCCCCATTCCTCCTTTATAGCATTAATTTCACAAAAGACTATGATAGAAATCAGTGCCAGTTGTTGGTTTTTTTTAAAATGTTAGTATAAAAAGGGAAGCACAACAGTGCAAGCTTTGACTTCTGCTTCCCTCAGGCCAAGATGATTCTGCAGAAATCTCTGTGGTGGCAGGTAGAAGACAGAGGGGCCACCACTGTGAGCTGGTGGTAGCTCACCAGACTGCTTTTCTTTAACCTTGACATAGATAAATCTCAGTTTAAGAATTTGAAAGCCCCCGGAGCAAGCAGCTGAGTTTCCACAAAGTCACCACAAACCTTAGTCATGGACTAGAGTGTACCATATAATTATCAAAATGGTTCTGTCTGGAACTTATCTCTTTTAGTCATAGGGACAAAGATTTCTCAGCAAGGCATAGCCCTGGACATTACTGTTTCTAACCAAAATTTGGCCATGAGGTATAACTTAAGCTTTTGATTTGATTAAGAATGCACTTCATATTTACAGCTGTATCACTTAGACCGAAATACTGAATGCTAATATGATGTGACTCAGTCAAAATAATGAGCACTACTTTCACCATGCTTCCAGCTGGAGAGAGCCAAAGGGACTGTGTTTGAATAACAACCAAAATGTTTGGGCTTTTGAAGGAGGGACAATGTGACAGATTGTCCCCCTGTCACGACTTTTCTTATCTGTTTCAAATGGATTGAACCTGGCAAGCTCCAATTACTGTGCTCTTAATTATTGTCCAAAGTTTATGTAGTGATTAAATCCAGTGAGAGACTTGTCTAACAACTCATCACAGAAATATAGGGATATTTTCCAAACCAAAGGGCTTGATGAACTTAAATAAACTGTTGTTTCCAAAATAAGGTCTAAGGTTTAGGGGTTTTTGACTCATTTCCCCATGGGAACAGTCTGTGGTGTCAGCTACATAGGCTGGAAAGGAACCTTACTGGTTGTGTTTCTCTGTTGAAGAAATATGCCAATTTAATAGTTATAGTCTTCTACCAAGCATTGCCATGGCTATAATTATCCTTATTTTTCACTGGTTCTGTAAATTACATCTCAAACTGATTCCTGGAGTATTTTCCTTGGTATGAAATGAATGGAGACCACTACATAAGAGCATGGATAAACTTCTGTAGTTTCCATAATTCCAGTGATTCTTGAGCAGAAAAAATATCCCATCAGATTGTGCACAATGGTATTGTTTTGGTGAGTTTTTTATGGCTTGTCCCAAAAAATGGTCAGTCCCCTTTCACTTTTCAGACAACTACTGGAAGAATAGGCTATTTAGGTGTTATATAAATTTTGTCTATAAATGTACATGCCTATATAGTTGGTCAGTCTTAAGTCTTTCTGTTGAACAATTAGAATGGACAAGGGATTCTGAATTGACTAAGAGCTGAACGGGTCATCTTCTTTCTTTAAAACAAGGTTTTCTGCAAGTCTTGCCTTGATAGCTGATAATAAAATCCACCTCTTAGGCCGGATGGAAGGAGTTGTCACCAGCTCATTCAGCTGAAGTGTACCTTGCACTTCAGAGGGAGAAAAGGGGATGGAAAGAAGTTTAAAAGGCCATAATTTTCTTGTTATTTCTTTAAAACTTTCACTTGTGACAAATGTGGCAAGAACATTCAAGTTAGACGTGTAGAAAGCGCAGCATGGTAGCTTTGGTTAGCACTTCAGTATGAAATGTGGCACTTTCAGAGAACCTGCTGTTGCACTGAAGAAAATGAGCAGGCTGTACTTTTTATAGCAAATTACTAATAGAATGTCAAGGCTTGCCATTGGTGTGAACAAAAAGAAGAAAAGAGAAAAACACCATATTTCCCATTAGAATGGTTTATTTAAAAAAAAAACAAATTAAAGGTGATGGGATGCAGTCACTAATAAGTCGTAGTCATTTTAATTGATTTTAAACCTTTTTCCTCTTCTGAAAATGGAAGCTTTTTTCCTAGTTTATGTTTTGCAGATAATCAGACTTTATTAAATGTACTGTGCTGCATATTATGATGCATCTTTCTATTCAGTTCACTGATGTTGTCACTTTGCATCTATTTACCAACATTCTCACAAGTGATCTCAGTATTTTTTGTTCATTTTTAGTAGAAATTAATGGGCGTTTGGAAATTTTACACAGACGAAAGATTATCTGACTACTTTGGAAACTGCAGAATGTACCATTTTATATTATCAAGGGAGTGTAGGTTTTCTGTGTGGTATGTCTTAATATTGTATTTTTATTTTGTTTTTGGTGAATATGATCTACTTGGTTACCAGCAAATGAAGATTTCGTTGACATTTGGTTACACGGAGCCTGGGAAAGAGCAATGATGGAAAATCACCATTATTTAGTTCTTACAGTTTCTCAGCAAAATACCGTAAAAATAGATGCTGGTCCTTAAGAATTTGAATCGTAGGATGTTCATCCCTGCTCTTATATATAGATTTCCAGTTGCAAGCCAGCAATTAAATTCTAGTAGCATTTCTGCTCCAAACCTTGAAAGAAGTTCCAGTGAAAGTATTTGCTAATGGTGTTTGACTGCATTTCTGAGCTGACTTTTCTCTGTGTATTAACTCATTCATGTACTTCAGTAGAACTGGTGTTGGAGTCTGCAGAAAGTGAATTTTTTTATCCCAGGAGTGGGGGCATTTTCCCCAAGGTCATGCTTGGAAGCCTGCTGTTCAGAGGAGAAACCCCAGTTTACTGATTAGCTTTGCTCAGTTTGTTTTTAAGTAAGTGGCATAACTCCGCACAGGCAACACACACCGTGGTCACGGAAGGTTATCTGTTGCTTTGTGTGATGTCTGAAATGATAAATTGTAGTTAACAGCTATTGCTGCACTTCCAGAGGCTGCTGCATCATGGAGACTATCATGAAATTATGAAGGGGAATACTCAGAGGATGGGAAACAGAAGCAGACAAACTGGGTTTTGTGTTGTACTTTTGGAAGCTCAAACAGTGGTTTGCATTCTAAATTAAGATTAGTACGAACAATGAATTGGTGTGATATCTTTAACTGAGCTATAGTTGGGCAGCTCCTGTTCCTTCCTGTTGTGCCTGTGTTTATATATCGAACAAATCCAGCTGAAGCTTGTTACTTACTGCCTTTTTTTAATCTTGCTGTTAAATACAAGCTCCTATTGTTTGGAGCTAAATAATCGGCTCATCCTTATGTAGACAAGAACAAAGACCGTAATAGCACATCTGGTTTATCTCTTAGTAGAGCAAAGATTAATTAAGTGGTAATGGTGCAACTTTTCTTAATAACTCTTCTAAATAAAGCAAGCTTGAAAATGGGAAAAAAGAGATCTGTCACTTAGATGCCTCTTGTAGTTTTGTTGACAGGTTTGGAGGGGTTGTTAAAATTCTCTTTCAGTTGAGGGTGGGAATATTTTTGTTCATGGGTTTTCTGGAATTCAGAAATCCTGTTCCTTTAAATGATAGAACAAGTTGTTGTTGTTGTTTAGTCGTGTCCGACTCTTCGTGACCCCATGGACCAGAGCACGCCAGGCACTCCTGTCTTCCACTGCCTCCCGCAGTTTGGTCAGACTCACGTTTGTAGCTTCGAGAACATTGTCCAACCATCTCGTCCTCTGTCGTCCCCTTCTCCTTGTGCCCTCAATCTTTCCCAACATCAGGGTCTTTTCCAGGGAGTCTTCTCTTCTCGTGAGGTGGCCAAAGTATTGGAGCCTCAGCTTCAGGATCTGTCCTTCCAGTGAGCCCTCAGGGCTGATTTCCTTAAGAATGGATACGTTTGATCTTCTTGCAGTCCATGGGACTCTCAAGAGTCTCCTCCAGCACCATAATTCAAAAGCATCAATTCTTTGGCGATCAGCCTTCTTTATGGTCCAGCTCTCACTTCCATACATCACTACTGGGGAAACCATGGCTTTTACTATACGGACCTTTGTTGGCAAGGTGATGTCTCTGCTTTTTAAGACGTTGTCTATGATGGTCATCCGAACTGAATTCGCCTATTCCCGTCCATTTTAGTTCACTGATGCCCAGGATGTCAATATTTATTCTTGCCATCTCATTTTTGACCACATCCAACTTACCAAGGTTCATGGTTCTTACATTCCAGGTTCCTATGCAATATTTTTCTTTACAGCATTGGACTTTCCTTTCGCTTCCAGGCATATCTGCAACTGAGCGTCCTTTCGGCTTTGGCCCAGCCGCTTCATCAGCTCTGAATCTACTTGTACTTGTCCTCCGCTCTTCCTCAGTAGCATGTTGGACGCCTTCCGACCTGAGGGGCTCATCTTCCAGCGTCATAACTTTTATATGCCTGTTGTCTTTGTCCATGGAGTTTTCTTGGCAGGGATACTGGAGTGGCTTGCCGGTTCCTGCTCCAGGTGGATCACGTTTGGTCAAAACTCTCCACTATGACCTGTCCATCTTGGGTGGCCCTGCACGGCATAGCTCATAGCTTCTCTGAGTTATTCAAGCCCCTTCGCCACGGCAAGGCAGTGATCCATGAAGGGGAGAACAAGTTAACACTATTCAAAAAGGCTTGCAGAAGCTTGTCTTCAGGACTTGTAAATGAAGATACCCATTTTGGTAAAGAAAGAATAGATTTTTCCCAAGCTTTTTAAAAGTGTAACATTTTTGAGGCACACTCCAATGTCTCGAGACAGACAGATGCCAACAACCTGGTCACCATGTTGTTCAGCTTATATCTTTCTCATGCCCTAAAATTGCATCTGCAGTGTGGGGGTAATAATACTCTAGCTTTGTGGGTTGTTGAAAAGATTACTGAGATAATGTGAAGGGCTTTAGGCACTTGAAATGACTGTATAAATGCTATGCTGTTGTTCTATAGTACAATCCCAGTAAAAATATTAGATTTCCCTCAATTTCCCATGAACTGCATCAGAAAAATTATTACCTTGTTTCCTTGACTTTGAGAGCTCCTGGCTGTTGTTAGCAGGTTCTTTATGGGAGGGAGGTGGTACCACCTCCACACAGCCCTTGGGTTATGATAGTGATGGGAGTGATGCTATATCCTTTCCACTGAAATGGCTCACTGTCCATTACTGTTCCCTTCCTGTGGCCAGACTTTGTGCAACAAAGCACCGCCATGCGCAGCTGAGGCTCTCTTCTTTGTCTTGGCCTTGCCTGTTTCCATTAAGGATGCTCTTGCAAGCCTCTCTGGGCGCCCAGCTCTGCTACCAACTCCCCTCTTCACACCTGTTTCACCTATTTGAACAGTATTCTGGAATTGATCAGTCACCCTCCCAGAAAGTGACAGCTAGATGTAAAGAGAACAAGGACATTTCACTACCTGTAAATAGCAAAAAGAAGAGCTAAATATGCAACCTTGAGAGTTGATTCATAGCACCATTTTTGGCGCAATTAACAGCTTAAGTGTTTTTAAGGCAGTGCTTGATTGATCAGATGGACAGAATGCAAATGTGGCTTCCCACATTTAAACAGTATTTTCCTATAGCACCTAATGGGGCCGCGTTAAGTATTTGAAGGAAGATAATCTCTGTTACCCTGCTGCTACCCACAGACGGAACACTAATAACAGATTAATAGTAATAATTCTGTGTTTAAATCTTCAGATTATAGTGTTCATCCCATATACCAGCATTTGGTCTTTTGTGCAATTCTAAACGTTAATAATACATACTGTATGATTACATATAAACAAATGTTTTAAGAGACGATGCTGTTATCCAAATGAAAAAATAATAATATTTGGGTTAAGAAACTGAAGGTGTAAATATTACCCCTTTTGCTCATAAATAGTATATCACAAGCCACAGGACAAACCTTGATTATATTTTATGGTTTGCCAGGAAATAGCTGAAACACAAACCCAGTTTCAGACAACATGCTAAACCAAACCATGGCTTACCTCAGCTCAGCAGCCGAACAGCTATTTCAGAGCAAAGTGGCCTCCATTTCCTCTCTAGACGCCTGGCTTAGTGTGACATGTGAATCAGGCCATTGAGCTTTCTGTGATGCCCTTGGAAGGATACAGTGGTTCTGAATCTCAGCACTGGGCAAATTCAGCTACTGTGGATTACTCACATGTGTTCTTTAAGCAGTATAGAGGTTTCTTCATATATATCTCAAGACTGTTTAGGTGTTACTCTATGCACTTTGAAAAGCCACTGCCAGTTCGCTTTTCAGCAAACCTGCAGGTTTCATGCTATTGCCTACATGGCAGTCTTCTCTCTTTTTTAAATTCATTTTTAGGACTTGTGTGCACTGTGCTGATAAAACTATAGCATATGTCAGCAAAAAATGCATATTTATTTCAGGGAGAGAGTATTTGTGAGGGATTTGGTACTGAAGGAGCCTGCAAGTATAGAGTGGCGAGTTTATGCTTGAGATTGATATGCACATATCCAAATATTCCAATATTAAGGTCAGTAGCAGTCATTCTGGAACTGAAGCCAAAGCAGCTATTATTTTAGAAGTGTTCTGGACTTCTAACCCTAGTCAAATTTAAAGCATGAAGGAAGGCCTGTGTATCATGTTCAGCTAAAGATATTTGAAGCAGAAAAAAATTGGGATGAGTAACTTGAGGAAATTTTATAAGTAGCACAGCAACAGCACAGTACAAGGCCTGAGCCTTTGTAAGACAGGTAGGCTTGACCTTTGAAATGGAAATTGCAAAGCCAGTGGCTTTGCTAAATAAGGAAATTAATGGGTTTAGAGTAATTGGAAACTACATGATTATCTGTATTATGACCACTTAAATCTCATTTGGATAATTAGACCCACATATATTATAACTTTGTGGTTAATGGGAATAAAAAGGCTTTTAATATATGGCAAAAGTAGACATTCTCACACCCTACAGAAGCCCAATTTTGGTTATATCCTTTTCTTTGTAACTCTTAGGAAATAATATGTAACCTCTATAACTGATGCTTTTAAAAGGTTACACTATTTCAATTATTATCTGATTGAACATTTTTTCTCTTTAAATTATTTTTACTCTGAGCATTCCTTATAAGTTATGTATCTGTTTTTCAAATTTGATTATACCTTTTTATCTTAGTAAAACTATTTTAGGTGTCATCTAAGACTGTGTATCTTGACCTGAGATATGTGACTGAGAGGCAATCCAGGGGGAAATATAAATTAGAACCAGACATAGTGATTTCTGGGCTTAGGAACAATTTATTTCACATGCAAATATTTCTCTAGGGTACATGGGTTTGCTCATTTCTTGGTTTAGTAACTCTGTCCTTCATTACTTGCTTGAGTCATTACTTAAACTCTTTCCTTGTTGAATTTCACACTAAAAAATAGAAGTAGTCAAAGTTGGCCTTATATTGGTCTTTGAATTATTGTGGAGGACCTTGAGCTTCTTGTTTGTTGGGCATTGTAAGTTCAGTGCTGAGATCATGGGAATGCGTAACTGAGTTTGAGACTGGGGAATTATTTTATTTATTCTGTTTTTAAAAGTACCGTATTTTTCGCTCTATAGGACACACTTTTTCCCCTCTAAAAATTAAGGGGAAATGTGTGTGCGTCCTATGGAGCGAATGCAGGCTCCTTGGCTTCAGCGATAGCAGCGCGAAGCCTCCGAAGCGCAAAGGGAGCGCTCCCTCTGCGCTCCGGAGGCTTTGCGTTGCTTTTGCTGAAGCCTGGAGAGCGAGAGGGGTCGGTGCGCACCGACCGCTCTCGCTCTCCAGGCTTCAGGGATAGCCGCCTGAAGCCTTTGGAGCACAGCGGGACCTCGCGCTGCACTCCGAAGGCTTCAGGTTCCTTTTGCTGAAGCTGGGAGAGCAAGACTCTCCTGGCTTCAGCAGAGAGGGAGAGCTACGCAGCGCCCCTTCAGCGAAGCGGGAGGAGAAATGGAACGGGCTCCGTTTCTCCTGCCACTTCGCTGAAGGGGCACTGAGCAGAGAGGGGGAGATTTTTTTTTTTCTTGTTCTCCACCTCTAAAACAAGGTGCGTCCTATGGTCGGTTGCGTCCTATAGAGCGAAAAATACGGTATGTACCACTCATGTAAAATAGTGAGGCAGTGTACAACACAAAATGGGACGCAGGTGGCACTGTGGTTTAAACCATAGAGCCTAGGACTTGCCGATCAGAAGGTCGGCGGTTCGAATCCCCCGCAACGGCGTGAGCTTCCGTTGCTCGGTCCCTGCTCCTGCCAACCTAGCAGTTTGAAAGCACGTCAAAGTGCAAGTAGGTAAATAGGTAAATGGCATTGCCGTGTGCTGCTCTGGTTCGCCAGAAGCGGCTTAGTCATGCTGGCCACATGACCTGGAAGCTGTACTCCGGCTTCCTTGGCCAGTAAAGCGAGATGAGCGCCACAACCCCAGAGTCGGCCACGACTGGACCTAATGGTCAGGGGTCCCTTTACCTTTACCTTACAACACAAAATATTCTAAAAAACAGAAAAAACCACAAGATCATTGCAGAATTCTCTAGCTTATTTCCTCCCAGGATCCTTTGGATTATTTTTGGGATATAGCAAATAGATCTCAGGGAGAAGGCTGATGATACTGATCTGTGACCATGAAAGTGAAGAAGATACAGATTCTCAGTATTTATACCAGGCCAATCCAAACCAGATGCTTCAGATTACTTGACAGTTGCAGGGACAATTCTTAATGTTTCCTTTGGTCCCTGGAGGAGATTTGAGAACTGAGTGCCCACAGTCTCATTTCCTCACCAGACTAGGTCTCAATCTCAGTCTTTGAGGTTCTTGGTGTCAAAACCAAATACCTGCTAGGAATAATTGGGGCATAAGTTAAAACCTCACATTCTACCCAAATGCAGCAAGGTTTTGTTGCCTTTCTTTAATGTTCTTAAAATGTAATATTCTGTTTGGCCTCTATCCCTGTCACCCTGTCCAAATGTGTAGATATGCAATCTTCACTTCCAGTTTCGGGGATTGGTTGTATGGAGACTGGGAAGCCATGAAAATGAAAGACTCAGATCATCGTTTGTACACCCACCCATTGCAAAGTGGCAGGAGGGACCAAAAGCGTTATCAGGGTACAGGACACTTTCCTACTAAGCAGAGCTGATGGTACCTTGCAGTGTACAATTTGGCAGCGGAAACGGTTATGACAAAAGAGAGGGGAGGTTTATGAGAGGCATGGATAATGCTGGGGGGATTACATTTTTTGAAGCGCTTCACTTCTTGTCCATTGACAGACAAGAGTGTCCTGATAGAAAATATCCCTATTGCATCCCACAGAAGCCTCTTCACTGAAGTCCTTTTTATAGCTTGTATTATGCCGCTTACTTGCTGCTTTCTACCACCTGCCAGCTCAACACCTGCTCCGTTCTGATGTCATGCATCTGAACAATGTGTCCTTCCCAGCTGAGTGTCGATTATGACGACCTCTGTGTTTACACGGTTAGCGCTCTTCAACTACATTGTCGGTGATCTTGTCCTGCCACCTAATACAAAATAAATAAGGCAGGTGTCTTTAATGAAAACTCTTCAGCTGTCTAATAGGTCTCTGAGTGCTTATGCTTCCAGTTGATAGATTGGGTTTAAAACAAAAACGAAGAACGATGGTGGCCTTCATCTTCCCTGCGAAGCTTAATGACCTGTTTTTTGTTAGTTCAACTAAAAAGCACTTTTGCTGTTTACGTGAGGATGGTTGTCTCAACAAACATTTTGAGGTTGTAAATCCAAAGGGGTGGAGAAAATTGGGGAACTTCACATTTGGAACAAATAAATGATTCTGATTCAAAGGAGAGCATAGCTTTGAATATTGTGAATGTGTCTGGAGGGAGAAGAGGGAAGGTGTTGTAAATATAAATTTTCTGTCACTGGTTTCTGTGATCTCACATAGAATAAATTGGCAAAATGAGCCTCTCAGTTCAGTAACACAGCCTAATTTATGTAAATTCTCTTCAGAATAGGCATTAACCTTGATCCTTACTTCCTCTGTTCTGCTTTAAATCTTGCCTTTGATACAGTAATTGTAATAAAAACAGAATATTCCATGATTAATTGCCTTTTCCCTTACTCACTTTCATTTCTCTTTCCAATATATTGAGAAACGTGTTATTGATATCCCTCCACCACAGCATTTGGCAATCATTAAGCAGTGGTATTTGTTTAACAAAATTTATGTGACTTTAAAATAGACAGAATAGACCGAGTATTTAGTTTTTAAGCTTCAAAAATCGGCTAGAACACAATAAAAATGTATTAAAATGCCATAAAATACTCATTCCCAGCCAAGTTATACCATAGAATCAGCAAGATAAATTCCATAATAACCTATTATACTCTCTAATTCACATGGATATTTGGTGTTGCTAATGCATAAGAGGTAGTGCAGGGTAATCTTGTTAACCATGCCCCATGATAAATCAGAAATATATTGAGAGAGAGAGAGAGACTGAGAGACACACACAAAAATTTCAGAATTATGTTCGTTTGGAGAAAAGGTGTGTTGTGATTGTGAAATTTGTTTTTGTTTTGACCCGCTTACATATGGAGAGACGCTAAGCAAGATGAGATGCCTACAGTGTTTTAGAAAGGGCTGCTTGTTACTGGACAGAACAGTGTCCTTCCACAATAGCAAAAGTAAATATCTTTGATAGTCATAAATATTCAAAACTAGATTGCTTGAACATGCTGCAAAGATCAAGTAACTGGAAGACATAATAAACAGAAGTACTAAATAAATGGCCCCGGAAATGACTGTGTTGAGACAACAGGGGTCACTGTCTTCTGTGATGTCATGACCAGAGCCTGAGTCAGAAACTAAACTCTAAATGCAATGTTTATGCAACTCAAGAATCGGTTTTTTAGCTGCTGACCCTTTCTCTTTTGTGGTTTTGCACTGATTTCATGGAATTGTGATTTTATATATTGTAAGTATCTTTGACTAGAGGTTTGGAATATAAATGCTCTAAATAAACAAAGAAACAAATAAATTATTGACTATATCTGTTTACATAAAAGGCAGGCTTTAGCTTGTGTGATAAAGGGTCTGTATTTCAGTTTGATATTGTAAGTGCGGGTTTAGCCTTTTCTTGAATTTATATCTGCCTTAACATAATTATAAATAAAAAGGGGCATATGTTAAACAGCTCTCGATTCAAATTTTAAACATCTGATTTATTAAAATGATCTCTAACCACTGCTGAAATTGCTGTACTTGCACGGAAGTGCTCACTTTCAAGACTTATATGAGGAAGAACTGACGTCTGTCAACCTTGATGGTTATTGTTGGAACCTGAGAGATGTGTTCCTCCCCCCCCCCCCCCGACTTTAATTTTGCTAGTGAGGAAGGAAATTCAATAGTGAGAGGGAAATGTGCAGAAAGTGTGTGCTGTGCTGAAAGCTACCATTTATAGAAAAATATTAAAAGCAAAGATAGTAAGGTTTTAACTATTGTTGTTGGTAGCATTGTAAACAGGATGGGATTCAATGTATGTGTACAGCTAACCTCTTATTTGTGTGATTGTTTATTTTACAATAACCTAGGCTTTTTGTGGGGCTTGCTTTGATAGTCTTGGAAGCTTCATCTTTATGTGTTTTGTAGTATAAAAGGTAAAAGTAAAGGGACCCCTGACCATCCTACTTGCACTTTGACGTGCTTTTGAACTGCTAGGTTGGCAGGAGCAGGGACTGAGCAACGGGAGCTCACCCCGTCGCAGGGATTCAAACTGCCGAGCTTCTGATCGGCAAGTCCTAAGCTCTGTGGTTTAACCCACAGCGCCACCCGCGTCCAGTATATATTAGTTCCAGGGATGGTAGCTCAGTGGCATGCATAAGTTCTCCGATTCAATCGCTGGCATCTCCAGTTAAAAGGGTCAGATAGCAGTTGGTGGGAGAAATCTCTGCCTGAAACTCTGGAGAATTGCTTCCAGTCAAAGCAGACAGTACTGGGTTACATGGACAAAAGTTTGATCTGGTATAAGGCAGCTTCCTATATCCTCCATATATTCAGTACCACATTTCTAGTGAATGATAAGATCCAACAGTCCAAAGGTGAATCAACTTGTCTGACAATTGGAGGGTACCTAAAATCTCTTCCTCATAACAAATGACAGATATTGAGACAGGTGCTCCTTCACAGACCTCAAGTGACAATGTTGCTTCTAGAGGTACGCTCCCAACCTGTATATTTTCATTCTTAATGGGAACTAACTACCCACAGTCTGAATATCTTAAATAGAACCACATAACTCATCATTCTCCAAACATATTTATAAATGCATTGATTTAACACCATAGGTATTCTTTTCCTGTTTCTTCAGAAAAAAATGAGATATGCAAAGAATTGCTATATAAATATAGCAGTTTTCTGCTTGGTTTTTTAAAATAGTATAATTGTTAAAATCAAAAAAGGGGGAAAATATTGGAAGTTTCAGACAAAACTCATTTCTTTTTGGAGTGTCTCTTTAAAACTCAGAAGTGTCCAAATTAAACAAATTCTTGTTTTTCTGCATGTCTTGTGCACAAACAAAGCGTTTACAGGTGTCTGAAGAATGACTGCCAGGGAATGTGTCCCATATAGCATTCAAGATTTAAATGTGAATTGGTTGCTGCTCTGCAACACAATCTTTTCAGATGTGCCCACATGTTGACTATTTTATAGTCAGCAAGTATATAAGTAGATATAAGCACAGCTGGATTCCAGGCCTATAATAAACTGCTAGACTGAAGTTTCAGTGAATATTCATATGTATTTCTACTTTATTGTTCCATACTTTATATTCTTTGCATGAATTTTGCCTTAGTTACATGGTGGGGAAAATAACCACATTACTACATCCGGAAGTGCAAATTAAAATAGCATCAAGCAACCTTGTGATTGAGCAAGGAGGAGGGAGAAAGCTTTGCAATAAGTGTTTCAGGGCTATATTCCTGAAAGACATACTTTACTAAGGCCATGCTGCTTTTTTTTTTGCTATTTTTGTTCTGCTAGCCATTATGAACATTTCACATGTTCTACAGAAGCGCTCAGGAAAGAGAACATGAACAAAGTACCGTATTTTTCGCTCTATTGGACGCAGTTTTCCCCCTCCAATTATGATTTGAGTCATAATTGGAATGTCAGTGCAGTGGAGAGAGTGGACGACTGCAGCTTCGGGGGTGAAGTGTTGGAGAGTTACAACGCCTGTTGTAGCTGAGAGACCAATACGTGAGAGACATGTTTTGTTACAGCTAGGACAGATAAATGTGTCCTGTAATGCTCATGCAGGTATACCATGGAGTTTGTTCTTTCTGCACTCCTCCCAGCTGTCATTCCTCCTCTGGTAACTGACTCGTGTGAGTGAAAAGCTACATAGAAATTGAATGAATGAATGAATGACTCCCTCCAGACACGATGGTCATCTGCAAGGGATTTCCACGTGACGGGATTAATGTCACACTTGCAGACATCTTTGTAAGGCACAGTTGGTCTGGAAATAAGGGGTAAAGTCACAAACTCAGTTTGTATGGTGCTTTGCAGAAGTTAGTGGGCATGGCATATGAAGATCAAGTCAATTGAGAAATACAGGAAACGGATGCCTATGGTAGAATTTTAGGAGAGATTTATTGATTTGTTGACATTTAAGATGGAGAAATGCAAAGGTGTAATGTATGCTAGACTTGATGAGCATTTGTAAAGTATTCTTTTTGAAGAGGAATGTGTTCTAAACAGATGGAATCCCAACAAACCAAGTAGCACCTGAAGAATAGCAACTGTTGAAATGAAGTGCTGGTTGAGTTTCGTGCCTCTATGTGATAGCAATAACCTGCTTTTGCCAATAAAATAAAATGGAATGGAATGGAATGGAATGGTGGACAACTGATAGCAGATTGCTTTTCAACAGGCTTTCATTTGAGAAGCTATTCTCAATTGTCTTCCAATTATGTGCTGTGTTTGTGTATTTAAGGAGACGAGGAGGTTAAACTGCTATTAATATTTCATGGCTAATTAGTACAAGCGGGACCAAGAGCTTTACATCACGGAAGGTGGTTATTACTTTAGAAGTGGTTGCTATTAATGTGAACCCCCTGCAGAATACATTTGCACCTTAAGAAAGGTCTGGTTCCTGTACCCCTTGCTCTTGCTGATTGTAACAAGGTTGGCTCACCAAGTCAGTTTTTTCCAGTTTTAAGGAAAAACACCACATGCAGGTATCACTTCCCTAGGGTTTAGGATGGCACACACTTCATTAAACTATATAGTCTCAGGCTTGTGGACATTTGGCCTTGACAGAACTTGCATCTTCCAGCATCTTCTTGGTTGTCCGACTTCTGTCATAATCTGAACTTCATTTTGGTCAATCTACTTTACACAATGTCTTTCTGCTGCTCTCTGATAAAAAATAATTATTTAATGAGAATTATGCCCAAGTATATCTCTTTGCACCCAGGAGACTCCCTTGAAAAGGAATTTCATGCCCAGATTGGCAAGTGAAACACAAAATCTTAGTTCAGAGTCCCAACCATGTTCCAGGCCTTAAAGCATTTATTTGCTCTTGCCTTGTGTGTGTTTCAGGGCCAAACAATTTTGTGGTGGTTGCTGATGAAGAATAGTCCTTGCCAGCATATTTAAAACACTCTGCAAGTTTGGCTGGAGTGCTTTTCTTCCTATACATGGGAGTAAAATGAAGAGGTAAAAAGTTTTTGTTCGTTTTGAATGCCCTCCCATTAGATGTCAAGGAAATAAGCAACTATCCTATTTTTAAAAGACATCTGAAGGCAGCCCTGTTTAGGGAAGTTTTTAATATTTAATGCTGTATTGTTTTTAATACTCGTTTGAGAGCTGCCCAGAGTGGCTGGGGAAACTCAGCCAGATGGGCGGGGTATAAATAATAAATTATTATTATTATTATTATTATTATTATTATGCATTATAAAGTAATGAAAGCTGTATACATTAAGCATGAAGAGTAAGCAGTGCTAGCAGATGGAATAGACCAGACACAGTAGAGATGTAGGTTCCCACACACTAGGGAAGTACACACAGTAATCCTTGTCTTGGAGCTCTTTGTGGATGAAGCCAGGTAGCTTTAGGAGACTAATGCACCAAGAACTACTGCTGCATGCTACCTACACACATTTCAGTGAGTGTTGTCCAGAATTGGACCTTAATTCTCATAATATGTAACCTATGATAACTCGTGTCAAAATGTTAGGTGCCTACAGGACTCCTGATGTTTTGGATGCAACATGCTAATTATCTGGAATTCAGTTTAATTATGTGTCTCTGGCTTCTACAGCTCTGCCTATCTCCATAGAAACGTGCACTTTAACAAGTCATATTGGGAATTCTGATGGTTTTGTAATGGTTTGATATAATGCTTCTTCTAGGATTTGGGAGGTCTTAACGAATGCCATAAGCAAATGAACTTTGGTGGGTGCCTCCTTTAAAAAAAACAACTCTAGGAAAAATGTTTTCTCCTTCAGTTTCTCTTCTATTTTCCATGCATGTAAACAGCATCTTTTAAAATATGATTTTCCTTAAGAACTGGGTGGATCATTGCCATTTTGCAGTCTGACCTGCAGTTGACCAACCCAAGCAAACTTTGGCTAAGCTGCACTTCAACCAGCAATTTAATTCTCCAGTTGTCTGTCTGGATCACATTGGTTCTTAATTTCTTCCTCTTTGTTTCTTTTTGGGATAGTCATACATACTGTATTTTTTGCTCTATAGGATGCACTTTTTCCCCTCCAAAAATTAAGGGGAAATGTGTGTGCGTCCTATGGAGTGAATGCAGGCTCCTTGGCTTCAGCGATAGCAACGCGAAGCCTCCGGAGGCTTCGCGTTGCTTTCGCTGAAGCCTCCGGAGCGCAGTGGGAGGTCCCACTGTGCCCCGGAGGCTTCTGGTTCCTTTTGCTGAAGCCAGAGAGGGAGAGCTGTGCAGTGCCCCTTCAGCGAAGCGGGAGGAGAAATGGAAGGGGCTGCTTCGCTGAAGGGGCGCTGAGCAAAGAGGGGGAGAATTTTTTTTCTTGTTCTCCCCCTCTAAAACAAGCTGCGTCCTATGGTCGGGTGCGTCCTTCAGAGCGAAAAATACGGTACATAACTAACTAACTTATGTACACATAATCTAATGTATATGTACACATAATCAGTGTATGCTGATCAATAGGAAAACATTAGGGATGCTGTATGATCAAAAACATTTTTCCTATTTTTAATTTGTTTTGGAAATATTGAGAGAGGAAATTGCACATGGTAGTTCTTTCTATGTTGAAGTGTCACATTTTAAACAAAGATCCCACACGTTGTGTGTGTGTCTTCCTGTGATAAAGCATTTTAAAAATCTATATTTCAAAACACATAAGCAGCCAGCTCTTGTTGGTGTGTGGGTGGTATTGGGTAATTAGGCCTTGTTAATATCTTGCTTCCCTGTTCCAGATTGGATCAATACCCTTTCAACATTTAATTATCATACATTTAAAATAGACAGCAATTAACACATGCTTCTAACACCATTTAGGAAATGAAAGCTGTATACGCTAAGCATATTTTTGCACAAATGTAATTTTGTTTAGAAGTGTGCTGATGAAGACCTAATATTGAGAAGCATATCCAGTTTTCTATAGTCTTCTAATGATGTCAATATGTCCGTGCTTTAAAGAATGTATGTGGTATAATTACTAGGGGATGCACCATTGCATTCAGTTAGAGGCTAGGTGAAAATTCTAAAATAAACCATGGCCTGAAATTGAACTTAAAAGGACTCTGCTCCACTTAAGAGTAAAACTCTAAAGTTTAAACATGTATAGCTATTCATGATGGCATGTTACATCTAATATTTGAATCAAAGAGGGATATGTAGCTTTTCTCGTCCTTCCATATTGGAAGCTAAACATGCCAAAATGTGTCACCCTAGTGTGCAGAAGCCATTTCAAATCCAACGGCAATTTCCACAACAGTGGTTGCTTTTTCCAGCCTCCATAAATAGTGGAATCCCAATACTACCTTGATATATGTAAAGGTAAAGGGACCCCTGATCATTAGGTCCAGTCGTGGCCGACTCTGGGGTTGCGGCACTCATCTCTCTTTATTTGCCGAGGAACCCGGCGTACAGCTTCCAGGTCATGTGGCCAGCATGACTAAGCCGCTTCTGGCGAACCAGAGCAGCACACAGAAACGCCATTTACCTTCCCGCCGGAGTGGTACCTATTTATCTACTTGCACTTTGACGTGCTTTCGAACTGCTAGGTTGGCAGGATCAGGGGCCGAGCAACGGGAGCTCACCCCGTTGCGGGGATTTGAACCGCCGACCTTCTGATCGGCAAGTCCTAGGCGCTGTGGTTTAACCCACAGCGCCACCCGCGTCCCTGTCTCATTAAAGCCAATAGTCTCATTAAAGCCAATATGTTATGCTGTCATGCATTCTCATTCACAACTGCATAGTGACAGGTACGTAGGCTTGCATGTGTAAGCTGCCTGTCATTGGTGAATGACAGATGGATTGGGGAGCCTATATAGCCCCTCAGATGTTGGGCTTCTAACTTCCATCAGCCGCATCTCACGGTCAAGGATGATGGGAAGTTTAGTCTAAGCAACATCTGCAGGGCCACGGTTTCCCACACCTGCACTAAGGTATCTAGACATCAAGTTCTGTAGCGTTAAAGACATTGGCACAGAAAAAATGTGTAAGCCCCAATAACTGGATTCTAGAAACAGTTAAGCATTAACATTACTAAAGCTAAGAGATGTGGATCTGTAATCTGGATGTGAGACCACTGGGAACTGTACATAAGAGCAGAATATGAATAAAATAAATATTAAACAACAAATCTAAAAGAAATATATAAGCCTCATATGAATCAGTGAGAATATATAAGCAGGTGCAGAATATGAATCTCGATGAGTTAATGTTAACTATCTGAAAATGTTATGAAAATTGGGCTTTCCTCTCAATTTCCAGTGTCTGAAGATATAATGTGGAAAGGAAAGGTTTCATTAATAAGTGAAAAAGGAGATGATATTTATGATTTTAAAAATGACAAAGTTTAGTCCTGTTTCCATAATGGTGATACTTTAGAGAGAGAGAAAATGAAGACTAGTAGTAGGGGATACTGGAAGACAATTGATAACTTTACAAATTAGTAATTCATAAAAATCAGGCAAAGCACTAGTGGAGGTTTGGTTAAACTTTAACAGATTGAGTCAGTCTGACATCTTAGACCCTGAACCGGTAAATGAAATATTCTTTGTACATTGTGGGTGAAGTATGACCTCTGTTGGTCTCATAAAAAGCAGCCATTTTCATTTGAAGCCTATTTTATACTGAGAACTCAGCGTGCTTTCAGTCCAGTTCTTAAGCCCACCTATTGGCTAGTAATGGGATGAATATTGTTTACCACACTTTTTAATGAATAATACAATTACTGGAAAGTGTGTGTGTATGTGTGTGTGTGTGTGTCCCCCCCCTTTTGTATGCCTGTGTGAGAATAACAAATTACCTGAAACAATCTTCATGGATTCCCAAGTTCTTTCTCTGCATGGTTCTTGAAGCTTCAGATAGTTGTTTTTTGTTGCTTTTTTGTCATGTCTTGCCCTTTGACAGTGTGTTGTCAGAGGACTAGAGTAGGGCATATTACTGTTGGATTTTCAGAGCATCTTATATCGCTGTTATGGCCAAATTATTTCTAGAGTCATAGTTGACAGATTGATGGCACGTACACAACTTTTTTATTTTATTTAGTTTCAAGTAGCTAAGCCTGAGTTTCAGGGTCTGGGTAGAGGTACTTTCCGGTACTCTGGGGATGGTGCTGTG
This sequence comes from Podarcis pityusensis, assembly GCF_964106645.2. Lineage (NCBI taxonomy): Eukaryota > Metazoa > Chordata > Lepidosauria > Squamata > Lacertidae > Podarcis > Podarcis pityusensis. The sequence continues at coordinate 69,417,874 of NC_138035.1, forward strand.
TATTAAATGACATACCAGTACTTTCTTTCCTCTCCTCTTGCCTCCTCGCATGCACCTCTAAGCAGAGAGGAATCTACATTTCATTGAGATGTTTCCTTCCTTTGCAGTTATTTGTTCCACAGCTGCCACATGGCTTAGATGCCATCAACTGGAAATGGGGAGGTACCTGCAAGGGAGGTACCTTTCCAGTACCCACACGCCCTCTGTGACACATCTTGCACTTGACAGAATATTTTGCAGTCCTCATTAAAGTTTTGTGTGTTATCAGATTTATGAGTGCGATTCTACATATGTCTACTCAGAAGGAAGCATTTTCAACAGATAGAATATAGGTATAGCAGGCATGTCCAACTTCCAAGATACTGTGATCTACTCACGGTATAAAAATATCGGCTGTGATCTACCCATTATCATTGCCAGGAATTGTTGAGCTTGTGGGGGGGTGACCAAAGTTGTTGAGCTTTTTTGGGAGGGAACACAAAGGTGATCACTAACTTGCTACCATGATCGACCTGAGGTATAGGATTGCAGCCTTGTATTTAAGTATTAAGGGGTTTGGATTACTAAGAACTCAAGATTCCAAGTAATCTTTAAGTGTTGCTTTACTGACAGATCTTAGCTTTTTATATAAGGTATTTTCTTACCTGTTCCATATTTCTTAATCCATGGGATGCCTCACCAGTGATTGTGAGAAAAACTATATATTTTAAAAACATATTTTTGTTTTTAGAGAAACAGTCAGTACCACCCCCGCCCCAGCATAGGTTAGCTTTGCTCCTCTCTGCATAAGTGGATTTTTATGCCAACATAATTTGTGCAAGCATCATTGAATTTAATTCCAAGAGGCTAGTTCCGCACATTCTGTCTGAAATGTGTTTTCAAAATGACATCTGGTTTTCAAAGTGCTTTCTGCTACATATTAGTGGTTTTAACATCTGTATGAACTTAAGTACCAGCAGCAGTGGGTTTTGTACAAATGCAGCCAAAAGACTAATTTTGCACTGCTTTTTAAAGAGCAATAAAAGCTGAACATAGATGACACTGCAAACAATTGAGAGTTTTAAGATAGTGTAGAATGACTGAAAACACTGAAGACGTGGTATTCACAGTAGAGTATGCTTTGGTATGTCTTGGGGGCTCAGAATCATGTTGTAATTAAGTCTAAAAAGATGTTTTTAACCTTTGGAATTAGACAAGTGCATAATAGGACCGTTAGAGATACGCCTAAGAAATTTTAAAACTTCAGGTTGAATCAACTATTATTTCATGCTGTTACTGTATTTTTCCCAATGATGTTCAGTCTGTGTCTTCCCCTGTGGCATATGCTTTCATTCACTTCCTTTCATCAAACGGAGTTACGTGCTCTTTAGGCAACTGAAGTACAGTACACCTGATTTGCTTCTGCTTTCTGCCTGTTTCATGTCTGTTCTGGGGTTTGTGGGCTGCTCCATAAGAGATCTTGTGACAGTGATTATTGGTCTTCAACTGGTGGGTCTCAGTCTGATCCAAAGTGTTGTGGCCTGATCCAAGGTGGGTTGCAACAGGAGCCCTACCACTGTGCAAATATGTGGTAAATGATTAAGAAATGAGTCCCCAAATGTATGTTTGGGTTAAAAGTGAGTTCTGGGTCTGAAAACGTTGGAGATACCTGCCTTAAATGACCACACAACTTTTCTGTTGTTTGTATTTTATTATAGAATATCAGACAGTTGCTCTGTGCTTGTAACTCTGTACCTTATTTATAGGTCTCCCAATGCCATTCTTCACTTAAGTTATGTATAGCTCTCCTGTCAGTCAGCCAGCTCCCTCTTCTCTTTTATCTTTTTGAAAAAAGCAATAATCTGTGATGTATTTATTTGTTTTCCCAGGATTCAAATGTGGCAGATAAAGGAATGATATATTAAAGAACTAAAACTATGTGTGAACATAAGAGAATGTAAAATATAGAGCATAGGAGTTTTGTAATATCAACCCTGGTTCATGTCCATACTTTCGTTGTATCAGTATTTAACCGTGGCTGTCTGCAGATTTCATACCAAGCCATGGTTTAGAGCTGCTTGTCTCAATTTGTTTTTCCATCTGTTCAGCACCCAGCTTCATAACCCCACTCCTGTCTCTTGAGAATGAGCAAGTCTTATCTCTATAGTACCATCTTTTGTAACAGACCAACAGCAGTAACTACAGCTAGCACAAACAATTGTTTGATTTCCTTCTCTGGAAGCCCCTTGCAAAGTTTATGTGATGACTTAGGTCTGGTTTGGACAGTTTTTGCCCATTCTCAGTCTTCGTGCTGCTCCTTCTGTACTCCCTTCATACACTGTAATAAGCCAACAAATCTTCCATTGATCATAGTTTCTAGTTAGGTCAAAACTAGGAAACCATGGTTACTAGATGTGAACAAGCCAGGAGCTTAAACTACATTCTCTGTATTTTAATCAATGCATACCCAAATTTGTTTATCTGTATTTGTTTGTTAGATACGAAACCAGGCCTTCTCAGCTGTTCACTCTTTTATGCTCGCCAAGTAATGTTGGATTTTCAGGCTGGCAATGAACACGAAGCACCTCTGCCTATAATTTTTCTTCCACAGTGGTTATTTGACTGGATTACATTTCCAATTGAAAACTCTACAGCCATTTACTGTGCAAGCCAGTGCCTCTTCTTTCATTAGTAGTCCCAACACTATTTTCTTTCCCTCCTTAAGCCATGTTTCTCATACTTGCATTTCATGAATGAGAAATCTCTATATATTAAGTATATAATATTCTAGTCATTTGCTGCTTAAAGATTCTTTATTTTAAACATATATATATATATATCTAAGGTTATACCATTTTAAAGCTATTTTCAAGTCTGTCCTTGTAGATAGATGTGTGTTATGGTATACAGTGACAATGAAATACAATGAGTATAGTATATGACACAAAGGAAAAACAGCTCTGTAACAATTGAGACTTTGGGAGTTTATTTCCCCTACCAACGGGCACAGTTAGTTTGACATTGCATTTATCATTTTCCTAATGTAGTGCAATGTTTTTTCTCTGAGCCAAGTCATTTCCTCTTGAATTTTGAGATAGATTTCCCCCAGAGATTAGTTCCCCAGTCTTCAGATGGGATTCCGATCTACCCAACTTTGGGCGCAAGGAGCAGAGCTGAAGGAACATGGCTGCTGATAATACCGCATACTAATTTTATGCAGTATTTTAGCTACTGAGGGCATGTTCAATTGCTCATTCCAGGACTATATCCATAGTGAGTTTGGATTTGAACCGCAGCCTCACGTTCCCCCTTTTTCTTACCCTTCTCCCTTATTGTGGGTAGAATGTCACAGGTGAAGCTTGAGATTTTGTGTTGATTTGACAGCACATGATTACTTAATGCATCCTGAGCATAATCCTTTGGACTATGATAAATCTTCAGCATGGTAAACAGATATGGCATTAATTGGGATGTGTTACTTTTTTTCTATCTTTCACAGAAGTTCCATCCATTACAGCAAATGATAAAGAAACCTACCAGTTTTGCTCAGAAGGGGAAATACTGATTTGCTTCATTAACATGGTGGGTGGGTGGTGTATGTGTGTTTGGGGGGGGGGAGGGATAGGGAGAAAGAACAGGGCATGAGATACTTTTTCATGTATAAATTACCTTGAGTTTTTATTACTCCAGAATTCCGTGAATCAAACCAGGTGACTAGGGCTGCAGTTTACCCAGATAAGTAACCTTGTCTGTAAGCGATGGCCAAAGTCTTTGTATCTACTCTACCATGTTATGCTTAAAACGTTAATCAGAAATTTCATATCCAGGTTTGACACCATTTCAGATTTATAGCCATAAGATTTAGGGAGCAATTTTACAATACTGACCTTCTGTTCCATTTTACTGCATTTGGAGAAAAGAACAGGAAATTTGTCACAGTCCCCCCCCCATTGTTGTTAACAGAGTGGCTGGCACATTTGTAATGCAACAGCAAGGTCATTTTTGAATCTGCATTCTCCATAATATTTAGATGGGTCCAACTCCAAGTCATCTAAGCTGGTGTGTTTGCTGGGAGCTTTTATGAGCCTCATGCCATTCCTGCTGTGGAATATGACCTATTTTCATCGGTAGTCGGAGAGTGTAAGAGGCCAGCTGCAAGCATACCCTGCAAAAATGATTAGCCAATAATGGTGCACTGGGGTGTAAAAGAGCAGTTGTAATAACAGATTACTCCATTATGCTTCATCGTTGACTGAATAAGGGCCTGGGTGAATGAAGAGTAATTTTCCTCTTTAACTTTAGGGGTTCAAAATACCTTTTTTTAATAGAAAAAGTAACCCTATGAAATTTAGGAGGCATACAAGAAAATTTCTGTAGTAAAAGTAATTTCTGAAAAGCAGTCTGGGCCCATTTCTGTCTGTTTTCCTTTTCTAAAGAGCTAGGCATACATCATTAGTTGTGTTCTGTGGACAATTGTTTTGTAAACTTGTAGAGATTTGTTGCTGTAAATAAGCAAAATAATTTAAAATGTGAATATCCAGACTTGTAAGATTATATATAGCAAAAACCATCAGAGTACAACACATTCCCACATTAGTAAAAGCATCTTAACAGTTTAATTGGAGAACAGTATAATGCACACATACAATCACTTTGTGGAAACATCACTAAAAGGTTGAGGTGACCAAGTTGAGGTGACCTTGTACCACCTGTGTGGTAATACTGCTGTTCCCAAGCCCTATAGAACAAGCCTAGAAGAAATTAGATATATTTATATCCTGTTGACATTAGTGTTACTCAAATTAGCTGTCGCTAACTTGTCCCATTTACTCTTAAATGCAGCTAACTTTTCTTGGATTGGATAAGTCACAATTTTATTTTAGGTTGCTGCTTCTCATACTAATCTGATCTTCCTGGTGGCCTTCCCCTCCCCATTTTAAAATGTTCATCTAGGTCAGTTGTCAGACTTTGTTGAGCATGATCCACTATACGTAAATAATATGTTAATGGATAATCCATAGCACTTTAATTAAATTTGTCTTTGTAACAATGCAATCTGCACACATTGAGAGAAAACTATATTTCAGAAATGGCAGTTAATACGATATTTGTGCAAGGCGAACTGGAGTCAAGAACCATCAGTGGGTTATTTTGAAGGAATTTTCTCTGATATTTGTGGATGTGAATCTAAAAGGGGGAGTAAGCCATAGTTTCCCCCATAGCAGGTTATCCAATTCACTTCAAAGATCCATCTCCGCAACAGATTTCAGAGGAACAGGGTGGGGACTGAAGGTCTACCAGCAAAGAGTGCATGAAGGAGACAAGTCCTCTGCACATTACGGATCTAACCAAACCGTCAAGTGAACTCAGTTTCCTGGTGCCCACCTCCTTCACCTCAGACATACTTTTAAAGAGTGTAGCTGCAAAACATTTAACCACTTTAGGAACATATCTTACAAAGTAGGCATCAGGCACAGTTTTGATTTAGCTTCCGTTTATTGCCTCCAAACCATTAAAAAAAAATTAAGTTCTATAAAGTTCTGTTGCAACCCACCCTGTGTCAGGGTCTGGCTGGATGACAAGGAATGGTGGGAAGTACCAGCCAGGGAAGTACCAGCTGGGGAAACCCCAGAGGAGGAAGGCTCAGAGCCGGAGGTTGGTGGTGGGACGCTGTGGAAAGGTCAGGGGAGAAGATTGGGAGGAGGTGCCGGATGCTGAAGGGGCAACAGGGTTTGGTGAGCAGGAAGATCCTTCGACACGGAGCAGTTCAGAGGATGAAGCAGAGGGTGGGGGTCAAAAGACTGCTGAAGAATCCAGGGAATCTCCCTCTCCTGCTGTAACAAGCTCCCTCCCTCCCTGGTCTCCAAGAAGGTGCAGGTTAATGAGGAGAGCGGAACAGAGGTCAGAGGTGGGCAGACACAGTTTGAGAAACATCCAGGTGAAGAGGAGTCTTAGAAAGGTTGGAAGACCTTCAGTTCTGGCAACTGCTCCATAGGGGCAAGACCCACTGGGAAGTGTTGCTGAGTTGTATGCAGTTTCCTTTAATAAAAAAATTAACTGACAATGGAGCTCTGCTTCTTCGTGCTGACCTGCGTCTCATTCCAGCCCTGACCCCCCGGGACCTTAGGGTGAAGGCAAGCAATAAATTGTAATAATAATGCACTGTGTACATTACTCAGGCTGTGTCAGAAAATATACAATACTATACTGTCATATCTAGATGGGTCATTGAGGCCAGCCTGTACAACCTGTGACCTACAAGCACAGCAGTCACATTGTGTGAGTGGCCTGGGGTCAAGAAACTACTTCTGTTTGCTGGCTGCTGCCTGCTGCCTTGGTCATAACTAGGTGGTGAATCACGTGCTTACATGTAGAAGACGGAAGGGTCAGTCCCTGGCATCCCCACTTAAAAGGGTCCAGCCAGACCTGTATGGCTGTATAACTTAAAATTTATGTGCTTTTTGGTGCGTTTGTGGATTTGTGTGTGGCTTAATTTAACTCCTTAAAAGAAACCTCTTCTTTGATCCTGAATAATTTTCCATTAGCTGAATGAATGACTGGTTTAAAATGAGAATTTTCAAACATAATTTTAGGAATACGTAATGGGGGTTCTTCTCAAACTAAGCGAAAGGGACTCTGACAATATATTTGAATACTTGGCATTATTGACATTTCTCATTTTGGCAGTTTAGATTACAGTTTGAAGGAACACAAAAATAGCAAGAAGATACTGCCAAAAGAAGGAAGATAATGTAAAGAAATTGGCAACCTTTTATCGAATGTGGAAAAGCAAATTTCTCACTTAACTGTAAAATAAAACAAGTTGTACTTTAACATGTCTAAATGTGCTTCATTTCTGTTTTCTACAAATAAAATATGCTCAAAACAGAACAAAAGATAGGAGACATAGTTTGCACCTGAAAACAAAACTTATAGCTGCTTTACTGTAGCTGTAAGTTCTTAAACAGAATTTTCTGATATCTTACTAAATTATAACACTTACCAAGTCATTTCTCCATGCCAGCTAATAGGACAAATGGTTTTGATTGGACATGATGCCTCTGTCTTGGTGTGACTTTGCCTACATCAGGCTTCCTCAACCTCGGCCCTCCAGATATTTTGAGACTACAATTCCCATCATCCCTGACCACTGGTCCTGCTAGCTAGGGATCATGGGAGTTGTAGGCTAAAAGCATCTGGAGGGCCGAGGTTGAGGAAGCCTGGCCTACATCTTACAACTAGGGAACATGTAATAACAGGCTATGGGAGAGGCAGCTTGGAGTACAGTGCTGGCTTGTGCCACAGCCAGGGCAATGGCACTCTTGCCAACAAGATCCTCCTTGTGGCATCCAAGCCATAGGATGCCCACAATGCTAGAGCAACTAGGCCTTTAGAATTTTAACTCCTTAGGGTTTTATTCAATTCTGTGTTTTATTGTTTGTTTCAGTTAATTGAGTTTTACATTTGCTGACCATCTTTGTCTCTCCAGTTTTAAAACTTGGTTTAGACCTGAGCAGGTGCTTTACTGTGTAAAACCAGCTAGCCAGTTGGAAAGGTATGTTGTTAATGTGGTGATGGCTGCCCTAATTAACGTAAAGCCAATTAATGTTTCTCCCCCCATTTTCTTTTTCTAGATCACTTCCCTTGTGACGCTGCAGCTCCTCTCATTAGTAGGCCACGATGACCAGCTCAATGGACCAAGATACAAATGCAGTGTTTCTCTAGATTTTATCAGATCCATTTCGAGGTAAGCTGCGTTCACGGCCTTCTTATGCTACTTGAACAAATTCTCAAAATGGAAATATATATGTATTTCCCATCCATTCACAGGAAAGTGCATCTTAGGATGGCTGAGAGTGAATAAAAACCGGCTGCAAAATAAGTAAATGAAAGTGATTGTAAATCTCGCAGTAAAGTGAAGTGCAAACATGCACCATTTGTGTGACCTTCCAAGCAAAATTCAGCTCAGTAGCTGTGCCTGACATGTGCTTGGCAAAACAACAAGCAGGCCAAAGGTGTATTCCCCTCCTTAGCTCCATGACATGGCTGCCGGAATAAATTTAGCTTGGTGGGTCACACCTGCCATAGGCCAGTGACCTTGTTGTATTGCTGTAGGACTGCAACACCCACCATGCTGGCTGGGGCTGGGGGAAGTTCCGAGTCCCAACAATATTTGGAGGGCCCCAGATTCCTCATCCTTGCTCTGGAGAATCTATTCATGATTTATATTGAGTTTGCTCATTTGTTTGCATTTACACAGAGCACTGCAGTTGTAACTGATACTTTCTGTCCAGGGTGATAACCCGGAGCCCAACAATTTCTAGAGGTCACAATATCTAGTTAGCCACATTGCTTTATGGAATGTCATAAAATAATAAGGCAGGACCGTGTCTAAAGGACATGGTAGTGTAAATTAGGTAAGGGCAATGACAGACAGAGGAAGTGAGCAGGAGAAGTAAAGGAATGAAGGTCGGCAAATGAAGTTTACATTTCTTAGGCTTCATTTCACTTACAGATACCAACTAAGGGGTTGCTAAAGCGTCCCTCCAAGCAGATGAAGCAGCTTTTCAAGGGAGATAAGTATCAAAAGGATCCCCGCCACCACCCTTGTTTGAGACAAACCACGGCCCCTATTCATACAACACAACAAGACATAGCATGGCTAGTTTGAGCTGTGCGAGCACGAATGTGGCAGGAGATAGTGAAATGATTTAGGACAAACTGGCTTACCATGATGTTCAAATGAGGATGTAGGTTTTGTAGTGATGGCAGTTACCCGTTACTTTTATTTATAAACTTAGATTTCATTTGGAGTGAAAACCTCTTTCCTCTGCGTCTGCTAATATTTTTCATGCTGTACAAAGCTTAGGAAATGTTGAGGCAGAATGTTGTTTTCCTAGCCCTTTGCTTATTTGTTGCCTGCCACAAATGATTAGTCCTTCCGCTCCATTCAAAATTAGCTTAGCTAAGAATGAGAAATTGTACATAGAAAAATCACCCGATTTATATTAGTTTAGGGTTCACCATTGTAAACCCTTTAAATGTAGACTTGACTTTGAAGAAAATAAAAGAGCAAGATTTGCATAATGTTCAATCAGAATGCTCAAATATCTACTTTCCAATATGTTTTTATTACTTCGAGAATTCATTTTTTAAAATCAAAATCCCAAAGGGTTTCAGAAACAATGTTTAAATGTCTTATCCCAAATTTAAATTACCCACAAATTGTATTTATACTGCATCTCTTGGGTACTTCATTAAGTAGGGATATCCTTGGATTGTCCTTAGTCTATGGTTGGATTTTGTTTCCTGTTTTGGAAGCAAGAGATTAAAACCATTTTGAATCACATCTTGTAAATAGGTAACAGTGGTTTTCTTTTTGCAATAGCAAAGCAGAGTGAAGTAGAAAGGCTGTCCTGTTTGGACTGAGGGAAAGGTAGTGGATGCGTAGAAAGGGTTAAAAAAAAGAGCAATGATCTGTTTATGAGAAATCATCTTATATTGAAATTACTAGTTAAGTTTCTAGATCATTGACTGTTTTCTCTTTCTCTTAGCAATGGTCAAGGGTGATGGTCTAACCACATTGGAGGGCCATAGGTTTCTCCACTGTGCCATAGAGGCTTTCTATTATTTTATCTCCTAACATACCCTTCATTCTGCTGTACCAGTTCCTTGGAAACAGAAGGGCTCCTCCAGTAGCTTATACTTTTCACTGTCTGTGGAGGGGTCAGTCCTGAATAGGTGCAGCTGTACTCTCCACTGATGTAAATTGGAAAGTGTACAACTGCTTTGTAGTAGATCCTTTAAGGCTATGTCCTGATTCAAAACTGTGACTACATGGAGAGTTGTTTTTCTTTCATTTTTTAAATGAACTTCTGGATTCTTAATCCAGAAGTTCAGTGGGGAGTTGCTTCTCTTATACAGTTAGGTTTCTCCTACACTAGTGCAAGTGACTAGCATATGAAATATCAGTTAATTGGACAAAACATCTTACGGAGTCATTATTGGTGCTAGTTAGGCCAAATGATTGATTGTGGTGTTTGTGTAGCAAGCTTAACCTTTGCCAGTAAATATAGTTTTAAGCCTCTGTAATGAAGGTCTAACGTGTTAACCATGAGATGGCATTTATCTTTAAAATGTATAATGTGCTAATTAAGTGCATACCTTTTAAGCATTGTAATAGGCTAGATAATATTTGACACTTCCATGTGCTCTGTATCATACAGTACTTCCTTAGAGATGATGAATAAAGGCATGGATTTGAAAATTGTGTATGAGCTAGACCCAACTCCCTTGGCAAATAAGAGATCCAATTAGTCTTTAGAATTCCAATTTCAGTTACTTTATGCAAAACGCATTATTTCTAAAATTGTTTCATTTTTGTCATACCTTGTAATTTTTCTCATTTTTATATAAAAGGAAACCTCAGTGCAGGAATGTTAATACAATACATCAGAATGTATTTGGAAAGGAGGAAAAATGAATTCTGTGTTTTACTCCCTTGGTGTATAATTCTTTATTCTAACAAAGCACAAAAATACATTCAAATCTTCTGTCCTATTGAGTATTCTTGGATTGTTCAAGTTTAGTTAAAAAGCATGGGTCAACTACTGTCAAGAAAGAAAGAATGCAGACTGCAAATTAGTACAGATGAAGGAGTTATGCCATACATAATGCTGAAACAGGTGGTTTGGACGAATAACAGAATGTTCAATAGCAGAGAAGATTGCCGCTTTGCATTTCCAAGCAGTATGCCATGTTTACTAGAGTTGGTTTTTAATTTTTTTAAAAAACCTCTCTTTTATTCTTGAGCTAAATTTGTTTTACAGCTTCAGTGCTGAGAATGAGCAACTTTAAATGTTTGATAGTCTTTGAAAGCTGTGTAACGAGACGACTCAGGTGCATTCATTCATTCATCTGGGCCAGTGGTGTAGCAGCTGGGGCAAGTAGCTGCTGTAAACCACGGAAACAACATACAGTCAAACCTTGGTTGTCGAACGTAATCCTTTCTAGGAGGCCATTCAGCTTCCGAAACATTCAACAACCAAGGCGCGGCTTCTGATTGGTTGCAAGAGCTTCCTGCGCTCAAGCGGAAGCCTCATCAGATGTTCAGCTTCCGAAAAACATTCGAAAACTGGAGCATTTACCAGAGCATTTATGGAGCCATTCGGGAACCGAGGTTTGACTGTATATGATCTGGATGCATCACATAGAGGCTCAGATGCAGAGAACCCTAATTTGTGCATTCCTTCCCCCTTCCTCCTTTCGTCCTCTTCTCTCTCCCTCCACCCTCAAAGCATACAATCAAGATTACAATAAAAGCAGCATGGCAGCAGCTGTTCATTAAAAGCAGTCAGTTCCCAAAAAATTGTTGGAACAAGAAGGTCCTCACCTGCCGGTGGAATGACGGCAAGCAACCAGTTCCTCCACTGTAGAAAAAGCAATGCTAGAAAGAAAGTCTGTGAGCCTCGACCTCAGTGTTCCAACCTTTAATATTTTAGAACTAGGCCTTGTTACATTCAGAATTCAAACTTCGCAATCTTACTACCATGGAGGTCTCAGTTCAAAGGTGCACCAGGTGACTTGGCCATTCCCAAAGAGGAGTAGAGATTTAAGTAAACTGACATACTATGTTGTTTTACAGGACTGTGAACTTTGACATCATAAAGTACTTGTATGACTTCCTGTGAAGACCATCTGGACACTGGGATGACAACTAAGGCAATTGGTGTTCCTCTATCTACTTTAGCCATCCAGCGAGAGGAGACTTTGGGCTCTATTGGATTTGTCCAAAACAGGTGCTGGCTCAGCATGGGATCTGATGAAAACACTAGTTGGTCTGGATGGATCTGAGCTGAGGACTATTTACCCAAGACCCTGGAGTATTTGGAAAGAACGTGTTAATTATAAACAGCAGGGACCAAGCACAATCTGTTCTGCTCTTAATGATGTTATCTTAACGCTGAAATTGCCTGAAACCCATTTTACTAAGGAGTGTATTTTGTGCTATGATGAAGGTCTCCCCCTGTGCTTTGAACATGGCAGCAGCCTTGTTTGTATGCCCAGTCCTTTCACTTCCTCTCCATGGGAACCTTTTGCATTTGTCTGCCAAAACAGCTCGGTCCTAAGGCCACCTTTTAAGAATTTGGAATAGAAAATACAATAAACTTAAAAACCAAGCTGCTTATCTTTCATTCCTAGATCCTGTCTAGTTATTTGTAGATTCACTATTAGAACAGATTTGTAAATACCATCTATTTTTTCACTAACCACCCAGTTCTTGCTGTTGCTTGTTGCAATTACATTCAGATAAGAGTGCACTTTGGCAAATTGCTCCCTTCTCTAAAGATACACTGTCATGTAATATTGGAAAGAATAATAAGCTTATCTAGCCTGGAGAAGAAAGGTAGGAACTCTGGGGCAGCTTCCAGAGTTTTGCTGCACAGGGATCTTTTCTCTGTGGTAAACACATACATCATGAGAAGGAAAACATATCACAATTACCATTAGTCAAATTGTGGATTGTTCTGTAGCTTTTGACACAGTGGTGGCTATCCTTTGGGCCTGGTGGAGTGAAGGGCAGGGCAGCTACTAGCAGGTGGAGCTAGGAGTAGGTGGAACCAGAGCTTACAACAGGTAGAGTTAGGGGCAGGGAGGAGCAGACAACAATGCTAAGGAGTGAGAAGAGGAAGGAAAAAAGAGCTGGGAAGATGCAGAAATAAGAGGGGTTAAGGAGTGGAGAGCAATTTTTCTACACTGCAGGAATGAAAGTACTCTCCTAACACAGAAACCAAACAATATTGCCATGGTTCCCTTCCCCTGCTTTAAAACAAAGCAACACAACCCACCTTCACTTTCCCACCCTTTTTCTATGGACGATTGCATGAGCAAAGCTGTTGCTTTCTTTCTAGAAGGGGAGCAAGCTAAAGGGGTGGACCAAGCCACAGCAATGAAGGCTCCAAGCATGGAGAAAGGTGGAGAATGGGTGGTTATAACATGGGAGACAGAGTGGACTCAAGTGCTCAAGGTAAAGGAGGAAGGGCTTAGGGCTGCTGGCAGGGGGCAGACCACTGTTGGTGGCTCATTGTCAGTTTTAAACCAATCACTCCTGATTTGAAGCTTGAAGTGACTTCTGTCAAATGCATTTTCTGCTAGTTGTCAGTTGAGGGGCGGCAAGAATGCCTTGCCAGCTCTGTTTTTTTGTTTTGACACTGGAGTGAAAAGTCTATTTCTCTTTAGAGCTGGATATTTTTTCTGCCTCTTTCAAACTTACTTTACTCTTGAAATCTTTATCTAGGGAACACTCTGGGAAAGTAGCAGGAAAGCCCTGCCTTCTGGTTTTTTTGTGACACAATATGGACTATAGAAGTGTGGAGTTTGGGGCAAATGGCTCAGTTGGATGGAGACGTTGCGCCTGACCTCCTTGAGAGGAGAATGTGACTTTGGAGACTATCCTTTGTGCCCAATATTTACTTAAGAAGGTCAGGAGTGTAAGGAAATGTCATTTAAAAGGCACTGTCCGTGCAGAGATAGCCGCTCATAAAACACACAGAATCCTGAAGTAATTTCAGTGGTGCTAGAAGCAGGTACCAAAGTCTTCTTAATTGGTCATCTTGAGAAATCTTCTAAAGCTACCAAGACCAATGTCTTGTGTTTGGCTCAGTTCCCTTGAGATCTGTTGTCAGTGACACCAGCATCCACAAAGAGCCACAAGTCAGCTCTGCCTCCAGTTCCATTGTTTAAGCAGAATAGCAAATACGCACAGAGAACCAGTGCTGAGGATCCCTGCACCTCCGATACAGCTGAAAAGAAATCCATGGACTTGCCAATTATTCTAGAAGTGAGTCTCCTGGTCTTAGAGAAATTTCAAGAAGCCATAGTGATGCCCCAAGCTCCATATTACTTGAGTAGATTGAGGAAAGGGTTGCTTCAATCACAGAAGGTGAGCTGTACACACCTCTGTCACCCAAACTAGCAGGAGGGATGAGTTTGCCTTGCCTGCATTGATGATTCCATGTGAAAAAGTTTTGCCAGAGTAAAGACTGGATTCATTCCACTCTGGTAGAATCTAGAATAAGTTCTGCAATCAATAGGCAGGCAAAGGTTGTCATAGGCAATAAATATCACTTTATGGGTTCTGTGGGCACTAGCGCAGCCAAGGATTTATACCACTAAGCCCTTACCATGCCAAAAGACCTGCAACATTTAAAATAAGTGTCTGAAGCCTCCCCCTTTTGCTTAGTGGACCTCTATAATGTCTGATTGAGAACTTGCAGGGCAAGGTGCCGAAGCTACACACGCGTGTGGAATATCTACCTTGTATAAATACATTCTCTTTTGGCTGTACTGTAGAAATGGAAAAAAGCACTCCAGCCATCAGTGGTTTTGGTCACATCAGAAACCTCTTTCCCACCAGCTGCATGCTTCAGGCTGCAGAACTGTTGCCTTTATAGAAACAGAGAGCTATGAATTATTGGATGATAGAGCATTTGCCACACCGCTGAGCTTAATTCTATAACAGAATGATCCTCATCAGTCTGGTGCTGTCAAGTGACTTGCAATTTTCAGCTAACACTGCATTGCATTTAATCTTGGATTCATGCTAAAGTGAGGTTGTCCTCACTTTATGGTTTTTTTTAATGCGTTGTAGGATTGAGAATCACTTTATATCTGATTTGAAATCAAATTCAATATCTGTGACTGGTACAGAAAGTTGCGAGGGGAGTAAACGACACACAAGGAACACCAGTTGAAGTTGAGCATGGGCACCTGCACCTCCTGTATTATGAAGACTGAAAAATATTTTATTATTTTTACACTGTAGCATATAATAGAAATTTAAGATAGTGGAATAAAAAAGAAACATACAAAATAAAACAGTTAAAAAGACATTGATTTTCCAAGCCTATCTTCCCTACACTTATTTCCCCGGACCTCCTCATACCTCCCTTTTTTGTATTCCAGTTCAGTTTGTTAGTTCAGCAAATCCTTACCATTAAGCTTTTACCCAATTGTAGACCTTTTTTCATATCTCTTAAAGCATTACAGCTAAAAACCTCTTAGTTTCTATCCAACATCCTTCTAAGATTCCTTAATTTTACAATATTTCTGTAAATAGTCTTTAAATTTCTTCCAGTCTTCTTTCACCGACTCTTCTCCCTGGTCTCGGATTCTGCCAGTCATTTCCGCCAATTCCATGTAGTCAATCACCTTCATCTGCCATTCTTCCAGAGTGGGTAGATCTTGTGTCTTCCAATACTTTGCAATGAGTATTCTTGCTGCTGTTGTAGCATACATAAAAAAGGTTCTGTCCTTCTTTACTTTTTTGTTATATTTTAAAAACTTTACTCTTGTTTCTGTATTCTGTATTTTTTGTATTTTTTGAAACTTTAATAAATATCATTTAAAAAAAAAGAAAAAAAAAGAAATCTAAGATAGTGGAATTGTTTAATGGTGTTTTCCCCCAGCATAGGCTACTGTAGGGTTTAGGCATGACATGTCCAGCAACCTGTGAAAGCGGATTATTTTATTATTCTTTCTTTATTTCCGTTTATATACCTCTTTACTATCTGAAGGTCTGACTGGTTTACATGCACAGTAAACCATTATTGACCAACAAAGGACTCAGCTACATTAGTAAAGAAAAATTATTTTATATGCATTATAACATTGCAACACCAGATGGCAGTGTGGAGTCCCGTCTTCAACCTATGAAGGTCACATCACGTTTTCCTGAAACACTTCTCTGATGTGTCTACGTCCAGCCAAAGTATACTTGAAAGCCCACGGTGCACAAGATAAGTTTCAGGAATTTTGCTCGTGGATCTTGGGAATTCAGTGCAGCTAACCCGATAGCAACCAGAGGGCCTGTAATATTTCTGCACAGACCTGCTGTGACATCAGAGCACATGAGCCAATGGTATCAGCAGTCAAGTAGTCAGATATCAAGGAGATGACTGCTAGAGTGAAGAGGTCACAAGACAGGGAGAAGTTCTTATAAAACACAATATACCAACCTGCATGGGGGGATGATGCTGCCCACCTCACCTTGTTAAGACACATTACTGCTTCTTACCTTGGGGAGGGCCTTGGGGTGTTCCCAGGCACACACTAATGTTTCAAAATACCAGGGATTGTGGCAAGGAGGAGAGAGTAGGCAGCAGCAGCCGGCTGCCTCAACCTGTGGGGAAGTGACCTTGAGAAGAGAGAGGAAGGGAGAAGGAGGGAAACAGAGGCAGAAGAAAAAGGCTGGAATGTTTCTGCAACTTCTGCCTATATCTGCCTCTATCAGTGGTGCTGCAGTGTTTGGCTTCAGCGGCAGCAGTAAGGTCAGGTGAGTAAAGCTGGCCCTCCCCTACTGTGTGTGTTGCATGATGTTGTGTGAGAATCAAAAATAAAAATAGCTACTATATATTGCATTTTTACAAAGTGCCTAATTCGCTATATAATATGATTATCTATGTTGGACGTAATTCAGCAAGCATTGTCAGTTCTAATCACGCTTGCTTAGAAGAAGGCCCACTGAATTCAACTGGGCTTGCTCCCTTGTTAAATTGTTTTAGCAAACATATTGAATTATTTTCCCATTGGGCCTATGTTATCTTCTTTATCCTGCTGCATTTTTTAAAATCACGGCTTCTGTTTGCAGAGTGGATGTACAGTTTTCTGAATCTGATTTAGCAGCCTTTTATACGTCCTCATCGTTCCTTTCGCACAAAAGTCATTGCACAGTTTTATTAACAGAACTATAACCCCATATAAGGCTAAAGTCAGCCAAACAATGTGGTGCTCAACATCCTGAAGATATTGTTTAATGGTCTTGGCTATCATGGTTGCAGAGAAAAGATTAGACAATATGTGCATGCCGTTCTGCTTCTTGGTGAAAAGTAAATGAATCCAGATTTTTCAAAACCTGAGTTGAAGAGAGTTAAACACGCAAACCTATGGAAACATACATAAATATACTTAAGCCATTTATGCTCAATTGACAGTTATGGTAAGTTTGACAAGGTCACTGAAAAAAATATACTCAAAATCTTGAGAGGTTTCCTCCTGAGAGTGCCAAATTCTCCAGTATGCCTCTTACTACATCCTAAAAAATCCTGTCTGATTCACTGTTAAAGACGGGGGCCAGCCTCAAATTCATTGTTGCTCATAGCCATTGTCCTCTTCCCCTTTACAACTTACAGTGGTGGTAGTGTTCTGCGCTGGTAATTCACCACCTATTAGTTCCATCTCTTTAATACGACACTTTGAAAACATACTTTAACTTTTAAAAAATCTGATAAATGAAGTTAATTCCCAACAACATCAGCCCTTCGGCTTTCTTGCTTGCTATTCATAAGCAGCATGCTCTCTATGTTTGCCACTTCACTTGAGCTACAGAAGTTATTTATGAAGGAGGAAAGCCCATCTTTAACCTTATGCGTCTGAATTGTGAACATTTATAATCATAGGGTAGGCATACCTGCTAATAGCTTGCTATTTTTTGTAGTCTTGGTGGGGAGTAACAGTTTATGAAATGCACAATTCTTACAGATTGATCCCCAAAGTATTTTTTATAACTTTTCATAACAGTGAACAGTCATCCTTGAATTTAAAATGCTCTTTTCCACAAGCAGCGCAGAGCAGCAGTGACAACAGTGAAGCCAAAACAATTCCCAAAACTAAGTGATGCTCCACATCATGTTTGGTTTTCTCCTCCCACAACTATGAATGGTCAGTCATGTTGCAGAGTTTGCAGGACATCTTCTGGAATGCCTCCATCTGACGGGTCCCCGCTGATTTTCAGATTTGAAATTGTGATTTTGATGGGATAAAATTCTGCAGTCCTGATTGGTTCCATTGTTCCCCCTGACTTCTCTTGTGTCATGAGCCCAGCAGAGGTGTCATGGAGGGGATGGTTGGATCAGAAGGAGGAATGGAGTCAGAGGACCCTGGGTCTGGGGAGGGCTCTTTCAGGACCCCAAGAAACAGCAAAGCCAATGAAGGTCTGCGAACAGGAGAGCACAGGACTGGATCCTGGAGAGGGGCTGATGGGTTGTCAGGAAAGTGTCCTCCTGTCACTGAGCCTCTCTCTGCCCTCAGAGGTGGTGCTCCTCTGTCTCCTAGAAACAGGCAGATGCCAATGCAGGCGCAAACAGGCACATACCCATCACTGAACGTTAGTCAGGCTGGGTAGGGCTGATGGGAGATCCAATAACATCTGCAGGGCTACAGTTTCCCCATCCCAGCATTCTCTGCTTCCATGCACAGAAACTTTAATGTGAACAAAAGTTTGCAAGCCTTTGTTATGCAAATAGATCCTACCATATTACCCACCGCTTTTTAAACAGAGGATGGATCTAACAGGAAAAGCCTGCCCAAGTAAGCATTTGTATGTGTGCAGGTCTTTTTACATTTGGGCTGAAATTTTGTCCTTGCATACATAGAAATAATCCTTACTGAAATCAGTAAGACTTACTTCTGAGTAGACATGTACTCTGCAAAGCCTCAATGTATGGCAGTGGAGGACTCATGAGCCAGTGTGGTGTAGTGATTAAGAGCGGTGGACTTGTAATCTGGTGAACTGGGTTCGATTCCCCGCTCCTCCACTTGCAGTTGCTGGGTGACCTGGGGCTAGTCATACTTCTCTGAAGTCTCTCAGCCCCACTCACCTCACAGAGTGTTTGTTGTGGTGGAGGAAGAGAAAGGAGAATGTTAGCTGCTTTGAGACTCCTTCGAGTAGTGATAAAGTGGGATATCAAATCCAAACTCTTCTTCTTCTCCCATGCTCTGCAGAGTATAATTCTATACTCTGGGACTATTTGTTTAGACTGAAGTCTTAAGAAAGAAACTCCCACACGAAAACCCTCTCAACTGATATCATTTAACTGGATCATTAGTTTCAATTATGACTTGGGATATTTTAGCTGTAGTTCAGTACTGTACCTTTGTTCTTCCCTATCCTTATGATTTTTATAAATATACTAAATAGATAATATTTTTCCATGCCTTTATAATTCATGGAACATTCATATTTTTTAGTAAAAAGGTGTACCATCAGCATTCAATATATTATTGCTAAGAAACTCAGCATCAGACTCCTTCTTGACATATGGCTGCAGCGGCACATGGTACATTAATTGCACGGGACTTGATAATGTGTTCTTAGACCTCATAGAAATATGGAGAGAACACTGTGTCTGGGGTTGATAAGTCAGAACACAGCAATCATTGCCTTTCTGTCACCAACCAGAGCAGGTGGATTCTGACTCTGTGATTCATGTATAGGAGCAGTAATCCCATTATCAACCATCAACAATAAATATGCCACAGCAGGCATTCATATGGCTTGCTGTGATATGCAGGAGCTATTACTATGTACAGCGCGGCACAGAGCATGGGGCTATGCTAAAGAGCATTTGGATTATCAAGGGTTCAGATAAACAGAGCTATGTTGGGGAGGACTATCCGGGTGTAGTGGTGCATAGGGCCAGACAGTCAATTCTAGATAAGCAGAGCAGAAAATTTGGAAAGCTCTGAAAATTTTTAAAATGCCCTATAGTGTATGGCTGCTTGAAACATGGTAGGTAGAATGAAGCACTTGTGGTCTTGTCAGTGCTGGAAATGCATAGATGTAGGTGCCGTTTATGATACACGAATGCGCTCTCCGTAAGAACTGTATGAAACACGGGTAAAGCTGATTTAAGTTTCCTGGTGGAAATATTTCCAGAGTTTGCTAAATACAGAAGTAATAATATTAGCGCTGCTTGCCTGCCTTGTACCAAGGGGCAGGGGCAGATAGATGCTTTTCCACTTTATTTTAACTCTCTTCTGAAGATTCAGCAAGCAATTTATGAACATCAGGGCTGGAGGGCTTGTGGGAAAGGATGTTTGTTTTTCAAAAACGGACCTGATTTATGTCTAGTGGATAAATAATTCAAATGACATAATTTGTTACTAGTATAGCTGTATATTCTAAACCATTTTTGGATATAAGATGTTGCTTTTTTGTTTGTTAAATTTATATACCACCATCCAAAGATCACAGGACAATTTATAATGTAATAATATTATAATATAATATAAAAACACAAACACACCGACAGACAAAGCAATAAGCCCCCAACACAAAGTTAAAAAGGTCATGGATTATTTAATTAGCCAAAGGCCTGGAAGAAGAGGAATGTTTTCACCTGGTGCCTAAAGATATGCAATGAAGGTGCCAGGTGAGCCTCCCTGGGGAGAACATTCCACAAACGGGGGGCCACTGCAGAAAAGGCCCGTTCTTGTGTTGCCAACCGCCGGACCTCTTGTGGAGGGGGCACATGGAGCTGAAAGTGACCATGAGGGTCATCTAGTCCAACCCCTGCAATGCAAGAATCTTTTACCCAATGTGGGGCTTGAATCCATAACCCTGAGCTTAGTCTCGTGCTTCACCAGCTGAGCTGTTCCAGCAGATGATGCAGGTACAATATATCAAAGGGATATTGGGGGTAAATGAGAAGTCAAATAAAAGAAATCTTAGACTGTAACATCCCATGACACCCTGTGTTCTTTTTACATAATTATAAGGAAGGCTTAGTGAGATTAGAGCATAAAGAACTAGTTTACTTTATGTCAGGGTACTACGCTTTACACCTTCCATTAAGGAATGGTTTGACAAAATATGGGAATTTGTGGCTCTTTCTTTCTTTCTTTCTTTCTTTCTTTCTTTCAAGACAGGGTAATGTTTGGCTAAGATGGGCAAAGTTTATTGAATATAGTAATAGAAAGAGATTAGTACCAAATCCAGGTTATGGATTTGCAATTTTTTGATACCAATTAAGATGAAAGGGAGGTTGCTGGCTGAGACTCCCATAGGAATATCCTCATGTTATCGTATATGTAATGTTGCATTTGAATTTGAGAGCTTGTTAAGTTAGATATGAATTGTTTTGTTTAAATTGTATTACGAGGGAGAGCTGGGCCCTGACTGACTTCAGGTATAAAAGCTGCTGCAGCTGCTACCAGAGACCATCTTGCTGTTAGTGCAGAAAGACCTGCTGTTCAGGATGTCTAGAGACTATCAAGGAGGGGTGCTGTTTAGGAGTTTTTGCTGGGGGCCAAGCTTTAATTTTGGAGCTGCATTATTTTTGCTGTTGTTGATTTTTTAAAATATAGTTTTATTGTTAGACCTCATTATGCGGGGGTTGTTTAATTTTATTCTATTTTTGCTGTGGTGTTTTCTTCAGTTTATTGTTTGCCTATTTAAATTCCATTATATTTCTGCAACTCTTAAGAGTGAATTATGCAAAAAAAGTAAGTTATTTTGTGAACCACCTTGACCGTGGTTTATCTACGGAAAGGCAGCATACAAATAAATGACTCTTTATTTTCACAGGTCCCCACTTGATCTCACCACAATTAGCATTATCCTTGATCAACATAATTAACACACATCTCCCCCACCCCCACCCCCGCAGCTGAAGAGTTAATGCTTTATCGTCATTCGGAGTTGGACCTACAGAGTAAAGCTGTGATCCTATAATAAAATACAAGATGGTTTAATAATGCAAAAATTGGGGCTCCCAGGTGCCTGAATTGCTGAAGAGAGGAGGAACAGATTTTCTTTCTCTTGTGTCTTCATCAGCTGATGTGAGTGAGTAGCTAGAAGCTAGAACAGGCATAGGCAAACTCGGCCCTCCAGATGTTTTGGGACTACAACTCCCATCATCCCTAGCTAACAGGACCAGTGGTCAGGGATGGTGGGAATTGTAGTCTCAAAACATCTGGAGGGCCGAGTTTGCCTATGCCTGAGCTAGAAGCTACTCACTGGGGGGATTGCTCACAGGCCAGAGCCTATGATTTCCTGATAGGTTTGAGCTCTGACACCTCTCTGGGTCAAATAAGACAAGATGGAGATCTGTCACTGGATCTCGTCTCTCTTTTTAAACCGCAGCCCCAAACCCACTGATTTGGTTTACGAACCTGGTGGTGGAGGAGGGATTAAACTGTGTGCCTGCCAGCTGATACTTGCTCCATTTGGGAAAAATTACAGATACTGGAAGTTTTCCTCCCCTAATAAACAAGTAGGATAATTTGGAGGGAGATTTAAAATGGGGAAGTGACACATTAATTCACTCACTCAACACTGTGACCTTATCTAACTACTGGCTTCGCACAAGAGGGAAAGAGACATGTTTTGAGGTATATAATCAAGTGGTATAGAAATATTACAAAATAAAAATAAACAACAAGAGGGACGTGTAAGAAAATGCTGTTGGGTACCCTTACGTCCCGAGTGCTCCTGTTTAGGGTGTCAGCCATGCCCTAGTCCAGGCTGCCCATTCCATTCCCAACCCCAGCTAACTTATTTTCTTTTCCAATTGATACTCAATATTCTGCGGCTGCTGAGCATGTTGAGTCTTCCTTGGGTTTTGTGAGGAGTTTCCTCCTTAGGATCCCTCCCCCTGATACTTATCCAAACCTTGAGGCTCATCCAAACATGCAGATGCCTCCCACTTGTTTCTCAGTAGACCCATTTTGCCTCCAATCCACTCATCCCCTGAGATTGCTATTTGGAGGAGTGACTTAGAGATCCGTGGTTCACTCATGTTGCGTTTAGTTTGGTTAAGCATTGCCAGTTAGAAAGGGATGCATCAACAGGACCTCTCCTCTCACAGGGATACTTTCTGACTCTTCCTCCTTCCAAGATGGCTTCTTGGCTTGTAAAAATATTTGCACTACTGATAATAAGGTACATTAAAAAAAAAAAAAAAGATAAAGCTATTGGGAAAATGTATTCTGCTAAAGTAGCATAAAAATGTAAAATGCTGTGTTTCCTTTGTATAAATCTCAGGGATGACACATTTATTTAAAGGTGGGTGTCAGTCATCTAAAAATAAACATGGGATCAAAGTTCTGTTTACCATGGGATTAATAATTACCTCATTGATATGAACCAGAACCCAGTGACCCTGGAAAGCGTTTCCTGTCAGTCTTGACATACTGTATGCTTAGAAGATAATGCCATATGATTTATTTCAGTCGATACTTACAAATATTAGCTCAAAAGGTTCTTTCAAGCCAAATAGGAACATTAAAAATAGTTAGGTGTTTCCCCACCACCACCACCACCACTCCCTCTCTTCAAATCTTATCTGCAGGAAGGCTAAGGTTTACTAGAAGGGTTGAAGCATCTACATTTCAGCTATATGGAAGCAATTTATTTTTGCCAAGTCAAAGAGCCACGAACACCCAGAAGTCAGTAGCAAGAGGTGAATGCAAGGTCCTGTTTAACTCGTGAACCCATTGATCTTTGCATCCTTGAACTGGATGTCAACAATGAATGATTGCCCTAAGAGACTCAGAACATCAAGCCACTTACATTATAGATGCATTATGGTCTGTAATCCCACATCTGTGCCAATCTCTAGCACATAGCCATCTGTCAAGAATTTCCACGAGTTTTAATCTTGAATCATAAGTATAATCTTGACTCATACTCACTGAGGTAAAACATTACACTACATTTAATCAGTGTGAAGTATTTATTATAAGAATATATCTTTTAATAAAAACACTTTGTGGCTAATCCAGAATAAATAGTGGTATGCTGATGGAAGACTTAAGCCTCTTTCAAATTAATTTGAAAGACTTCACTCTCCTTCTCCTCCTGCTAATTTATGTCCTTACTTAAAATGTTTTGTAATAACTGGTTAAGAATAGAAATTCATATAAATACACTTACAAAAACCACATAAAGCATTTGTGCTTTGAAAGCAACTTTCCCTAACACTGTTTTGTTTATTTATGGGAATGAGCCCAAATTCTCCTTCACAAGAACTATACAAAGTAAGTGGGTTTTTTGCAATTCAAATGAGTCCCTAAGAACATAAGGAGGAAAATATGCAACCTGCCAGAATAGCATGAAACTTCAATATGAAAATTGTATCGGCAAGTGTCTACCAATTTCAAATTAAAAATCAAAGGGAGCCATTAAAAGAGGAGTGTGTTGTCTCCAATATGTAACACTGAGACACTTACACCTTCCCCAAAGAAGGGAAGAAGCCCAAATGGCAAGCCTTTCCGTTTACAATCCATAAATTATCAAGTCATTTCTCACTTGTGGAATTAATATTAGTCTACGCCCCCACATCATCTTGAGACCGGAGCAAGCCAAATTTTCAAACATTGATTCAATATGTCTGTGAGACTTAATGAACAGCATGGCATTCAGTAACTCCAGGAAAGAGGCATTTGCAGCTAATCATCTGCTTTTTCACTTTGTTTGGAGTTGTCTGTCGGTGTTTGTGGACCTGCTAGACACTGTGGCGGTGAGTCAGTTCCTGCTGGAAACTTAATGAAAGGAAGCGGGAGGAAAAACAGAATTTGGTCCCAAATAGCAAATCACAAAAATGTCCCTAAATATAGCAAGAAAGGATTGATAAAGGTGTATGGGCTTGTGACAACATAAAATTCCAGATGGAGATTTTTATTTTTATTTTCTCTCAGTTGGATGCCCAGGTCCTGAGAAGCATTTTTGTTATGTTTTTAAGACAGGTCAACAAGAGCCATGGTGTTTTTTTTACCTAAACCTTGCTCCAAAGACTTGCACATGATTGCACTCTCTCAATAAAACCCATTTCTGCTTCTTAGGCAGAAGAGACCTCAGTGTTCTTCCTGATTTTGCTACTCCCTTGACCAGTTTTTGCAAACACTCATAGCAGCACAGCAGGTTTGGAAGAGGAGCAAAGCGGTTACGATCTCCTCTCCAGAAGCTCACAAACTCCTTCACTTGTTCTAAATAATGGTTTGGTAACTGGGTCTATGCAGTGCTTTTTTTCTTTAAAAATGTCAGGGGTACTCATTTTGAAATATTTCCCCTCAATGAGGCCAAACTTAGATTCACAAAATGTTTAGGGGTATGCGTACCTCTGCGTCCCCCCAGAAAAAAAGCACTGGGTCTATGTATTATTTTTAGATTTTTTTAAAAACCCACAAGTATTCACCTACACAAAATTAAGCAAGAGTTATGCAAACTTGTTACAAATTATGGAAGTATTCTTCTTGCTTATCTGAAGTCTATATCTTTAGTGTTAAGTTAGAAAATATAATCAACTGTAGGGCTGAATGGAACATAACACACCATGACATGCACAGGAGCCAAATAGAATGTCAAAAGCCTCCAATATGCTATTGTAACCCAGTGAATGTGGCAAGTGTTTGTCTATCTGCACGAATTCCCTGCAAAGAAGGAAAATTATGAAAGCCTGAAGAATAATGCAATGCTCAGTACGTCAGTTAAGTTTAATTTGTTATCGTGGCTCAATTTTAAAAGGTTTAATTAAGCTTTTTTTTCTTAACCTCAAGCTTCCTGGTACCTTCCCCCATGTTTTCAAAACAGTTTGTCTAATTGTTACTGAAACGGTATCCAGTTTTATCTCTAGAAGGCTACTATGTGTGATTTGGTTCTGGCATTTCAGTCTATGCGCTTGGCTGTGTACGTGTATGTGCTTCGCTTTGCAACATTTCTATGGGCATCTAGTAATATAGGGCAATGGTTCTTAAAATCAGTTGAGCTAAGGGGTGCCTTGGCTCCCGCAATATATCTTGTGCCTTCAGTTAGAGCCAAAAAATCTGATCCCATCATCACCAATAAGTTCATAACAATGATCAATAGACAAGAGGTTTCACAACCAGCTTTTCACTGTGGTTTGTAAGTTTTCCTCCTCTGGTTTCAGGCTTTCCTGGACAGCTGACTGAAAAATACTATAACTGTGGTCCACATTGCATGGTCCACTTCCAAATAAAGTGTGAGGATGTGGAAACAAGAAGCCAGAAGAGAAGATTTTGCTGGGGATGAAGGAAGAATGCTAGAAAGGACAAGGAATCTCCTCTGCTTTGCTTCTAGTTAGGTGTATGTATCTGTAGCAGAGAGGAACTGTGGAGAATAAACTCTGAGGGTGAGTCAGTGACAAGTAGAGAAGAGGCAAGGTGAAGGAAGGTAGGAGAGGGACAAAGGGAGGAGAGATAGAGACTGCCCTAAGCCACTCTCAGACATCTGGTTCTAGATAGTGGGCCTCCATCTGTACTGTGCAGGTGAAAAGCTGAGAAGTGGCAGCTATAGTGGTTTGTAGTACAGTCAAACCTTGGTTCCCGAATGGCTTAGTTGCGAAACAAATCGGCTCCCGAACGCTGCAAACCTGGAAATAAGTGTTCCGGTTGCGATCGTTTTTTGGAAGCTGAACACCTGGTGCGGCTTCCACTTGAGAGCAGTAAGCTCCTGCAGGCAATCAGAAGCCGTGGCTTGGTTTTCAAATGGTTTCGGGAACCGACCAGACTCCCAGAATGGATTAAGTTTGAGAACCAAGGTACCACTGTACATCCATTGTACCTGGAGACATGGAACCACTTCTTCCTTCAGCAATACCCTCTCTCTCTCTCTCTCTCTCTCTCTCTCTCTCTCTGTGTGTGTGTGTGTGTGTGTGTGTGTCTTGCCTCCACCAGAACTGCCCCAACCCTGGATCATAGTCACTATCAAAGTTGAGTGGCTGAGCACATGATTTGCTAGGGTTCCATCCTCAGCACCTCCAGGCAGGGTTGAGAGACACTTTGGTCTGATATCCTAAAGCAGGCTTGGCCAAACTTGGCCCTCCAGCTTGCTTTGGGACTACAGTTCCCATCATCCCTAGCTAACAGGACCAGTGGTCAGGGATGATGGGAATTGTAGTCCCAAAACAGCTGGAGGGCCAAGTTTGGCCCTGCCTGCCCTAAAGAGACATGGCTTGACATTGTAGGCAATATTGGCCTATATGGAGAAATGATCTGACTCAACACAAAACAACTTCTTATGTACTCTATTCCTTCCTTATGAATTGTGAGAATTGACCCCTCCTAGTGAACCAGTTGGGTCCTAAAGCAAAAAAAACCCCTAGACATAAACTAATTGAGTGAGGGGGGATATGGCCCACCAAGAATAAATGTTGAGCCATTGCAAGAAACAGGCCAAGAAGCAAGCACAGCTAAGAGGCAGGTGCTCCAGTACTGGGACCATCTGTCTTGACTGAGAACTCCTCAAGCTATTTTTTGCTGTCCCAGGCCAGCTTGTCTTACAACTTCTGCATAAATGACATTCGGCCAACAGCAGCATTTACAGGGACGACACACCAACAAGAGCCAGTACAGTGTGCCAGGGAGCATAGTGAATGTGGACCATGCTGACCCTGCGTTCAAAACTCTGCAGAACTCTGAAGTTCTGTTAGGGAGCTTGGACCAGTAGCAATCTTCAAACCTCAAAGGGGTTTCTTTTGTGATGATAAAATGAAAAACTCCACATATCCTTCCCCCAGTTTCTTGGAGGCAAAGTGGAATGCAAATGTGATAAATAAATGAAGAAGCACCACAGAGTGTTGGCTTTCTCAGCCATTCAAAGGCAAATAGACTCTCCATCAGGGATTCCATTTGGGCCATTGTAGCAGCCTGCGGACTTGGGAACAAAGTTGAAAGCAAATAATTGGTACATTTCATCTTTGGATTTCTGGGGTGAAAGGGGTTATTCACCACCTTTTAAGGTCTTATATTTAGGCATCAGGCATTGGTCCATTTCCCGAGAAGTAAAGATGCTGGAGGTTTTTAAGTTGTGGAGTCCATGACCTATTCTGCTTGTTTAATTTTTTTCTAACCTTAGGTCACAGAGCATGGAGGTCTTAGTTCTTGGCAGAAGGGTGACTGGAGGGAATGGATGCTGTCTGTGGTGACCTCTGACCTTTCAAAAACTCTGCTTTCTGAGTGGAGAAGTGCTTAAGACTTGGCTCCGGTTTATTAAAGCATACCAATGTTCTTACAGCCTCAAAAAGACTGGCATGACTTTAATGCCTTCAGTAGAACTAAAATAGAGTGTAATGGCCGGAACAGATGGCAGATGGTGTCTCATGAAGCCCACCATAACCTTTCTTGCAACTCTGTTTTATTAACCCTCCTCCTGCCCCCAAATCACCAGCCATTTACAACTTTGGACTAATTGTAATGTCAGCACTACTAGACTAGTTTAGGGCACATCTGAATTCTAACCTGCTGCATGGACCACACATTAGCTGGTGTTAGAAACAATGTCTTTATACACATGAAGTAGAAGATACAGGGGGGGGGTCTTTGTGTCTGGATGCCAACAGCAAGAAGAAGCAGTGAGGGACTTGAGTGGGTCTTGACTGGCACAAAATATGCAGCAGTTGTGTCATCATGCAGATATATTTAAAGTGTGTGTATACTTTAAAGATATGTTTATACTTTATACTTTAAGATATATTCAAAGTGTGTGTATACTGTATTTACATTAATTTGAAGTTGTGTCAGCTGACTACGAAGTCACTTTGCAAGTGCTATTGATTACCTGTGCCTTTGTCCACATGGTTTGATTGTGTGGGCAAATAAAAACACGGTACCTGGAGTCATTGTGATATCAGGTGATTGACAGGTGGGAAGCAGGGGACACTGAGAAGCAGGGGGAACCCCGAGTGCAGGGGGCACTGTTACATGCATTAAGTTTTGCCACAGTTTCTACATGAAAACATGTTAATGTGAAAGAAAATATTTTCAACTTACAAAGAGTAGACAATATGGTTTCAGGTTTCCCCTGTCCTTGGCAAACATTGTGCAGAAAATGAGGTGCATCTTTTAGAGCTGCTGGAGATCAGACTTCTGCTTTCCTTGAAAAGGTAAACACTGTGCAAGTTGTCATAGGCTGTTTGCCATGTGTACCTTAGGTCCCCTTGAGGACATTACAGTAGGCATTAGTGAAGTGGAGAAATAAATTAGGTCATGAACACTCTGAGGGCTTTTTTGTGTGGCCAGTGACATTTGCCAAAATAAAAATAAGAAAAATCAGATAGTGGCTGAAGGATAAAATACTTGTG
Source organism: Podarcis pityusensis (assembly GCF_964106645.2). Classification (NCBI taxonomy): domain Eukaryota; kingdom Metazoa; phylum Chordata; class Lepidosauria; order Squamata; family Lacertidae; genus Podarcis; species Podarcis pityusensis. Next base: position 69,446,730 of record NC_138035.1, read on the forward strand.
ACTTCTTAAGAAGCCCTTATAATCCTGGCAAGCATTTCATGTGAACACAATAACATGCCTCCAACATATATACACACACACAATTACAGGCGTGCACCACAAATACACAAAACTATTGAATTATGTGTTGAGAGACAGTGGAATTCTGAGACAGACATGTCTTTTGGTGTCCTACTGATGGTGGCAGTTGTAACAACATAAGTAGTCATTTTAATTAAATCTCAGCGATCTCTAATTTCTTGCATCCCTTATTTGGCACTTATAGAGAGCAGGAGCAAGTTGTGAAAAAGACCAGGAAAAATATATGAATTTCACCTGAAACCATATTTATGCCTGCATTTGCCTTCCACTCTGTGATAAAGACATAGACAAATTTTGCTCTACACATGGAAGGCTGCTGGCTCTGCTCTTATGATGCTTCACAATGCCTTGAGAAAATTTGAGAGCACCACCTACTTCCTTCATCCATGTGACAAGCTAAGACTGCAAGAGCAGAGAGGTATTTAATGCTGCCCCCCTAGTGGACACTTGACAGATAACTAGAAGGGTAGTTGTCTCCTCTCAGGGCTGAGCTATATGTAACTTTTGTTTCATGCTCAGCGACCACATTTGGTTTTTAAAAAATTAATTCTAGGGTCAGGTTCCCTGATTTTCATCAGCACTGCACAGAGAAGTGTGTTTTAACCCCTTCTTCTCTCACACAATTATCATTAAGAATAACTCTCCCATTGCTGCCAGTGGGTGTTATTCCCTCCCAAAGGCTAATTGCAACTTGGGAATTATTTTTATTGGGATCACCAAAGTGATGGAAGGGGTTAAACCTTCTCTCCCTGTGTGTTGCCTATCTGTGTGAATGCCTAATTTATTTATTTTTTTAAAGAAACCAGAAATGGTTGCTCACTACACAATTAAAATGATACTTGTTTGACCCCTAACATTTCCTGATAGCAGCTGCAGTGGGGAGATTTGGATTGGAAGAATGGTAGGAGTGAAGTGTTGAAATCCCATCCCTCATGCTACTGCCCTAATCCATATTTCTCTACCTTCAATATGGCTGTTATTTAGTAAAGAAAAAGCAGGCATGCAAGGGCCAGCCATGTGATTAACATCACGATTAGTTTGGCCCACAGCGGACTCCATCAGCATTTTTAAAGTTTATTATTCTAGCTGGCATTTCATGGCCATGAATAGGATACATGTGTGGTAGATTCCATAGGAACCGACAGAATTTCACTATAACTTTCTTAAATACATATATTTGATCTTGTTACCTGCCTTCAGGATGTGGTGACAGAAGTACTCAGTAAAAGCATGTTCACACTCTAAAACTAAAGTTTTACGGGTAGCGCTTGCACTCTAGTATATTTATCCATTGCATACTTGTTTTGCATTACCAACTCCCAACATTCTTTATGCAGCAGATGAAATAGAAGTAACGAGTTCTCAGATGTAATTAGAATAGCAGAGCACAAGTTAGAGAAGTCCTGTAAAAAAGAACCATAAATCTGTAAGTTCCAACACAATCTTCACACATTTGCAAGGACTCAGTGTAAGGATGTTATCACTTCTACAAACTGATTTTTGTTCCTGCCTCGATTGCCACAATGAATGGGCATCATTTACCGGCACACTCTGAATGACACATAAAAAACCTAATAACTTCCACCCATATCAGCATGCCAAGTTCCAAATTTAATGGGCACATTGATTATTTCCGAGAATATACTTTCCCAAGTCAAGGCGGGAATGACTGTCTTACTCCAAATGGGGAGTAAGCCTTCACAGGGCAAGTTAACTAAGGATTCCATTTAATAACATGGAAGCTGTGTCATATACAGAGTGAGTCCTTTAAAAGAGGCCCCGTGGATACTGAGTACACATGTTCCACAGAGCCTCTTTTAAAAGACTCACCCTGTATGTGGTGAAGCTGTTGATCCATCCAACTCAGTATTGTCTCTGACTGGCAGGGGGTGCGCAGATTTTCAAGCCAGTTTTCCTAATCCCTACCTGGAGATGCCAAGTTTTGAATCTAGGACCTTTTGCATGGAAAGCATGTGCTCTACGACTGAATGACAAATTCTCCTGGAACATATGCAGATGGGTAACTCAGTTGGTTAGAGCGTGGTGCTGGCAACACCAAGATTGCAGGTTCGATCCCCGTATGGTACAGCTGCGTATTCCTGCATTGCAGGTGGCTGGACTAGATGATCCTCAGGGTACCCTCCAACTCTACAGTTCTGTGGTTCTATGTGGGGAAAGGATCGACACATACCTACATACCCTATGTTTCAGACTTGATGTAATTATTGTGCTGGAGTATCTATATTCCTGGTCATTATTAGGTACAGCAAATGCTTTCAAAATATAGTGGCTATCTGTTCAAGTGTACAACTTTAACTGTTGCCACCACACACAGAAATAGATTTGCTCCCACCTCCTGAAGCCTGAAGTGGCAACCCTGAGATGAAAATGCAAGCAGAGACCTGAAAATCCATTCTGCAACGGCTGTTCGAAGCAACCATGCTGGAAATTCTAGCAGAGCTCTTGTGCCTTTCAAGCATACCGAAGTAATGTATAACAGTACGGGGGAGTGTGTGGCAAAGGGGGAGCCAGCGCCAGAGTTAAGGTGGCCTGGGCGGTCCTCCTGCAACAGGGTGCCAAGCTGAGGGGGTGCAAAATTGAGAAGATCCATAATGGAGAAGATTCATCTCAGAGCGCCAAATTCTGGCCTCGCATAGGGTACCATCTTATGAACTATTACCAAATTCCACCCCTAGTGGAGGTATAGTTACTTCTATGCCTGCCATGCACCTTTCAAGGGAAGAGAGTGCCTGTAAAAACTAAAGGTTTGCAGCACCCGTTCCTCTGTAATACCGTCAAATCTCTCTCCACAACCAATACTGTTCAGTAAAAGCTGTGGCTTTTCCAGCTATGTCCCAGATCCTACGATGTTACCGTGTGAGGAGACAATTGCCATATGAAGCAATTTTAAGTGGCTCTCATGTGACAGCCATTTCCTATGCCATCCATGTCTTGTCTTCAATCTAATGTAGGTAGATGCACTTAAGTATCCATGAAATCAGTAAGACTTACACGTGCCTAATTCTTCAGTAGTCCACGCTACCTAAACTTGAAAGATAAGTATTTTAAGTGAGAATACTTTAGTTCCCAACTGCATTCCTTCTTTGGCAGATTTCTAAGTAGGCACAGAAATTCCATACTGCCTTTTACACCATTATATCATTTTAACAATCATTTCTTGAGTTCATTTTTAGAAGGTTTTGATGTACCTGGAATCATGGAGTTTTCCCTCATCACCAGCCTCTAATGATTCTCTGAGCAGGCAGAACATTGTTAATGCAAATCATGTTTTAAGCTGGGGATGAGGGATCAACAACATATAGCTCCTGCCGAAAGAGTTATTAGGCCTTGCAAACTCAGATAAAGATATCAAAGGCTTTGATTTTGATGACCCGTTAGAACATGTAGCTGCTTAATAGATAACTCATCTTTATTGCCATTTTAGAAACTAGATTAAGGCTGTCTTTATTATGCTGACATTATTACAGAGTGTGAGAGATGCGGCAGCACATAATCAGTTGATGGCAGGCAGGAAAGTGTGTAAGGATGGAATATCAAGGGGAGGAGAAAAGGAAGAAATGTGTGCAAACCTTTCAAGTGCAGACATGGGTAGAGATGGGACTTGAATTTTATTTGCTTGGTGTTATTTATATGCTGCTTCAGGTGCAATAGGTGCAATAGATGTGGGGTCCCCAACCTGTGGGCCACTAGTTGTCCACCACCTTCATCCAGATAATTATTGGCATGTCTGTAAAAATACAATTAAAAATCATGCAGCATTTAACACAATATTGCAATAGCTACAACAGGCAGAAAAAAATCATTAAGTGATCCACCAAGATGCTCATCGATTTCTGCGTGGTCCGTGGGAAAAGGGTTTGGGAACCACTACAATAAATTGAACAGTGGACAGTTTAATGACTATTGTGATAGTGTTAACTCCCAAATTTGGTTTACTAACCATTTTTGTGTGGCATTTTATTCTGTTTTATTAACCCTAAGAACTGTGCCCAGTGATGGAACACATTTTGCAAGCAAAAGCTCCCAGGTTTCAGGCACGACTGGAATAATCTGAAACCCATGAGACCCACTAGCAGTGAAGAGTAGGTAACACTAAGCTAGATGGACGACTAATCTGTCTTGGTGTAAGGCAGCTTTCCCTATTCTTATTTTAAAATTAAGTTTCTATTATTTTCAGTGCAGGGTAATACCAACAAAATTTAAATTGAAAGACTCTGAACTCCCAGGCTGTAGACAGTTCAAGAACTGAAGTATACAACATAGTTAGATAGCAAAAGGAAGGAAGTAAAAAATGTGCAGCTAGCACAGTGATTATACAGCACTTTTTATTATCAGAATGCAAGTTAATGTTGATCAGAGTCTAACAGCAGGCTCAGGTGGCATGTAAGATAAATGGGAATCCAGTCTAGTAAAAGCAGTATGTGTTGATGGGTTTTGCCAGAACTTGAGCTACTGGTGTATGCTTTTCATAATTAACATAATTACTAGAATTGTCATAATATATATTCTCAAATATATAGGTATGTCTCAATTGTCCATTCCAGATATGGACTACATTGGGTTTCTTTGTACATCAAGGCTCAGATTCACAAAGCTTACACATTCAAACCCACATGGAGCTCTGGGGGGAGATTGTAAATAAAGAAGGTAATATGAAGAGGGAGATACAAGATAAAGAGCTGACATGAGGGAGGAAGGGAGAGTATGGGGTGGTGAAAATGCTGCGGATGGATGCTGATAAGGTGGAGTAAGAGAAAAATTAAGGTAAAACTGAACAGCCCCGAGAAAGCTTTGGAAGTACTCTCGTTGACTTCAGCAGGGATTAGAATCCCTCTGATAGATCTGCAGACTTTGCATCATCCTTCCTCCAGCTTATTTGTAGGGTTGTCTGCTGAAAAAGGTAACACTGGCTAGATCAGACATATCCAAGCAGAAGCAGCTGGAGTCCATTCCTCTTGCTGCATTGTTAGCAGGTGGTGTTACAGAAATTCCTCCTCCCTCCACTATATGTTTAGTTAAGTATATAATGCATGAGATACATGTAGACATCCCTCCTAAATGTCTCATGGGTCCACCCCCCCCAACTCAAATTATTGCTAGTTCTGCGTATTGGCATGCCAAGGAGGGAATGTTTGTTACCTTGCATAATTTGGTCCATTTTGGAATATCTGTGCTGGCAGGCCAGAGAGCATGCTAGGAAAATGTACTCAGAATGGGTTGTGCTGGCAAAGTTATGTGAAAGGCTATTTGCCTGCACTCTGTTTGGCAGTAAAAATGGTGTTATTAGCCTGTCATGTTTATGAGCACTGAGATTCATGGAATTGACATTTATTTATTTATTTTTTAATGGTGAGAACGGAGCCAGCTTGATTCTCATCTGTGACTTTCAAAGGTTTCCGTTTCCAAGGCATTAGACTTTTGGAATGGGCTTGTGTACTGTTACTTCACTGCAGGACGCCCCATTTACCTTCGCTGTGTTGGAAATGCCTACGTTGGACTGTGCATTTTCACGTTCTCATCCAGCCCTGTCAAAAAAATACAGAGTTTTTAAATACCCCCTCAATCAACACAGCTGGGAAAAATTGAGAAACGTTCTTAGGAAAAGTTCTAGCAGGTGAGCTGTGGTTTGGTACAGATTTGGCAGTGCTTCCAGGTAAAACAGATGGCAATGACCTCCCTTGGGCCTGGTATGTAGAATACACATCAGATGTGTGGGAGATGGGCCAGAGAGGCCGTCTGCCTGTGCGAGGAGAGGGAAAGATGCGTTCCATGTGATCAACTTGTTCTTCCTTGAGATTTTTTGGGGGGGGGGATTGGCGTGGGGAGGTGAGAAAGGAAGGATATCTTTCCCTTTGCAATGAAAGTAATTCAAGAGGGACCTTCCTGGACTGTACCATTTTTGCGCTTCAGAAACGCTGGCTATCATTTCGAATTACATCATGTGCTGAAAGCTCACACTGGTTCTGTCGGGTTGCTGGTGGGGGACCAAGAAAGCCACATTAAAGCCTGGAAGGTTGGCTTCTGCCTCCTGGTGCCGAGGTCCTCCTGCCAGTGCATCCCTGAATGTTTGAAAGCGAATGCTTTGTTACGAAATATTCCTCCAGCCCAAGCTCTGCGTTTGGCTTTTCGTTTTCCCCTCCTTTGGTCCTTCGGAGCATCTGTTCCTTTTCCCAATGATATCACTCTTTCGGTTACACAGGTCTGGGCTGAAGGGATGGAGAGGAAATGTCCCTGCAGAAACACACAGAGCAAAAGAAATAAAACTATGTGAGCAAGAAGCTGCCAGTTTAATTACATTTAGCTCTTCCCCCCCTTTTAATTGTTACCAATTGCCCACTCAACTCTTTTGGGACGTTAAATACCAAGAATGATATTTTGCACTCCAGTAAGTTCTGGTGCTGTGAGCCTGGCAATTGGAGAAATTAAGAGTAGGGTCAGTGCAATGTAATGTTACGAAGCTTGCCAGTCTTGCTTTTTCCTTTTTGTGTGTGTGTGGGGTGGGCGGGCTGGGGGATCACATTTTTAAAAAAGATCAGACATGAAGAGGAGGGCAATGCTCAAAAGAACGTCATTTGCTCTTGCTTCTGGGCTAATCATATCAAGGTTGTAAACTACCTTTTTTGATATTGATTTGATATTCATATAATTATCAATAGTTGCACTAATAATAATAATAATAATAATAATGGGGTTTTATTCCCCAGCAGGTGCAGCTGAAGTTTCTGTGGGACTCATCCCTGGCCGAAAGAGTGTCTTTGGGTCCCTGATCCGCTGTAGTTTATAAGAGGGGAAGAAGAAGAAGAAGAAGAGAGGAGAGAAGGGAGAGGGGGAAGGAGGAGCGAGAAAGAGAGAAAGACGGAGCCCAAGCAGCCCAGACAAAGCCACAGCCAAGTGGCTCTGCTCAAGTCGCCCTTCCAGCTCCCTGCCCGTCTCTTCCTCACGGGCAGCAGCAACTACAACCAAGCGGGGAGAGCTGCCCCTCCCTCGCTGCCCCCTCAGCCACCAAGGGGAATCCATTCTTTCCAGCCCCGGCGCTTTTCTGCCTCCTCTTTTCCCTCGGTCTCAGCGCCTCAGTGGCCGCTTCTTTCGTCGGACTCCGGGCGGGCGCTCTCCTCGCCTTGCCCCGCTCGCCCCTCAAGTTGCCCCCGGGAGGGCAGAGGGCGCGGTGGGCGGGAAAGACGAACCTCTCTCGCTCGCTCGCTCGCTCTCTCTCTCCCTCGCGCGCGCGCGCGCTCTCTCCTCGCCGCTCCCTTTCCCAATCAAAGCTACCGGCGCGCGGCTTTAAGAAGGTGTGGGGAGCGGGCGCGCGGGAGGGAGACGGAGAGGAGGAGGAGGAGGAGGAGGAGGAGGAGGTGGCTGCTGCTGCTGAGGCTGAGGCGGCTGAGGCGATTTCTGTCTTTCTCTCTGTCCGCGGCGGGGAGTCGCTCGCGGGGCAGCGGCGGCGGCGGCGGCGGCGCCAAACTTCTGGGTCTGCCCCAATTCCTGTCAAACTTCGCTCCCCGCCTTTGGCGCGCGGCGCTCTCCGCCTCCGCTTCTTTCTTGGGGGAGCCCCCCAGCCTTGGATGACCGTGAGGAGCTGGCGGCGACCGGAGCAGCGAGCCGAGCATGGAGCCCAAGCGGACCCCGCCAGCCCCCCGGCCACGGCCACGGACTTTCCCCTCCGGGCGACGGACTTTCCCCGCCGGGGCGCTGCTGCTGGGCGTGATGCTCTGGGCGTCGTCCCAGGTGGCCAAGGGCGCCGTGGGCTACTACCCGCGCTTCTCGCCTTTCTTTTTCCTCTGCACCCACCACGGCGAGCTGGAGGGGGACGGCGAGCAGGGCGAGGTGCTCATTTCCCTCCACATCGCGGGAAACCCCACCTTCTACGTGCCGGGACAGGAATACCACGGTAAGGGTCCGGGAGGGAAAAGCACCTGTGAGGGGCTCCTCCAGGTCTCGGCTGCTGCTCTTTGCCTGAAGAAAGAGAGTTGGGGGGGGGGGGTTTGTTGCTGCCGGGCGCGTGTTGCGCCGCCGACACCGGCGCGCCGCACTTCAGAGAAGGGGCCACTTCGGAGCGCGCAGTTCGAGGGATTCCGCCGCCGCCGCCGCCCCTCAGGCAGCCTTCCCCGCCGGTTCGCGGCTTCTGCCCCCGGCTCTTTCTAGGTCTGGGGGCGTAAGGGGGGAGTCGGTGGCTTCATTCCTTGATCTCGGGGCTGGAGGCAGACGAAGACTTGCGCAGAACAAAAAACCCATAGGAAAGGAGTGGGGCTCTGCCACGACCACCTTACATCCCCTTGATTTCAGTGGGTTTAGCCCGGCTAAGGCTGGATCTAGTCCTTTGCGGGGGGGGGGCGCCCCTGCCCCCACGAACCAGGCCTATCAGTTGGTTTGACGGGAAGAGGAAATGGATTTATGTGGTGTAACCCGAAGTACTCCCTGCCCCCCCCCAAGTCATTTTTGGGCAACGAATTTGGTTTCTTCCCTTGTTCTCAGCGCAAGTCTTCCTCCAGCCCCCCACCCCCGTTGCTCCTGTTCTTCGCTTCCTAGTTTTGTCTTCAGAGCTTTTGCGCGCTCCTCCTCTTTAAAAAGGAAGTCGAGACACCCTGTTATCTCCATCCCTTAATCTGCAGTCTAGAAAACTTTTCAAAAATCTATTACACTACTTTTTTCTCTTGTTTGCCACAAATCTGAGAGGCTTTGTCTCTAGAGCAGAGGGGTTAGTGATGGGAAAAGGTGACATTGTGGAATAGCAAGAGGAAATCCTGCATTTGCATTTGTGCTTAGGACAATGATTCCAGTGTCCTTTGGTATTTTTTTATTTTTTTTTTAATGTTGTGTAATGTTTCAGATGATGTGTTTGGGGTTAATTTATTGATTCTTGAATGTGTTTTTCAATCTTAAATGTGATTTTATTTCAAATAAAAGATTTATGATAAAAAGCTATTGTGCTGTATTGGCTTGATGAAGTGCTGGAATTGGGGCAGCGAGATCTGGGTTCAAATCCATGCTAAGCCATGAAGTTCATGTGAATGACTATGGGCTACCCACTAAACTACATGAGGGGGATATACATGGGTTTCACATTCTTTTTTTATCTTCCTAACACCATCCTGAACTATTTGGAAGTTGGATGCCATTAAAAATGCTGCAGATGAAATATTAGCTAATAATTCCTCATAAATTCATTCGTAAATTATTATAATTCCTTATTAATTTACATGGTATGTGGGTTGCGCATCAAGACAGTGTGGGGGAGTGGTGGGTTTAGGAGGGAAAAATTTGGTTGTTCTGTTTGGGATCTATGCAGCATGAACCTAAGCACATCTACTCTGGGAAAAGTTCCATTGAGTTCAGTGCAATTTACTACAAAGTACTTCGCATGCTCACTTGGAGGGTAACACATGTCCTTAAGCTTCGTAGGATTTACTTTTGAGCCAACATGCTTGGGATCACAGTGTTGGTCCAGCCTCAAAGCCCAGAATGATTTTAAACACTGCTGCTTGTCTAAGAGTGGGTGGGAGTATTTTATATTGTATTCTACCCCAAGACTTCATGACAGGCAGGGTGGGATAAAAATCCTAATTAATAAAGGGAAAAGAAGACAGGTGCTGCTGGCTACGTCCTTGTGACAGAGATTTAACATAAAGTACTTTTATTGATTTAATTAGGACTTCAAGAACGTTTAGTTGATTGGGACCTGCTCAAATAGAAACTGTTGTCTGGTATCGCCTGTAGATATTTTCAAGCTTAGCTACTTGTTAACTGTGACCTAAAAGAAAAATAAGTGATTACTTGCAGAGTTTGTATGTCATTTATGATGTAAATTATGAAGACAAATGAATCCTTGGGGGTTCCTTTCTATTTTGGTCCTGGTAGCATGACTACTGATAGCCTAGAGTGAACGTTAACCTCTCTTGTCTCAAACTGTGTGTTAAAACCTGTACTTCACTGGTGTGCAAATGCTCACTGCCCTTGTTGATACCTTTCTCTTGGGCTGTGTAGCTGGTTGTCAAAGGCATTTTTTTGCTTCTGGAGAATCATGCAAAGGCTCTTAGGATTTGGAAGAGAGACTTTCCACTGCCCTCAGTGGCCTTTAGAGTGTAGAGCCCAGCCTGAATAGATAGCAGTTCCATTGCTTGGTAAATGCACACAACGAGTTGAGTGGTGCCATTTGAAGGTCACCCATTAACTTCCGTAAGAATGATCAGCCAATATGATTGTGACACAGGCTTGACCCCAGAAGTGATTGAGCTTTGTTACTCAGTGTGACCTCAAGGATGGGGATAATTTTGACGATAAATGTTGAAAGTGAGACTGTTAGGTCAGACGCTCAAAGCTGGGTTCAGTGAACCAATCAAGTTTTATTGGAAGATCCTACATTGTCCTTAATTTTTTTCTTTGTCCCTAAATGGAAGAGCTCTAGTTGTTAGGTTGAAGTGAATTTTTCACAGCAAGAGGGAATTACCTTTACAGAGCTAAAGAAAGCTGCTTTTGTTTCGCCGTTCTTTTATTTCTTTTCCCATAGTTCTTAGTCTTCCGGAACACTATTGCCCGCTTGTTCCATTTTGCTTCTAACTGTAAGTTGTCTCACATTGAGCACTCCAGTAGCTGCTCTGCATCCAATGGTGATGCTGGAAGTGGGAGCACATTTTGGGTGACATCACTGAGCAGCAGCTGGGGGGGGGTTGTTGGAGCCAGGGAGTGGTGGGACAAGCAGTGCTGAGCTGCTGTGATGTGCAGTTGAATGATGGCAACTGCACATCACACGCCATCCTGTCAGCACTGCTTCCACCTGCCAGTATGTACAGGAAGGACCTTCCTTCTTGCTTGGATGTTGCCCAGTATTGACAGCCACCAAGCCATTTTCCCCTGTCAGTATTCATCCCTAGGAGATTATTATTTTTTTAAAAAAGTTTAGATCCCTAGTATCCATGTTTATCACTGGAGTCATTTAGATGTACTCCCCCTTTGTGTTACCTTTATTTTTTATTCTGTTAAACTGGTTTATCCAACACCTCCAACATGACCCAAATCTGTATATATTCTGTTAGCCTCTCACTCAATGCACAGGATAAAGCAGAGACGGACCAATACCCTAAACGTTTATTTGGATGTGTGTCCAACTGAATTAACTTGGCTTCATTTCTGTATATAAGTGCACATATTTGCAGTCTAAATCAAATAGGGTGAAACAGGTGGAAGAAGCTCTTGTATGGGGTGGGGGCAGGGAGAGAGAAGGAGTTTGGTTACCTTTGGTTTGGCCATTAGCATAAAAAAACTTTCATGAACTGCCCCTGCCATTTTCACATGAGCAAACCAAAAGTGTAGGCTTCCATAGCCCAGTTCTTGGCCAGCGACAAATTTCTGGATCTTAAGAAATGTGATCATGTAACTGCAGCTTTTGTTGTTGTTGTTGTTGTTGCCCACAAAACAACAACTCACATTTTCTGTTTAAGAACCCCAGGAGCTTTTGGTTTTTTTGTTTGTATAATAATAAAATAACAATAAATGTAGACCCTTATTATTTATGACTTCACTCTAGACTGTGACAGGGCAACTACTTTCTCTTAGCACCCATATGTGATATTTTGCACATCCAGAACAAAATACCTTGAGACACTATTGCTACAAAGTAAACAAGGCACATTTAACATCATAGCATGTATTATTTGTGTCTGAATTCTCTTATTTAGATGAAAGGATTTATGAGAGATCAAAACATTTAAAAGTTTTATTACACCAAGAATGCCAGGAGTTGCCTAGTGCTACTAACACATGTATATTTTAGTTTAGCCAATGGCATTTGTACTCAATTGTCTGTAATGGACGCTTTCTCTCACTCTTATCAGTTTGTCCTCAAATATTTTAGATGCATAGATACTAGAAGATCATGTAGGAATGTTAGTAATATGCTATTGTTGTGGAAGGGAGGGAGGGAGAAAAACACACACCCCTAGTGGCACCTTATCCAAATATCAGCCGAAAGCAAATTTTCATACCCAGGTAAAATACTTGGGGCCCGTAGAATCTCTGGTGACCACAATGGAGCAACTCTTAAGTACCGGTAGTTTTTCCACACTTGAGACTTAAGTAAGATTTATTTTAAAAGGGTCCTTAATATGACTATAAAAAATGTCATGTATGCATTTAATATTTCTTCCAGGTTCTCTTGCACCTGAACAGCATTTAGATGTGGCACAAAAAACAAGTGATGGTTTGAGATGGGCTTCTTAGCATCATGTGATAATGCCAAGGAATTCCCACAGATTTGTAGGAGGGGGATCTGAGAGCTAAGAGCTAGAGTCTCTTCTTATGGAAAAGGTTGAGAGAGTCAATTGAATTATATGCTCTGTTGCTTAAACTCTTCTCCCAAACTGTCAGCACAGAGTAAGATGGATTCTGAGAGCACTTCTCAGCTGCTATTTTCAAGTAGCATTCAATCACAAACCAGCAAATTCAAGCCTTTGCAATTATAGTTGATTGGGAGGTCTGGCACAACAAATCCGCTTCCCCAAAATACTGGACTTTTTGTGATAAGGGAAATGCACTGGGAAGTGTGAGATGGCACTCAGTTTGACGCAATGCCACCTAGCCTCCTTGCAAACAAATCAGAATGTGGTGTAGTGGCTAGACTAGGACTGGAAGGAACCAAGTTCCAATCCTCATTCAGCAAATCTGGACCAGTTGATTTCTTTCAGTCTAATCTATAAAGAACATTTGAAGCTCACAGCTTCTCCCCAAGAATTCTGGGAACTGTAGTTTCCCCTCACATAGCTACAGTTCCAGCACCCTTGGCAAACTATAGTCCCCAGTATTCTTTGGGGAAAGTCATGTGCTTTACATGTGCATTTTATGTGCTTTTAAAGGATGGTGTGGATATGTTTGGTCTCACGGGGGTTCTTTTGAAGATAAAAGGTGTCAGGTGAAGGGAATGGGAAAGATGGGGTATATAAATGCAAATAAGACTTATGAGCAAGACCACATGAACATGGTGTGCTATAAATGCATGAATAGGATTCAGGTACATAACTACTAATGAGGTAATTTCCTTCCATTTGCATTTGATGTAATGTTATCACACACAGTCAGACTTGAACTACCACCTTTTTTGTGAAATAAAATACTTTTGTGTATTATCAGCCTGTAGCCATGATTTGTGACCAAAGTTCTCTAATTGCAAAAAAAGGAGAAAGTTTTAGTTGTATTGCATACAATGCAAGGGTCTCACCTTGTGTAAAGATATAATTAAACTGGACAAAATGTTGCACATAAAGCAAGTCAATCTCCATTATTTCTAGCTCTGCCGTCTAAAGACTCAGATCTGTAGATTAAATGCTTTTAAGAAGCAGAAAATCTGCTTTGTTAGTTAGGGGACTTGTTTTGGAATATAGATATGTATTCCTACAGTGCCCATTAGAGATGTTGGGCTGGTTCACACTTTAAACTGACTGAGGATCCTCTTTTTGTGACTGAGGAAGCAATGTATCCCCCATCCTCCATGAGTATAATGTGTAACTGAATCATGCCACAAGTTGGCTTCCTCACACATAGGCTTAATTAGTTTGATCTTTCCCCTGAGGAAAGATATATATGTGCACTGTACTGATGAACATCAGGGCAATGCTTTGGATATAATGCGTTTCCCTTTTATTTCTAAATGCCTTATTATATCACTCTAGTTTCCTTTCAATAAATGAATTGACTGTGCTTAATTATATTGAAAATCTGTTCTCAGCCGTGCATGCCTGAAAACGCCACAAAAGTCCAGCTGTTCTGACCTAATGTTACAGAGAATCAGTATAGAAGCTGGAAAACATACACACACAGGATTTTTTAAAAGTGTTTCTTAAAACTTCAGATTAGTTCAGATTATTCTTTTTGCTTTTTAAAACAGCACCAGGAATTTGATATAAGGAAAGGTGTTGTTTGGTCCAAGGTTCCAGTGTTAAAACATAGCAAACAAATGAAACTGTGATGGTACGAATGGGGGGGGGGACCCAAATCCATAGCTGGGCAATAACTTACCTAGGACCAACCGAATCGTTGCAAAATAGTGACAGCAACAGAGTTAAAACATGGAGTGTATTCAGTTCTGGTCAACTTGAAGTCACACATAAGACAGTGCCAAAGTGAGTAAGGGCCAATACTTTGCTTGGATAACCTGGATTGGAGAGAATATACCCAGAAGCCAATCAAGGTATAAATTGTACAGTATGTATTTTTGACAAGCCAGGGCACAAATGAAATAAATAAAAGCTATTATTACATTGCTGCTGCAATTTTGAGTAGTGGGGTTCCTTACAAAGCAAGTTCCTAAATTAATACTAGGCCATTGGCACAAAGCACAACTAATTCACCTTACAGTAAAATGTATGTGAGCCTTTGTTCATTCCAGCTAACTTAAATTATACTTTCACTTGGTATGAATTTGGCCTTGAAAATCTTCTTTTCGGTAGATTTTAATTTCATGTGAAAGTGCTCTGACTCTGAAAACAGTGCCCATTGGCCCCCAAAGCTTTGATATTAGAACTTTTAAGAAACATAATATTTCCCCCTGTTTGATGTCAGTCTAGAATCATAGAATTGTAGAGTTGGAAAGGGACCCTGAGCGTCATCTACTCCAACCCCCTGCAATGCAAGAAGCTCAACTAAAGTACCCATGACAGATGACCATCCAACCACTGCTTAAAAACTTCCAAGGAAGGAGAGTCCACCACTTCCTGAGGGAGACTGTTCCACTATCAAACAACTCTATCAGAAAGTTCTTCCTGATGTTTAGTTAGAATCTGTAACTTGAATCCAGTGGTTTTGGTCCTACCCTCCAGAGCAGGGGAAAACAAGCTTGCTCCATCTTCCATATAAAAGCTCATGAGATATTGGAAGATGGTTATCTCTCCTATCATTCCCATCTTTTCTGAGATAACTTTTGTGAGACTTTGGCCTGTTTCACATGTTATATTTTTCATTCACAGAGCTAATCTCCATTCAGAATAAAGCATATACAGTATACCCTTTATATATGGAATCAGAGGTGCCAGCTTTCAAAGGAGAATGGGTGGGGCTGATGTCATGTGGAGTTGGGGGCAGAGCCAAACGTGGCCGCAGCACACCAGCAATGCAGCTTCAGTGGCTAGTGGCTCCTCATCCTGCTGCCGCCACCATCTGGGGGCTGCTTCTCTGTTCCTTCCCCTCTGTTGCAAGAAGAGGAGAAGGAGAAGGAGCCAGCCACTAAAACCGTGCTGTGCTTGGCTCCACACTTGGCCTCCTCCACTGTTTTTGAATGTTTTTTATTATGTCTGACTCTAGGGCCAAACAGAGGTGTCACTGCACTCTGTTAGTTATGTAATCAGGAAAGAGAACAATGTCTCTCTTCCAATGGTGTCATGGGCAGCACTGCTTAGTGATCCCAAAGTTGTTATGAGAATTTCAATAGCACCTCATAAAGGCTGCAGTCTTCTTTTAACATGCTTCCTATCTTTTTGTAAACATTTCCTGCTTGTTCATATTGTTTAAGGAAAATGTTCACTGCGTATTGGATTTTGCTGCTGCTTTGGATCTCATTCCTCCCACTTGTGCCAAGTTGGGTATAATATGGTCTTCTGCACCATAACATCTGTGGTCTTCCACTTATACATCCACATTACTACTTTTTTACCAATATGCAACAAAATACATATGTTTTGCTGGATTCGAAAAAAAGACGATCTATTGCTAGGTTCTTTTGTTTGGGTTTAACTTCAGGATAGCAAATGTTATGAACTTACTAAACATCTAATTTCGATTTGTGAGGAATAGCATGCTGCTCTTAGACATTTGTGCTAGCAAATCTGACAGTCCTTCCAATCACGTCATTGGATTGCCTCCTAGTCCCATGAACACCTAAATCCAAATGTTTTACCACATCAGGTTTTGTATTAGAAAGTTCGTGATGTTACTATGATTCTTAACTTTCCCATCTGCACTAAGATGTTAAAATGAAAAATAACAGGAGTATCCATTTGGAGTAAGAATATGATCACAATAGTAATTTTCAAAAATTATACCAAACTTCACCCGAAGATCACAGTGTGGTTTGAAGCATAAAAATACAAAATAAAAACACAAAATACATATCAAAACAAACAAACATAAAAACCAACAGCCCCCTTGTTATAACCAAAGCCCTGGTTATGGAGGAAGTTTTTAGCTGATACCTATTAATATTTTGGATTAATGCAGTATAAGCTTTAATTTTTAATTTTAGAATGGGGTACACACATTTCTTATTGTCAATGCATAGCCTTTGGATTTCAGCAACTTGTGGGGTGAGCACAACTAGCTCATTTTCTCTTCCTTTTTGTGGGAGGGGATAGTAAAATATTAGTATATAATTGAAAAGTTCATATTTCATTTACATTTGCCACCATCATGTTAATCAGCCAAATTTCATAGATACAAAACTGAAATACTAACCTGAGTTTGGGCACTATGGTCACAATCCTGCCAAAGTTAAGCACTTTTAAGGCTGCAAACATATATGAACACTCACTTGGGGCTTGATTATGGATAAGCAAACACTGAAGCAAATTGCACGACCTATTATTTCAATGTGAGTGAAATACTAACAAGTTTTAAGTTCTACTGATTCCAGTGATAAAGTTAAAAGTATACTTCTGCTATTACCTCTACTATCAAAATCAATAGTGTTTTACAGGTGTTCATGTTTGACCCAGGGCTCAACTTTTTAATGTATTTCAGCTTATTGGAAATCCATCATAAGAATTTGAGAATTTCAAAAAATGAGCCCAGTTTCCCCCTGATTATTCTTCTTTTCCCCTTAATTTGCCAAATTGTGTAGTGGTGCAGTGATACAATTCTCCAATTACATATTTTTGCAAATAAGAAAAAAGGGGGAGTAAAATAAAATAGCAGGGGATTGGACTAGATGACCTTTGGCAGCCCTTCCAATTCTACAATTCTAGAATTCTTTGATTCTATGGAATGACGAGATAAGAGTAACTTAAGCCCATTAATTTCAATGGGTCTATCCTGAGGAGAATGTAGCTGGACGCAACCCAGAGTTGCACTGCATTGATTTCTCTTTGCTTGTATTGCTTCTGAATTAAGCAGTCTATTTTGCCATCATCTTTCAAATTCACTTGGCTATCACTGTTATAGCCCAATCAATGTATGTGGTTAAACTGGCTGTGTGTGGCTCATTTTTCTGGCAACAAATGTTGCCCAGATTGTTTTTGCGGCTCCCCATGTGTGTCTGTTCCATCTTTTCTTAAAATTACTGGAATGCTTTCCCTTTCATTAAGCAGTATATCAGTTTTATAAATATCTTTTGCTTTTCATTTCATTGTAGGTGCCATTAAGATAAAATAGGCATCTGAATATACCCACCACAAGCATCTTGGATTTAGTACTGTTTTCCAGTAATGCACATAATGCTGCCTACATATATATATATATATATATATATATATATATTTAAAGCCATTGAAATGATGTAAGGAAATGGCTCATAGTCAAGATGGTTTGTGTTTTTTTATAAGGCTATTTTCCCCCCACAGCTGCCAACTTGAATGGACTTTTCCAATGGATTTCGGTGCCTTGAAATGGCTTGGGGAAATGTGATGATTGCAACTTGCCACATTCTGGATCAATATATGTACTATTTCATCATTTGCTGGCTGCAATCTTTACACACAATGAAGAGTTTGCAAGATGAATTTGACACAGCAAAGTGACAAAAGTCAACCACTAGTTGATTCTATCTTTTCTTTTCTTTTTTAAGTGATATGCCTTTAACTGAACCAGTGGGAAATCTAGTCCATTACTCTCAACATGGCATTTTGGTGGGCATCATATCTGTCAGGCATGTGTCTTGCTTCCTCCTGCCACCCAAGATTATTTAAGCAAAAATGACTGGTAGGCTCAAATAAGAAGATGCAAAGCAAGACTGCAGCCTCCAGGACCAGCTGATGATATATCCCTCCAAAATACCCCAATGCAGTGTTGTTCTGAGGCATTTGAGGTGTGTGTGTGTGTGTGTGTGTGTGTGTGTGTGGAACTTACCACAAAAAGTGGCATCTCCCACTGGTAGTTACCATTTTTTGGTGGTCACCATTTTTTATCCAAAATACCCAAGAATGATGCTGTCATAGCATTTGAGTTGTGGGGGAATGAGGAGGACTGGTGACGGCAAGGGCATCACTTGTGTGTGTTTCGCTGTCAGGACAGGCTGTAGCCAAAAATGTTTCACAAAAGGTAAAAAAGGAAACCCTGAAGACAAACGCAGGTACTGAAATGATAAATTTACTAACAAAGGGAACACAAAACTCATGTGATTCCAGAAAAGGGAAACACAGGTGAACATGACTTTCAGGTACAGAAATGAGCAAAATCCTGAAGAAGAATAACTTGCAGCATACCCCTGATGCACACAGATGGGAACTGACCCAACTTCCTCATTTCAAACTAAAAGAAAAGGGCTGGCTGTTTTTATGGCTAATATTAAGACTGCCAACCGTTGTACTGAGGCTGAGGAAGGCACCAAGACTCAATGCCATTCAGAAAGAGGGAGCAGCTACGAGTGTACCATTGATCATTCTTTTTCTCCAAGATAAGCTGAGGATGATGGAGCTGTACCTTACAAAGTCATAAACATATTCAGAGACAAAACATTTTGCTAATGCAGAGTTAAAACTAAAAGTACTTCTCACATTTTTAATGCTGCAGTGTTGAAAATGCTAATTTTATCTAGACCTAATGTTTAAGAGGCAATCAGAAAATTTTAATTCTCTTCCACAAAGTGAAGTGTGAGGTGGGTACTTGCTTATAACTATTTGAAAAAAACAAAACAAAACAAAACACATTTTGATACTTTAGTAGAGGTGCTGCTAACTTTGTGGGTGATGAGTGCTTTTCCTTTCTGAAACATAAATTTCAGCCTCAGGAGCTAAGATTTGAACAAACTGGCTGGCTCCACATTGGTGTGTTAATTAGTTCGCAAACCCAGGAACACCATGAGGACTGCAGGGATAAACAATACACATATTCCAGGTGACAAGCTTAGAGCAAGCCTGAGTCTGCTGCAAATTCAGCTCATGCATCTGCCAGAATACATTGAGAATGCATTCTTATCCATCTTCCTTGTTAAGAGCCTCTGTACACCTTCCTGGCAGTGACACAAAACTTCTGCTTCTGCTTGGCCACTCCTTTCCTTATCAACCCTTCTCTAACTGTCAAACTGCATGTTGCATTAAACACATTATTGCATTTAATGTGACTGGTTATTGAAATAAAAATAGTTCCTCTGCCACCCCGACCTCCAACAGCAGCATTGTGAGATTCCTTTCCAATGCAAGTTACAGCACTGGGTAGGATTCTTGCCTGGACACGAGCAGAGGGAACAGGGTTAAACTCTTCCGCCCACTGTGGTTCTGATTCTAATCCTCTCCTGCTGCTGCTGCTGTTTTGTTATTGCAATACATGGTGTGGCTCACTCAGGCTAAAAAGCCAAGCCAGGAGAAAACAGAGTGAATAATCGGAGGAGAAGGCATAATAGGAAGTAAGCAAAAAATTGGAGAGGAAAGGAATGTATTATTGACCGGCCTTGACAGAAAGTTCATCGTGTGCATTTGTTACCCCACAAGCTTCCGTTCTGTTCTTCTCACTTTCCTGAATAGTGGTTTCTCTTTCTTTTAAAAGTAACCTTTGAAAGGTACTCCATACTATTTTATCTATATGACACTTCTATTTCTAAAAAGAGCATTGCTCTTATTATCTCCAATCCTGTTCACCTTTATATTTTTTCGTTTACTTGGTGTCAAATGAGCACTAGTAGCAAAGTAGCTAAAAAAAAAGTAGTACATTACTTGCTCCTAACCTAAGGTCATTGCACCACCATTTTAAATTCTTGTTTAAATCAGACATTTAAGTAAAAACTCATATACAGCTCTATAAGTTTCAGGGGCAGACTTTGGTAATATGGCGCCTTAAAGGTAAAGGGACCCCTGACCGTTAGGTCCAGTCACAAGCAACTCTGGGGTTGCGGCACTCATCTCGCTTTACTGGCTGAGGGAGCTGGTGTCTGTCTGCAGACAGCTTCCGGGTCATGTAGGTCATGACAAAGCCACTTCTGGCGAACCAGAGCAGGGACCGAGCAATGGGAGCTCACCCCGTCACAGGGATTCAAACCGCCAACCTTCTGATCGGCAAGCCCTAGGCTCTGTGGTTTAGACCACAGCGCCACCTGCATCCCTAATATGGCACCTTAAGTGAGGACAAAATTTGGGGCACCCAAATGGATCTTCTCAATTATGGATCTTCACTAATTTGGGCACCCTCACCTTGGCACCTTGTGCAAGGGAACCTCCTACACTGTCCTAAATCCAATACTGCTGGTTTTGCCTGTAAACATTAGTAAATTGTGACCCATAATCACCCAAAAGAAAAATAGAACTCCAAGAGGGTGCAAGAGGGTAACAAGTCTTCTGTTTTGTAGAGATGCCTGATGGTTGGCTCATTTATGTACCTATTTGTATATCTGTAAGCAGCCCAGGTGGTGGGGGAGAGCCACTCTCCTAACATTGGTGTTGCTGCCAATTACCTGGATGGGGCAGGAGTGGAATAGGGCCTGGTGGCAGTGAGATCAGGGCTGAATAGCTGCACCAGTGGAGCCACTCCACTGCTCCTGCAGGTACACCCATGCAACTCCAAACTCACTGCCCCTCTGTCCCGCTACAGCTTGTATCAGGTAAGCTGCAGCAACACCAATGTGAGGAGGGTGGCTTTCTACTACATAGGCTGCTACTGTATGTAAATAAAGCCATTATTACAAAAGCCCACAAATATCCAGTGTTTTCTTATTCAGTGGAAAGTAGGGTGACCACCTACACATCACCCCAAATGAGGACACTGATTTGCATGCAAACGACACATTGATTTAAATGCACATAGATGCACATTTATAAATAATTGCTGTAACTTAATTAGAAATGTCTTACATCTCACCTAGACTATGGACAGCTGACCTGGGTCCCTCCTCAGTCTTCTGTCCGGGTGATACATGTTGATGGACAACTTCAAGGCCCTTGATTGCCCTCTTTGTGCTTCTTCTTTATCTTTAAAACAGACTTGGAGTGGACAGTTCTTCAAAGAGAACACGCCTGTCTCCGAAGGCTGTTCAAATAGAGGACTATCCTTTGTAAAACAGGCATATTAAAAGAAATCAAAACCAGTTGTGCTGCCCTGGGCACTTCTTACCACATGGGGAAATGTGTGGGAATGTACAGGAATCTACTCCTGTTTATGTTTCCTTCAGAAGGCACAGATTACAATCATGAGAATTTCAAATCTATGATCTTGGAGATCAGCTTGACTCAAATTCGCGCTGTGTGTAATTTTTAAACAACAGCTGCATGGTGGAAGACTCATTTTAAAAAGTAAGAATGGAAGGTTTCAGGGAACCAGGAAGAGGGCCTTCTCCGTAGTGGCGCCTGCCCTGTGGAACACCCTCCCACCAGATGTCAAAGAAATTAACAACTATCTGACTTTTAGAAGACACCTGAAGGCAGCCCTGTTTACGGAAGCTTTTAATATTTAATGAATTATTGTATATTAATGTTTTGTTGGTAGCTGCCCATCTGTAACTTTGCTTCTTGCAGTGAGGGAACTGCCAGAAGGCCCTCAGAGCTGGACTTCAGTGTCTGGGCAGAACAATGGGAGTGGAGACGCTCCTTCAGATATACAGGACCTAGGCCATTTAGGGCTTTAAAGGTCAGCACCAACACTTTGAATTGTGCTCGGAAACGTACTAAATGATATTTTTAAATTAAAAGAGCAGGTGCTGGGTTACACCTTTTTTTTTGTCGACCCCTTGCAATTTAAGCAAGACAGTTTAAAAGGGTCAGCTGTAAAATAAATAGAGGTCTCTCTAGCTAAAGATTAGTATTAGTATTAAAACAGATTAGTATTAGTATGAATAACTAATATCTTATTATTATTCTTCAGTGCAAGTTTCCTTAAAAAGGGAATTTGAGAGTTGGGTTGGTTCTTCCCCCAACACATACATACACATCCTTTGCCAACATGGACAAATAATAATAATTTATTTTTCTTAATACACATGTGAGGTGTTCATTTAGTTCCCACCCTTGGTTCCATCTATGCAGTCAGAATTCAGCTGCTAGTGTGTGTCAGTTGTTGAGTTTTCCTTTTATATTCGTTTTTCCACCCAAGTGTTTTTCTTAAATAAATGACACTAAAGTTCTTTGTGGGTGGCATGCAATTCTCAACAAAGGACTTGATGGTTTCTCAACAAACTGTCCTCTAATTCATCTTTGGAGGCGAGAGTATTTCACAAACAATGGAATTGAGTGCGGGAGCTTGATGATGCCTTAAAGAAAGAAATTGGAATAATGAGGGCAAGATGAGCTGAAAGAAGATTTCAAAAGAGGCACAGTTCAGGCAACCGCAAGGGATTTGCAGACTCATTCAGGGTTAAGTAGTGATCCATTTATGAAGCTAAGTAGGGACATGAAAGCATACAAACAATTTGGATATACTGCTGATTTTATATGTCTGTTTCTTGATATGTTAATCATATATGTTCAGGCATTGGTTGTTTTTGAACATCCACCTCCTACAGCATGTTTTCTTAGTTATGTACCAGTGACTTACTATTATTCGTATGTCCATGTCTATTAACAGACATCATGAAATGGAGTTGTCTCCATTGGTATCCTTAATTCATAATAAATGTTCATTCTATTTCCATGAATATTCTGGCTCTTTGCATCACCATCATATTAATAAGTGCCCCGCCCATCAGACTGGGTTCCTTAACAAGGTTTCCCCCCCAACTGTCCCATGGATTTAGGACCAGACCCCACATTTGCCAAGAGGATGTTACTAAAAATGGCATCTGAATAGCAAGTGAGCCCCATTCTGTTGTGTTCCTCATTCATAATGTGTAGAAGTTACTGCTTGAATCACATTATGGCTTTTCAAGTTACCTCTTCGTATCCATGGTTGTTGCCACAGATGCGTAGTAATTACAGGTCTGGCCATTACAACAAGCCAGAATTGGCCCAATACATTTTGGCATCTGTGGTGAACCACAAAATGGTCCCTACCCCTTCTCCTCCAGGGAAGAATCATAGAATCATAGAGTTGGAAGAGACCACAAGGGCCATCGAGTTACATCAGGAACAAGAGGAGAAGAAAGATCTGCGTCAGGATCTGCTGCCCCGTCGATCCTGCTGACTGAGGTGGTTGCCCCATCTTGCTTCATGGGTGGGCCGGCCCTGCTTATTAAAGCGAGACCACTTTCAGTGGTATTCTCATGGTGAATATGACATCTGTTTGGTCTTCACCTACCTAGCTTACAGGTTGCAACCCCAATAAAAGTAGAATGAATTTTGAAGCACAAGTATTTATTCTGCGAAGTGATCTGAGAATTTGTCATGGTTAGTTAAATTACATGACATCAGCAAATGTCTAGCAGTGCAGTTTATACTTATCCATGCAGAAGTAAGTCCCATTAAGTTCAATGGGGCTGACTCCCAGGTTAATGCGTGTACAATTGCATCCCAATAAACCCCCCAAAGGGAAAAAATACTGTAAAAATTAACAGCATATTACAACTAATATATAGTGGTATGACATGTTATATATCAACAGGTATCTACCATTAAGGAATTTGCAAAGGTGCAAAATATTAGACAAATTAATAGATCAAAATACAGAGGGCAGAAAGAAAATTTTAAAACACTTTCCAGCTATAAGTGCACCTACAAATACAGACTATTTCAGATAATATTATATTAATTCTGCCTTCGTAAAAATAGGACTTTCCAGACATTTATGCATTTGTGTTTGCATGGTTTCAGACATCTTTTATTATTTTGATGGTCTTTCCTATTGTAGCAGCCTTCTTTGTTCTTGGTGTGGGAAAAGGTCAGTTGCTTGACTAGTCATTGGGCTGTCTTCTCTGGACTGGATTTAAATGTAGCTTTTGTCTTTTGAATTCAGAGTGCTGTGGAAAAACTGGATGCTTCACTTGTGGGCCATGAGACTTGTACAGAGAGACTACTTTGGGTGGGTGGTCTTAAGTCTAGCATTTGGACTTCAGTCTTACAAATCCTGCTGAACTCAATGAAACATACTTCTGAGTACACTTGTGTAGGATTATACTTTGGCACTTATGTGCTTCAGCTGATAAAATTAGCCTACAAAAGCTCATGTGATGTCTGGGGCTGAATAAAGTTGCAGTCTAAATCATGCAGATTTGATTGTGTTTACTTATGTATCTGTTATCTGACTTGGTAATCAGCCCTTATCTAACTTTTACACCTTGAGTAAGTTATTTTACATTGTGGTTGGGTTTTTGTTTGTTTTTGTAAAGGAGTAAAATAGAGAAGAGCAACAGAAACGTGTTGCAGCAAGGAGGGCCCTAGGCGGAGGGCCCTAGGCGCTGTCCAGGTGATGGGTAACCACCCCACCAATTGCCCCTGCTGTGGTCTGCCTCTTTGTGGCAGCAGCAGTGCCAATCTTCTTCTTCCACACCACTCCCACAGTCCCCTCTTTTACCTTTTTTAAAACCCACTTTCCTTAACATAGAGATCTGAAATCCCTCAGCTCTTGGGCTTTTGAGAAAGGGCCAAAGGGGCCTTTCTCTGAGAGCCAGGCATTCTGAGCAAGATGGCCACAAGAATGCCTCGGCTGCTGCCATTTTAGGTTTTTTAAGTAAGTCTTTCTACCCACTATGGCAAACACCAGCATTGGTGCAGGCAATACCTGGCCACCTAATTCAGAATGCCAGGCTCTGAAAAGTAGGACCCCTTTGGACTTTTCTCAGATCCCAGAGAGGTGGAGGAGCTAGCTGGCCACCACGGATGAGAGTGGATGGGACCTGGTTGTGAGTGAATGGATCAGCCTGAAGAGGAGACTTTCTGATTCCTAGATCCCTCAGCCAGGACTCAGTGTGGCTGATCATTAGCCCAAGGTCAGGGTGTAGCTTGACTAAAATTGTAAACATTTGTGGAGGAATTATTTGTGTCTGTCTTCACCACAAAAGATGTAGGAGGTTTTCCATGAAGGGAGTCTGAGGAACTGAGACAAAAGTGCTGACAAGAGATGGAATTCTAGTCCTCCTTGGCTATTTATTATGCTGGTCTACGACCGTAATATAGTGTTGTTGTTGTTGACGATGATGATGATATTGACTACTTGAAAACAGACATTGTATAGATAGTGACCATCTTAAGAGTTTTTAACAGAACTCAGATGTGAAACTGTAGATACATTGGTACCTCAGTTTATGAACAGTCCTGTTTATGAACTACAGTGGTACCTTGGGTTACATACGCTTCAGGTTACAGACGCTTCAGGTTACAGCTCCATTAACCCAGAAATAGTACCTTAGGTTAAGAACTTTGCTTCAGGATGAGAACAGAAATCGTGCTCCGGCAGCACGGCGGCAGCAGGAGGCCCCATTAGCTAAAGTGGTGGTTCAGGTTAAGAACAGTTCCAGGTTAAGAACGGACCTCCGGAACAAATTAAGTACCGGTACTTAACCTGAGGTACCACTGTATTTGGTTGACGGACTCCGCAAATCGGGAAGTAGTGTTCCAGTTTGCGAACTTTACCACAGTTTATGAACAGAAGCCGAACGGTGGAAAGGCACCGGTGACGGGAGGCCTCATTGGGGAAAGCGCGCCTTGGTTTAAGAATGGTTTCGGTTTAAGAACGGACTTCCAGAACGGATTAGGTTCTTAAACCAAGGTACCACTGTATTATGGAAAAAGCGTGTAACATTTTTCTAAGATCATTCTCTGTACCTGAGTGCTAGAGCAGCCAATGTTAACACCATTAAAATAAAACAAAATGATGCAGAGCAGATACAGAATTTACAGGCCAGCGAAATGAATGCTGGTTTGGCATGAATTTGTGGAAAGCAGCATTAAAGGTAAAATTACCAAGTGTACAGAAGCCAACACACATCAAAAAGGTTGATTATAGGTGGGATAGTTTCAGAAAAGGACAGCCAAAATGGTCAGTGGGCTGGAACAACTTCAGCTCTACCTTCTTCCCCTCCCCGCTTTCTCCTAATGCTGCAACAGGGGATCATTAATAAAACTGATTGCCAGAGATAATGGAAAAGACAAAAAGAGGCACTTTTTTGCACATTGTCCAGTTAAACTAGGGAATTCAGTATAGCAAAATATAGTTATTTCCACCAATTTGGACAAGTTTGAAAGGGGAACATAATTGCCTCTGGTAGCGGCAGGCCCCTGAATATTAGTTGCTGGAGATTATGAGTGGGAGGCAAAAGCTATTGCACACATGCCTTGATGATGGGCTTTCAGTAAGGATCAGGCTGGCCGCAGTGAGAACAGGAGTAGGACCGTTTCCGAAAACCTTACTTGCTTTCAGTGACAATTTATATAATAATAAAAAAACCCCACACTAATATTTTCCCAAAGTGTCAAATGACTCCAGCAAATGGAAAACATAATTTGTAAGTTAAGTATAGTCAAACATTACTGACATTTCCACATCTGAAATCATACTCTGACTCAAATATGACTAAATTGTGATAAATTTAGTCCATGGAAACCTGAGCAGGCTGCTGGCATAGCAAAACCAAAGGACTGTCTTGCCAGAATGCAGTTTGCAATATCTCAGAGGTGCAGTTTTATTTTCTACCAGTGTTATAAAAAATGCCAAGTTGCATTATTCTAAATATATATCTCATCTCTTAAGCTGAACTAGTAAACTAGTCAACTGCTGGTTGTTTCACTTGCTAATCAGAAAGATAATTATTATACAAAGACAGCTGCAGTTGCTATAGAAAATGTAAGGAGTTTTTTTGCATAACAATGAAGAGCAGCACCTGCCTTTCCAATATACTCTACAATTGTTCTGCTGGCATTATTTCCATAACCTTGAACATTAAAGAAAGATGCATTTAACAGATAAGTCACGGCTAGGAACTTGTGTTGGTTTTATGCGTTCATTTACAGCTGCTGTATGTGTTAAAAATACTACATTTTCACTTGATATTTAGGATGCCTGATTTCAAATGTAATGGGTAGATTTCAGAGTGCCCATAGGTGCAAACAAGGGCTTGAAAACACACAGTGGATATTTCAGGTGCTTCCCTCGCAACTGATCTCAGTTTTTGCCGAACATTGGAGGCGGCTCCTAAAACTTTTAAAAGTTTGGAGAAGCTTGCTAGACATATTATTGGGGGGCACCAAATAGACCTCAGCCCCTAGGAGTTGGCTGCTATGCCTCTGAAGAAGATCTTAAGGTTCAAGTAGGTACATATGCCAGAAGGCACTATTCCAGGTAAGCAGAAGCTTTGTTTCCCCTTGCCATACCCAAATCTGCTAGCTTTTTTGTTCCTTGCCATGTCATACTGGCATAGGAATTCTGCTGTTAGCTTCTACCCATGGAAGACTGTTGCTATGCTGGTGTGGATTTGCTATGTCAGCGTATTTCTGGGCTCTGGGGCCACAGAATTTAGAAGCGATTCTTTTCCCACTCAAGAGGAATGTCTGCCAGTGGTGTAGCGGGGGGGGGGGCAGGGGGCTGAGGAGCTGTGGCCCCAGGTGCATTTTTTTGAGGGGGCGTGACCAGGCACCCCCACAAGCAGCCTTTCTCATCAGAGCCCAACACCACCAGCCACAGCTCCACTCCCAGGTCATGAGAAAGTCTGACCATAGCTGTCAACTTTCAGATTTGAAAATAAGGGATCAGCAGCCTCACCTGTCCCGGGGACAGTCTACGGGATATCTAACAATCCGGGATAGCAGTGGGAAGCAGCAGGAAACAGCGCTGGAATAAGGGAATTTTCCGCAAAAAAAAGGGAAGGTTGACAGCTATGAGCCTGACCCAGGGGCAGAGAGGGGCTGCTTCTTGCGAGGCACCCAGCCCCAGCACCACCAACCCTGGGTCAAGCCTGACCTGGGGGTGGAGAGAGGCTGTGGCCCCCTGAGGGGCATGCCTCACCCACCCACCCCAGGCTCCATGGCTGCACCATTTCTGTCATTAAAATATAATCCAGGCCAAATCCAATAATAACAGTTCAAAAGTTATCCCTGAGAAAAGCTCAGATAAATTTTATAACAGAAATATGCCGAAGTTTAATAACTCTTTTCTACTGAAGACATGCTGTCATGAAATATTTAGCTTTTTAATGTGCAGGATCTGATTAATTCAGTATATTTTTTAGCAGCTCATAAAAGTTTGATATACTGTATTTTGCCTGATTGGATATGATATAAGCTAAATGGCGTGGCAAAGAATGCATAGCTTTTATTTATTTTTATGTTCATGTCCTGCTTAATGCTTTGTGCCTTTTGCTGTAGGTTAACACTTATATTTGAAATTACCCTTTTATTGTTTGTTGCATCATGGGACATAATGTGGAATTAAATATTAAAGTTGCTGCTGAAAATACCACTTCCTGCGATTCTTTAAAGTTCTGTTAAATGCTGGTTTGAACAGTGTTGAGCTATTTTGGCAGAGCCCTTATTGTAGCTCCACTGTTGTTGTGTATAAATTTACATTTAGATGACAAGATCTACAGATACAAAAAAACCCGCCACCTTTTAAATTACTTACGTTGTAATTATCAAATGCATATAGTATAGCATTTGATTGTCAATGGATTTTGTTAATTGAAGCTTGGAAATAAGTTCAGCTAAAATAATGGGTATTTATTTTGAAGCATATTTGTTCAGGACTGGGGTACATGACCCTCATTAATCCAAGATCCATTTTCAAATATTTTGAGCAAGTGGTTGTTGTTTTTTTTAAAAAAACCTTTTCTTGTCATGACAGCTTTGCACCTAGTTGTGTGAACTAGAATATAAGTCTGAAGCTGCCCACCTCCATGTATTGCAACTCCTTGGCCCCTGCATTTGTCCTTCTGAAGATTTGCAGGTTTGCTTTCCTAGGGAAATTCGTATGATATACTGTATGCCATTTTCATTCTAAAATCACTGTGCACAAAACTACTGGGGGAGAACCGAATCCCTCCACACACACCAAAAAAATAATAATCAACTTTTAACTTGCCTAGCCCAAAACCCTGCACACCTATTCTTCTGAAACTTGGCACTTAGCTCACTTACAGGCACCTCTCTGACATATGCTATTTTCATACAAATTGCCCAGAAAACAATATGAGATTAAGTGCATCTTTTTAAAAATCACCGCAAAACTGTAAAGGATGCCACTGAAAAAACAAAACAAAACACCACTGCAGCTATATTTATTAAATTTGGCAGTATTCATCCCCTGAGAAGGGCTACTATGCCTGCGAATTTCACTCAATTCTTCATAAAATTCAAAAACTTATTGACTGATCCTTAAAAATATATATACTAATAATCAGACTTTAAAGGGACCCATCACAAAATCCTCTGGACCTATTCCTTTGGAACTGGCAGATTTTATTCATTCAGGAAGGGCAATGTCTGAATGTCTTTTTTATAGCTGTTCTATTATTATTTATCATTTACACATATTATTAATAAATATGTGTAAATATAAAACATTGAATCGTACTATGTAAGTATTAATTTACATCTTTTTTAGATTATTTTTTATTAGTTTTCCAAATTAATACAAATCAAACCAAATTTATTTAATTTAATACAATTTTTTAAATCTGTGCGACGGGGTAAGCTCCTGTTGCTCTGTCCCAGCTTCTGCCAACCTAGCAGTTTGAAAGTACACCAGTGCAAGTAGATAAATAGGTACCACTGTGGTGGGAAGGTAAACGACATTTCCATGTGCTCTGGCTTTCGTCATGGTGTCCCGTTGCACCAGAAACTGTTTAATCATGCTGGCCACACAAGCCAGGAAGCTACCCGTGGACAAATGCCAGCTCCCTCAGCCTGAAAGCAGAGATGAGATTTCCATCCTGGGGTCCTTTTTCCTCCCTCCCCCTTTTTTTACCTTTACCTACTCTGACTGCCTTTGAGATGCTTCTCTCTCTTTCTTTTTTTTTTTTAAAGTATAAAGTAGACATTGAGTAACTTTTTAAACCATGCTTCAAGTTGAAACAACAGCTTCTGTAACTTTGTTTTGTTCCCAAAGAAGAGTGATAAAAATTAGTTTCTTTTTAATGTCATTCTTAATGATGGCAAGGACCCTGTGTGTATAGCAGAGAAGTCAGCTTGTGTTTTGTTTATCCATTCCTTCTAATCCTTTGACACTTTGCTATGACATTTTCAAGCCCATTACTGCTTATATTTAAGGCTGGGCTGTTTGATATTACACTGACTGCGTGTTGCTCACCCTTCCTCTCGGATGTTACAACACAGGCTTTATAGAAATGCATTTATTTGTTTTAGTCAAGAATTATTTCTGATTTTGTAAGACAGGTGCTTAGCTTTTGGGTATCCTGGCTAAATTTGCATACCAGTGATACAACGATTCAAGCCAATGCATTTAAGAAATCTGCACGTTGATTCTTTTAAAAATAAATAAAATAGCCTGACCAAAGGGAAAGTAATAGAACATTTGTTCTAGCAAATAATTGTGGTTGGTTTTTCTTTTTCTTTTCTTTTTTTTAAAAAAAGAACCTTACTAAAATCTTGTAATACATGTTGGCATGTTGAATGTCACCTTCTGTCATGCCAGGTACTTCTTCATACTAATTGTGTCCTTTGGGATTTGGACGAGCTTTCTGTCAGCCTGAATTTATGCATAAAACAGTGAACTACAGTATCAGCATTCTAGCCAAGCCATCACAGCATTCTTTCCCCGCAAAGCCAGTAACACTATATATTCCTGCAGTTGTCCTTGCATCCAAGCTTGGGAGAATCTAAGAGCCAGTTCACATGACCTATTTGACCTGTACGGGATTCAACAAGATTTGATGTTTATATGTAGTTATCCTTAAGTCTTAAATATGATTCAGTATATGTCCTGATTGCAATATGAAATGTCGTGAAATATCTTTGAAAGGAGGACAGCCATTGAATAATTCACAATGCAGTTTAAGCAAACTGTATATAAGAATGTGTATGCCATGTTAAAAAGAAACGGGAATTCAAAATTAGGGATCTGTAGGGAAACAAGGGCTTTCGCCATTGGCACAGTGGGTAAATTCAGGTGCCCATTTGCCAAATGGCAATGTTATCATGGTATATATGCAAGCACTTGGTAAGCTATATTGCCCTGCCATGTGGCAGCCTGATCAGAGGAATACTAAGGTTTTCCTTACCACTTGGCAGTACAATAGTGATAGTTCCTTGGGGGGTGACTTCCATACTGAACACTGTCAACACGGCTCCTTTGGGACACCTCAGCATCTAGTAGTTGCTCTTGCTGCACAGTTCAAGTCCAGGCCTTCTTACTCAATATTTGCTCCTGCTCCTTGTGCAGCACTGTTTAGGGTATGTGGAGTCAGATGGGGGGAAATGCCTGGAAGCAGTTAAATATTTCCCATTCAGCTAGCCAGAGAACTGCTTCTGCAGCTGTTGCTCCTCCTCTTCCTGCCTATTCCCCACATACTGGACTCTCTCACTTCCACCTGCCACAGTGCCTTGCTGGCTCCATGACTCTGCCTCTATCTTCAGTGCCCAGAACTACACTCCTGGTGTTCGGGGCACATTGGTGGTGGCAGTGGTTTTGTCAGGTAAGGAAGCACACTCATGCACACACACGCATGCATCTAAACAGAGCCCCCGGTCTAGGAAAGCTTTTGCTCAGTCACATCTCTCTCTCTGTGTATGTTTATTTGTTTATGTTATGCATTTCTATCTCATCAAGGAGCCAAAGGCAGTAAACACTATACAGTGTTACCTCTGGTTACATACTTAATTTGTTCTGGAGGTTCATTCTTAACTGAAAATGTTCTTAACCTGAAGCACCACTTTAGCTAATGGGGCCTCCTGCTGCTGTTGTGTCACCGGAGCACGATTTCTGTTCTCATCCTGAAGCAAAGTTCTTAACCCGAGGTACTATTTCTGGGTTAGAGGAGTCTGTAACCTGAAGCGTATGTAACCTGAGGTACCACTGTAGTGGTAAAACAATACAAATAAAAGCCATCAAATGCCTGGGTGTAAATAGTTTTCTTGATTCCCAATATGTAACAACTATTGCCCAAAAGGTAAAAAGATGCAAAATTCCAACTTACCCCCCCCCCACCCCTCCAGGAGGGATCCAGTCTGTGCTTTTGGGTGGTTGCCATTCCATACTGATAGTTATCAGTAAAGCGTTATATAAAAGGATGTCATATTTCAACGAAACCACGTACATCATTTGTATTATTTGATGTGCGTAATCACTTTGTTAATTTTTCTGATACAGCAGTTGAACATACATTCTGTCCCCAGTGAGAAATACACTGATGTGCTGATGCTTTTTGGTTCTGTGCCGATAGCAGGCATGCTGCTGCTAATGAAAATGTTTTTAATTCCTCTGGAAGGTCAGTTGTAAAGGAGACAGACTCACCTCATTCCACAAATGGGGAAGTACCACCGAGCCTTTCAGGGTTCAGCAACATCCTGTGACAGGACCAACAACTGGGCCTGGACCAGCGGGTTTACCCCATATTTAGAGGCTACAAACTTAACCGGCACCTTCATTTTTATGTGGAACATGATGCTATAATGACTTATTGTGTTGGGAGATGGAGCACACATTCTGCACCATCTGAAGCTATCCAAGACTTGGAATAAGCCCACATAAAGCTCACAACAATCATTCAGCCTCATAGTTACAAATGCATAATTGCGCTAGATGGAAGAATAGCTTGCAGCCTTTTATACTGGCTGCTGCTGCTGCTGCTCCTACCTGAAGGTTCCATGGCTTATATCAAATCCAGACTCACTCTAACGCTACAGGCTGTGTAACTAGGGGGGGTTGAACCTGTCAGTGACTGGTGAACCCAGTCCTTTCAGGTCACTGAGCCTGCCAACCACTGTTTTAGCCTTCTGTGGATTTATTTTGTTATTTGCCATGACAGCCTTTCCATTAGAATGTTATAGCCAGAAATTTCTCAATAAAGATAGAGCCCATTGTTTAAGAGGCATTTTTCTTTTTTTAGGAATTTATGTTTTAATTTTTTAAAAATTCTTTTTGCAAATTATGTGGCTTAGGTCTGGTAGCTCATGTTCTGCATGTACAAAGTCACAGGTTTAGCCCCTGGCATCTTCAGTGAGGGGACTTAATGTAATAGGGCTGTCAAACATCTTGCCTAAGAAAGTTGAGTTCAAGCTTTGCCACCTGTCAGGCCTGACAGCACTGAGCTTACTCAGTAATAGACATTTCCAACACAGAGAACCTAATACTGTGTTGGCCCTTTATGTAATCAAGTTATTCAGAAGCTCTGGAAGCCTGTATTTTTAAAGTTATCAGCAGGAACAAAACAGTATATTGGGGGGGAGGAGTTTGCATGCTTATTTCTCAAGATACAGTTGGCAGCACTTGTACTAAGCATTTCTATAAAGAGCAGTACATTTCTGCATGACTATATTCCCCCGCCCCCTGAAATGTCTGTTTGCTCTAACTTGCTTTTAAATGAGTCCACTACAAGTTTCTAGAACACTGCAGTGTTACACAGAATGCAGTGATGATTATCATTTAACTAAATTAGAAACCACGGGTGGTCCCTGTATTATTTTGCTACAAATTGCTTTGTGACCAGACCAAACAGCTGGCGTGGTGTCCCTTTTGTAAAACGATTGTTGTGTATCACTGGTGTGCACAATTTGCCTTGTGGAAGTGGAATAAGTCTCATGCCCTTTGACAGAGCTTATTGTCTCCCACATCATGCTAGCAGTGAGCCACCTGTTCAGGGTTCTTATCAACTTCCATGCCACAGAAATGTTGCCTTGGTACAGTGTCTCATATGCACTTCAATGCACTTGTGGTGCTTCTGTGTGGCCAGGATGTCCTTTTCATTTATGATGCAGCGAGTGGACCACGTGTAAAAGGAACTTACATTCAGATCAGCTTCTTCTAGCTAGATAGATCAGTGCAAAAGCCATAACAACCAGGAGCTCTTTGCATACTTATTGTAGCTCACACACCCAGACAGTTCAATAAATTAGGGTACAAGGTAAAGTAATATAAATTAGAGCAAGAATAAAATGTATTTCCTCTGTTCTGTCTCCTCCTTTCAACCTGAGCGGGAGAGAGAGACAGTTTATTTTTTCAGGGCACAGCCCACCCAAGAAAGCTCACAAAATAAAAATAAAAAAGCCGTTACAACACATAAAAGCAGCATTCCATATCTTTAAAAAAGCAGCATTTTAAAATCCCAGCACTCATACTTCAATAAAAGCAAACTGAAACAAACAATGAAGTATTCAGGGTCCATTTGCAGATCAGTACAGATAGGGCCACATGTACCTCTCTCTGTACTTAGGATGTACCTTCTCCTGTGGCCTTGCCTATTAAACCAGGAGAACAAGGAGCTGCAGCAACAATGTGATGGAGAACCCAACTTTGGGTAGTTCAGTGTGTGATGCTGTGTGAGCCCTTGGGAGTATGTTCATTGATAAGGAATCCTTCCCCACTGCAACCCCCTATGTCCCATGAAAAAGCTCCTCTGAGGGTCAGAAGACTCTAAGAAAAAGTCTAGGACAGGTTGGGGGGACTTTGTCTTCCAGATGTTGCTGAACTGCAACTTCCCAGCAAGACCTTACCCCCTTACCCTTAACTGATTTCATCCATCGAAATATACAAACAACATGACTTAAAACATACACCTTTCTAAAATAAAATATTACATTGCCACATCAGTCAAGGATGGATTCAGATATTACAGACTTCTGCCGACAGAAGGGCATGATTTATTCATATTTTCTCCTTTTGCACTCCCCAGGAAATCATGAGAAAGGTGTGCTAATTCTAGGTGGTAGAAGTATCACAGATTTCATTGCCAGTTCCTGCTTTGCACATTGCACAAGAAGTAAAAGATAAAGGTACCCCGACCGTTAGGTCCAGTCGCGAACGACTCTGGGGTTGCAGCGCTCATCTCGCTCTATAAGCCGAGGGAGCCAGCGTTTGTCCACATACAGCTTCCAAGTCATGTGGCCAGCATGACTAAGCTGCTTCTGGCAAACCAGAGCAGCGCACGGAAATGCCGTTTACCTTCACGCTGGAATGGTACCTATTTATCTACTTGCACTTGGACATGCTTTTGAACTGCTAGGTGGGCAGGAGCTGGGACCGAGCAACGGGAGCTCACCCCATCGCGGGGATTCAAACCGCCGACCTTCTGATTGGCAAGCCCTAGGCTCTGTGGTTTAGACCCTTAGCACAAGAAGTATATTTGTGTAATTTCTGAAGTGGCTCAAACTGCAATTTGACATACACCAGATTCATGAACAAACTAGCTTTGTTAAAAAACATAATTATCTCATCATTTATCTCAAATATTTACAATTTTTCTGAGATCCCGAGACTTTGATTTTTGTGCATGCACATTAAAAAACATGACTTCAGAATGTTTTATGTGTATTTTGCTGTCACAGTGTGTGTTGCAACATTGTGCATCACCACACACCCTTCTTTGATTGGCTGATTTCATGGGATTTAACCCTACCTGTGTTTATACTCTGCTGCACCTTTTATCCTCTTTACCATGGGATAAAGCCAAAGTGAGTGGCTACGGCTGCTGGTGGCACTGAAGGCCAGTGCAGGAAGAGGAAGTAACTGTGCAGCAAGTGTTGTGGTAGACCAATCCTTCCTGTATACAGTGAATTAAAAGTAAGTCCCACTGAATTAATTGTGACTTATGTCTGAGTATATTATACTGTGAAATAAAGAAGGGAAGTTATGTTCAGTCATGCTGAACATGGATGCACACAAACTGCAAATTAACTTGGAATCAACATCTCTTTGAATTATGGGAATATTACCTTTTCACCCCCAGCGAGTGGCGGTTGCAGCCCAGCGCAGGATGGGACAGCGGCAGGCGCTGGTTTTCCAGGTGGCCAGGGAGAACATCCTTTCCTTCCCCAGTGGTTGCACAGGCTTCCAATGGTTCTTCCGTGATTCTGTCCAATCGCTGGTGAGCCAGGAGGATGGGACTTCAGAGTGGACCTGGGGGGAAACTATTTCTCTTGGGTCTGCTCTTTGGTTATAAAGCCAAGCTGTGCCTCCTGCCCAGAGTCCAGTTCACTTGGCTTCTGGGACTTGCACGGATGGTGGATAAGGCATTGGGTTGTATCCCTAGTCAAGGCAGACAGGGGGATTGGGACCCTTACTCCCCATAAAGAGGTTCGTGAGTGTGTGCTTCCATCCTGATGCCCAGATGGGGCTGATGGGCTATGACACACACTCCCCAAGCTTTGATCTTAGAGGGATTGCCCCGATTTGACATGTGCCATGGGCTGATCCTTAACCTGGGATTAACCCTACTCAATAATCAACCAGCAGTCGGGTTGGGTGATTCATGGTACACACCCAATGCTTATGCCAAGACCTACTTACATCTGTAATCAATAAAGTTGTGGCCTATTTTATCTGAAAGCAATTGGCCTGTGATTATATCATCTTCCATGTTAGCCCCTGGTATCATCACTGGCCATCACATGTTCTTAAAACATACGAATTAGGAAAGAGTTTTCTGGAATATTCTATTTAGAACCCTCAGTGGCCAACATGCTATTCTTCTGTGATATAACAGGTTTGTATAGAAATGAAAATATTATTTTATTATATTTTTAAATATAATGTAAGAAAAAATATATATTCTTACTGGCAGTCTTCTTTGTTGATTTGCAGCTGTCTCTCTCTTCATTTAACGTGAATGTTTGCAAAAGGATTCTGCACATCAATTTTTTAATATGTAGATGTTTCTTTAATTTCTAATGTCGCTATAACAGTTTTCAACTCCATTTGCTTAATATAATCATAATTCGTTTGGTAAGAGGATTTATATATTTCTAAACTGAGGTCAATATGCTCAGAAGCCTATGTTTAGCTAGCACACTTTCCTAATCTAAAAATAAGACACAATTCTTGCAAGCATTTATAATTTTCAGAAGACAAAGATGATTGTATCCTTAGTAGGTGGGACGGTTGTGGGCTTAAAATGCCATTGCTGTTTATGTTTACAGCGGTTTCTTTTTATGAGGGCAAGCGAATAAAAGGGATTTACAAAACAATGCTGAAAATCTAAACACAACACTCATATTCATATCCTTTTAATAATTTATTTAGAGCAGTGCCAACAGTATGAAAATTTCATGTATGGGTATCAAGCAGCCAGCCACACATAAATCTGAAAGGCATGAGCAATGAGATTAGATTTAAAACAGAGGTCACTAAATTTG
The DNA here is from genome assembly GCF_964106645.2 of Podarcis pityusensis. NCBI lineage: Eukaryota > Metazoa > Chordata > Lepidosauria > Squamata > Lacertidae > Podarcis > Podarcis pityusensis. The sequence goes on from NC_138035.1 coordinate 69,484,112, forward strand.
TGATGCTGTTCCTGGATTACATTGATGAAAAGTTAATTGCAACAATTTGAAGTTAATGATTTTCATTTAAAAATCCTAGCATATTTAGTAGAATAACTCCAGGATTCATAATTATTTACAATTGTGATGTTGTTTTTCTTTAAAATGCATCTTGAATGGTGCTAACAAAACTAGATATTTTAAAATTACTAATAGTTTGTGTACTCTGAGTTACTGATGAAAAGATAACAGATAGCTTATTCAACCATTTCACTGACATGGGCAGAGTTTCTTATGGTATGTGGAAATATTGTGCTTTGTGAAAGAAGAAGAAGAAACTAAGTGTAGGAGCCAGTCATCATGCAACAATTTCAAATATGAATTCTAGTTGCATGTCTAAGAACAGTCTTCTGTCCCGTCCAGTGAAAGCAAAAATGATAGACACAGGACAAGAGAGAGTTTATCATAGTAGGCTTCTGTTTTATGAAGACTTTCTTTGTTTACATGACTTGGTGCAAGTTCAGAAAACGGCAACAAGGCTCTAAATTTGTTGTGGAGTGCCAGTGACCACACTTTTTCTCACTTAAACATAGCTTCTGTGGTCTACCACACAATAACCGCTTGCCTCCTTTCAACAGTAAAACAGACCATATAATTCCACTTAGACCACATATATATTTGCTTCTGGAAAAAATAGGCTTTGTACTTAGTACTATCTTATTAGGAAATAATCCCCATGGAAATTGTGGGACATACTTCAAGCCAAGACTGGGCCTTATGTGCATCTTGAAGACTTCAGTTATAAATGAATCTGGCAAGTCTTGCCTTGCTCAGACAAGGTCCTTTCAGTTAGCTGGGTTTTCTTTTAAATTTGTCAGTAGCTCACAATATTTTTTTTCCTCATTTTTTAAAAAATGATATTTATTAAGCATTTTAAAGTTACAAAAAAAACCAAAGAAACAAGGAAGAAAAAAAAAACAAGGGAAAAGCAAACAATGGTCAAACCATACAAATCAATAAAAAAAACAAAACAAAGACAAAACACATCAAAATCCAAAAAAACAGAGGTAAACCACAAACAATTAAAAACAGATCCAATATTCCCAAATCCTTAACTGTCATTGCCTTATTTCATCGACCTCCTCAAACCTCCCTTTTTTGTATTCCAGTTATTAATTATCACAGCAAATCCTTCCCATTTTTCATAATATTCTGTCATTAAATTACCTTAATCTATTTTAACCTTATCTTACTATAAAAGACCCTAAAACTTAAAACTTAAATCTTATTTATACCAATTTCTCATAACCATAACATATTCTTGCATAGTTCTTTTTAACATTTCTGCTAAAGCCAAATAGTTTCGTTCCAACATTTTTCTAATACTCATTGATTTTACAAAACAATCCTAAATAGAATTTTTTTAAAAAACTTTCTTCCAATCTTCCTCCAACGTCTCTTCCTCCTGGTCCCGGGTTTTGTCAGTCCTTTCTGTCTCATCCATTTAGCTCATTAACCTGGTAATCTTATGTCCGAGGCCCTTAAGTCTCTTCCATGTCCCTTCCGCAGATCTTCTTCATATTTATACCTGTACTCTACTTTGTCTCCTGGTCCTTTCACTCGTGGAAACTCCAACTTGACAGTATTATTGTCCCTTCTCGACAGATCAGCCCCTTTTCCATAATCCACACTGAACTCCATGTGGTATTTAAAAGCATGTTTCAAAGTCCCTCCAAAGTTGAGGACCCCCACAACCCCAAACTCCTCACGGCCCATTGACAGACTTGGAAAGTCAAGACATCCCTGCATAGGGGGGTCTATCCAGCCCCCCATCTCCAAGCCCAACAAAACTCTATCTCTCCAAATCTGGCTTTTTCCAAGTTCATTTGTCAAATCCAACAACTCATGTTCCTGCTGGGCCACAGCTCCCTCCATCTCTGCCACCCGAGGTCCAACAACGATCTCCTCCCTCATCTGATCTGTCAAAGCACACTCCTGAGTTGATTCCTGGGTGGGTTCTATATCGATACCCACTACCTGTCTAAAATTTCTAATCGCAACAGTCATCAAATCCGTCTTCTCATGTAACTGTTCCAGTAAAGCACTTGTCTTACAGAAAGCACCAGAGCCTCTGAATACATTGTTATGCAAAGTCAGAAGTCTGTTCCCATGATCTTAATCTATTTGCAGCTGCGAAGCTCCCCAGTTCAAGTTTAATAACAGTTTCACAAGCTCCCTCTAGGGGAAGAACTTCTATTTGTATCAATCTCTTTTCTTTTTCTTTTTTTTAACAGCAGATCTAACAACAAAGTTTCCTTTTTCAGATATTTTGTTAGTATTTGTTCCTTTAAAATGCAAAAGAGAACAATGGAATCACTATGTTTCTCTTCTTTTAACTATCTGTCAAAAACATTTGTCTATAGTCAATGAACTTCCTAAAAACGTCTGTCCTGACATCCCGCTCCCAGGTTCAAGACGGTGGAAAATTACTTTTCTTTACACTCTCTCCTGCAAGTTTAAACCATCCAGAAAAAATCCCCCCTCTTCTCCTGCTTCCGAAGGGGGTTCAGTAGTTTTAGATGATGAAAGTTGATCCTTTACAAACGATTTTCTGAACTCTAGTTTGCCATGTCTTTGCTTTAATCTATCTACAAGAAACGGAAGGCTGACTTCCTGTTTAGACCTTCCCGCTTCAGTGCCAAATTAAGAAGAATTTCTAATCCAATTTTTCCTTCTACTCACAGATCGTTGTTTAAAGTCCAATTGTCCAAATTTAATCTGCTCACGGGTAGTTGTTTTTGTAACCAAATTGTCCCAGGAAAAAGGTAGCGCTCTCCGGCAACGGCTGTGCGGCTTCGCTCCACAGAAGAAGCAGTTGACTCTCAGCACCGCGCCACTAACCCCTCTTCGCTCCGGAGCCCGTAGTTGGGTTCCTTTACGGATTGGGGGGGCGCAAAAGGTGCCCGCTGAGTCCCATGGTCACAGGCTTCCTCCGCCTGTGATTTTTTGAAGGGTCCCCACTTCGCCGTAGCGGAACAGACCCGTTTTCCGTGGAGCCAGTCCCTCCGGATCAGAGGGAGTCCGCCATTACTGATGGCGCCACCCCGGAAGTGCACAATTTTTTTTTTTTTTCCAATGGTGCCATTGGATGTGTGTGTGTGATGGGTAAGTGCCAACCAAACAACAGCCAGAAGTGATGCCACCAACAAGGCCTCCCTGTTAATTGTAGGCAAGTGCATTCTGGCAGGGAGATTCGGTCTCTATATTTCCTTAAGGAACATTTTGTATCATTCCTAAGTTCTAGTAATACTACAGATGGGAAAGTAAAGAGAACAAGACTCTGAGATACAAATGCCTTTTTGTTAGGAAGTGATCAGATTAGGTGTATTGATTGTGGTTACCAAGAACTCTCTCCCATTTAGTGGTTATTACTAAATCAGTGGCACCCATGTTACGAAATGCCCTCTATAGAGATGTGCATTGGGCCCCTAATCTAATTTCTTTCTACTGGCATGTTCAGGCATTTTTATTCAGAAGGTCCCTTCAGTTACTTAATTCTTGACTTGTTTCTAACTTTTGAAAACAACTGTGATTTGGTTATTCCAGGCCAGGCATAGGCAAACTCCGGCCCTCCAGATGTTTGGGACTACAATTCCCATCATCCCTAGCTAACAGGACCAGTGATCAGGGATGATGGGAATTGTAGTCCCAAACATCTGGAGGGATGGAGTTTGCCTGTTCTAGGCTGTCATTTCCTCCTGTTTTAAGTTTCTGCTGCTACTGTTATATCTGTATTTTTATTAGGTATTCTATTTTTAATTGTTTGTTCACTTTATCTCTTGTAATTTTTATTGGTTTTTACACCTTGAATATCCTTTTAGAAAGGGGACCCATTAATAAATAAGGTGCTGCAATCCTAATGACATGTCTTATTTACATATATAAAGAAATCAATACAGTAGAAGAAACAATTTTTTGCTAGTAAAAATGCTGTGTCTGCCCACCTGGGGTAAGAAAACAAAGGGGAAAGATGGTAACCATTAATGTAGTCTTCCCAGCTATGCAAAAGGTTTGCTATGAGAGGCTGTAGCCTTTTCCCTGTGAAATCGCTGGTCCAGTGACTTCATCACATTAGTCTCCCTGGGTTTTAGGAGACGAAATCGGATCAGGAACCCCTGCTGCTACTCCTGCTGCTTCCCTTCTGGGCAGCCTGCCAGCTGAGCGGCAGCGTGCGGTAAGCATCCAGAGGTTATGCTGTGCATCTGCCTGCACCGTGGTCCTCACCAATCCAATGAACTGCATGTGATTTCCTCCTCTTTACACCTTGACCAAAGGCAACTCCGTGGCTCATCACTCTTGTACAGGCAGAAATATATGCCTGCGTTCTGTGGCAAGTCTTCTCCAGGTTCCATCTGTCAGTGAGGCAATTGCCTTTTCTGCAGTTCCTGCTCAACAAAGATTCGAAGCTAAGATGGAGCCTTTCTTCCTGGCATACTAGATTCATCTGTGTGAAATTAAAAACCCCCACAAAATATCAGGGAAGCATCCTAATATGCAGTCCCATAGCTGTAGTCCTAAATGTTCAGCCCAGATGAGACTGTAATATATTCTGTCTGTTTAGCTGTTTCTTAAAGGTAAGACACAAGTTAAGATCACTCCAAACTGGGTGACGCAAAACGGCAAATGTGCTTCAGTTAGTGGGCAGCTTGATTAAGATGTTGACCCAGTGTGTGGCAACTGTGAAAAATTGTGACTTGAATGTTAGGGATCATTAGAAAAGGGATTGATAATAAAACTACCAAACCATAATCCTGTTACAGAAATCTATGATGGGACCACACTGTATAGAGTACCGCATGAGGTTCTGGTCACCACAGTTGAAAAGGAATATCGCAAGCTTGGAAAGGGGTTGGGACAACTTCCCTATGGGAAAGAAAAAGGGCGCATAAGAGAGTGTGGAGAAAGTAGACAGAGATACATTTTTCTCCCTCCCTCATAATACGAAAGCCTGAGGTTGTCCAATGAAGAAGTTGCATGTTGCAAGATTCAGACAGGCAAAGGGAAGTGCTGTTTCTATGGAATGCACCTTCACAAGATGTAATAATGGACAATACCCCGGATGACTTTAAAAAAAATAGGGTTATCAATGGGCACTAGCCATAAAGACTATGTTCAGCCTCCACTATTGGAGACAGTGTGCCTCTGAATACCAGTTGCTGGGAATCAGAATTGAGAGGACACAGTCCTGCTTGGGGGCTTCTCACAGACTTTTAGTTGGCCACTGTGATTCTTGACCAGGTGAGATTTTGGCTTGATTCAATAAGGCTCTTCATCATGTTCTTAACCCGTTAACATCACAACTCAGACTAGGATCGGCTCTACCTTCTTTTTGTTATGCAGGTGTTTATTTATTTATTTTTAATAAATATTTTATTAAGGATTTTCTTGTTTTACAGAAGTAAGTGTAATGCCTCGTATTTTTCCCCCCCCATGTAACATTTTTACAAATCCGTTTCATTTGTTGAGGCATTAGGGGGAGAAGAAAAAAAGGAAAAAAGAAAGGGGGGGTGGAGAGAGGGAAGATGGATGGGGGTGGGGTCGGGTAGCGGTGTTTCTATTATGCTTAATGTATGTAGAGTTTGGTGTCAGCGTGCTTGTGTTGTTCACTTGTGTTCCTTTGGTGGTGAGAGAGGCTGGGGTTGGCCTAGGGTGTGCTTGTTTGCTTGTGATTGGCTGTGGTGATCTTTGTTTTCATGTGTGAGTGAGGTGGGTGTGTGTTTTGGATCAGGTTAGCCATATTGATTTGTATGCTGTTGGTGGATTATTGTTATTGTCCTGTTGGGCTGTGTATGTTTATGCAGGTGTTTATATCAATTTACCCCTCTTTTTTTCCATTTTGGTCTCATTACAATTCTTATATTTTCATTTTGTTTACAGCATGACAATGATGCTTCCCCCCTCCCTCCATGATGTTGGGACATACAGTAATTAATACCACAAGGAGAGTGGAGACCAGGGAAAATGTCGATATTAGCACAATAAATTTCCTCTTCTAAGTCTGATGTACCTATAAAATGTATGCACATTTTCAATAACAGCTTAGACAAAATGGACAGTTGACCTCAAAATAATACCAACTTCCTAAGAGACAATTGTCTTGTATACTATAAAGCTTCAATTTGCAACCCAGGATGTTACTTCACCTAGAATTTCAAACAGTATAGTAGTAAGATTCATAAGTTCTGCATGGCTTACATTCGTGCTCACATGGGAGTTTAAAATAGTATTTCTCTAGAATTCTCTAGAAGCAACAAATTAGTGATGTTTTCACATTCTCTTCCATGGAATAAAGGAGGATATTGAGTTTGAAAAGGGCTCTTTGATCAGTTGTATCACCCAAGCTACCTATGACTTAAAATGCTGTGAGCAAATTATCATATTGCACCCCAGTTCTGAATTTGTCTCTAAGGCTTGCTGTATGCGTTCATAAATTCTTAGGGCAAGGTGCATTGAAAACATGGTATATGGTCCCAGGCAAGCTTTGAGGCACAAATGCTGTGATTAGGAATGCTGGAAGTATGTTGGTTCTGGAGAATATCAGCAGAGACTGCAATTCTATACAGACATCCCATGGGACAAATCTCACAGAACTCAGCAGGACTTACTTCTGAGTAGACATGTGTAGGGTGGTGCTGTAAAAATGGTTTTAACAGTTCAAGGCCATTGCTGCAGACAGCGAGACATAGAGAATAATGCTGCTAATCTGCCATGCTTTTACGTAATGGAGAAGAGCAGCAGTGAATAATTTTGGCCTTTCTCAGCCGAGGCCATTTAAGCATATTAGTATATTTGAACTAGTAATATCTGATGATAAAAATGTCAAGCAGACATGTTTAAGATGAATGTTCAGAAAGAAGTACTTCAAAAATTCCGAGTGCCATATGGCTCAAGTAATTTAGAGTTCCATTTCTTAGCTCTAAATTATGTCAGAAAAATAGTAACAGGTGCCTAAATGCCAAAGAATGCTTATAATCTGCCCAGTGGGTTATGTTGGTCTTTTTCATTTTATCTCACTTACAAATATTTAAGACTTAACAGCTTAATACTCTACTTCGCATTCAGATTGTTGTGTAAAATACATCAAAAAGACACAGTATTATCGTATTATTAACCATGCAGATATAGTACTGTGTAATATGCCATGGTAATATGCTGCAAGCATGTCCTTTGTTTTACTAAAGATATAACATTTGCATTTCCGAACTGAAGGGTTCGGGGTTTTTTTACATCATAACAAAGTTTTAGCCTTTCTTGGCAAGCAGCGCCTTTCAGAAACAGTGAGCTGAGTGACCTTTCATTGCTACTTTAAAATCTTGCTGCTGTAATGCTTAGTGTGCAGAATTTCATGATAGAAAGCTCATTAAGTATAAAAATTATTTCTGATTCATTAAAGATGACAAATAATTTAAGCATGGTTGTCTTTCTCAAGATTGTACAATTTGAGGGGGTGAGGAGACACAGAGAAAGAGATATAAATAAATTAGGAGTGCTCAGCTGAAAATAGCTTTTTATTTAACATAAATATTTGGAAAGTTTCTGACAAAGCTGTAAGCAGGGTTGTGAGGAGGAAAGCTCTGACTGGCATGCATTTCTTTGTAACATGTGAAGGATTCTATGCATGTATGAACATATGTATGCTAGCAGTCGTGCATTCATGGTAGGCAGAATTGTGTGGACCCTTCAATGGATTTCTCTCTCTCTCCATTATTGACACTCCTATTTAGGTTAATGTGGGAAGCAACCCTGCTCAAATCATTTCCACTTGATTTAGAGTCACTCGGTGCAGCTTTTCATGTTATTTGGCACACATAATTGCCATATGTCCACCAGTGTTGTTTGTGGCAGTGTTGACACCTGTGAACACATATCCTGGGACTTTGGCCTGATCAGATGTATGTTCAGTTTAAAAACATGTGTATATGGTCCACACTGTTATAGAACATACCTGTGTATGTGCATCAGCCATCTTTGTCACATAACGTGTAGCTGTCCATTGCACTGCACAATTTGTGTATCCTGTTACTAGAGCTTCTTCTTGGAACTATTATACTTATAGTATTAACCTACTATGAATAAATTTTGGGCTGTTATTCCAGTTGTGCCTATGAATTTGTGAGGAATAAAAACTGACTTTTAAGTATTTGCTTACAGTTTATGTCAAACCCTACATTTGAAACTGAATGGCTTCATAGTTTGGGAAATGAGTTGTTGCTGCCAAATAAAAAGCTGGTTATTCTTGATCAGCACTCATTAAAAGGCGTGGAAGAAGGTTGGCTATGAAGATATCTAAGGACCAGTTAAAAGGTCATTTACTGTCCATGTTTGCCTTCCCTCTGCTGGTAATCCTATGTGGTGGGAAGTAGCATTGCAAATGACACTCTAAACACATGGAGAATTCTCATCTCAGTGTCCACTATCTCCAGGGCTATTCAGTACCCCATGTATTTAGATTTGATCACACAGAAGAGATTCCTCCCTGCACCATGGATTGCCCACATAGTGAAAGGCCTTTTAGTCCTAGATAACTGGCTTGAGCATAGAAGGGTGGTGAAATCTTTCCCTTAAAATTGAGAATCTTTTACATATTTTTAAATTTTCTTTCATTTCAGTGACTATTTCAACGAGTACCTTTTTTGATGGCTTATTGGTCACGGGACTCTACACATCAACCAGTGTTCAGGCTTCACAGAGTATTGGCGGGTCCAGTGCTTTTGGCTTTGGTAAGTCCAAAATGATTTCATGAAGTGTGTGTGTGTGTGTGTGAGAGAGAGAGAGAGAGAGAGAGAGAGAGAGCTATTCAGCTGCATAGATCAATATGTTGTATTTTGGATCTACTTCCTGGTCCATTCCATGTGGAGCCATGATCAACAGAGCCTGCACCTCTGTGGAAAGACCTCTGCTATCAGACATCAAGGATTGATCCAGAAACTCCTCAGTGGATCAAGAGGGATTTCCCCAAAACTTGAAACCCCAGGGCAGCAGAGGAATATGCCAGCTCTTTGACTGGCCAGATGCAACATTCAGGGGGCAGGGCCTCCCATCAATCAATACCTAATCCATACTATAAAGCTTTGACAGCTGTTTCAGGGCACTGCTGAGATAACTATTAGTGACTAGTAGGATGACTAGCTGTGGTCGTGAAACCCAAATAGGTCCCTCTCCAAGGTGCTGATCCTGCCTTGCTTTGCTTTCGTGTCTCTCTGGGACTACCACTCCACTTGGTCATCATCAATCTGTGGTGCTGGGTACCCGCATGAATCAGGACAGAATACTGTGCTCAGTTCTGGTCACTTCAAAAAAGGCATTGTAGAGCTGGAAATGTTGAGAAAAGGGCAACCATAACAAAAGGTGCTGGAGCTACTTCTCTCTGAGGAAAGGTCACAACATTTGGGGCTTTTTTGTTTATTAAGAAGCAGAGTGAATAAGTATGAAATATGGACTCTTTCTATGCAGTATGCTAAATAGTGCTTCCTTTTCTATTAAATAACTGAAATTTGAACTAAATTCCACTAAAGTTAACAGAAACCAATGGCCTCAAGGTCTGCTGTAACAAGAAAGTGGCTGGAATCATACTTGTCTTTTGTGCTGAAGTCCTTTTCACAAGGCTTCCCATCCCCTGTCATAGCCCTGTCAGGCAAGGAATGCCCAGAGTGAGGAATTAACTCTTTATTGTCAAAAGTACACTTATGTTAGAAAAAGGCATGTCTATCAGTCCTATGTCTTTTACCTTCTCATAGACGTGCACCTGATGAAGCAGTTGCAGCAACAGAGAGGCGCCTACTTGAGCTGCGCACAAGCAGGCACTCTCTCCCTCCTCCTGCCCCTGTTCTTTATTATCGGACCTGCAGCTTCTCCTGCCTCTGACTTCTATCTCCTGGCTGTTACAGACGCTCCCAGATCACTGATCTCTTATTCCAAATCAGTCTCCAACCTCCACTTCTTCTGGTGTCCACTCATCAGTATCTAGCCACCACTCCTCAGTGTCCAGACAGTCTCTGACATCCCCAAAGTTCCTCCTTGTGTGCTATAAGTATGCACAATATGACTAGCCATCCATGTGCCCTTCCATCTAAAGTATGGTCTCATTGTGTAAGGTTTATCATATACTGCTGCAAGAGAGATGTGGCTGGCATCAAAGTTGATCAGAATCCTTGTGTTCCATTGTGACTGCACGGGCAGAGCAGGAAGAGGTGGAGGAAGCATGCATTTGGGCTCTTCAATTATTTCAGTGGGAGTATTTCAGCTTGTACTGAAGGATTCCAGCACAACCTCATTCCCCACTTGACACAGCTCTGGTGCCTCCCATGCTCAGTCCCTCCATTAGCAGAGTTGTGGCAATTCTGCTACTGTAGCCCTAGGACAGGAGTGACAACACATCTCTTAAAATGCTTTAAGCAGCCTTGCCAGATGATAGGATTGTGCTAAGTGAGGCATTCCTATGTACACTTTCTTTGGCATAATTACCATTGGAATTGGTGCCACACATTCCTAAGTATGCATGTCCTTGATCAGTCTCAGAGACCCAGGCCCAACTTATTAGCATAGGAACCTAAAAGAGGCCGAATGAAGGTAACAATATGCCCCAGGTATACCATTTATGTATCTGTGTTTCCTAGACTAAGCCCTAAAATAATGTGGCTTTAGGATTCTTCAGAGCATACTTTAGCACATATATGCATGTAATATTGTTACAATATTCATAGGAACACATTAGTTGTGCAGAGAGCGGACTTAAGAGTTTTCCGGTGTTGTGGCCCCAATATCCTCCTCCCCAAAGCTGCAATTCCCCTCAGGATGAAGCTTCCCCTAAAGATTTAGATTTTCAAGTACTACCAGTAATGTTCATTGTGATTAAATCAATGCCTCTTGCTCCCCAAGGCTTTTCAGTTTAGCAAACATCAAAAGCATAAATAAATATGCATATAGTAAATAAATATGCATATAGTAAATAAGGTTAACAAAGGCTTGCTTCCTGTTTTGTGCCTGTTGCTTTCTCGTTCACCTTAAAAGATCTACCACTATTAAGGAAGACAGTGAGGTTCACAACACCTCTGTCTTTTTACAATTCACCTGAAAGCAGGTTCACTTGATTTTAGTTGAACTTGCATGTAAGTGTAGTTCAGGCTGAAGCTTAGACATCTGATTCTCTGTGCCACTCCAGCAGAAAAAAGCAATTGGTTAGTCTTATAGCAAGGCAATTGCTGAGGCAGAAGTTGTGCCTGCAGTGGTGTTTTGAACTCATCCAGGACATTGCGTCAGTGCAAAAACGTGGATCTGGGCTGCTTCATAGCAACCACCTGGATCGCTGGATACAAGAAATGTTTCATAGCAAACAAATGCTTAAAGGCAGACCATGGAGCAGGTGGATAAGAAGAGGAGTATAAAGGGGAAGCAGCTATAACAGACGCTCCCTAATTTTATGGGTTCAAAAGAGACAAGAACCAATAAGCACTTTGATGGAAATGGCCCGGCAGGAAAACACTGTGACCATGGTGCAGACCCTGTGGCCTTCCAGAAGTTGCTGGACTCCAACTTCCATCAGCTCCAGCCAGCAAGGGATATAGTCAGGGACAGCAGGAGCTATAGTGTAGCAACATCTCAGGGGCTGAGGTTCTCCATGTCGCTGTATCCCACCAGGCCACTGTCCAAAATTTGCATTAAAAACTTGTTGGAGAACATTAGGACTGTGCACATATTATAATTGTGTACTCTGAATGAACATAGAGAGGAGGATGAGAGTACACTTTTAGCTGTACACCTGCACAGCTGACCAGACACGATCTATTCCACTCCCCTACATATTGATAGTCTGCACAATCCCAGTTGTATGTCAGAAATGTTATGGAGTTGGAAAAATGAACTGCATTTTCTTGATATTACCTCTAAGAAAGGAAAAAGCTTCACTTATTATCAAACATACAAAGTAGATGACTTCCTAGCACCATTTGGAAATTGAGTGTATTTGCAGATGATTAATGGTTGTAATATAATTTTTATTCCAGACTGTTTGCTAATGTTTGGTATTGAGGAGAGAGAGAGAAAACAATAAAGATAAAAAAGAAGAAGACAAAAGGAAAAAAACACTGTGCTTTTAATGGCCAAGAACAGGGAAGATATACGAGCAGGTTGGGGGAAGGTTCCTTCCTCCCCCAGTCAGGAAAGATGGATGGATATTTAAAAGTTCCATTACTTAGTAATTCATTGTTATTACAGAGAATCCTAGTACTGCAACTGAAGGTCTAGGCATGATGAGATTGAGAATTGCCACTTACTGAGTCACAAAGACTAAGTAGTATTGCTATATGCTGTTCACATTTGAGGGCTATATGAAGCTGCACATCACTGAGATTATGCAAGGTTCATACTGAGCACTGGCGCAACATGGCCTTGACCTTGGGGCAAAAGTCCAGGGCCTCACATCATGGGGCGCCCTCAAAAGAGTAGCAGATTATGGGGGCAGCAGCAAATATGTCCCCCATCAGAACCCAGGCCATCATGGGCATGTCAGGGCAAATTAAGGCTTCTGCAAGTCACTGCAGCAACCTTTCTTCTTATTTTAAAAATGGGGTGGCTGGCCAGCCATATCATGGTTACTGATGCCCTTTTTGTTATCTATCTATCTATCTATCATCTATCTATCTATCTATCTATCTATCTATCTATCTATCTATCTACTATGTGTTGTGCTTTTCCACAACAAAATGGTGCTTATTCTCAATAAAAGGCATTTAGCATCAAGGGAGCAGACTCAATCTCAGTTTTATTCCTGTACGTAATGAGCACATGCTTGGAGTATTTCTGCTTCTGTAACATATAATGAATGTAGAAGCAGCTGCAATGCATGGAATTGTGGTGACTGAGGTAGAGGGGAGAGATAAGAGAAATGCTAAATGTTTCCTTTGCAACTTAAGTTATGCATAAGGCCAGCTAAGGGAAGGCCTGTAAGACCATTTAGTTCAGGGTCTAAAATTATCTTGTTGCACCACTATTTCTGACAGGATGAAGTCTGCCTAAACAGGTGCAGTGGTTTTTGTACTAAGCAGCTTTCACATTGATTTTCATAAAATTTAAAATGAGCACTTTAAAAATTCAAGCTTTCTCCCTTTCTTTAAGAGAAAAATCACCTTACTAACATAAAAATTGACATGTGGGGATGTCCTTATGACACTGGCAGGAAACTTCAACAATAGGACTCAGCTGTATCTTTTATTTATTGCAAGTCCAGTCAAATCCAATCCACCCTTCCATATTGCCAACCAGGGCAGCAGGGCAAAGGCACAGCTTGTTTACTACCCTGGAGAGCTCACAGCAGTCAGTGCCAAGACTTGGGGAGAGTTCTTGCTTCAGCAGCATGTTGAAGCCTTCTGAGGATTGGCCAACTTGAGCCTCTTACTAGCTCTGTTCTCTCTGAGGTGCTACCTGTTCATTAAAAGGGTCATTGTCCAATTCTGTTACGGTTTGATCCTATGGTGGCCAAGCAAGGAGAGATGAATCGCAAGGATAGTCTCGGAGTTGGAGGAGTCCAGTAAGGCCACATACTCTGGCCTGGGCCGCCCAGAAATGAGGGACAGGTGGCTTCCTAACTGATGCCTTTCTCTCCAAGTCTCCTAACTGGATGAAGGATTATGGCCAGAGAACCTCGCAGGTTCTTTCTCTTTCCTTGGACCTCAGCTGGATCCTTAAGACTCCACCTTACCTTTTCTTACAAGGTGGTTCTCCACCTTCAACCTTCTTCCTGGTCTCTATAATAGTAACAGCTAAGCCAGGCAACATTGGGGTGGGTTGCCTTTGTAATGTATTACTGATCCTTTTAATTCTGCATATTTTGATAACAGCGCATCAAACCTCAAATGCCATGATTTTACTCTTAAACCATGTTATTATTTTGCAAATAAATATTGCAGTTGCAACCCTGATGTGATTGTTGCTGGCTCTTTGGAGCAGGCACATGGATATTGGTGTCTAATGATCATTACTAAATCCCCACATGTAAGCAATGGCACCACAGCCAGGGCAGTCCTTTCCTAGCACACAATTGCCTCCATTAAAGATCTCAAGAGTAGTATTGTTATTTTCCTCAAATTAGCTTTTATGTTAATGCAGATGAAAGATATGGGTTCATGTGCCTGTGAGCACTGGGGTACACAAACAGATCTGGGAACATCCCAGAAATCGCCATGGGGCCAACATGAGCTTTGCAGTGCTCCTATTTCAACTTTGATGGAATGAAAGCCAAGTTGTAAATTGGGAGTGTACAGTAATCTACTGCTTGTGCTTAGTAACATACAATACAAAGAATGTGGAGTGAGGCAAATTGCAGTAGTACTCAAAGATACCACAAACTTACTTATTTTTCATTTCTGCAAAAAAAAAAATAATAAATCTGTTCCATCAGCATTAAGAAATAATTATACTGGTGAAAAAAGAACAATAGAATTACATTAATGAGACAAATGCCAAATGCAACATAAATCAGTAGATAAGATGAATACTGGCTCTCCATATCCCACCCAATATCCAAAGATATTTGATAACATGGTCAAATGTCAGTTGGGTGGTTAAAGAAAACCAAGCCTTATGAGTAACGGTTGGAGGAGCTGGGTATGTTTAGCCTGGAAAAGAGGAGACTGAAAGGAGATATGATAGCCATCTTCAAATATCTTAAGGGCTGTCACATGGAAAAGGGAGCGTGCTTGTTTTCTCCTGCTCTGGAGGGTAGGTCTCGAACCAATGGCTTCAAGTTACAAGAAACGAGATTCTGACTAAACATTCGGAAAAAAATCCTGACAGTAAGAGCTGTTTGGCAGTGGAACAGACTCCCACAAGAGGTGGTGGACTCTCCTTCCTTGGAGATTTTTAAGCAGAGGTTGGATGGCCATCTGCCATGGATGCTTTAGCTGAGATTCCTGCTTTGCAGAGGGTTGGACTAGATGGCCCTGGGGTCCCGTCCAATTCTATGATTCTATGACTCTATGATGCAAGGTCCCAATCTCTCAGAAGTGGACTATTTGCTTGGGCTTCATTTGAAGTAAATGGACTGTTCCCTAGCATCTCATGGTCATAATTTGCTTGGATTGGATTTTGGCTGCTAGATCCAAGATTAAGCATGGTGCTTAAGCATGGTACCTGATGTGCATCAAGGCTAGTATATTTTCTTGTTTGGTTGCAGTATTTATATTCGATTTATATTTTATTGCTTAAAATGCCATTGTGCAGTATTCAACATAGAAACATTTCCATTGTCACATATTACCAAGGATGACCTATAATTATGATGCCAAAATTTTAAACTGGACTCTTAATCTCAGGGTTGTGGGTTCAAGCCTCACATCGGGCAAAATGATTCCTGCATATCAGGGGGTCGGACTAGATGACCCCTGTGGTCCCTTCCAATTCTATGATTCTATGATTTAAGATAACACCACAATAATGAATACAAAATTCATAAACAACGTATCAATAAAGTTACACAACTTCTATAAATGCTTGCTTGGATATATGGATGAAAAAAATTAGTAACAAATATTGTAATCAGTAAAGTGCTATTGAAGAGAATCTGGGTGGTCTTTTGCATTTCCAATTAGCCCAGTTAATTACATTTAAATTTGGGCACAATTTTTTCATGGAATCACTCCTTTAAGTGTAGTGTTTCCTCTGAATTGTTAATGAAGTTGCTCCATAGGGCAAGACAAAAAATGCTGGACAGAAGCAAATGAGGTCCTTAAAGGCAGGAAATGCCTAAAGAGAGAGTTGTAAGTCACTGATGCATACTAAGAGATACCTCGTTTTGCTTGTTGATATGAATCTTAAAGCATGATGCCCCAGGGAAGTCTAATGTTTAATTATAAATATCCATTTATGCACTGCAGGAGAAAAAGTTTCCTTCTATGGCTTGTCTTATGAACAGCAGCTTTACCGCACATTCTGAAGAACTGAGAGCCAAACTAGACAAGACATCATTCATGCAATTAGCAACTGCATGAATGGTTTTTAAAAGTAAATACAAAGCACGGAGAAGTCCAATCTAGACTGGGAACCTGATGTGAAGGTATTTTGGGGGGAACACGACTTTAACCCTCTGCTCACCTCAATGCAATCCCAGTTCACTTTGGGGTGTCTGCACCAGCTATTTGCACTGGGGGAAAATGCTTCCTTTAGCATGAATGGGAAGTTTTATTCGAGAGAAAATAACAGAGATGTGGGGTCCCTGATTCAGATTGAGACCACATCAGCAGGCAAAGAGTTAACGTTTCTACCCCCATGCCAGGGTCTTGATCTGGACTGTGATCCCTACTCCTGATATCTTTTTTAAAAGCCATCCATGCAGTTGTTACTTAAATAGTTAATGGCATGAATTGTATCTTGCCTTGTTTAGCTGGGAGTAAAGCTATTCCCTTTTACTGTTTTTGATGTTATGCAATTGTTCTTAACCTTAAACAGATACTTAAGAAAAACCACTTGGATTTTATTATTAATCTTTCTTTTTATTCTGGTAATAAATAAAGTGGAGCTGCTATGAGTGATCATTCGAGGAACAAATTACAATTACATCAAATTACAATGTTATATTCTAGAGTCCTGTGTTCCACTGTTTGGAAAGAAGGGAGTGCTTGATCTCTTTCAAGGACTGGGGTGTGTAGAAAAATAAGGATTTTGGTTAAATTGTCTACTAGATTTTCATGTTGCTTTCAGGAGAAAAAAATAGCTTTCTACCCACCGTAGTTCAATAGTTGTTCCCATTCCAGCACCTATCTCGAGCTTCATAAACATTTTCCCCTAATGTTGGAATCTTATCCCTGCACCGTGTTTCCCCAGGCTTCCAAACTGCTCTTAAAAAGTCTTGCATTTTAAAAGCACTACAGGGTATTTGCACAAGAAGTGTTTAAAAGCAAAGAAACATAGGGGAAACAAAACAAAAACAGCAGGCAAACTCCAGGAGACCCTTTAGACATCTTGTCAGTGCAAAAGTCAGAGGAGGGGTTTAAAAGTAAAGGGGAGGTTGGTGTGCACTTGAGCTGTTGCTTCAAAGACATCTCACGACAAAACCTGTTCTGCAGACTCGCCTCCGCACAGCTACCATTTGGGAAGGCTCAGGTATTTTAGGGCACCATGTGGAACACCAAATGATCTTCCCTACAAGCTCATTTGAATGGGAAATCAATTGTAGATAAAAGAAAAGAACATGCCTCCTGCTGGTACGGCACTGTCAACAGAAGTGGAGGGAAAGGAAATAGACTTCTGTAGCTGCGTTTGTGTTGGCACTGAAACATTTTGTTCTTGGGATCTACGATTTAAAAAAGCAGAAACTATCATGACTGATTACTGCATATCCAGGAAGCATTAGCCTGCATAGCATAACATTCTTGAAATGTTCCTCTGTAAACTACTGAAATTGCTTCGTGCCCTCGGCTTACTTTGTGACAAATCAAATGGGCTCCAGGACCCTCACACCAGAGACACATGCCAGAAACCAAACAGATGGTAAGCTAGGAAAAATTACCCTCAGCATTCTCATTAGAACAGTTGGGAAAATTTTAATAGGCCCCCATTTGCCTTGTGCTGTATCTAATACCCTTTGAACTGCCACTTTTTTGTTACAAGTCAACAACCGCAATGTATATTTTAATAGGGATTATCAAACACAATTTGCCCAGAAGATGTACCAGCCCTCCACTGCTAATTAGCCAAGTTTAAATAATCACTGAGTTCTGGAATAATTGGAAAGAAATCCTGTTTTTCTTGCCAGTGCATAATTACTAATTAACAGGGAGATAAAATATCTGTATAGTGTCATATCTGGGAGAATCTGTTAACAGTTAATTAAATTGTTAATGGGGGCCAAATTGACATTGGTCAGCAGAGTTTACATTTCAGTTTTACTATGTATAATCAACTTTCCTGAATCAGAAGGAGCCATGATGACAGTGAAACCTGTAGAGATAAAAGTTGATGGTCCTGTCAAGTTTTGTTTAATAGACTTGAGGGGAAAATGTAACCCTTGATAATTCTGAGTTCTTCACTGCATCCTGCTCTATATGTTATGTTCAAGAATGGTAAAACCAAAATCTATACAGTGGTGCCCCGCAAGACGAATGCCTCGCAAGATGAAAAACTCGCTAGACGAAAGGGTTTTGCGTTTTTTGAGCTGCTTCGCAAGACGAATTTCCCAGTGTGGTGTAGTGGTTAAGAGCGGTAGTCTCCTAATCTGGGGAACCGGGTTCGCGTCTCCGCTCCTCCACCTGCAGCTGCTGGGTGACCTTGGGCCAGTCACACTTCTTTGAAGTCTCTCAGCCCCACTCACCTCACAGAGTGTTTGTTGTGGGGGAGGAAGGGAAAGGAGAATGTCAGCCACTTTGAGACTCCTTAAAAGGAGTGAAAGGCGGGATATCAAATCCAAACTCTTCTTCTTCTTCTTCTATGGGCTTGCTTCGCAAGACGAAAAATGAAAACGTCTTGCAAGTTTGTTTCCTTTTTCTTAACACCGTTAATACAGTTGCGACTTGACTTCGAGGAGCAACTCATAGAACGCAGTGTACATAGTAGCCTTTTTTGAGGTTTTTGAAGACTTTGGTGATTTTTGAAGCTTTTCCAAAACTTCTTTTGCAGCCATTTGGTAAGTTAAACTTTTAAAACTTTTTTTGGGGTTTTTGGATTTTGGGTTGGGGTGTTTGGAATTCAAGGACTTGGTGTTGGGGAGGGGTTTGCAAGAATCTGGAAGCTTGTTTTTTTTCCTGCATTTTTATGATTTTCTGTGACCATTGGGCCACTCTGCTGTTTTTTTAAAAAAATTCTGAATTTGAATTTCTGTGTGGTGGGTGGCTGGGGGAACAGTTGAGGAGGGGGTTCTTCAGCAAGAGGCAAAGAGTGGAAGAGGAACCTTCTTCGAGTTGTCCCCCAGAGTCTTAGAAAATGTACTGTACACTTTGTTGATTTTTAAATGTTTTTCTGTCATGTTTAGAAACTTAATTTATTGTTCCTTCAGTTTTTGAAATGCTCTTTACAGTATGTGTGACTTTAAAGAGCACTTAATAAACTCTTGTTGTACCAAATTTGGCTTTGTTTGGACTTTTTTTGACCATAGGAACGCATTAATTGAATTTCAATGCATTCCTATGGGATTTCGTGCTTCGCAAGACGAAAAATTCGCTAGACGAAAAAACTCGCGGAACGAATTATTTTCGTCTTGCAAGGCACCACTGTACTTTTAACCATAAAAATTAGTTGTTAACCAACTTTTCCAATCCAGAAAAAAAATTATAAAAATGGAACCCGTAATGTCCTCTTCATGTTTCACTTGCAATAAATTTAGATAAATTGTTTTTAAATGAAGTCATGCTATTTAACTGCATTCAACGTAGACCAAATATCCTTGGTAATATTTAGCACAAACATTTAGAAATTGCTGGTAGTCATCTAATTATTATTTTTGTACTGGCAGCTATGTTGTTTCAATAATACATTTATTAACAAAGTAAATAAAAGTACAAGCCTAATCCTCTAAAGAGTTCATTATATTTTATTTATGAAACTCTATCCACTGTAGTGCAAATGCTGATTTGCTCTATAGCAGCTGAAGTGGTCTGGATATGGCCTCGATATTATTTTGATCCTAGATCTTCTGCTTCAATAATCAATATTTAATTGACCTCAGTGCAGTACCTCATAGAACTGTGTCCTAAAATGACAATGGATTTCCTAGGAAATGTGAAATTTGATGCAACAGGAATACCTTAGCTGCCCCCCAAATTAAGAAATCCAAAGACATTTTATTCTGTCATATCTTATTGGCCACTTATGATATTAGACTATTATGCCTTTTCCAGAAACCTTGTGTACAGCAGTAGGCTGTATACAGACTGCTGAGCGCAAGGATCTCCTCCCATTGATCACATCCTTAGTGCTGTCAGATAGGACAATACTAATACTATTTAAAAAAAAAAAAAAAAATTATTAACCGACCAATCAAATCAAATCACATCATATAAATTCTGAATTACAAAGCCGAATTTTAAATTTTTGTTGAGGTGACCCATATTTCAAGTTCCGAAGGGGGATTCAGATCATCTTCTTGCTGCTGTGTTAATATCCACAAATCTGTCCAAATAATGTTCATAATTCTATCCAGTCTTACCTTGCTGTTTCCACATCTCATCTTGTTCGTATATTTTTCTTTTTTTCTTTATGATCTCTTCTGATCATCTCCTTAAGCAGGTAAACACCAATTATAATCCTGTGTGAATTTTCCGTTCGTCCAGTCATCATATCAAGATGGTTTCCATATATCATCACTCTCATAAATAACAGCACTCTTTCCATCATTAATCTCGCAAATCTGTCGCACTTTAGTCCCTCTGAGGAGGCTCACCCACAATATGAAAACAGATCTGTCCCTCCTCCCAGGCATAAGTCTTTCGACAGAACTTGCCAAGATGGCGACGATATTTTTTGCTGCATCATTCCAAAGCTCTTATGCTTTCCATGATCTTCTTGAAACATGCTTTGGTTAGAAAATTATCTCTACACAGTCTTAAATCCACAGCTTAAGTCATTTAAACAGCATTTCTGACTTGTGACTTGTGGGGGGGGATTCTTGGTTAATCACATAGAGAAAAGAAAGGAAGGTTTTCCCCCCTCCCCCATCCAGTCCCGTTGCCGAACATACTGAGCCTTAGTGTGTCTTCTCATGATTTATTCTTGTTCCTCCGACCCGTCTTGTTTATCAGAGATCTCTTCAGTTAGCAGTCTTTACTCCCCCTTCTTCCTTGAAATATGTGCATTAGCTTCCTCCTAATTGTTTCTTTTGAAGTTGCTGCAGCTAGAGGTGCGAATCAGAGACAGTGTCCAGGAGCGCCAAGATCCGCACAAGGGCTTTCTGCCTAGTGCCCCCACCCCCACAAATTCGGGGGTGGTATAGGGCACAGCAGGCAAGGGCAGTCCCCCCCACACGCTTGGGGGGGGGCAGGAGGCTGTTTACTCCCATCACAGCCTCTTAATTACCTCGTGTGGGTCGGAGAGATGTTATTGTCAGCCATCTTCCGATGCGCCCCTAGTGGCCACCAGGACAATACTAATACTCTGCTGTGGGCATGGGGACAAGACACTGCTCAGGACAGAACAATGTGTTTAAAAAGAACATCAGCTGCAATGTGCAGAGCTCCCTTTTCCCATTATAACATCTATCAGAACTTAGTTTGCAACCTGGTATCATTGCACCATGTGTCCATTCTGCATGTTAGCTGTTGCTGACTACAAACTGGGAAAACACATAAGGATGTCAGGATATGTGGTGAGTTCTGATAGGTGCTATTGAGCAAGTGGTCTGCTGTCTCATGTCATGTGACCTCCAGATGCTGTATGTTCTCCATGAGGTGTGACAGATATGCACAATAGCCAGTTGTTATGCACATTAGCCGCTCAATTTACACATCCCCTAACATATGCAATTGAACCAAGAGAACGAAACCAAATGAAATGGCAGGCTCCTTTAAGCTGTCTGAGGGGGAGCTACCCCCCCACAGCTTAAAGGACCATGGGTGGGGGAAGGGATTAACCTTGGAGGACCCACTTTCTCTGCGACCAACCTCTGACTTCCTCACTCCATTCCCCAGTGAAAATATCATGAGACTTAGCTTTCTGCAGTACTAGTAATATAATGATTACCATAATATAATGGAAGCAGTGGGAATGATCAACAAATTCTGATGTGTAGCTCCTTGCAAATATTTGTGTGCAATTCATCAACAGTTTAATTAAGTATTCCAACTCTGAACTTAGCTATTTGGAACTACATGCTCAGTAGTTTTTGTTTAGACATGACATAGGACATACATTAGTAAAAAGCAGCTTTCTATATATGTCTTAGTTAGTGTTACTAATTCTTAGTGAAACTTATGAATATATATTCAGTTTTAGTATGGACATAGATTATGGAAATATATATTTTGCATCACACAGAGTTACCAAACACACAGCAATATTAGAATTCAACATAGCATATGGTTCTGAAATCTAAGTTTTGCTCTTCTAATAGTTTTGCTCTTCTACTCTCTACCTATATGTGTGTCTTCAGCTAAATAGCAAACACAAATGCATTGTGGCATTACGGACATACTGCAGTCACATGGAATCACGGTCACTCTGATGCTTCCTGACTTGCTATCAAAAGAACATAATTATCATTACAATGAATCTATAAGTACTGACAACATTAGCTGCTGGATAAAGAATATGAGTTGTAATGAAGTCTACATTAGATGAAAACAGGCCCTTTGGCCTTGAGCTAGTGGAACTAATCCTTTAGCATAAATATCCAGAAAGCTGGGTTGGGAAACAACTAAGTTTCTTTTGGAGCCTCCTATACTATATGCATTATTTTATTTTATTTTTAAAAAGGCCCTGTGTTTCTTCTTGACTCATTAAATAAAATCCTTTAAGGTCATTATATTATCTTTTAAAAAAACTTCCCTCTTTCTGCATTCAACTAAATTGGGATTTTGCACCACCCAGTACCTTAGAAATAGTATCACGATGCAAGTGGACACATTTTTAACACCATACTGCTGGCTAGTGAGCTAGTAAGTTGTAATTCATTTGTATAAAGAGATTGGGATAAACCTTGTCTTGAGAAGGGCATGGATTTTAACAACTTATTACAAAATATCTTCCATTTTAAGCCAGTGAAAGTTCACATCCTCAATCTTGGGAAGTATGGCAGAGAAGCTGTTTTAGCTGATACTTTCTTATACCAGCATCAAAGGCACCCCCACTCTGTTCTCTGTAGTGTGGCTAATGATTTAATTTGCATGCAAATTCCAGATTGAGGCTTCAGATTTTTATTAAATGAAGTGTAAAAGTATTTTTAAATCACAAAATACCCTTAACTTGAGACATGATTCTAGGAAACATAATCTTGTGGAGTACAGGAAAGTTAAGAGGTACCCAATATGTTATACAAATCCAGTGGTTGCTCCCAAAACTGACTGCACTGTCTCCTCCAAAAGTTTCATCTTAACTTGTCATGACAGACCACTGTGACAAACCCTTTGCACTGCCAGGCAGCAACCAGTGATTGTGACATAAGGGCAGGATGCAGTGATGTCACAATATGAGGTTAGTTGTCTGAGGGTAGCCAGTGAGTTAGGGACTGAGTGAGTTAGAGACAGGCTCTGGTGAAAACAGGCTCTGGTGGAGTGAGTGAACGAGACCAATAGTGGGTCCAACGGTCAAGAAGGAGGTTTCTGTGTTTGCTGTAGAAGGAAATGAGTGGCAGGCGGGGCTCATGAACCTGGGAAGGTAGGCCATCTAAGAAAAGGAAAACTCTGGTCCTAAACCTCTGCTGCCTTGCGGGATATCTTTGGGAGGAGAAAAGGCTAAGGAAATTTTCCACTTCCAAATTTTGGACCGAGTGGAGATTTTTCCAAGAAACCCTCTGAAAACATCTTTCTTTCTTTCTTTCTTTCTTTCTTTCTTTCTTTCTTTCTTTCTTTCTTGTTCTTATCAGTGACATTGTCTCCTCTGGTTGTTTCTTTTTTAATGCCATTGGCATAGTTCAGACATAACAGGAAACCACAGTTTCTCACTCTTTGAAAAAGCCACAGCAAGCCAGGGTCTCATATGTTCCCCCTGTATACATCCTCAAGGAGAAAGACTGAAGCATTTGCTTCCGGTTTTAAAGAGGAATCACTTTCCTTTGATGTTCAAATGCAGGAACCTGTAATTTAAGTTCTACTTATTGAGAACAAAGTCACTAAGTATCGGTTCCTGGTTTGCTCACTTAAACTCTAGTTCAAATGTCAAGAAGAAACTATGGTTTGTTTAAAAGCATAAGCTTCTGATATCTTCCTGAGTGCAGAAGAGAGGGAACAATAGTGATAGGGGGAAAGGATAGGGATTTTTGGACACTGTTAAAAATGTTAATGAAAAATCATAACTAGTTTCAGCTTAGCCCTATACATTATTGCTATTTATTATGTTTCTTGACAATGTTGGGATTTTCTCTATTAAAAGGATAGGCATAGCCTCTTTCCTATTTTTATTGGTTTGTTTTGTAAAAGTCAGGTTTTAGCAGAGAAGAGCCCAAAAGCGGAATTTCCACATGTCCTTAAAGGCTCAAGAACTATTTGCATAATTTTAAGAGCAATCCTGTTATTTTTGTGAGACTTGACTTGCGACTTCTAGCATCTGGAGTTGATAAAAGTGATTACGCAGGGGAATAAAGCTGGAATAGGAATACCAAGGAGAAAGAAAGTCCTATTAGCATATTACTAGGGGGTGAGATTAATGAAGGTTAAAAAAATGGCTAAGCTTCTGATCTGTTAATCTGTCTTACAAGAAAAACAATTAAGAAGCCATATCAGACTCGCCATGCTCCCCTTACGTACCTATGTTCCTTTCAGGAATCAATGGGGTAGCACAAATATAACTTCAGGGGAGGAATTTGGCTGTAATTCTTCATGTCTCTTGAGAGCACTTTTTCTCATTAAAGGCAGATTGACAGTGCATAAGCGCAGTCATTTCTATCCATTAATTTCTGCCCCCTGCTTGTGTATGTTGCTTTATTTATTTGAATTCTGAAATTAGCTACATTTGGAATAAACCCTAATATTCCATCAGTGAAGCGTTAGCATTATTATGATACCCTTACTGTGGTAAAAGTAAGAGTTACATGACTCAAAGTAATGCTGTAATATATATAGATCAATCAATCAATCAATCAATCAGCCAACCAACAGACTTAATCATCCTTCCTTAGAGGGAAAAGCTCACTAAAGTAGTATCCAATGAAAAAGTTAATAAGCTCAATAAGAGTGTCAGTTTTTATCAGCAACAGTTTATGTAGCAGTTTCCTGGAAGAGAACTAGTTTCTGCAATTGAGCACTGATGCCTAGAGTCATAAGAGCCAACTCCTAGGGGCTGTGGGGGTTTTGGCCCTCAAAATATAATATTTGATGGGGCTGGGCATTCCCATTCAAATGATGTGTGCACACTGTGTCATGTGATTGATTATGTGGGGGGGGGGCTTACCTGGACCCCCACAATATTGTATTCAACTTTGCACCCCTGCCTGGAGTAAGGTAAAGTAAAGGGACCCTGACCATTAGGTCCAGTCGTGGCCGACTCTGGGGTTGCGGCGCTCATCTCGCTTTATTGGCCGAGGGAGCCGGCGTACAGCTTCCGGGTCATGTGGCCAGCATGACTAAGCCACTTCTGGTGAACCAGAGCAGTGCACGGAAACGCCGTTTACCTTCCCGCCGGAGTACCCGTTTATCTACTTGCACTTTGACGTGCTTTCGAACTGCTAGGTTGGCAGGAGCAGGGACCGAGCAACGGGAGCTCACCCCATCGCGGGGATTCGAACCGCTGACCTTCTGATCAGCAAGTCCTAGGCTCTGTGGTTTAACCCACAGCAACACTCGCGTACCTGCCTGGAGTAGAGAGATCCAATACTCTTCTTGTAGGGTGTTGCAAGGCATCAGCAGAAGCATGGAGTCTGCTTCTTCAGCTCTGTGCAGTCACACATTTGATGCATAGATAGCAGTACCTGCCGGAACCATGAGATGGAAAGCCAGCTGGACAGACCCCAGCCGGAGCGTCTCCCTTCTCAGCCTTGCCGCTGCGGAGATCCATCAGTCATCCTCCTCTGACGTGCGTCTGTGACTCATGCTGGCATGCATGAGCACACGCTACTCAGCAGAGTAAACACACAACAGATCTGGCTCGAGGTGTGGATGCTAGGCTACTTTTATTGTACATAAATCAAGACAAAGAAAACATGGCTTCTTTCCTTGTCATTCTTCTTGGAGAAAGAGAACACAAAAGTAATACAGAGCGGATGTTCTGCTCACGAGACTCCAACAATCTGTGCTGGAATGTAAACAGACATGTGACATGTAACAATCCCACATATCTGCAGCAAGGGTGGAATGGAATTCCCAACAGTACCTGGCACAGACCAATGAAGTCACCATTCATATCTGGTGTGGGTGTTGCAACCCACTCAACACCTATGCACCTGTACAGTGCTCAGGTAGCAGCTCTTGTTCCTCTACTTCCAACTTGTGATACTTTCCTTACTCACTAGCCATGTGGGAACTTCAGTGCTTGTAGAAGATAAAAAGGATGACCCAAGCACTTTTGGGTCCCATAGATTTCATTGAGAGGGTAAAAGACATACTTAAGATACTGTATACACTTACCTAGGAGTAAGTCCCACTGAACTCAGTAGGACCTATTTCTGAGTTGATATACACAGAATTACACTGCAAATCTGTTTACCACAGAAATCTATGGGACTTAAAAATTGCCAGCTCATGTCTCAGAACTGTGGGCTCAGATGAATTAAGAAGTTTGGTTGTTGTGGAGGGAAAACTGGCTGTATTTAGACACCAGAAATGAAGTCTGTGTGGTGACAGATTCAAGTGCTCTGGGCTCACTGAAATCCAGAGCTTGAACTTATTCTACTTTGGGAATAGCTAAATCTACAGTGAAAAGCCTGCTTCCCCTACATTCATTCAGAGAAACAATTCAAGCACGCAGAAATAAGGTATGGTAGGATCTGCTTTGGACCGTATCACTTTAAAATGCAGGTGGAGAATCATGCTTGAATCCCACCCAGGAAAACCATTTAGCACAGTCTCATATTTAAGCAGTTTCTTGGTAGCAACAAGAAATTACATGTAGTGAGATTGCAGAGGAGGGATGAGGTGTTCTGTGTCTCTTCTGTGGTGTCCAGCATGGCAGTCAAGCAAACTGCGAAAGGAGGGAAAGCCCCTCTTCTATGTTCCATGCAGAAATGCAGTGGGCTGCTGTAGGAGAGAAGGAACTCTCTGTTCCTCCTCTGCCAGGCCCCAGCTGGTAACTTTTGTGGGCTTCTCTACAAGGCTGCTTCAGAACACAGAAATTCCCCATCAGGAAGAAGGCCATTCTTCTCTCTGGCATGCTATCTTCCCACAGACAGGGAGGTGTTTTATTTTTGTTTTGATTTTACAGGAATAACTATCCAGACATGTAGTTTTCCACTTGTAGTCTGAGGTGGTACAGCTTGGAACGATTTTGGTATATGTTTTGTCTGCCTGCATGAATCAGCTCTCAGTTTCAACCTGTAAACTTGTAGAGAAGGTTCTTCATAGAGATACTGTAGGGCACCAATGCAGCATCTTTGAAGGGAATGTACCCTAGAGAGACCACTTGCCATAACTCTGATGGTGGCTGCAGTTGCAGCCCAGCATGGCTTCTGAGGAGCCAAGGATTTAAGCAGTCACCCTGCATGGCTGGCTGACGTCAGCACTGACCTTGGCTAGCTGTGGGGGCTAGCACAATTGTTAAAAGTTTTAATGGGCCACTCAGAGGCCCAGAACAGTGGGGGTGCCTCACCTGTGAACCTGGCTGGGCCAGTCTTCAGTCTGGTCTGCTAGTGGGTCATAATGAGCAGGGCATGTATAGGGCCTTGCTGCGGAATTATTCAGCCACTGTTATGTGGGGCGAGGAAGGAATTTGCCTGCAGACATATTGAGCCTGTTTTGCAGGGTGTGGGTAGGCGTGCCTTCCTCTTAGCAATTGTCACAACTTTGGTGGGAAAAGGCATTGGGTTGGACCCTTAGTCAAGAACTTGGGGTACCCCAGTAAAGGGGTCCAAGGGTGGGGTCTGTCCAAAAGCCCAGAGAAGGACTGCCAGGCAACAGAACATCCTTGAAGAATAAGAATAATAATACTTAGTTTTTTTTTCTGGGGGGACATATACGCCTAAACATTTTGTGAATCTTTGTACTTTTGTCCATTTACTGTATTTATTTCCCCCTGATTTGAACTATAAAATGGTGATTTCCTTGAGTCAAAATGAGAGTAACTCTAAACATATATATTTTTTAAAAGCACTAATAATACAGTGGTACATCGGGTTACGAACTCAATTCATTCCAGAGGTCCATTCTTTACCCGAAATCGTTCTTAACCTGAGGCGTGTTTTTGCTAATAGGGCCTCCTGCTGCCACTGCATGATTTCCGTTCTCATTGAGGGGCAAAGTTCTCAACCCGAGGTACTCTTTCCGGGTTAGTGGAGTTTGTAACCCGAACTGATTGTAACCCAAAGTGATTGTAACCCGAAGCGTTTGTAACCCGAGGTACCACTGTAATAATAATGATAATGCTATTATTTAAACCCCGACCATCTGGCTGGGTTTCCCCAGCCACTCTGGATGGCTTACAAGCATATATAAAACATAGTAAAACATCAAACATTAAAAACTTCCCAATACAGGGCTACCTTCTGGCATCCTGGTGGGATTTCCCTGTTAGATCTGCGTCAGTGGAGGATATCCTCTCACCAGGACTGACCCTAATGGATATATCAGTCAGCAATTGGGTTGGCTGATTCAGGACACATACCCAATGCCTATGCCAAATCCAATCTACAACTGTAACTAATAAAGTTGTAGCCATTTTGATTCCACGCTGGTGTCATACCTATAATACATTAATTTTGTTTGTTTCAGCTACAATTTCTAAAGGTTATTCAGTGTTGCATATGGTTCAGAAATGTAACATTAGCTGACGAAGTAGGTTCTGCTCAGTTTGCTTCCCCAAAGAAGATGATAACTCATTCACTGCAACCTAGCATGAAGAAACCACCAAATTGCAGTATTTATCTAGCCATTAATGGCAGAATAAGACAGCTTTTATACACCGACTCAGGCAGTGCTAAAGACAGAAAGAGAGTCCCTGTTCACATGGCTAGCAATGAACTAATTAGCCATCAGAGAAGAGGAAGTCCTCATTGGAATAAATGGATGTGTTTAGGCAGCCGCTAGAGCAGTGTTTGAAATTGCAAATCTAAAATGAAAGCAAAGTTTGCAGTGCATAGTGGGTATTCTGTGAGCCAATACATCCCTGGTTCCTATTTCTTTTTGGTGGCGATTTAGATTTGATGACAGGTTTAGAATCCACTTATAGAAATTGTAAAGAAGAACAAGAGTGGAATAAAGGTTAAGAAAACTATTTTCTGAAATAAAATGCATTGCCGTGTAAAGATTATCTTTTCTATTCATATGAGAAAGTTGCTCTATCAGTGCTATTTTTCTACACAGAAAACTGGTATTTAATACTAGGTGCTGCAGGCATGCATAGTGAATGGATAAATCTCACTTGGCCTTGAACATAAGTAGATTATCTGAAAAGTTATTTCATTTTCCCTTTTATAATATTTCCAGTAACTGCCTAATGTTAGCATTTTTGCATGTATTTACTCCTTATCCCCATTTACTAAACTCCCTTGCCTTTGTATACTTAACTATCATTTTGTTCTCTAGCATCTTTCCAATTGTCAGTGAACATTCTTAATAGTCGGTGCATCGGGCATTGGCATCCATTTCTGACCTCCCTTTTTACAAATACACATGCTTAATAAATTGTACAAGGAATCTCATTCAATGTCTTGGGGAATTATGCAAATGAAAGGCTATATTCTCCTCCCAGTGGGCTCTCATTTGCATATGCGTAACTCATGTCAGCTTGAACTCATAAATCCCCAAGATGAAAATACATCTCTAGTGGATTCTGACAAAAGGCTTTCTTAGAAAATGTTAATTAACTACCCATCAAATTCGGGTCATTTAAAACGATTAAAGGAGGAGGGGAAGGAGTAAATCCATATACTGTTGGCTAGATGCAACTGTGTCTTTTGAATAAAAGATAGTCCATGAGCATTGTAGAGTATCAGCCTTTTTTAGCCACCCTGTAATAATATTGAGCATAGTAACATCTAACAGAAAACTAGTTTAGACTTTACATTTCTTGGCTTACTTAACAGAAATAACTCCTCATGTGTGCAATGTGAGGAGGAACTAAAGTGATTTAGAACTGGCTGTATTGGGGTGGGGTGGGGGGTGGGACTCAGTTCTGAGTGACACCAGCAGCGAAAAGAAGCTAAGGAGATCTGGCTGGTTGCAGTTTTGTATACAGTGGCACCTCAGGTTACAGACACTTCAGGTTACATACGCTTCAGTTACAGACTCCGCTAACCCAGAAATATTTCCTCGGGTTAAGAACTTTGCTTCAGGATGAGAACAAAAATCATGCTCCGGCGGCACAGTGGCAGCAGGAGGCCCCATTAGCTAAAGTGGTGCTTCAGGTTAAGAACAGTTTCAGGTTAAGAACGGACCTCCAGAATGAATTAAGTACTTAACCCAAGGTACCACTGTCTAGCCTGGCGGCGGCGTGCTACTAACCAAAGCTTGTCCCTTCTGATCTAGTCTTTCTGGCTCATTTGCAATCTTAGTATTGCTACAATGTGGGCACTTCAGTGGACATGCCAGAGGGCAGGGGGAACTGTAGGTTGATTGTGGCCGTCCCTGCCCCAACCTACATACAGTATAGTCATTATGAAGATCAGGCTACATCCTAAATATGTAGGATATGTACAGTTGTAAGGCTGTGCATGCAGTGGAAAGGCTGCATGCTCCACTACTGGGGGCTTAGAGTAGGTGGGGATGTGGCTGGTGCCCCCCTCAGGGTGTGTGGCATGCATCCTGGGGGCGCGGTACACTGTGTGTGAGGGCGTGGCGGCATTCTGGGCGCATGATGCGCCGCCTGTGGGGGTGTGGCACCTACCATGTGGGAGGGTGTGTGCGCTGTGCATGTCCGGGGGGGGGCTGCCACGATGGCACCCTACTGGAATAGTGGTGCCGGGGGCATCCGCACCCCCGTTCCTCCGCCAGTGTGTACATGAGGACTTCTCCTATCCCCTCCTCCTCTGACCTGGCCCTGAGAAGGAGATCAGAAGCGGTTCCTAATGTTTTTAACTAACTGCAGCTTAGGGTTAAGGCAAACTATCTTAGTCATAATTACAGTTTACTGAGCGAAGTCAACTTCAAACCAAGGGTTTGTGGCTTGTTTCAATAAGCTCTATTTAAGATTAACCATAGTTTGGGTTTGGAGATAATTCTAATTGTAAATGAAAGTGAAAGTTTCTTATCCTCACAACTGGATTATTGCAGTGCACTCTATGTGGGGCCACCCTTGGGGTTGATCCAGAGGCTGAAGGTGTTGCAGAATGCAGAACCTAGGTTCTTCTGGCGGGGGGCGGGTGAACTATCACTAGCATATAACGCCTTGCTTGCAAAGTTTGCACGGCTGCCAATTTGATTCTGGGCCAACTTTAGGGTGTTGGTACTAACATATTTCTTTCTCCTGCAAACACAGAACACAAGCTACATGAACTTGCTGTCTTCTTTATACAGACAAGATATCAAAGCCATGAAGTGGCTCTTGTGTCTTATGTACACAGATCTGGTGTTTAAATAAGGAGTGGATGTGACCAAATGAATCTAATTACCAACTTCAATATAATTATTTCCCCCTAAATGCTAAGAGATTGTAGGAATTTACTAACATCCCAGTTTAAACTATATTCCAAAATTAATATGTTTTTTTTTAAAAAAAAATGCATAGAAGTCTCTTTTAGTGTCAGGGTGAATACCTTCTCTAGCACCTTGTTATGTTGTAAGATTGTTATTTTCAAAATAATTGATATCATCTATAAAATAATTTCAGTGCTTGAAGTAAGCTAAAGCTAACATAACCCACTGAGCAAGAAAAAACCTTCCAGAATTGTCAGTATGCGCTCCCTTTGCGATGTTTAATAATTTATCAAGCCTTGCTGACCCCTAATTGATTGCAAAAGCCAGCAAGTGTTTTAGAAGTCTCTTCCATTCTATCAAACTAGATGGATGTTTTTTTCCTGTGAAGCAGAATGTAATCACCCAGAAAAAAATCAATCAGCAGCTGTATGTTAGATATGAGTGTAGTACACTTAGGCCTTCATTCGAAATGCCAGTAGGTGGTTGTTAATTGAGTAGTTCCACTGACTTTAATGGGATTATCATATGAGAGTTGGTTGCAGAATCATTCCATGCATTATTCTCATCTTTAAACAGGTAAAAAAGAGTAACACTCACAGCAGTGAAATATTGATATTTCGTAATGCACCAGTTTGTTATATGGGATATAACTGCTGCTGTTTCATGTTGCCACATAAGGTCTTAGCTACTTTAAACACACAAGGATGACTCGTGGATCTCTAACAGTTGGATAAATTAATCAATTTAAAACTGGGTGGTCAGTGAATCACTCAAATAGTAACCTATCAAAGGAACAGAATTTGGTTCTCAAAAGAAAAACTCACACATTCATTTCTGCTTTCTCTCTGCTTCCCAGCAGGACATTTGTCCCATTAACTCCCTCCTCCCTCCCATTTATTTCTTCCAGGGTTTGTTAAGCCACAGTTTCCTGTTACTCCCAAACCATGAAATTATGGTTTAAGGACTGGCTACACACCAGGATTGGAAACTGTGGTTTGATCCTGGTTTGCAAACCAATATTTTATACTGTTTACCTTATGCTGGTCTATGACCATAATAAACTGTTGTTGTTGTTGTTATACCGTTTACCAGTCCAGCCATGAGATAAAATTGTGATTAAATTAGTATTTAACTAAGTATTAAAATACAAATTTTCATGCAGATATTTTTTAAAAAGCTGCAGGTTAATCCAAAACATGACAGGATGGATTTATGAATAGGCACATACAAAATGGAAATGGACCAGAAATAGCCATCCTTACCTGTGTTTCTTTGGCAGTGTTGGGGCCATAGATATGTGACCAGAGCATTTCAGATGCTACAGTGGCCTTGACTTGGTCTAAGTTATGTAGCTGTGCACACACACACACACACACACACACACACACACATATAATGAATTCAGGAGAACAGAGTATGTTACGTACTGTCATATGGCTAAGCTTTTCATTCAATTTCTTTTTGTGGGTTTGGATCAGGCATGATATATAGCCAGTAACCCTAATAGCTTCACAGCAAAGTAATATACAGTGGAGACAGACCTAACTGGGTAGTGTAGCATATAAATTATTTCAACACAATGAGCACACACAGTAAAACTCGAGGGAAAGGGAGTTCAGAGAGGTTCTTCTTCACATTGAAGTAGCATATGATTTAGTGATGCTTAGTTGCTGCAGACCTTGGATATACTCCCTGGTGACCTAGATGCGTGGAAAAGCTGCTTTGTTTTTTGTTTTTGTAAGGATTTGCACAGTTGTTGGTCTCTCAGACTCACTGCCATACCTACCAGCCCTTAACACAAATTATGTGAATGTTCTATTCACTTTTAAGTAAAAGATAAGCACATTAGTTTTCAAAAGCAAGTTCTGCCTCTGGCATATCTTATCACTCACTGGGATTGTTTTGAGAAATGCAATATAATTACTTATTTTCTGTGTATGCCTTCCCATGTACCCCATTGCAGAGTATAGTGTAACATAGCTGCCTGATCCGCTGGGTTACTGAGAAGTCTTCTTGGTGGGGAAGAGAAAGCTGGTTTTATTCACAAGACAAGCATATGGCTAGAATGAAAATGTGGATTCTTCTTCATTTTAATGGAACATTTTATACCAGTTTAGACGCAATCCTAAGTGCGTTTACTCGGGAGTAAGCCCCTTTGAAAACAAGGGACTTATACCTTGGAGTAAATTATTCTTTATTCTTATTAGTATTAGTATTAACTAAACTTATTCCTCAGTTGAAAAATATACATGAATAAATACATTATACCACAGAAAAAAGATGGGGAAATCATATAACTCCAAACAACATATGGGAGACCCCCCCTCCCAGCAAATAGCAGTATGTATAAATATGTATATGCATACATTGTTAAGCTTCTAACCTATTGGAACATAGACTCCTAGAAGTTGAGTAGAGTTGAAAGGGACCCCAGAGGGTCTTTAACCCCCTGCAAGGTAAGGAATATGCAGGTGGTTCATACGGGGATTGAACCCACAACCTTGGTGTTATCAACACCATGCTCTAACCAACTGAGGTATCTGCCGCTGAGGCCATGCTGTGGGGGATTTGAACGGAGTGGAGGCATCCTTCTGTTCAGCTCTGCTGGCTGAGCCAGCCAGCTTCTTTCTGGCCACAAAACATGCAAATGGGCACGATGTTTGCTGGCAGTTTCCCCACTGGCAGAAGTCAGCAGGAACACCCAACGTGAAGCATTCTGACCCCAGCCGGACTCATTGCTGTCACATGGTGGCGTCAGACCTAATCCAGACCCAATCACTGCACCAGCCTGGAGCTGGCTGGCATGGTTATCAGGCCTGATTCCACAATCCTGATTGCATTGTGTTGATTGGTAGGCTGAACAAAATGGCATTTGAGGTTTTTCCAACCATCTCCATGACAGTATGAATCTAGAGGAGGAGCCAGGAGAGTCTGGTTCCACGATCACTTAAAAGTCAGTAATTTGTGGAAAGGTGGAATATACTCAAAAGAAATAAACAGGAAGGAAAAATGGACATAGCTATTCAATGTACTATTTGAAGAGAGTTGAAGCAATCTTTCCTGTCCATTACTGAGCATAATGTCATTCTGAGGACGGAACTGCTTTGAGGTCACATTACAGATAGGAAAGTGATTAAGTAATTTGATTGACATTCACATGGAAAGGTTAGGTTAGGTTCAAGTCCAAAAGGTTTAAAATAGTGCAATATGGCATTTGCTATTGATACACCAACTGAATATTCTTTACTATAAAAATTTTTACTTAACATTTCTGAAGCAATGCAATGAATATTTGTGTTTAATTGCATCTGTGTTTCATCTTTACTTTCTGTCTTTCTTGTAGGAATAATGTCTGATCACCAGTTTGGAAATCAATTCATGTGCAGTGTGGTTGCATCTCACGTAAGCCATCTACCAACAACAAATCTCAGTTTTGTTTGGATTGCCCCACCTGCAGGAACAGGCTGTGTAAATTTTATGTAAGTGTCAAGATACTGTTGCTGATAATGCTAAGGTTCTTTGTAGCATGGCTACAGGAAGTAAAATGCATGTAATTGTTTCAACCATGAATCTCAACATATGTGGAAAGATTTATCTCCAGTGAATATTTGGTATTGGTAAAAAAGCTAAGCTACCAGTCTTACAAATCAAGAGGCAGATTGCCTGTGTCTTGTCTATGATGGGTGGTTCATAGCAGCTGCATGGAGAATGGTCAGTTTTGCTCTAGTATCAATTGTTGCACAACAAGCTACCTTCATTAGTTATATTTATAATTTAATAACACTTGGGGTGGTAACTTTCTTGGCTTACAGAGGAAGCTCGTGACAGTTTTAGTACAGTCTTGGAGATAGTTCAAACACTCATAAATAGCTCTATGTAAAGCCAAATAAAGGAAGTGATCTGACCTAGCGCACCAATTGCTGCCAAGTGAAAATTTGAGTGCAGTGGCTAAAAAATGTACTGCCACACTGCTTGAATTGTTGCCAGGAATTGGCAGACATAGATCTGTAAACACACTGAGTAAGATGATGCTTTTTTTATGCGTCTGTGAGGCCGTGTGGACCAACATATACATTTCTCAGCCAGCCCAGTGTATAGGATGAAACTGCAGACTGAATTTGTCCTAATCAACTGAATTCAATTTGCAGCTTCGTTCTGCAAAAAACAAGTAAAAGGTGAAAGATTTATACGATCTGAAGAGAAACCAGAATGCAGGTGGGCCTCAGTCTTGTTCTCTGCCACCCCACCCCTGCACACTTGCATGCACACACGAGCAGACTTATACACAACCCTCTGTGACAGAAAGGTTTGTTTGCAGGGCAGTTTGGGTCACCAAGTGTTTTTTTTCCTGCCAGCAAATGGTTGACTGTCAACAGTGTCTGATTGGCCAAAGTTCCAGGGGAGGGAAATGATTGGTTTGGAGAGGTTAGACAGGTTTCAGGTTGGGAGAGAGGGTGAAGGGGTTCTGAGGGGAAAAGGAGATACTCACTAAGGAGACTATCCATAGGGAGAGGACAGAGCCTCGCAGCTGGGATAGGGAGACCAGGCTGAGGGTCTGGGGAAGGTATCCAGACAGGAGTGTTCTGGGAGGGCTGAATCTGAGCCAGGAGAGACAGATCCGGTGTCTTCCTGGGTGTCAGTCTAGCCAGGAACGGAGAATTCTTCTAGGTACTTAAGACTCCCAACCCAATAACAAGGAGAGAGGGGATCCCCTGGGTCTGTAATACCATTTATTATACCTCAGGTGTGGGATTGTTAAGAGAGGGGGGTAACTGAGGAAAAATGCCCCTCACTCATGAACCAAAGGATTAAGCTGTGAAGGAAGCAGTATAGTGTTGAAAGTGTGACAGACACTGATTTGAACATTTTACCATCTTTTCTGGAAACCTGAATATTTATCTACCTGAAGTGTGCCGACTGATGTTTAGTTACTGAAGTTTAAGAAGAGTTGTACCTATAATATTGTGTTTAAGCCTGAGACATCTTATAGTTAAAGTAACTAAGTTTAATTCTACCTGAAAGAACTCATTTCCTGACCCACTTTGTGTCAAAAACTCCCTTTGTTTAGTAAAACTTTTCGTATTTGTTTGATCAACTCCTGCCTTAGACTCTAAATCATTTAGTTTTCCCTCACACAAGTCCCCCACTAGATAATATGGGGTAAATTGTAGGAAATCGTGTAATTGGTGTACCGTGAAGTGGTTGCACTAAATTTAATTGAGAGCTGGCCCAACGGCGCCAGGGTGAGAAAGTGCCTTTCCGCTGTCTAACCCTCACCCCTCTTCAGGTCTCTCATGCAGATCTGCTGAATAGGTGGGGTTATTGGCCACTTGTCAAATGACTGATTTGATGACTAGGGCAATTTGCATCTGTCAGGATGCTGATGTCTGCTGTCCGCTGTCTATTATCTCTACATTGTTGTTGTTTTATTTCTGCCGCTGTTACCAAAATTTGTGGAGACTTGTAGCACCAGAACAATTTGCTTGGGGAAACTGGATGAGGCCCCCACACTGAGAGTTAGTCATCCCTGGGATAAATGATGCAGTTGACAATTCTTGTTGTTAGTCCAGTCTTCAGCGTGTTATGAAGTTGGTGCTTTGAATCCTAAACTTGGATTTTCCACTGGCAGAGACCTCCTTATGGGAATTGCATTCTGTTTCTGGTATCCATGCCAGTGTAAAATACACATGAACACTTCCTCCAGAAAGGCTTTGTCAACAGCCTATTACACACTGGCACAATGTGCAAGTGAGTTGTGGTGGATGCCAAATCATGCAAGAAACTTGAAAACTGTTTCAAAGAATTCAAGAGCAACACAGAGTCACTACTGCAGCTCCCTCTTATGTTTGGAACCCTCCAGTATATTGGACGTCCCTAAGTTTTATGCACAAGAATAAAGGTGTTATCCCACTAAACTCCCATTGACTTAATGCATCTATTCACACTAAGGTAACCCAACACTATTATCTTGCCATTGCAGAGAAATGGTGGCTTGCTTGAGTTTATGGTTGAACTCAATAATAAATAAAGGACTTCAGCTCATTCTCTTGGCCACTAGATTACACTAGCATAAGAGATTTCCTCCTCACCTCTATAAAATGACAAGACTTCACTCCCTTTATATTGCTATCCTCCATGTTTTATCAGCTGACAACTTTGTTTTGATCCTCTCCAGCTTGCAAGACTTGGCATAAAACGCAGTAAATCTCTCCTATTAGGATCATCAAATCTACAGATAGCAATTCTTATCTTTTGAGTGACCTGGCTTATGTGGGATGGGGGGGATGACAACATATTCTGCTCTTCATTGGGTGGGTGGGTGGGTGTGTTTTAAGATATATGAATACTTACTTGGTTCTGTTACATTATGCTATATGACAGAGACCTGTATATGCTAAATGATATCACAGTGTACCACTGTGTAAAATAAGAAGTTTTTGTTTACTTCAATACGTGCTCTAGAAACAATCCTGTCTTCACTCATGCAGGCCCGGGTTGTTGTTTTTTCATTTTCTCATTTTACAAACTTATAACGATACAAATTTACACATCCAATTTAAGATACCAAATATTATTATAAACCCCTCTCCTCTTTCTGCAGTTGCTTGTCAAAACATTTCACCACTGCATATACAATTTAAATCTATTTATTATTCGTCTTTTATACTCAATTTTAATTATTTTATTGCTCATTTGCAATTCAATCCTGCTAGCGTTTGAAGCTGTTTATGATAGTTCTTCAGATAATCCTTAAATCTTCCCCATTCTAAGTTAAAAAGTCTCTCTTCTTGATTTCTTATTCTTCCAGTAAGTTTCTCCATTTCTGCATACCATGCAGGTCCAGTTTCCAAGGTGATTTCCAAAGGAACTAGCATGCCTACAACACAGCTGAAAGTGGACATTTCCAGTCTGCCTCCGTGATAGACTGATTGTGCCATAATTACATGGCCAAAAATCACAGCAGTTGGGGGAGATTGTTGTGAGGCCTCTTTCACTCTGTATAGTGCCATCCATTATGCTTGTCAAATTTCATTTTGCTGCTGTAGTGAGGGCATTTCCCTTTCCCGTACCGTACATAGCATGCAAATATAAATATATGCACATTTATTCTATTATTGAAGAACAAAAAGAAACAGGTGCATTGTCAGGGAGCTTGTACCCAGGTGGTGAAATAATGGTTGCTGATAGGTTTATTTTTTATTATTTTTTTAAAGCATAACACCTTCCTTCATTAGACAATACACTCTGTTCTTATGGAATAGCCAGAGAATTTTATGTAACTAACTGCACTGACAATAAAACCACATTATGTGCAAACACAGAGCATTAGTGGAGGGGAAAGGTTCCTCTTAAACAGAATATACTTATGTGTTAGCCACCACAGACAAGCTTAACTTCTCATAATATTAATGATACTGATAAGATTTAAACTCTTAGGCCAAACTGGACAGCAGACATTCATCCAGTAAAACATTTGTGGCCAAAGTAGGTAAAGAAGACAGACGTACTAGAACTAGGGCCGCATTTTATTCAGTCCAGATCTCAGCAGTGGCAAACACTTTGCAGAAGCAATTATAACTCACCCATATTTGCTAGTGATTCCTCATCCAGCCAGGGGTATACACTGCCTCAGTGGAATTGCAATCCCTAGCTGGATTGGGGCATTGGAAAAACTACAACTAACTTCAAAAGCATGTTGAAGCATGTGTGAGAGGAGGAAAACCCTGTTTTCATCTTTTGATTTCCAGTTAGTACCATTTTCTCCTATGTTTTATTTACTATTCAGCATACATCATGGACAGAAATACATGTTGCATCAGGGTAATGAAATCTGTGGTCCTCCATGTTGTTGGGCTCCACACTGGACATGCTGGTGGGAGTTATAATCAAGCACCATCTGGAGGGAAGCGAGTTCCACATCCCTGCATTATACACCCCTTCAATGGCCACTTCCATTCAGGAAAAATGAACATCAGAAGGGGGCAGTTTAGAGTTGGGGAAGAATCAACCTTTCATCCCCTCGCTCTTTTCCATCTGCACCTGTGCCATCCAAGGCACTTCCAGTTACGCCTTCCTGAAGCTACTTGTTCCTAACAGAAGCTGCCATCAGGGTTTTGTTACATGCGTTTCTGTGTAACATTTCACTTGTGCCATTTGAGTGTATTTTGAAGGAATCCTGCAGCCATCCCTGGTTTAAAAAATCCTACCATGCCGTAAACAGTTAAGGTTAGCATCATGTGTAAAAAGTGTTCAGCATAGAGTGAATTATTATCTGGGAAAGTTGAGAGTCATGTTTATCAATGAGACTGAAAAATAAGCCTCCCTGCACTGATACTGGGACGAGAATGACTCTGCTTAGTCTTAACTCACTCTTGATGTTAATTCATCCCCAACCTCTCCACTGACACAGATCACAGGTCTGCTAATTAGTTCCCAGTATTTTGTAATGCTGGTGTTTATTCCTTAAGAACTGAACAGAAGCTACCAAACTGTCCTTGAGAGCTATAAGAAGATAACAGCTTTCAAATACCATGGCCATACCCTGGATTTCATCACCGGGCCTGCCTGCTATTAAGAAAAACTATTAGAAAACTTCAGCACAAATGATAAAAAATAAAGATGAATGGCTGACATTTATCCTTAGAGTCTCTCTAAACAGCATATGCTTCATTAGCTGATAACCATGCTTTTTGATGCTCAACTTGAGCCAAGGAACATTAATTAAACTGCTTTTTGCTTGAGAAAAGTTCATAGGTTATGGCTGTGCAGTGCTTTTTTTTTTTTTTAACCATTCTCTTAATCCTAAATTGCCCGATAATCACTGAATGCCAAGCCTTTATTTTACACTGACCAGACCTGTGCTAAAGACAATCACAGCTACTATAAAAATGTTAAAAGGAGGATAGTGCTAAGATGTGCAGTTGCCACCCCCAAAAAGGAACCATGAATTTAGTTCTATTTTCCCCACCCATTGCAAAATACCTGCTCACCTGGGGCTCCAGAGGGGGTGGCCATTTGATGCCACCCTCCTCCAGAAGTGACAGACACATTGTTTTGAGCAGGCCTTGCCCACATGCCTACTGGAGCATGGGCACAGGGGCTGTGTCCTGCCCACACCTGGGGTATTTAGGAAGGTGACCTGGAACAGACCACCCTCTTGGCTGATTAACACAGAATTTGACTCCCTCCCACCCAGACTGTTACGGACCAGCTTGGTGGGGGAGTGGGCAAGTTGGCGTAAGGACCTTGCTTTGGTTAACTGGGAGGGATTTTCCCAGCTTGCAGGTTTCTGCCTTCCTCATAGCAACCATCACAACTTTGGTGGATACAGCATTGGGCTGAATCCTTAGACATGTGGGTACCCTTGTTAAAGGGGTCCAGGAGTCTACATGGGGACCAATGGGGGAGCTGTATTGGGTTGTGGCACCCTCTGCAGTTGATTGCAACTGCGGTAAGACTGCTGGGAATGTTGACTTTGGAGTCTTGGCTGCAGTTGTCTTCCATGTTCAACACTAAATTACACCTGTATTACTGAGGAAATCTACATAGAACGATCCTTAGTGCTTTTCAATTAGACATTGCTGTTACAGTTTGGTACTTTGTGCTCACATTCGTTTGTCATTGGCAATGATAATGACTCCTAAGCAGAGAGAGGCATGCCATTATACCTTTGAATGTTAAAGCCTCACACTTTAATAAATGACTTCACATATTATGGTTGCAAAAATGATTTCAATTACTTGAAAATTGCCCAAGCAAATTGTGCTTGATATTCTGATGAATTTACTACAGAAAGTCCCATAACTACATTATGGGGAAAATTTCCATTTTTAGTAGTAAATTTCCAGTAGCAATTATATGTTGTGGAAAAATTAATGCCTCATATTTGAAATATTGGCAATATTTAGTCACCAAAGACGACTGCACTTATATTGTTTAGAGCAACATCAGACACCCTGCAGTGAGCCTACAATGAGGGGACCTGTTCTATGACATGTCACGTGCTTATGTACATTGTAAATCATCTTAGCTTTGCTGGCCGCAGATGCTAGCTGTTGTGTTCATATGCAGCTTTAAACCATTGTTTAGTATTATGAGAATGAATCGCAGCAATCCCTGGCCTTCTGAACTTTCCTGTCCCCTGTCCTCTTCTATAGCAGCCACCAAGGAAGAGACTGGAAGTTTTTGCTTCAATTTTGCATTAACCACAGTTGTACCATGTTGTCCAAATCCTAAACTGTAGTTAATCTAACTGTAGCTTGTTGGAATAAATCAGCTTCAGAACCTATTTTATTTTGTGTTACATGTATACATTGCCATAATGTTATAGTAAATCACTTTTGGGGGCCACAAAATGCAGTATGTAATTCTTATTAGGAAGTACTGATGTTATATAGGTTTATATAACGTAAAAAATCACTATAGGTGCTTTTTACAACAATAAAACTA
Organism: Podarcis pityusensis; assembly: GCF_964106645.2. Taxonomy (NCBI): domain Eukaryota; kingdom Metazoa; phylum Chordata; class Lepidosauria; order Squamata; family Lacertidae; genus Podarcis; species Podarcis pityusensis. Next base: position 69,525,952 of record NC_138035.1, read on the forward strand.
AAAGCAAAACTAAAAACCTTGTTAACCAGGAGAGAACTTGGAAAACATATTAGGTGTTCCAACCCCCCATCATAATTTCCTAAGAAAGCTTATAAATACGAAGAACAATTTACCCTTAACTGATAGGATCTTCCCCAATACAGTGGTGCCCCGCAAGACGAATGCCTCGCAAGATGAAAAACTCGCTAGACGAAAGGGTTTTGCGTTTTTTGAGTCGTTCCGCAAGACGAATTTCCCTATGGGCTTGCTTCGCAAGACGAAACGTCTTGCGAGTTCTTGCGAGTTTGTTTCCTTTTTCTTAAAGCCGCTAAGTCGCTAAGCCGTTAATAGCCGCTAAGCCGCTAATAGCCGCTAAGCCGCTAAGCCGCTAATAGCCGTGCTTCGCAAGACGAAAAAACCGCAAGACGAAGAGACTCACGGAACGGATTAATTTCGTCTTGCAAGGCACCACTGTATCTCCAATTTCTGTGTTCTGGGGAATCTAAGCATTGCTAAGAAGCTTTCTATGAGTTTCTCATTGAGATGTTTACTAATAAGTAGATAGGTTTCTCTGAAAGAAATCTTGGACATCACAGCTGTTCCTCCCTACAATGCACAGCCATGAGGTGTGTTCTAAGGACACACTCACAGGTTTTATGGGACAATGATAAGGCCCAGCTAGTGCTCCGAACGAAGTGGGCTTATGCTATGCCCTATGCTTTGAATTCTCTATGACACTTTAAGGATTCAGCTCCACAGAAACTGTTGAGAGAATAAATAAAAAGAACAGTTGCTTTCCTCATCTGACAAGCTGATTCAGAAAGTGTTCTCTGAAGGTAGGGCAGCAGTCTGCAAGCTTTGTATCTGAATTTATGCATCCCAGATCCACTGCAGGGCACCTAGGCCTCTGCTGTGGCATGCAAATTATATATAATGAAAGCAAAAGGTGCCAAATTGGTGTCAAGCATAGGACATCCATCTCTGTTTTGTTTATTTTAAAATGTAAGTATCATGCAAGACCATCTCACAACAAGAGGTGCAGACTCTGATACCTTCTGAACCTTTAAAATTGCTTTTAAGGCTGAATTTATGGGATAAGTATACTATTGTTCTATTTATTTGTTTTTATCGTATTTTCATTTTATGACTGGATGAACCACTTTGGATGATGGTGGTTGTTTTGAAATTTAAAAAGTGGTATACAGTACAAATTCTTTTAAATTAAATAAAAATACATAAAAATCAGCAAGGGTAATTTTCCCATGAAAACATGTGGTTGTTTTCTGCATCTCATACTGTATATATTTCAGTGGGAGAGTGTGAGAGTGCTAAGCACATGCTTAACTTCCTTGTTGAAATACAATTTAACTGCTTAGCTGAATTACCGTATACTAAAATTTTGTGCCAGGGAAGTTAATATAGAATGGTAGGAAATGTCTATAACACTAGCTTGCAAACCTGCAATGAACCCATGATGCACAAGAGCAACAGTCTGGTCAGATCTTGGGCAGGGAAAGGGGAAAACCAAGTATTCATTTCCAATTTGCTCATGTCACTGTAACTTTCCAATAATAGAGTCCTCGTGTTGCTAACATGTTTTTTTGAGGATTTCAGATACTCTCTTCCAGATATGTAATTTACGTGTCTGTGTCTCAGATTGTTTCTGGTGGAGGACAACTGTGCCTACAGATATATCTGTGCAAACAGTATGTAATTCAAATAGAGAGGCTTAAAACATTTATAGAAACATCCAGCAAGATTACATAGTCTGTTTAGATACTTTTGACTGTGGCAGAAAAGTGACATGCTGTCTGAACACACCACATTTTCGTGGTAAACCACTGAGTTAGAATGTCTCTTCAGTTTGTTAAAAATAGCAAGGTGAATATCCCATTGGAGAATTATGTAAAGACTGATGTACTGCGCTTAATATCTCACATATCAGACATGGTCGAGCTCAGATTTGCCCGAGCTCTATTGAGCTGGCAGTGATAGGTTGGAATCCAGGAGAACTCCCAGATTACAAACTCTTCCTTCAGGGGAAGCGCAACCTCTCACAGAACAGGTTGTGCACCTAATTCCTGGGCCGCCCTGGGTGGGAAGAAAGGGGGAGCAGAAAAATTATTTTTGCAGCCTTGTTTAATCTTGCACCTTTCTAAAATTTATTTATTGGTGTGTGTGTTTTCTTTTTGTAAATCTACTGAAGAATAATATATACTCTCCCTTCTTCTGATAGAAAATGCTCTGGGGGGAATAGGGGGTTGTGGAGGGTCATTTGTGGGAGAATGAGATTTGTCCCTGTTTTCATCTGAGGAATGTTGGAGGGTATGTTACAGCGTTACATAACAGATTGCCAAAGTCATGTTCGTATCAATAAACATTTTAAGAATATTTGCAGCCATTTGAAAAACATCATACATAGAGAGAAAATTGCATATTTCTGTATTCATTCAGAACAATGGTGAATTAACCATCTGGTTTAAGAATCTGCTGCAAGAGGCGGGGGGGGGGAGCCACTGCTTGGCACTGACCCCCACAAGAAGTGTAGAGCCAAGCATTCCAGACAACAAGCACACATTGATTGCAGCCAGAACGAGTGACTGTGTTTGCAAGTTTTAAAATATTTTATTTCAATGCCCAAAAGTCATTTGGACTCAAAACACGGGCCCCATCTCTGTGGCTGCCGCATGCATCCAATCATCATAAAGGATAACACCATTTTCTTTGATCATATGATGCCAGAGTGAAACCCTTGCTGAAGTTTCTTTCCTTTGTGCAGCTACAGTTCTAAATCATCTGTCATGCATAGTAGCAGGAGGTTGGTTTTATTAGTAGCCTTTGGGTAGTTGGAAGATGTTCAGAGTGTTTCTGTGTAGGATCCAGTCATGTTTTTAATAAAAAGAGAATGGAATTAAATCAGTTCCTACTAGCAGTATCTAATAATAAATTCCTTTTAAAGAAACTGTTCTTTATCACATGCTCATCTGAATAATTTTTTTTTAAAAAATGAATTTTGTTTTATCTCTTCTTCTCCCTTGAGACACGTACATGTTGCTTTGTATGTGCCACCATTAGCTTATAGCACACTAAAATGTAACCCTGAAATATATTTCAGAGTAAAAACTAAAAACATAAACCCTGACATCCTTCAATGAAGCACCCATTCATCTCCAAAAATACCCAGAGTACATCCATGGATGTATCATGGATTGTTTTTGAATGCTTCGCAGTGTAGAGGTGAAAGATCACCCTTCTCTGCAGGCGAGTCCAGGGAATTGTGCCAGAATGGAAACCTAACAGGGACCAGGCAAACTTATACCACTAACTTAGGTGGAATGTGTCAGAAAGAGAGAGGTGTCTGATGAGTCTGGGGAAAGCTTGGGCAGAATCTAGCAGGTAACCCATGGAGTTCAGAAGCAAAATAGCTTTGTTTGGCTGGCTCTGAAGCTTACTACTTCTTAGAACCCTGTGCTTGTTGGCAGATCAGTGCAGCAAAGGTAGTGTGATTGATATTAGGAGCCTTGCCTTAGAAGCAAAAAATAAGATGCAACAGATAATGCAGCTTTGTACAAGAGAATTTAAGTGAATTACGTTGCAAATGTAAACTGATAATTTCCTAGATCCCTTTGAATGTTTATTGTCATAAGATGTTTGTTATAATGAAAATCAATTAAAAATTATAAAAAAGAAAAAAAAGAAAAAAAATGTTATAGGCCAGTCTTACGAACTACCAGGACAGCCTTAAACCAAATAGCGCCCCAGGCAAGGAGTGCATGTGACATCCCCGTCTTCATTGGTTCAACTTCAAATACCTGTTTTATTGCACTTCTTGTGCACTTCACCACTTTGATATATAGTACGCATGCACAGTTTATCTCTGTCATATAGGATGCTGTAAATTTTCCTGTGAATTAAAAGCTCCCTGCTGGTGTTAAAGCAATGCCGGTTGTGCAAGTCTGTGGTGCCAGCTTTAGAAGTGAAGATGAACTATTTGTGTTATTTATTTCAGCTGTTGAGCAGTTATAACAACTCTCCCCCTCAGTGAAGCCCTCAGTTACTGCTATGTATATATATGCATGCATACCACTAGATACAGACCTACCCCCCCATACACCCACCGTGTATACAAGCACACCTGTAGGAACACACTGTATGTTTCCCTCCTTCCCTCCCTCCCTTTCACACACATCAATGCACACTCACAGACACTCACACATGCTCATTCATGCACAAGCACTTGAGGAACTGCAGAAATGCACACACAAAAGCAGCATTTCCATCCCTCCCCACTCCAGTGCTGGAGTAACGGTGAGTGGAAATGCTGTCTATTAGTCTTATAGAATAGATAGCGTTTATCTCCAGCCTTAGCACTGTGGTGTTTAGGGTTAAAGGTTAAGGTCAGAGAGAAAAGATCCCTCTGCTCTTCAGAAATTTATTGGATGCTTTCTGCAGGTTATCCACCCCTGGCTTATATCAGTCAGCTAGATAACACACACGAAAAACCCCACACTGTTTGGGTGTTGTTCTGTGACATAATATCTAGGAATTTTCATAATTTGCTGCTGATAACAGGGTGAATTTAGCTTTAATCAACCCTGACTGTCAAAAAACAACTCAATAAGTAAGCATTATGCAGTTATTGTTTCTGTAATAAAATTCTTGTTCCCACCAGTAACAAAATTCTTGTTCCCACTAATAATTCAACAGGTGATTAGGTCTGTCTAAATGCCACTCTTTACAAAATGTTGACAAACAATTGTATTCTTTTAAATTTATCTATACCTTGTGAATAATTAAAACTATATCATTTCTGTTCTTTTAAAAAAAACTAAACTAAAAGGAACAACACTTGACTAGATTTTTTTCCATTAACTTACTAATTGGAGGTCAAATTTTGGCTATTTCCTACCCAAGGCCTTAATCTAATCTAAAAAAAAAAAAAGCACTTTCTACATTTCACCCGAGCCTTATCAACATGAGTGTTTATGGAATTTTCTAAACAAATTAGTTAGAAGAAACTTACACATGTCAAGGAACAACACCCCCAGTGCCTCAACATGTTAAACAAAGATAAAATATGGTAAGCATTTCCTTATGATGCCACATAGATGGCCAACTGACTTCTGCAAATAGCTGAAATTGTTAGCAGTGTAAGTGAATGGTAACTTTAATCTCAACAAAAGTGAGAGTGCTCCTAGCAAGTTACACATAGAGGCACTAGCTCTCATGTTCAGGGAATGATCTGCTTATTTGCGGGTTAGCTGGGTCGTGATCTTGGCTGAACCATGGCTATTTTGTTCTGACAGATGATTCAGAGGAGGAGGAGGAGCGTGAGGCTGCAGGCACCAGGGTGCACTCCCCTAGCCAGAAGCACATACCCTCCAAAATTTCTCTGATGAAAATAGAGACATCCTATTCCATAATGATAATTTTACTATTTATACCCCACACATCTTACTGGGTTGCCCCAGCCATGCTGGGCAGCTTCCTACATACTGTATTTTTCGCTCTATAACACGCACCTGACCATAACACGCACATAGTTTTTAGAGGAGGAAAACAAGAAAAAAAATATTCTAAACGAAACAGTGGATGTATGATTTTTGTGGTTCATGCTGTGGCCACAGACATGTGATCTGACAGTGAGTTTGGGGTAGCCCAATGCAAAAATCCTGAGGATCCATGTGGATTCGTGCTTTGTAACCACATTTTTGCACCACTGCGGCCCCAGGCAACAGTGGGTACATGATTTTTTGGGTGCAAGCTGTAGCCATGGACATGCTATGTGATCTGTTGGTGAATTTGGGGTGACCCAGTGCAAAAATCCTGAGGATCCATGTGGATCCGTGCTTTGTAACCACGTTTTAAGTGGGGAGGGAAGGAAAAGCACTCAAGGGACAAGGAACACGTGTGGGGTGGGTGGAGAAGGATGCTGTTAATAATGCAGAAGAGGGGTATAAGAGGAGAAGGCTCCTCTCCTCTCCCGCTTTGCTACTTTAAAGCAAGCAGGCTCTCTGTCCCTCTCTCCTCCCCACTCAGCGGCTCTTCTCCTGCTTTGCTGTTTCAAAGCGAGGCACGGAGGAGGGAAGGAAGGGGAACCATGGATCCTCTGCTCACGACTGCAGCAGATCCCCCCGCCATCCGTAGGCATTCGCTCCATAACACGCACAGACATTTCCCCTTACTTTCTAGGAGGAAAAAAGTGAGTGTTATGGTGCAAAAAATACGGTATGTAAAAACATAATTAAACATTAAGCATTTTTTAAAAAAGAAAACCAAACCCTTCCCTATATAGGATTGCCTTCAGACAGCTCAGGGGTTGGATAAGGCCATGCCTTCCAACATTTCTCCAATGAAAATAGGGACATCCTAAGAAAAAGCAGGCCATTCCATGATCAAACCAGAGACCGTGATGGCTTCTCTAAATCAGGGACTCCCCTGGAAAATAGGGATACGTGGAGAGTCTGGGAGCAGCAAATAAAGCCTGGATGGATATACAGGCTTACCCCCAGGCAAAGACTTACTGCAAAGTCCTACTCATAAAAAGAGATGGTGGTGGAGAGAAGAACAAGAAATGGCAGGAGCTTGCGGGGAGGCTGTCTGTGAGAGTCAAAGGAGAGACTGAGCAGGATAGATCATTTGAGTTATCTGAACAAGCTTAAAAGATTGTGAATGTTTCTCAGTCCTATTCCCTCTAGTTGTTAGGGTTTAGTCGGAAAGATGATTCTGCTGGAGAGTGCCTGGGGAATACTCGCCACACCCCAAAGAGAGATGGTTAGTAGAGAGTATTTCTGACCAAGAATAAAATCTGGAGTGCTCTTCCATTCTGGTTATTACCAGGCTTTGTCCAACAACCACAGTGGTTGCTTTAGCTTTCCATCAAACCTGGCAATATAGTACTTAACATGTCTGTGGATCAAAATTGGATGAAAAATTGCCATTGCTCTTTGCCAAAGCCATTTGCTGCACATTTTATGGGCCTCAAGATGCCATTTGTAGCATGTGATAACACAGCCAACTGAAGCATCTGCCTGGAAAGAGATTACTTTAATTATGGGCTCAATGTCTTGTTTTTCTGCAAGTGATCCCTAGAGAGCAGCTTATTGCTAGATGAGAGGTGCTATCGTGCACATTAAAACCTGCAAGCTCAAATCCAGAGGTTGCAAAATTGAGGGAAGTACTTTTTAAAACCTCCATGCTTGCAATCTGGTTGCTTTACACCCTCACAAAACCCCACACCACCTCAAGAAAACACTTTAAATGAAAAATAATAGTGGTGCTCCTGTCCTAACTAGTTTAGTTTGTGACGATCAAATGAAACTGACAGAAGACCAAAGGCTTACACTTGTGTTTCATACATACACTGAGGGCATGTTTATATAAGTGGCAGATAATGGCAGGCTGTGTTCAGTTTGGCTTGGGATTTGTACAAGTCAGGTTTTGTTATCTGTTGAGCCTGAACTAATGCAGCCTTCACAGAGGTCTTGATAGCTTTAATGGTTTATTAATGTGTGTGTGTGTGTGTGTGTGTGTGTGTGTGTAGTCTTTGCAGGGCTCTTAATATAGGTGTGCTGCAAGCTTCTCCTAGGCTTGTTGGGGAATCCTTTTCCAACTTGAAAGCTATTTTCTCTTCTGGGCAACCTTAGCAGGGATGAAATACCAGTGGTGGGTGTGGCCAGAGACAAAAGTAGGAGGAGCAACAACTGAAAATTTCACCTCTGTGCTGCAGACTGTTTTCTACACCCACCCAGGCAAGGAATAGGCTTTATCAGAGTTTGAGGACACATTCCAGCCAGGCAGAAACACTCGAGGCCTAGGAAGATGCTCCGGGGCTGGGGAGAATCACAAGATCTAAATAGAGATGCTTGAAGGGTTGCATTTTGCTCCCAGGCCTGATGCTCCCTAGCCCTGTCCCAGGGGAGGCATAGTTGTGGTTAATAGGGCAAAGCACTGGGGTTTGCACAGCACACAGGTAGCTTATAAAGTCTCCTGGAGGGAAATCTCTGAAATACGGGCTGGTTGTGGCTTCATATAAACATGGATTCATTTTGCACTTGGCAAAGAACGTGGCGTCCTAAAAACTTCAGTTTGAACATGATAAATGTAAAGCTGAATAATATAATATAATATAATATAATATAATATAATATAATATAACTATACCTTAATCTCTGAAGGCTGAAAAAAAGCTATGTAATGTTAGGCAGAAACTGGAACATGATAGCCCAGAACTCTCAAACTCACTCTTCCTTATCTTATTTCACTACTTCCCCCTTATTGCCAATTTGTTCTGATGTGCACATGGAACATTTGTTTATTCAAACTGTCCATTAATTTAAATGGAAGAGCAACTCTTCACCTATAAAGGAAGAGGTATGCATGGCTGCATGCTCCATTAAAATTAATAATAAATTACTAGCAGGAAAGTGAAATCTATGGACACATCAGAATACCTAAACCCATTTCCCCTAGCTGCCTAAAGTTCCTTAATCTGCACGATCTATTGCAACTTTAGAATTTGTATGAAATTGGTGTAGGGTGAAGAGAAGCGTTTTTGTGTGTGATGAGTCTCTTAAAAATATTTGGTAAAGATATTTTATCTGAGTATCTTGCATGCATCAGCCTGAGATCTATGAGCTCTGCAAGGAAAACACCCCAAATAGGTATTCTTACTCCACAGAAAACTGTCCAAGGTTTGTGCAGCCATTTCATTTCATGTAATTCAAAATACATACTACAAGACTTCAAAACTACATGGTAATGCTATTGAGTTTTTTGTTTAAATGTTTGAAAACATTCATAGCTATCTATCAGTGTAGTTGAGTTAAGGAGAACATAGGTCCAAGCTGTTCTTGTCTGCTCGTTGTAACATGTAAAACTCCTCATCCTTCCACATTGGTTTTCTGTAATCATGATAAATTGATCATAATGAATTCATTTACTATTAATGTGACTGTCAGGTTTGCTTCCAAGATGTTCTGTATAAAATGGCATTGATTTAACATTATTTAATGAATAGCACTTGTTTTAATCTGTCCTTGTTAATTTAAGAAGCAAGGAAGGTTGTCAGCAGCTGTGAATGCAAAAGGTGTTTATCACAGCCTTGCAGATAAGTACAAATAATTTAGTGCTTCACAATAGGGATGTCATTATTAAAAAAAACAACTTAGATTTTCTGGAGCGGCAGTAGCAAGCCCCTTGCCAAAATGCTTAGCCTTTGTTTCCTAACAAACTAGATATGATCCTCTCAAAACTAGGAACGATAATCAAGTAATAGCAAACCACCATAATCAACCACTCCTAGAACAACATCTTGACTCCCCATTTGTGGAATGCCTTCATCTTACAAATATAACCGAAGCTGATGTTATTGTTTCAGCACCAGGTTAGAATCCAGGCATTTTAAGTTTGCAAAATTGGCAATTGTTTAACTTGCTTAGTTGTTTTTAGTTGCCTCTACTTGTTTTAGATAGTATGTTTTATAGTTGTTTATTTTATTATTTTAGTTGACGTTGTTGTTTGTTGTTGTTGTTTATTCATTTATATCCCACCATTCTCAGGCATGGGCACAAACCATTGAGTCCCTGGATTCCTTTAACGGAATACCCTTCACATAGGGATGACGAGAGCGTTCTCCCATCCCTATAACCTGAACCAAAGCCTATTCACAACCTTACAAGTTGTGACGATTTGCTACGCGGCAGGCAAAACCCAAATGGCAACAGCCAATCAGCCAAGTGGGGAAAATTCCTGCCGTGCCCCTGTCCCAATGACAGATGACACACGACGGCATAGCAAGGTCAAATGCAAAGCCGTAAAAGTAGAAGAGAGGTGGGCGGGTGTTCCGAATGCATGCGCCGAAAGAGGAAGCTCTGGGTCACTTGCATGGGCATAAATAGGTCCCTCAAACAGTTTGGACTGCGTCCCATTGGCCAGATTGCACCCAGCTATGAGGGACCTACCAATTGGGTGTTGTGGCTGACCAATCATACCCACCCACAACACAGGGTGTCGGTTTCCGGGTCTCACCGCAATACGTGCCCTCTTTAAGGGAGGACCCGATTTATTAAAAAAAACCAGCCCTTTCATTAAATGCAGTCAGTTCCTGAAAGTCTGTTGGAATGAGAAAGTCTTCACCTGCTAGCAGAAAAACAACAAGGAGGGAGCCAGTCTAGCTTCAGATGATGATTGCAGGGTCCAAGTTGGTTCATATGAAGAGAGGCAACCATTGAGGTATTGTGGTCCTGAGCTATTTAAGGCTTTATAAGACAGAACCAGTACTTTGAATAGGACCTGGAAACAAGTTGGTAGCTAGTGCAGTCAGGCCAGGATCCATGTAATATGCTCAAGTCGACTTGCCCCAGCGAGCAACCCGGCCACTGAATTCTGCACCAGCTGAAGCTTCTAAACCATCTTCAGAGGCAGCCCCTCGTATAATGAGTTGCAGTAATCTAACCTAGAGGTTACCAGAGCATAGACAACAGAAGTTAGGCTATTCCTGCTCTGATAGGGTTGCAGCTGGGCCACCAGCCGAAGCTGATGGAAGGCACTCTGTGCCACTGAGGCCATCTGAGCCTTAAGGGACAGCAGTGGATCCAGAATAACCCTCCAAGCTGCATATCCCACCTACAGATTGAAGTTGTGTTTTATACCCGTCCTGCTCTGTAGATTCTTTCATAAACCCACATTCATTACAGCATCAGGAAGAAATCTACCTTTGATCTTCTCCCTTCTTGGGATATGGAGAAAACACCTAAGAATAGAGTGTTTTCCTATGTACTGCATCTGGTAGCAGAATGACTCCTCAGATTATGCTGAAGATGTATAGAACAAAGACTTGTGTATTCTTCCCCCCTCCTTAGAATATTATGCTTATATATGAGCAAACCATGAAACTGAAAAGTGCATGTTACCTTCTGGCAGAGTAGCTTACAGGAGCACTGCAATGTTCTATGCACTACTTAGCTTATTAATGGTCTCTTTCTATGTTGTTGCCCAGGCATTGGCTTTTTATTTCTGCTGACCATAGCAGACTGACCTTTCTCTTACAATTATTGTCCATAGCCTCCTGGGGCTGGCAATGCTCAAAAGGTCACAGATATTTTTAGCTGAAACTTCCACTGTGCTTTAAATAGCAGAAACAATTAAATACTTGTAAATAGTCTTCCTTTGTTGTTTTAATACATTGAAGTGCATTTTAAGGAATCTCATCACAAAGGCAGCATACAGAGGACTCTAGATCAGTGGTTCCCAACCCTTTTATGGCCCCAGCTAAGCATCTTTAAAATCCTGGTGTCCCTCCCCCTGTGACATATAATTCTTATTATTCAAAAAGTGAACTCCTATTCATGTGGAGGAAGCCTAAAAGGCCATTTACTGTTAATAACTCATTCTAGAATTGCCCCCCTTAAAAATAAAATTGCCCCCCTGCGGGGCGTGTGCCCCAAGTTGGGAACCACGGCTCTAGACTATCCTTCCCAGAGACTGTGGCATTCGGCTTTTAAGGCAGTTCCATACATCAGAAGCATTCGCTTCTATTTGCATCTTATTGTGAGCCTGGAACTGTGCTTAGTCTTAATTATGGTTTAGGGCAGTGGTAGTGGCAGGAGAGAATGGCAAGTGTGGCGGGCAGATTCAAGGACAATCAAAGAAACATGTAAACATTTCGGTGTAGTATTGTAGTCTCGCCAGAGTGGTGCTTGCTCTAGTTATCTCTCGCTTGGACTACAGCAATGCGCTCTATGTGGGGCTACCTTTGAAGGTGACCCGGAAACTACAGCTAATCCAGAATGCGGCAGCTAGACTGGTGACTGGGAGCGGCCGCCAAGACCACATAACACCGGTCTTGAAATTGGCTCCCAGTACGTTTCCGAGCACAATTCAAAGTGTTGGTGCTGACCTTTAAAGCCCTAAATGGCCTTGGCCCAGTATACCTGAAGGAGCGTCTCCACCCCCATCGTTCTGCCCAGGCACTGAGGTCCAGTGCCGAGGGCCTTCTGGCAATTCCCTCACTGCGAGAAGCCAAGTTACAGGGAACCAGGCAGAGGGCCTTCTCGGTAGTGGCACCCGCCCTGTGGAATGCCCTCCCACCAGATGTCAAAGAGAAAAACAATTACCAGACTTTTAGAAGACATCTGAAGGCAGCACTGTTTAGGGAAGCTTTTAATGTTTAATAGACTATTGTATTTTAATATTTTGGTGGAAGCCGCCCAGAGTGGCTGGGAAAACCCGGCCAGATGGGCGGGGTATAAATAATAAATTATTATTATTATTATTATTATTATTATTATTATTATTATCATTATTATTATTATACAGTATAGTGTCTTTTTTAAAAAAAACCTGCAGATTATGGATAGATATATTTTCAAAATGAGAGCAAGAGCATCAAGTGTGATACTGAGGACAATAACTTGTTGTTTTTCCCAATGTATTTCATATCAATTTTTTTAAAAAATGGCGTGGGCCAAGCAAATTTATATTCTGAAAGTGTAGTCCAGAGTGAAAAGTTTGAGAACCACTGGTTTAGAGAAACAAGCTAGCACAGGAAAATACAGTTTGAAATTTGCTTGTTTCCCTAAAACAGGTGTGGGGAACCTTTAAATCTCCAGTTATTGCTTGATGACAGCTTCCATCTTCCTTGACAAGGGCGGTGCTTCACCTCCAGTGGCAGATCTCACCTCCTCCTGCCCCCGCTGTTGCACTGCTGCCAACCTCGCCATGACTTTGCCCATGCTCACGCGACTGCCGCCACCGCCCCTTTGCCCTCACTGCTAATGCTAAGCCCCTGCTGCTGCCACAGTGTTGTTGAGGCAGCACAGGTGCAGCTGCAGCCAACGGTGCAGTTGCAGTGGTGGGGCCAGTGACAGTGTGGTAGCAGGGAGGGGGCGTGGATCTGGGAGGGGGGTGTGTTGGCAGCACAGAGCATTGGTGGGGTGTTTTGCCTACAGTGGCAAAATGTCCCAGGCTCCCCATGAACCATGACCATTGAATGTGCTGGCTGGGGCTGCTAGAAAGTGGAGTCTAACATAATCTGGAGGGCCACAGTTTCCCCACTCCTGTGCTAAATCATAGTTGAAACAAACCACAAGTTATCTGTGTTCAAACAACAACAACAACAGGTGAAAAGAGAAACGAAAGCTTCCAATCTGCTTTTGCACACTGGAGAAGGTGAGAGGTTGGAGGAGTTTGTAATGATAGCCTAACAAGCTCTTAACTTAATTAGCAAAGCAAATGGCAATATCATAATGCCTTTTATGTTTCTGCATTCCTGCAAATTAACTCTTACTAAGAGAACTCTTGCCAAAGGCTGAAAGCAGTTTTAGCTACAATTGGGCAGTGTGCAAGAGAGAATCTTCAGCAGCTGAAAGTTGAAAGTTTGAAGTTGTGTATTGACAATAAGAGACCATATGGACAAGTTGTACCAGCCATATTGTCAAAACAATAATGCTAACAATAGCACTCTTCAGTGAATGTCTTGCTTTTATTCACTAAAAATGTAACAGGTATATGGAAAAACAATATAAACTGAAGGCTGTTTTTATGGTTTTGTATTTCAGAATGTTGAGTTTTACAAGCAAAGTACAGGAATAGTTGAACCATACTGTATTTCAAATGCCTGTGTATAATGCAACAGCTACAATTTCTTCTTGTTTTTTAAAGTAATTCATTGTTTAGCATCAACGGCAGATTTTGAGAATTGGGTAGCCTAACTATAGCTTCCTATTGACCAGCTGTATAAACTATAGCTGATTTGCATCAACTGGAAAATCTGCCTCACTCTGCATTAATATTTTAACCTATTTTAGTACAGGTTGAGGTCCAAGTCATATTGGCTGGATATAAGCATAAGGATAAATATATGAAGTTTGGCCATTGATCCACGTACTCAAGTATCACATATTTTGGCTGGCAGGAACACTCCAATGCCTTATACGGAGGCCTTACACCAACGCCAGTATCTAAGATCCTTTAATTGGTGATTGAACTCGGGATTTTATTAATGTAAAGCATTTTCTGCACCACCGTGCTATGGGTTCTACAAGGAATTTTTTTTAAGTTTAGATAACAGTCGCTTTTCTTCTTTCAGAAAGTTTGCTAGATCTGTATGTTGATGAATTGCTCCATAGCTGTCAATCATTGGACAAATGAGATCAGTGACTATAGCCCTAGATATCTTCAAGCAGGCAAGGCACTTCAAGAAGGTCAAAACTCTGGAGTTCAACTGAAATCTTTTTTCCTTTTCTGGTCCCACCTCCTTAACGCAGAGTAGAGTACCTTAAAGTAGTGGTCCTCTGGCCTAGAGCATGGCATTGCATCACCTGTCAGTCAGCTCCTTCTTCAGCTGTGGCCTGCGCTGGTGAGCAGGCTCTTGTAAGCATTAGGCCCCTGTGTAAGAGGGGACTTTCCTCAGAGGAATTTGTTTCAGTGAGTACTGTCTCCAGGGGCCTCTCATGCAAAGAGCTCCTGGCTGGCTCCAGCTCAGTGTCATGGTTTGGATTCAGTACTTTAGTCGCTTGCCCCTATGGTCTTCCTGGTATAGCTGATTCCTCTCTCTCTGCCAGTGTCCTGGCTGTGTTAGAGAGTGGCTGGATGAGGAAGAGTGGTGGGAGCTGCCCGTGCAAGAGCTCCCCATGAAGGGCACAGAAGATGACTTAGATCCTGGATCCTGGTCGTGGGGTACCATCTGCACCTCAGAGGAGGGGACAAGAGGGGAGGTACTAGATGCAGGAAGCATGAGGGATGATGGAGAGGCAGAATCAGTCAAGTGGCCCAGCACAGGGCAGGGTGATGAGGTTTCCAGTTTGGATGCAAGTTCTGACAGAGTGGAGCCAGACCCTGCATCTCTCCCGCAGCACCAACAGAACAGCCTCTCTGCTGGCCCCACCGACTCCCAGAATGCAAAGGATGTTACATGTTGCTGAGAAACGGGCCAGACAGGCACAGAGAGAGGCTCATTTCGTTTGCCATAGCAGAAGATTACATGGGATGAGCCCTGACTCCGAGGGCTGGAGAGCAAAGGAGAGGCTGCATGCCAGTTCAAACAACTTCTTCATTAGAGGAGTCTGCCTTATGAGCCTCCTTGTAATTTTTTTCTTTCATTAATAGAGAAACTAATGGCACGTTAGCCTCTCATCTCCCCCTCTAACCTGCGAATGACCTGGTCATCCTGTCAGCGCCTTGACAGGTTGCTACTTAGGATCTGGTTCATGACAGTCTCTGTAAATTGGAGGTTTGGCCCCTTGAGAGAAATTATTGGTATAAGGGACAGCATCACATGGCTACCAATAATCACATGCCTTGATCTCCAGCCCCCTTTCTTTACTCTGAGCACCACAGAAGTGTATGGATAGCCTGCAATAATTATTAGCTGCTGAGCAGCAACTATCTGTTCCAGAGTAGGATATTTCTAAGCTTTTTATGGAAAACTTTATAGAATTTATGCCACATTTTCTCTTTGTGAGAGGCAGAATGGTGGGGTAACTGTGGTTCTGGTGAATGATTTGTATCAGCCCACATGGCATGTATTTCCACAGCAACCCGCAAAATGACAACTACCTGCAACCCAACACATACTTTGTTTAAGCAGTTTGGATAGTTCAGAAGGAATTAATGACTTGTTTACTGTCCAACTACTGTAGAGGAATAGTTTAAAGGCTGTGATATTAATTCTTCTGTACTTTGCATTTTCTGTGTTAGGGGTGTGATTTGTATCTTGAAACTGATCTGCAACTAGAGTTTCTGATATGAAAGTAACTGAACATAAATCAGGAATGATGTTTAATACATAAGTCGCAACAATCGTCAAGTTAGGTGAGTGTTGCATTAAGAACTGTCACAGATAGGTTTTACAGTATATACTCTACACAGGATCTGCATCTGTTTATGCACATTCCAAAAACAACAACAACAACAACATTGGGGTAATATTGTTCTGTATTTCAAAGAAATGCCATTTGATTTTCATTCAACCAGTATTATTCTTGGCTGCCATAAATCTAAGATGCAATATGTGTACATTTAATATGCATCAGGCAACATGTAAAACACACAGTATATTTCCCATAACTAGCAACACAACTGAATTTCAAAGATCAGATGGAGCCCAGGGCCTGGATATTACTAGCACAATGTCTGCCGTTACAACAAACAGGGTTTGAGTAAAAAAAGATTCTGCACACTTCAGGAACCCTGGGAGACGCAATGTTTCCCTCTGTGCACAGAAGAAAGACATTGTGCCGCTGCAGTTAAAAACACTGAAGTAGTTCACTGTGGGAGAGATTCAGACACATTTCCTTCATTAAATCCTGCTGCTAATGCTACCTCTTCAGCCTCCAACACCTCTTCTTCCCAGTCTACTCCTTCTGACCACTCATGGTTGTCTCAACATCACTCCCTTCTTCCTTTGGAAAGTATCTCCCACCACTCCTCTGTGTTCAACCAGCCCATGACAGCTAAACAGACATTTAGCCTGAGCTTGTATAAGGCAACTTGCTATACTCCTGAAAGGTGGGATATAAATATTATAAATAAATACATTTGCCACGCCAGATGCATGGCCGGCCTCTGCCTGCTTTGCTGCCAAGCAGCAAAGATCCCCTCACGGTTTGAAGAGTGACATAGTAGCTGGGCTGTAAGAACAGACTGCTGCAGGGGCTGACCTCCCTTCATCAACCGCCTTCTAGGGAGATGGAGAACCATTTGTCTTTTCACATCCTTGCCACTTGTCCCAGGCCATGGGAGATGACAATGACTGTGCTCTGTTGGCTGCTGGGAAGAGGCAGCAGACTTTATGCTCGTCTTTTTGCTTCTGGGGCCAAAACAAGCAGGAGCGGGGAAGGGGGGGATCCTGCCCCTGCAGATGTCACTAGCGCTCGTGTAACCTTGAGACTTGACAAATGTAATATGATTTGTATCGGGATGCCCTTGAAAACTATCTAGAGGCTGTAATTTGCACAGAATGCCTGCTTCTTGACGTTGCGTGTGTCTGTCACTAGGAGTGCATTACATCAGTGCTCCAGGATCTGTGCTTCATTCCCGTAGCCTCTGTCCCCAGATGCTGGTCTGGGCAAAGACGGAATAGGTTGTATTTTGCACGCGTTCATAAATCTTATGAAATATATATACATATTAAAAGGGGGAGAAAGACAATAAGGAAAGCAGAAATGGCTACAAAAATAGTCATTCACAGTAGGGTGAGGGGAGCTAAAAACCAAAGCTGGTAGGCGATCGGGTACATCTCTTAACATACCAGTCGTGAAACTCACGGGGTGACCTTGGATCAGTCTCAGCCTAACCTACCTCACAGGGTTGTTGTGAGGATAAAATGGTGGGGTAAAGGACCACGCATGCCGCCTTGAGCTGTTTGGAGGGAACAGTGCAATACGAATATAATAAATAATAATCAGTGAGAGGCTGATTTGCATTCATGAAGCGTGGGAATTTCTCATGTCATCAGATTAAGAAACGTTTAAATGAGGGAATCTGTAAGATATTTTTTGCCACTGTTTCCTAAGATGCAACTATAGGCTATCGAAAACTCAGGACTGTCACCAGAAATGTTAACCCTATGTTGAATTCCTCCCTGCGCCCCGTCTATATCATGGTATAGGAAACACCCATATTAACTATTTCAGGGCATTAACTGCACATTATGGAGGAGGTGGGGTGGAACTCCATATGGGATGCCAATTTATTTATTTTTTGCAGTATCCCATATTTTGGATGCTGTAATCCTGCCCTAAGAGTGTGCTGCTCATTTGTACAAACAGCCACTTACTATGACATAAAAATAGTGTTGTTTGACGTGTTTTGAGTAGTGATTTAAATGCTTCTTTTTACCTGAGCAAGAGTAGAGTGTTGTTGTTTTTCTGAGTATGTGCTAGGGGGAAATGTTAGCTCAGAGTATTCTGTGTGCATGTGACTCTTTAAAATGAGAATCAGCAGTCAGCGCCATCTGCATCTGCAGGAGAATGCTTCCTGTTGTTTGAAAGCCACATTTTTCCTCTGTAATTTGATGTGTTTCTGTTGTGCTAATGCGATACAAGAACTACCCAAGGAAAATGAAGAGCAATCTTGATAATTTCAGGCATTAAGTGAACTCAGTTCTTCATTGGAGAGAGAGACTTACACTGGTTTGAACAATGAAAACCCGTGCCTCTCATCCTGAATACCTGCTCCCAGAGCTATAGCTGATGTCTACAAAAGCCAATAGAGAGAGAAGGGCTATTTTCCTCTGGCAGGTCATCTCTTGGGAAGCATCTTGAATGGAAGCTGAAAAAGAGATGTATCCTGGTTTTAACAGTCATTACTTCCATTTCCTCCATTTTCAGTAAAAAGGATTTGAAATCCCTTTTTTCCTCTTCATGTGACTTCTTAGTATCAGTACTGTAAGCAACGAAGCATTTCTCTCCGTCTTTTATTATTTTGTTCAGCACTTGAGGTGTCTAGGAAGCCATCTCATTTGTTTCAAGGCAGACCTGAAACCATCTCGCTGGATATTTTTTTCAATTAGGGAGGGATGGATTAGTCAGTCTGTTTCCAGTATGTGCCAGTTTTACATATTTCCATTCATTCATATGTCTATTCAATCCACTTTCTGCATCAAAATTTTAAAAACATGGAAGTTTTCATTCTTTTCAAATTTATTTTTTAAAGATGCATTTATTATGACTTTTAGCCTAAAATATATTTTTTTATCAAAAGTAAATGCACTTTATATGCATTTTAATATGTTGTTGGTGCCAAGAACCATGCTCCCAAAATTGGAAAAGTGTGAAAAATGCTAACTGCATGATGATAAGCATTACGCTCCCAAATCAGGTTAGCTCACATAAAAATGTGAATTGAGTGAAATCCTTCAACAGTGAAACCTCTAATTTCTTTGGATGTAACAGAGCCTGGCCTAATAGAAAACAAAATGATCTCCTCCCTCCTCCCTGAGCACATTTTTGGGGAACTATTTCTGAGCATTGAGCTCAGGAACACTGTTTTCACCTGGAGCAGCTACCACTCCCTCTAAACCAAATATTAATATTTATTTGTGTCAGGACTAAAGCTTCAAATGAAATGCAAGATGGTAATAAATCTGAGGTTATAAAGAAAAAGGGAAAATGTATGCAAATGTCGCATAATGTCCAATAGAGAAGTTAGGGTTGCCATATGTCCAGAATTTCCTGGACATAGCCAGAATACTGTCCGGGGACATATGGCCATACAGTGTCCAAATGTGGTCATACAATGTCTACAGTGTCGCTTTTGGAGATTTTCTTCAACAACTTTGGGCAAAACTAAAAAAAGCTCAACAACACTTTTGTGTTCAGATCTTTCACTTTTTGAAATACAGCAACCCTAGCTGTTACCCATTTATTTATCCAATAGACTAATTAAAGAAATAATTCAGAATGCCTCTCTTCAAACCACAAGACCTTTTCACATCACTTTCAGGCAAACTGCTGCATTCAACTATGTGCAGCAGAGCCCCAGTGACTCTTGTAAGAAATAAAAACCACTTCAGGAGGGGTCAGTTTAGAGTGGAGAAGCCGTTGGTGGTGTGATATGTAATCAATTCCCTATCATTTCTTCTCTCCAAGTCATCCTCCCCATAAGCTGCTCACCCTGCCCAAGTTGTATTCCAAACACAGGGAGTAATATGTAGGGAAAACAAATGGGAGTAGAGAAGCAGTGAGTAGATAAAAGGGTTAAGCACCAATTCTCCTTCCTGCTTCTCCACTTCGCTCTTCCTGTTGCTGGGGCTCTCTTATACTCACTTCCATGCAAACAAGTTCTAGGCAAGCCATTCATCAGAAGGGATGACTAATGGCCGAAGTATAGATGTGTGTTGCATTAGATATGGCGCTGCTCTTTTGGATATTTAATTATGGATAGACAACCAGTTTATGGTTGGCTGGCAAGTACCAGGGCCAGCTCCAGCTACAACAAAGACCCTTCCTCTTTTAACTACAACGACGTAGTCATTGCTCAGAGCAAAGCCAAGTCACACACATTGTCTCAGGGGGAGCACAGAGCTACTTCATAACAATCTGCCCCAGAGATCCATGCCATTAAGGCCCAGTCCTGTTCCTGTATCTAGAGCCCTGCTTTTCATCTGCAAAGCCATATTCTGGGTTCTGTTTCTTTGTCACCCAATAGTGTGTTGAGTACTTACCACGCTCTCAAAGAGAGATTTGTGCTTACACAATGTGTCTTTTGTCATAGGCAGTTGGCTGTACAAAACATTTAAATACAATCGATGAAAGGTATTCCTATTCTGTTCTATGGGTTGGAGCTGCTCTTGAAGATCAGAAGAGGTTGCCTTTGGTGATTAGCAAAGGAGCATTTGAAACAGGGGTATTCCCCCCCTCCTGTGCTCATGAGCACTAAGTTGCCAGTCTTCTTGCATAAAATTCTGTCTGATACATTGAAACTAGTAAAAGTGATACCTAACTTTCCTGTGATTAGAGGTAGCCCTTCCCTTTTCCAACTCAACCGTTTAGTTTGGAAAAAACTCCTTCCAACGCACCTGTCAGAAACTGGTTCTATCAGTTTCCTTTTTCAGATTTTAAGAATTTGACAGAACTCATTCACCATGTAGCATGAATGCAGGAGGAAAAAGAAACACAAATCTTTTGTAGAGTTATATTTTAAGAATGCCTATGGCTGTTTTGTGGACAAGCTGTGATGCAATTTTCCTTTCTGCTGGGTAGCTTTTCAGTTTATAGTGAGAAGCACTGGGTTTGCTCATTACATGGCTGCAATCTTGCTGGTGACTAGGCAGCTTAAATCCAATTGCTCATGTTTGTCTGGGTTGTGATGGAATGTTATTATGTAAGTTTGTGTTTAGAAACATCATTCACCATTGGTGACCAATATAGGGCATAAGCCAGGCATCATGAAGCCTAATTCTTTAGGACTCCTCCTTTAATCATACCTACATCTTGAACACATTTCCGCTCCCCCACCCAACATTAAGTTTGCTGTTTGTGATTTGGTAGATCACTATTTTGCTTTGTGCCACTGATTTTACCAGATAGTGCACATCACAGTCCTTGCACCTGATAAGGGTCACTGAATGAGGGTGCTTATCTGCTTTGTTCTCACAGCAACCCCATGAGTGTGCAGTGATACCATTTTAGAGATGGGGGAGGAAAGAGCAACTAGCAATGTTTTTCCAAGGGTAAGCAGCGAGTTTATGGCTCATGAATCCAAATATCAGAAGTGTAGCATAAAGAAGAAAATTATTTATTTTAGGTAAACCAAAGTCGAAAAACAACTAAAAAAACTACCACCAAGTAACAAAAGTCAAAACTAAAACCGTAACATCAAATGAAGCAATGTTACAATCTTAAATAATATATTTAAAAACATTTTAAAGCCATGCAGAATAAGAATGTTTTCACTACCAGCCTAAAGGCCATCAGAAATGGAGCCAGCTTCATCTCCTTTGGGAGGGGATTCCACAACTGGGAAGGGGGGCTTCTGTGGGGGGGGGGGAGACCTGCCTTGTGTTCCAGCCAGCTGGCCTTGTTTTGCTGGAGAGATGTATTACAAGAGGAAAAAAGAAAAAAAACTTATCAAAGTGCCAATAATAAGGATTGTCCTTGACAGAATTCATTCTTTCTAAAACTTGTTGGACAATACCAACATTATGGGCACCTTGTCTCTTTGGTTTATTCTTGCATTCAGTGCCTCTCCCCCACCCAATTTTGCTTTTGGGACATATTACAGGGCTTCCAAAAATACCAAGAGGCTCCAAGATTTCTTGAAAATGCCACATTCCAGCCTACTAAATACATAGCAATCTAAGTAGCTCTTTAGAGTTTAAATTAGTTCACATATACCAGGCATGGCTAAACGTGGCCCTCCAGCTGTTTTGGGACCAACTCCCATTATCCCTAGCTAACAGGACCAGTGGTCAGGGATGATGGGAATTGTAGTCCCAAAACAGCTGGAAGGCCAAGTTTGGCCATGCCTGACATACACCATCTCAATAATCCTTACAACGCTTATAAAAGGTAGGTCAATTCTATTGTCCTCATATTGCACTTGGGCTAGCTGTAGCCAGAAGCATACTGGATTACCTAAGGTCACTAGGTGAAGAGATACAACTTTAACTAGCAACGTTCTACCTCACAGATCACATGCTGTGAGCACTATGCCAGTAAACTGTTCAGTATGCAAAATATATGTAGATATACAGTCGTACTTTGAATGGAATCTGTTTCAGAAGTCCATTTGACTTCCGAAAACATTCAAAAACCAAGGCGTGGCTTCCAATTGGCTGCAGGAACTTCCTGTACTCAATCGGACGCTCAACTTCCAAAAAACATTCGCAAACTGGAATACTCACTTCCAGGTTTGCGGCATTTGGGAGCCAAAACATTCAAGTCGCAAGACGTTCCAGGACCAAGGTACAACTGTAGTTCATTACTATCAGCAAGGCAAACATATATTCTTTATTGGCCAAGTTGTCATTCTAAATGTTTGGGTTAGGTGTAAACTTCCTATCATTCTTAGAACAGGGATACAAGTTAGAGTTGGGCTGCAATCCTAAACTCACTGACTAGGGAGTAAACTCATTTAAACACAGTGGGACTTACTTCCAAGTAACCATGCATGCATACCATTACACATGACATTATTCACTATCTCCTTTTATGAAAGCCATTCAACAACAAAATCAAGGTTTTAAATAGTAGTTATATATGTAATCAATATTCCATAGGTAACCCAAATATAAGCAACACAAGGTAGAGTATGGAATGTAAGAACATGATTTCTCTGCTGGAAAGGACCCAATTGTTGCTACTGTGTCAGTAGAGAAACAACAGAGGCTTGTTCTATTATTTATATGAATTGACTGATTTGGCAGATGCCACTGCAGTAAACCTTTCTTGATAATGCAGAGAGAAAGTGGGAAAACAGGGCACTTGCTTTTCTTCAGAATCAAAGGCAACGGCAAGCATTTCAAAATGCTCATGATGGCAAATACAGAGAGGCAAGTGTTATGTATTGAAAAGGGCAGAAATGGTAGAAATGCAATTTGAGTTGTGCACCCTAGGAAGTAGCAGTAGCGTTACAGAACAAGTTTATTTTATTAATACAGCGCATGAAGGATTACTTTTGCAAGTATTTCAGGTTGCTTGAGAATTTCATTGCTCAACATTTTCAGATTTTCACACCTGCACTTGATGAGCTGATGTTTCTAGAAGCGGATTTTTGAGCAAAATAAATGTACCCCTTCTATGTATTATGCTGTAATCCCACGGTGTGCCTTTCAAGGTGAAGAGCAGAAAGGACTGGCTGCAATGTGAATTTAATGATACAGAACACTGACCAAGCCTGTTGGGCCTTGCTGTGATTTTCACTTTTGTGTATGAGAATGTGCCCTAGAATACACACAACTTTCCCCTGCATCTGAACATTGCAGGGGGGAATTGGGGTGGCGTGAACAATGAAAAGTGGATTATAAAGAAAGTAAGTAAATAAAACTATAGTAGCCAGGCAGCTGACTTTCGGGGACCTTATCTGCTATTGCTGACCCCACCATGGAACTCCTGCTAAGTTTCCAGAGAGCTCCAGCATTCCCATGATCACAAATTGAAAACCGCTGACCTGTGATATTTGGCTCTGAACAAAAAAGCTTTCTTCAGAAATCTTTAGGGTTGAAGAGACTCAAGATCCTTTGGCATGTTCAAAAGCAACAAGCCTATGCCTCCCTGGAGCACCAATTGCAGTTTGACTTGATTACCAGGTCAAGACATATTTTCCCCCAAGGCACCAGTCTAATTCCTATTAGCTGTGACTGACCTGGTCAGCTAAAGCTGACACTGAAATTAATAGGAGTGCGCTACTTTCAATGTTAGACTTCATGCCAAATTATCCAATTTCATTCTCGTTGCCCTTGCTAAAAAGGAGGCCATCTCACGGAGATCAATAATGATTAAAAATTATAGTGTTGTTCCAAAGCCTAATTTGGGGGCCAAGGTGGAGAATGGCAAATGGAGCCTGTCTGTATGTACAGTACCTATGTTTGTTTGTTTTTTTAAAATCAGTTTTAAAATAATATAGCCACTAATCTTGGATATTTTATTTGAAACCTTATTAAGTGCTATTCTTAAAACCTGAATCTTTGATGTATTTAGTTTCTTAGAAATCCTGAGTTTCCCATTTTAAGAAGATTTGATATATGACTTAAGTCCAAAACCCAGAAGGAGCAAAGAAATGAAATCCATGTATTTAGTACTCACATAGTTCCCGCCCCCCCCCCCCGTAGTGTTATGATTCCCATGATTTTCAGAACTCTCTTGAAATTGTTAGCACTAAAAACTTACTTTAGTTTCATCCACAAAACTTAATTCAGTTTTTTGGCCAAGCAATGACTAAGGCTAAGTACGCTAGCCAAATTCCCACATGGGTAATCCTATTGTGTATTTGTCTCTGCTACTTCAGATGAAGGTAGTGTAATTGGTTTTTCAGGGTAAATTTATTAAGAGCTATAGGAAAAAATCACACATTTTAAAGTCCCACAAAAGATAGGTAAAATGTAAAACCTATTCACCTTCATTGCCTTAACTAGCAAGCAACAGTTGTCATTGTCATATTATCATTTTATCAGATATATATTTTTAAAAAATCCAAAAAGCATGTGGGAATACTGGTGGAGGAAGACTGCTTACTTTCTAATCAGAGCTGTCTTCCTTCCAGAGCTCCTTCCAGAGCACCAGCCAGGTATTTTGCCAGCTATATCTGTATTTCATTCCAATACAGAGGAAATATCATAGAATCACTGAGGCCTCCTAACCCAGGAAAATAACATTAATGACATTATAAGCATTCTTACTGTTTTAGCTCCCACACATACCTGGGCAGCTTTCCATGCTCTCAGCTGCGAAAAGTCATGGAGAATTTTGTATAAGTTGGAAAATCCATTACAGCTCTGACAAACATGCATCCTTAGCTATGGTATTAATCTTTAGATCCCACTCCAGATGGTTGGGTTGGATTTACTATGTAATAGCTCTTTGTTCTTCAAGACTGAAGCAATGTTTGTATATCTCTTCATCATACTGGCCTTGGGAACTCATATCCATGATATTTTAGGTGAGATTCTGTCGTTTGCTTTGTTGTACACATAAATAAGGCAGATATAACTGTTTGCAAAACCTCCTGTAGCCATCTTTGGTTGTTCCTCCTTAATCCTTCGCAAGTACCAATTATTGTCAGTAATTTTGCTGAAATGAAGAACCTTGGGGGGGAGGACAATTCAATCACCTTTCAGGCCCTGTTCGGTACAGCTAAGGGAATGGAGGAGGCAATATGATTTTTGAGCCACCTGTCCTGGCACACCTAGGAGACAAAAGAGCCATTGGAAGAGTTTAGAACAGCCTTGGGGCTGCTGCAAGTCATATTCGTTGCAACAAACCCTCAGAGACTGCTACATCATTAGTCAAAGATCAAGCAAAATACTTTGTGCTGCAACAAATGCTTTTTCTGCTGCTATACTCCCTCTCCCATGGATCAGGGAGGAGTGACAAAGATTAGCCAACACCGCTCAAGCAATTCCAGGCTGTAAATGAAACCCATGCCCTGATTATGTACTGCTTTCAGTTCAGTAACCAACATGCCACTTTGGCACAGGTCCAGATCCAAATGACCTGGCAAAGGGATGAGAGGTATCTCTGCAGTGCCTCTGGAGGCTTAATGCCAGAGAGCCTATAGTTTACTGTCTATAAGACACGGTGCATAGGCTTCAGAGCCTTCTTTCCCCCAAATGCAAGTATTTTGTTTTTGTAAACATTCTTCCTTTAGAAATGTATATGCGTTAAAACCGTTAAAGGCCTCTCTTTTGTTCTTTTACCTTTCTTGTCTCTCCATCTCTCTTAACACGATATTGCTGGGAAGAACCTGTACATTTGGAATAATGGCTTGGTTGAATAACAAAATTAATTGATTAGCAGCTTGTGTGGCCTATTGTTGCTGCTGTTAATAATGTGGCAGATATAGAGCGGGCCTGAGAGAAGGCTGGGAAGATTAAAACCTCTGCTCAGCCATAAAGCTTATGCTGACCTTGAGCCAGTCAGTATTATCCATACTTCCTAATTCACAACATATTATGAGGTTAGGACATGGTTGGGAAGAGAAAAACATGAAGGTCCTCCTAAGCTGCTTAAAGAAAGGACAGGATAAAATTGTAATAAATTTATTATTGTTAATTATAAGAAAGATACAAAAATAATAGACTGGCAGGAAAGGGATGGAAAAATTGGTTTCTATGCTAGGCACAGAAGAAGGCATAGCATCTATGTCTCTCCCCTGCAGTACCTAAATGCATCTGACCTGCATGCAGTTCCTTGTCACCTATGGTTACGAAGCTAGTGATTAAATACAAGGCTGTACTAAACGCTTGCATGCACATTTATTCAGTTAATAAAATTTGAGGGCTGGATTCTGACAAAGGCTGGATTCCTAACTCACCTGGGTATAAGCGCCACTGAATTCAATATAACTTACTTCTGAGTAGACATAGGTGGAATCTACACACATATAAAAAACGGTGTGAAAATGCAAAAACCTTTTGGAAAATACATTGAATTTGGCATTGCTCACTGTCACCATCTAGTGTCACATTTGTATATTGTACTTTACAGCACATTTAAAATGTTTTATTTGCAGCTGTATAGCTGAGTCAGTTAGGAACGTGCTGTAAGTTAGTCACATTGATATCAAGATGAAAAGTTAACCACAACTAAGTTAAGTCCCATTGATTTTAGCGGGAACTAGGTGCAACCAACTTAGTCTAGATGCAGCCCTGAGAATATTACCTTATGTTATTGTCTGCCTTTATGCCAAAAAGAAAAGGCAAGGGCAGAGTGGGTATGAAGAGATGTCTCTTTTCATACTATTAGAACTCAGGCTCATTCAGTGAAATGGATCAGCTGCATCTTCAGGATGAACCAGAGGAGGTTATATTTCATGGTGTTCAGGGTTAACATGAAATTCACTGCCACCAGATGTGACCGTGCCTACTTAGGATGGCTGGATAACAGTTTTTATAAAGCAAACCAAATGCTAGGTGCTGCATAGAAAGTAAGTGAAATTGTACTTTCTGTAGGCTTACAGACTATAAAGTAGGCCAACTGCAAGAATGGGAAAGAGGGGGCAAAGTGCTTAAAATGAAATTTATTCCAAGACCAATGCATTTGGAACAAATCCTTATTTGGGGACACCTGGGGTTTTTCCTCTCTCTTGATGACCACGCTGTCTAAAAAGGGTAGACCGTGGGAAAGCAGAGGGTTGGGAAAGGAAGGAAAATAGGTTTTACAAAGGTTTTTAGCAGTGATAGCTAAGCAGCACTTGCTGACTTTGAACACTTCTCCTCTTGAATACCAGATGTTAGGGAGGGCTGTTACCTTCATGCATGAGGTTTAGGCTTCCCAGAGGCACCTGGCTGCCCACTGGTATATACAGCACACAGAAGTAGATGGGCCCTTGGTGACTGATCTAAAAAGGCCCTTCTGATGTTCTTATAAAAATAGTTTCACGCCAGAGCTTTAATGCTAAGCAAATGTCTTCCGCAGCCCAGATGAAAGCAGAAACCATTATCAGCCATATTTCCCAATTTAAAATACAGGGCTGCGGTGAGGTGAGGTGAGTAAATATTTAGCAATGAACATTATAATTTAATACTACAATTTGCATGTATTTAATGTATTTTTCCTGGGAATTCTTAAGAACCTCTAGCCCACCATAACACAAATTATTTAAGCACTTTGTCAGCTGGTTAGAAAACAACAACACCCCAGTCTAGTTTTCCTGTTTGCCTTGAACAGCAGCTTGATTTGCAAGTGAACCATTTCACAGCATGGACATTTCACCTGCTAATTGCTTTAGCTCAAACTGCAGTTTTATCTGCAGCTACAGGGATGACTTCAAATGCTACCCAAAGCAGTAGAATGCAGTGTCAGATATCAAATATGTTATTTGATATCTTTTGTTGCAGCAACTCCACTTCATCTAACAGTTTGCAAAACTGTTCCATGGGACTCTTTGCAGGCAGAATGGAAAAGAAAATCTTTCCCAACCAATTCCACCCCCCAAAAAAAAAAATTAATTACGAATTTAGATGTCTCTGGTTATTCCAGATAGATAGCATGTGCTGCTGCTTCTCCTCCATATATTTTATCTAGAGAAAATATATATCTAGGATAGCAGCAGGAAGGTTAAAGGACAATTCATTCCCACAGTATGTATTGATGGCTGCCAGTTTGGACTGCTTTAAAAGAGGATTATAAATTCATAGAATATAAGGCTGTCAGTGGATACTGGGCACAATGGATATTTTCTACCTCCAGTATTGAAGGCAGCACACCTCTGTATATCAGTTGCTGGGAATCACAATTGGGAAGAGTGCAGTTGTACTCAGGCCCTGCTTATGGACTTCCCAGGGGCATCTGGTCGGCCACTGTAAGAGCAGGATCCTGGACTAGATGGGCCTTTGCTCTGTTCCTGTAAGATTCTTCTTATGTCCCTTAAGCACACAATCTCTTAATGAATTGCCGAGTGAGTCTGCATAACATGTGTAATAGATGAACAACTTCCTTTCTGATGCAGGAAAATACAGCTATCAACACTGCAATCCTGCTTAAGTGTTTGGGAATAAACCCAATTGAAATGCATACATGATCACATTGTAAGCCATGTTGTTGTTGTTTAGTCGTTTAGTCGTGTCCGACTTTTCGTGACCAGAGCACGCCAAGCACTCCTGTCTTCCACTGCCTCCCGCAGTTTGGTCAAACTCATGTTGGTAGCTTTGAGAACACTGTCCAACCATCTCGTCCTTTTGTCCCCTTCTCCTTGTGCCCTCCATCTTTCCCAACATCAGGGTCTTTTCCAGGGAGTCTTCTCTTCTCCTGAGGTGGCCAAAGTATTGGAGCCTCAGCTTCAGGATCTGTCCTTCCAGTGAGCACTCAGGGCTGATTTCCTTAAGAATGGAGAGGTTTGATCTTTTTGCAGTCCATGGGACTCTCAAGAGTCTCCTCCAGCACCATAATTCAAAAGCATCAATTCTTCGGTGATCAGCCTTCTTT
This sequence comes from Podarcis pityusensis, assembly GCF_964106645.2. Classification (NCBI taxonomy): domain Eukaryota; kingdom Metazoa; phylum Chordata; class Lepidosauria; order Squamata; family Lacertidae; genus Podarcis; species Podarcis pityusensis. The sequence goes on from NC_138035.1 coordinate 69,555,018, forward strand.
ATGCATTGTAAGCCATACCACCAATCAGTAAATCTCCTTTATTGGCATAGAAAGAGTGTCTCATGTACATGGGTCAGAACACAACACAGGCAAATGACATGCATTAGAGAGAGTCAGGATAAATTTTGAAGCCCTGAAGAACTAAATAAAGATGTGAAAAAGAGATAATCTGCCTCACTTGAGCCCATTAAGTTCCCTTTCTTTTTATAGACGCACTTAAAAGTTATCTTCTGATTCAACAAAATTTAAATAAAATATGAAATATATACCTCTTTGTGCTGTACTCCTGTTAACAGCTGGCATTGAAGTTTCCTGGCATGTAGTCTTTTGTCTGGAATTCACAATAGCTTGTCCTTTTCATGACTATTGGGATTTGTCAAGCATATGTTCTTCCGTTTAGAGAATCCACCTAACGTATGTACTCATTACCACGACAGGAGTCCTCTCCTAAAGACATAATGCTAATAATAAGTCTCCCCAGTTATACATAAACCAAAAACAGTGGGCAATATAAAGCCAGCTGTGAGCTATACAGTGGATGTTGCTGGAGCCTTATAGATGTGAAAACTTCTTTTCTAGTCAGGACTCAATTATGCATACATAATTTTGTTTGTATACCACCTTTCCATAGTTCAAACTTTGCCCAAGGCAGCTTACAACATAAAAAATAATAATCACATAATTACAAACAGTCGTCATAAACAATAAAACATCAAAAGTACACAACCAAATCAAACAATTTCCACGTTAATCGTAATAAGATACAAAGATGCAAAAGAGTCAAGGAGTCTCTTTCAGCAGCCTCAGCTTTTGCAGCTGGAATCAGATAGGGCCCTGCCCAAGCCAGGTAGGAAAAGGCCTGCAAGGCAAGGAGTAGTTCTTATAGGACTCACAGCCAAGGCGGTAAAACTCAGCCAGTAAAACAAAGTCTCTCTGAAACCATTGGTATAAGTTGCTGACAGCTTCTAGGAGTGACAGGTGAGAGCTGAGTGCAGGGTGGGAACCACAGGTGGACAAAGTACCCCAGAAGGAGCACAACCTGTTGTCTACCAGAGGTAGTACCCCTCCCCTTACACCCTTGTACGCCTCCTTCCAGCAACTCCTGCAGCCAAGCTGGTGCCAAATGCTTGCTCTGCTTTCCTTTGGACAACATCAGTGAGTCTTGTCCTCTGGGCAGCCCAGGAGCTCCAGACACGCTGCCCAGGTTTGTACCCCAGGGATGTCACTTCATTGCTGCTAATGCAGTGATTTGACTCCACTGGTGCTCCATTGCCTCTTGAGGAAGACGGATGCCAAGACAATCCCATATTAATAAAAGGGGGGAGATTTAACCAGTGATAGAGTATGAGGAATGGATAGGAAGCTTTCTTGATGATATCTTGCAGCATCAGTCATTTAGCCCTGGACATAGCTGTCTTCTGCAAAACTTTGTGTTGCTGTTGGTGGTGGTGATGTCTTACACATCTTGAACCTGGAGATTAATAGGTACATTTGGAATGAACTCTCAAAGAGCACTTGCATGTGAGCTGTAATCATGCAAAATCATGGCCTCGGTCCAGTATACCTGAAGGAGCGTCTCCACCCCCATCGTTCTGCCCGGACGCTGAGGTCCAGCGCCGAGGGTCTTCTGGCGGTTCCCTCATTGCGAGAAGCAAAGCTACAGGGAACCAGGCAGAGGGCCTTCTCGGTAGTGGCGCCCGCCCTGTGGAACGCCCTTCCAGCAGATGTCAAAGCGATAAACAACTACCTGACATTCAGAAGACATCTTAAGGCAGCCCTGTTCAGGGAAGTTTTTAGCGTGTGATATTTTACTGTATTTTTGGTTTCTATGGAAGCCGCCCAGAGTGGCTGGGAAGGCCCAGCCAGATGGGCGGGGTATAAATAATAAATTATTATTATTATTATTATTATTATTATTATTATTATTATTAAAATGTCATGTGAGCATAACACTTACAAAGCTCGTTCAATTTTGTTGGAATGAACCTATGTCTTTTTAAGTGAAAGGGTAATATGTTCTGTTTTCACATGCCAACACGTCTTTATCTTCATTTGTACTTCCTATGCACCAATAATCCTATGATAGTGAATATTGATGGGGAAAAATGTCACAGTGAGATGCTGAGCTGCTTTCATCACCCCACAAGGTGTACATCTGAAGAAGAAAAGAAAAGAAAAGAAAGTTGCACTTTTTCTCCCACTCAAAGGACTGAAAACAGTATTTTAAATAGTAACAAAGATTACTTCTGGTGAAGGGTAATTTTTAGAATATTGTTATTTGCATTTTTTTTGAAAGCGGTATTAATTCTAATAATCAAATACAGTTGGCTAATGTTTTCTTTTTGATGCTCAGATGCTGTGACTAATCCTTCTAATAATGACATGAAAGAACATAATGTGCTGGTAATGAAATCAGTGCGCTTTTAAAGTTAGATAGCGTGCACATCAGCAACCATGCAATGTTTCTGCCAGTATGGATAAACCGAACAGTTGCTCATAATCTTCCTCTTGTATTGCTTCTGTAGTGGAAAACTGCATTTTTATTACATTGTATAGTATTATCTCAATCTGCAAATAGCTTTGGAACTCAAATCTCAAATCCCATAGCTTATTGGGGTAGATTTATAGAATTCAGGTATAAAATTTTCGGTTAAAGTAATTGTGGATCAGAGAAAGATTAGACCAAAGACCTTTGGGGAATATTACTGATCAAGATCTGCCTGAACATAAGAGTAGAATGGTAGCAGATGATGGAATGGAGAATTTCCGGAGGAGTGAAACAGACAAACAGTGGAGTTGTGATGCTGGAGAAGTGGAATGAAACCACAGACAGAGACATTAAAAACATCTTGAGATGGCAGAGGCAGAGCTGAGAGAGAGAGGATCCTGTGTACAAGTTGAATCCAGAGGGAAAAGTCATCAAGCCTCTGGCAATTCTTCTGGAAAAAGGGTGGAAGAAGCGGGGAATGAACTTTCTAAATTATGATGGAAAATCATGGCCAACAGGAAATGGGATGGGAAGTTATGGAACTGGCTTTGAATGAATAACATCTAGCGATAATAACAATTGAAGGGCCACTTTGGACTTTTTGTATGGAAAGGAAAATGAATGAACTTGAGATGCTTGGGGTTGAAGACTGGGAAAAGACCACCCAGCAGATTGAAGAATAGCTGGATGTTACCTTGGAATACAGCTGGATACCATTCTGGAGTGAACACTCTGATGATAATGATATAATTGATGGATGGAGAATCAGAAGTCCTCTTTAATTTTCTCTCTCTCCTCTCTTTATTTCTTGTGATTTTATTTCTTGTGTTTTCTTTTTCTCCACTTTACTTTTGCTTGTGTTTGGCTTTGTTTTTTGAGGTCATCTACTCTAGGTTAAAGGGACACAGGTGGTGCCGTGGGTTAAACCACAGAGCCTAGGGCTAGCCGATCAGAAGGTTGGTGGTCCGAATCCCCGCGATGGGGTGAGCTCCCGTTGCTCAGTTCCTGCTCCTGCCAACCTAGCAGTTCGAAAGCACGAAGTGCAAGTAGATAAATAGGTACCGCTCTGGCGGGAAGGTAAATGGCTTTTCTGTGCGCTGCTCTGGTTCGCCAGAAGCGGCTTAGTCATGCTGGCCACATGACCCGGAAGCTGTACATCGGCCAATAAAGCAAGATGAGCGCCGCAACCCCAGAGTTGTCCGCGACTGGACCTAATGGTCCTTTTACTCTGCGTTAATGAGGGTACACACGGGAAGGTGATAGATGGGAGGTGAAAGACCCTGTGTGAGAAGCAGGGAAGGAAAGGCTTTCCAGGATGGGAGACTGGGAAAATAAAGGAAAACTTCCCTGGTGAGAGTTGGGAGGGTCCATTTTCTTTAATGTGAGATGAGGGTTAAGATCTTTTTTGTTGATTTCTTTTTTTATTTAGATTAATCTGTTTTTTATTGTATCATATGCTGAAAATTTTCAATTAAAAAAAATTAAGACTTTGAGGGGTTGTTGTTTTTTAAACAGTTTTACCGAAGAGAAATTGTTGGTGAAAAGGGGGAAAATAGATATAAAGTAAGAATTCCTGGATGCCAATAATTCTAATTCTATACCTGTTTTTTTCAATGCCACCAACATATAGTAGCAGAGAATGGTTATCCCACAGAAATAGCAGAGATGGGTGCAACACAGAAGCTAAGAACAAAAAGCTAACACAACAAAACCATTCCCAACTCCCTTCTTGCTGTACTCAAACCTTATTTTAAACTGCCACTTCCCCCTCCCCTTAGTTACCCCCTGCTTACTCAAACCTCTGTCAATGTTTTAAACAGCCACTTTTCTCCTCTCAGTATTTTTGCATCCCTGCTCAAACCTCTGTTATTTAAAACAGCCATTTCCTCTCAGTGATCCTCCCCCCCAGTTTTACTTAAACTTCTGCTGTTGTTTAAAAGAGCCATTGCACCCTTTTAGTGTCCCTCCCTTCTCACTGTACAGTGGTACCTCGGGTTAAGAACTTAATTCATTCTGGAGGTCCGCTCTTAACCTGAAACTGTTCTTAACCTGAGGTACCACTTTAGCTAATGGGGCCTCCCGCTGCCGCTGCGCCGCCGCTGCGCAATTTCTGTTCTCATCCTGAAGCAAAGTTCTTAACCCGAGGTAATATTTCTGGGTTAGTGGAGTCTGTAACCTGAAGCGTCTGTAAGCGTTTGTAACCCGAGGTACCACTGTACTCAAGCATCTCTTCTTGCATTCCTCAGCTGCCTCATGTTTTTAAAGATAAAACATGCAGAGCACTCAAATATTCCATTGTGTGAATTTACTTTACTCATACTTCTGCCATTGTTTTACACCACCACTTTCCTCCTCTCAGGGTCCTGCTCTTGTGCAACCGGCCTTCTCCTTTGCTTTCCTACCCAACCCTGATTTTATGCAAATCCACGATTGTGTTGCAGCACTACAAATCCTTCAATGAGGGCTGCACAGTGACAGCCTTATATTTTTATGTATATAGGAAGAAATGTAGCCAAATCTCTGTTTCCCACATGGTTGCTCCTGGAACATCTTATAACCAAATAATCCCAAATGTTTTTTGTTTGTTTTTACCATGTCTTCCGATAGCTGAATGATCACTAATGAAGTTGTTTTCCTTTTTTTGCACATGAATGCACATTCCATTTTGTGTCACTGGGAGTTAGCTACGTGAATCAAAGGAGAATTAGACCTCTGACGATTAAGCACTCAATTATGACAGCATTGTGGCATCTGGAGGTGTACTTTGTACCTACTGCATTTCAAAGAAGCAAAAGACTAGTTGTGCTGATTTACATTCATAATCCTCTTCAAAGACTCCTTTCAGCTAATTGGGGAAACAAATATTCTTTTCCACTTTCCTTTGGAAGGGGCTGTAGCTCTGTGGTAGATCACATGGCTTGCATGCAAAAGGTCCCAGCATCTCCAAGCTGCAAGTCAGCGCTAACAAAACAGGGCTAAATCAAGGGTCAGGAACCTATGAACCTCTAGATGTTGTTGGACTTCAACTCCCCTCAGCCCCAGGAAGCATGGCCAATGGTCAAAGATGATGTCGGGAGGACCACAAGTTCCCCATCCCTGTGCTAGATGGACCAGTAGTTTGACTCAGTGTCAAGCTGCTTCCTAAGCCCATTTCCATGAATTAACACTAATTTCTCAGGCCAGTGTGCACTGTACACCTATGCAAGTACCCAAGCCCAATACTATGGCACAATTCAAGAGATGACTGCCATGCTGGAAACCAGGAATGGGCAAACTTTTTCAGCCCAAGGGCCATTTTCCCTCTTGGGAAACCTTCCAGGGGGCACATGCTGGGGTGGGGGGCAGAGCCAGAGATAAAAGTAGGCGGAGCTGTAAATGCAAATTTTATCTTTGTACAGTAGCTTCTCCACACTTCTCTCTATTCTGCATCAAGGCAAGCAAAAGGTATTATCAAATTAGCCAGGCAAAAATATACTCCAGGATGCTCAAATCAGTGAGGAGTGTGGTCTAGGTGGTGATTTGGGGAGAGTCCTGGTGGCCAGGTAGAGAGGCTTAGAGAGGCATTTGGCCCAGGTCCACTACTCCAGTGGAAGCAGTATTGAAATCCAGGTTTGTGCTTCTCATGTACTAATTTGTTTCTCTGCAACCACAGGGAATCTTGAGTCACAGCCTTGATTTGTACAGGGATGCCATGCTTTACCCCAAGTTGGTGGTAGCAAGCGGTATAAAATCAGCTTACACCATCTGTTGCCAGCCATTATTCTTCCTCCCGGGCCACCCAACAGACAGGCTAGGCATTTCCATGATTAGCAGTCAGGCTGTGCCAGTGATATCAGTGTGTCCCTGGCCAGAGGAAGCCAAATTAATGTAAACTGAAATCAAGATGACCAAAGCCTGTTTTCAACCTGTTTCTGTGCGCGTTTACCATCTCTGCCCTGCCCTTCTCTTTACCTTCTGTTGCAGGCACAACCAGCATGGAAGTTTTATAACAGTGTCTAAGGTGCTACATTCATTAAATGAAAAGAATGAACGAAGAATGGAAAATTCAAATCACATGATAATTTGAATGTGAAAAACATAGTTGTGCTGATTTGCAGCCCACTAACCAAGCAGAATATATTTTCCCTTCACCCCACTCACATGCAGTTTTCATACACTGATCATCTTTTTTATATTCAGTGACAGATGTCCATCTTGAGATGGCGTGTCAGGTTTTAAACAGCGTTCGAAACTCCCATTGTTCTAGTCACATTTTGCGACAGGGAATTTCATTAGCGCAAGCAGTTTTTGAGCTCTGGGCGCAGTACTGCACCTAAGATTTCAGATCAAAACTGCAGAGTGGAAGGAAAAGAGGAGCTTTTTCTGCCTCCCCACTTCCAGCTACCCTCTGAAGACTGAAGAAGAGACCCTCTTAAGAATATTAGGGGGTGGGGAAAAACTAGACCGTGTGAAAAATGAACATAATATTTTAGCTACAGTTCATTCATTTTCAGCTTTCTATTCTTGTTAGAAAAAAAGCGAGCCTAGACATTCTGTTGTTGTGCCCATAACCTAGGTTTAAGGTGCCATTAAGCTCCTAGCTTTCATATCTCACTTTCTAACACTGGTTTCAAATATTGATATTAGCTGAATAGTCAGTTTCTTTTATTTTTAGGAATATGTTCGTTTTAAGAATTCGTGTTCATTTAGCTAGAACATGCATTAAGTAGCTTTTTGATCAGTGAAAAAAACACTGATGGCATGTTCAAATGACTATCTGTGCTGCGGTCTCTACTTAAATACAGCGGTACCTTGGTTCTCGAACTTAATCCATTCCAGGAGTCCTTTCAAAAACCAAGGTGCTGCTTCCAATTGGCTGCAGGTGCTTCCTGCACTCAAGTCGGACTTCTGGCTTCCAAAAAAATGTTTGCAAACCGGAACACTTACTTCTGGGTTTGCAGCACTGAGGAGCCAATTTGTTTGACAACTAAGCTGTTCAGGAACCAAGGTACCGCTGTAATTGCTTTTGAGTGACTGCCGATGTGTGGAGAGGTATTTGTCTGAAATGTGTATAGCGATGTGTATCTTACCACGCTCTTGGCAAACCCATATTTTCTGTAACCTAAATTAACTATTTTGTACCACAACTGAGCTTTCTACATTATTTAAGTTTTATTCTCTTTATATTTCCAGGGCAACAGCTACTCACAGGGGCCAAGTTATATTCAAGGATGCCTTAGCCCAACAGTTGTGTGAACAAGGAGGTAAGAGTTATTGTCATTTAAAATCTTACTCTTCCGTATTCATTTGTAGTTGTAGACATTATTAGTACTTGAGGAGACGCATAGCTGATTGATAGACATAAAAGATGCAAAATTATTAAGGATGTGATTGTGTTGTTCTTCCATACTGACGGATCAGTTTCAGGCTTTGTTCCCATATGCTTGGCAAAACGCAAGCTGTTTGTTATTGAGCTTCTTGGTTGCAAAGACCTGCCATGATCTCCCCACTCTACTCAAGAATCCATCTAGCATGAAGATGAGCAGATGCAAAGGACTTGTAATTTGTGTAATTGTGTAGAAGAGAGAATTTCAACAGATGCAGATTTTCTCACACCTGCATGACAAGCTCCCTTAAGGCCCCGTCTGCACTATATATTAAGGGCAGTACCACCACTTTAAACAGTTCTGGCTCCCCCCAAATGATTCTGGAAGTGTAGTTTGTTGAGAGTTGCTAGTAAGCTCCTCACAATTCTTTGTTCCCTGGGAAGAGGGATTGATACATGAAATGACTAGATTAACTGTCCTATCTAGAACTCCATCGATATCATTCAAACAAGTTCTGTTCTGCCTCCGAGGTATCTGGGATGCATTCTAAATACCTGCACTGAACCACAAAGCATCAAGTCCAGTTTAGGCTGTAATCCTATACCTATGAGAAAGCCCCATGAACTCATTGGGACTTCCTTTTGAGTAGAGGTGTACAGGGAGTCAATCGTGGTTTTTTCCATTTAAATTTACTTTGTAGATTTGGAACAAGTGAAAGGTATGTGGCAGCCTCAGGGACATTTCAAACACCACAAATACTTTATGATTTCTACCTTTCTCTTGTTCAAAATTAGACACTGAGATATATCATTGCATGTTTCTTGGCATTTTCCATCAATCGATATAATCTTAAAAGGTTGTAAATTCTGCACTTACATAAAATTCCTGCTCTTTGTATATTGCATAAAGTCTACATTTTTTTATTAATCCAAATAAGAATCTTCTACAGTGGTATCTCGGGTTAAGTATTTAATTCGTTCCGGAGGTCCATACTTAACCTGAAACTGTTCTTAACCTGAAGCACCACTTTAGCTAATGGGGCCACCTGCTGCTGCTGCGCCACTGGAGCACGATTTCTGTTCTCATCCTGAAGCAAAGTTCTTAACCTGAAACACTATTTATGGGTTAGCAGAGTCTGTAACCTGAAGCGTATGTAACCTGAAGCATATGTAACCCGAGGTACCACTGTATTTTGTTAAGAGTAAACAAAAGCAAAGGGGTGTGTGCCACTCAGCGTGGCAATCCTCATGTATTTACAATCAGGCTTGTGTGCAGGTTTAAAGGGGAAGGGGAGGGGAAGACAGTTTATTTCAGAGCTAGGAGAACAACAAATGACTCAAGGCGGGGTGTGTGGGGTGTGACCAAAAGGTACCCCTGATGCTGTTGCGGCCGCTGCCTATCTTTTTAAAGTCAGTTTCTTTTAGGGCAGGAAGCAAGCTGTGGAGATGCTTTTTTAAAAAAAAGAACTGGTCAACAACTTTTGCACAGGGCACCACATGGGAAGAAGAATCTGTTGGTTCTTTTCCAAGGAGAACCAAGGGGCAAAGAGAGGAGAGGAGCCCTGCTTGTGGGCAGGAGGAGGAATTGAGGGTTTCATTTGCGGAGAAAGAGAAGCAGAGCCTCGCTGATTCTCCAGAGCCTAGAAAACATAGCAGGCAAGGCTGCGGCAAAGGTTGCCAACAAGCCAGGGGAAAAAGCAGCTTGACCTGCTCTTGCACAGATGGTTTAATATGCAGAAATCAACATAATAGTGCTCATTTGATTATCTAATTAATCGTTTTGATTAAATGTTAGCACTGATTTCTTTTCCCAATAGACTGAGTTTCAGAAAAGGTTTGCTTATCACACCATTGTTATGGTTGCCCACCCCAATTACATTCCTCCATTCACTTTTTATAAAAATTGCACCTTATTCTACTCCTTATTCTCCAGGAAGATGCTTTAACTACTTCCAGATATTGGAGTAGTTGATATTCCTCTATGGACCGACTTTATATCCCTATTCCGAATTGCTATTAAATGGAATACAACCAAAGTAGAACCACTTATTCAACAAATATCAGAGCCACCCAAAATGTTTCCTAAGTCCACGGGAACGAATAGACTCCGGCAAACCATTTGCTCTAAGTTTGAAAAGTTCCACTTAAAACACTCCGTTTCCAAAAGAGGTCACTAGATGGCCTATGAATTGTCACAGCAGCAGAAGTCAATTTAAAATTCAGCTGATGAAGTTCACTACAGGAGTGGTTAACTCGTTACATAGTCCATAGATCCTGTTGTCACTGTTGCTTTAATTATTTGTTGCATTTGTTCATCACTTTTATCTATTTTCTAATAAAAGCAACTTACAAATATTTAAAATACCAAATGGCTTTGCCAGAGGGCAAATGGGCAAATTTAGCAGGGGATCAAACACTTTCCCCCCTCACTGTACTCTCACTGCTCCTGGGTGCCTTCCTTTGAGAGCTTGCTGTTAACCGAAGCACAGCTATGGTAAGGTTATCAGATTTTTTTTCTATGAATCCGGGGACACTTGTTTGCGATGTACATGTGAATGCTGATAAAGCTGTAAATCCGGGGAGTGTCCCTGGGAAACAGGGACATCTGGTAACCTCCCTCTATGGGAAAATATCAAAGAGAGACAAAGAGAATGGCTCTTTCTCTTTTTTGCCTTTCTGAAGCAGGTTCTTCAGAGGCAGAAGACCTTCATGAAGCCCCAGTTAAAAGCAACTCCAAATTAGTTTACAACCATGATCCAAATAACTACTCCTAGTGAACCCAAGATCTTAATACTATGCGTATTCCTTATTGGGCGGAGGGAGGATTCTGTAATATTTTGCTAAATATTCCAAAAATGTATGCAAAGGAAACATGAACAGAGGGAAGCATTGCTAAGAATAATTATATCTCTTCCTCTTTAATAAGCATTGATTTGTGCTATTTAGATTTAAATTTGAGCACTGAGCAAACCAAACATGCCTCCCTTGGTGGGCTTTCTTGCCTTTTTAAAGCTGGAAAAATGGAAGAGATGATGAAGAAAGGTAATCAGTGACCCGGAGTGTAAAGAAATACATGTGGTGAGTTCCAAAGCCCCATGCACAGAGGCTTCCCATTCTTAGGCATGAAAGAGAATTATCCGTCAGCTCTGTGGGATATGGGAAGCACTCAATGTGCACAGTGAGTGCTTCTTCTCATAGGCAAGAGAGGGAAAGTGCTCCTGCAGGCAGTCATTCCAAGTCACTTGTTGACTCGCATGTGGAGACTTTGCAGCCTGAGTTATGAATTCATACCACCAGAGCAGCTGCTCTGATTGTTGCCTCATTCGATTGCCAGGAGTAAGTCGCCAGCTCCTCTTTCTCATTCCATTCTCTGTTCCGTCCTTCTCTTCTTGATATATTTTAGGTTGCTGATAGGTACATCACTGTGTATACAAGGACACAAATTGTGCAACTAAAAACATGTATCAATAAGCGTAACTTGTTTCTAAATTACATACGGTGTCTACACCATTCTCCAATATTCCTTTTAAGCGATCTTTTAAGAGCCATTGATTTCAGCAGAACACGCTTCCAAGTCACATATGTTTGACTATGGAAACGTGCTTCAGAATTCATAGGAGAATTCCCATGAAAGAAAATTTGTTTCTTAGCCCACAAGAACCTCCTACAAGTCACCCAATTCTCCCTTTTGGCTCGAGAGCTGAAGACTCTACCTGGGCAGTGAGCTGCGCCCAGGGAAAGACCTAGTGAGGATGCAGAAGATCTTTCTCCAGCCCAGTAGGCTACTGCAGGAGGAAAAGGAAGGATGTAGAGCTTCAAAATATTGCCAGGGTGTGGAGAAAGAAGAGGGAAACCAGTAAGGGAAGACAGACATCAGGGGAGCAGGTGGCTGCAGTTTGCCTGTTCTCTTCCTGAGTATCCAGCTGCCATCACCTCACCTTCTCTAGCAAGAAATCATAACTGAGCTCTACTGGCTACCTCTGCCTGAACAGGCTAGTGAGGAGGAATGCCTTTCAAATTAGCCATCTTGCTTCCTGGTGGGTGCTGACAATTGTACTGAATATCATGGGGAGAGAAGAAGACAAGTCTCCAAAAAGAGGAGGAAACCTCTAAGAACATTAGAAGAACCATACTAGATCAGATGAAAGCGCTGTCTATTCCAGCACTGTGTTCTCACAGGGCCAACCAGATGTCTGTGGGAAGCCCACAAGCAAGTACTGTGATAAGAACCTGTTTGCTCATGTGTGCCTCACCGTCACTTCCTGGAGGAGCCTGTCCCCTTGGGAAATTCTGCAATTCTAGATCTCACCCTCACCTTGGCTACATAGGGCAAGGTTGCAGATTTGATCTTCTGCATTGCAGAGGGTTGGACTAGATGATCCTCAGGCTCCCTTCCGACTCTATGATTCTATATATTTCTAAAATAAAAGTATAGGGCACAATCCAACTAAAGTTAGGGACTTTTTATCTCTGTTGATTTTAAGGAATGTTAAACATCTGATCTCTCTCACTAAACTCTCTGATTTTACTTGTAAGCCACTTGGAGAGGTGTTCGGGTTGTTTTTTTAAAATCAAGTGGCTTATAAATCTTTTAATTAAACAAATGGGTTTGAAAATGCCTCAACTTTGGCTAAATTGTAGCTCATAATAATAATTTTGGCTTGGTAAGATTCTAAACTTGAAAATACTTTGAAAAGTGCTACACTCTATTTTATATGATGCTCCAGGTGTTTGACATTTTTGGACCTTAATTACAATATGTGAAGGTCAAAACTTCACCCTAGTGCAATAAAATATAAATTGTAATAAAGAAATTATTCCGGGGGATATAAAAGTATGTTCATCACTCGTTTAATGGTAACTTCACAGTTCCTCTATAATTTCTCAGATGAAGGATTAGAATTTAAAATTAGCTTAAAGGTACTTGAGGCAAAGAATCCCTAAGCTTTTTCAGAGACTCTAGAAATTTGGGAAATGAAATGCCCTTAACATTAATTTTTTATGGGTGAGAAGTTAAGAACTGTCTTTTGTTAGGCATTTAATACTTGCTTAACCTTACAAATAATTTATTTCAAAACCAAAAGGTAAGTAACTCATGCATGCTGAATTATTTCCCCACTCCTTATAAAATACATTTCTTGTTCCTAGGAATCCTAATAAAAATGTGTGCAAAATTATTGCCAACAGAACAAAAAACAGTGCAATCAATACATTTCTGTGCAAAATGTTGGCAGGTATAAGGCTGGCTGTGCCTAACTTCACATATTATTACTGGATGGCTCAAATAAAAGTTTTGGGGCTAGTTCACAAATGCAGCTGAGTGTATTTATTAAAACTTTAACAAACTATTTTTCAGGGCACTTGCCCCCACAAGGCAGTGTACAAAGTGATATCAAAATAAGCATAACAAATATACAAATTGCCAAGTTAAAATCCACATTACAACCCCTTAAAATAAGCAGCAAAACATCATCAGGACATATTGATTAATAAAAGGCAGATGGAAATAAACACACCTGAAAGAAATCATTAGGAACAAGGCCACATGTAGTGGTTTGGGGGTGAGGCATTCCACAAGTATAGACCTTGTTGCTAGTACCCATCAACCTAGCAATCCGCATTGATGAACCAGAGAGCAATATCTGTTCTGTTATGGTCTACTGGAGACCCGGGTTCAAACTCCAACTGAGCTATGAAGCTCACTAGATGAACTTGGACTAGTCACTGCTTCTTCCCAGGGCTGCTCTGAATTAAAATGGATATGAGGAAAAACATATACTCCCCCCACCCCTTAGAAAAAAATGTGTGTCCTCCTTGAAGAAAAGGTAACCTAATATAAATAAATATCACGATGTTGCAGTCATTCTACAATACACATGCATGTGCAAAAGCCAAATTTCTGTCCATCAGCCTAAAAATATTGGAAAATATTGGATTACAAAAGTTGAGAAACATTATTATTATTAATTACCAATTGACATATTTATAACTGGCCACAGGAAATAAGTATTTTTAGAAAGTTGATACAGTTACATTGTACTGGAGCTCTATATAAGCAGGCTGACTGAACCCTTCAGTTCAGTTCTGTCCTGGCCTGTGAATAAACAAGAGCTGTTTGAAGAATCGCTGTGTCGTCTGATCAGTCAGCCTGCTTATATAGAGCTCCAGTACAACGTAACTATCAACTTTCTAAAACTATCCAATCACTGAACATCACTTTCGATCCCTTATTTGCATAACTATCTACAGTATCCCCCTGCTGGCCCAGGGTGAGAACTTCAGTACATAACAAGTATTATGGGAGTGAATCTGTACAAATGAAGCTTTATGCACATGTGGACAGGAGCCAATTCTGTTGCTGGCATCTGTCTCTCTCAGGAGACAAAGGAATGGTGTGCCTTTGAGGTTGAAGTCAAACTGCTGGAGAGCTACAGTGACTGAGATTTGTGGTGGCTTTTAGTGCCTGGAGACAGACAGACAGGTCATATATCCACAGCAGTGACCAGAGAAGGAAAGACCGCTGGCAGGAGCGCAGAGAGGAGAAATGCCATGGTGCATCTGCCGCAGCACAACTGGATGCCTTCATCTGCCCCAGCTGCAACAAAACATGTTTCTCCTGTATCGGTCTCTACAGCCAGGCAACACATGTGATCAGCCTCCTCCATTTGAGGCCAGTAGAAAAAAGACAGTCACGGAACCAGGAAATTGCACAAAACAAATGAAATACCGTGAAAATCCCTGAAATGCGAAGTAATCGACTAGAAATATTATCTTGTGGAAATAAACTAAATAATAAAAATCAAAAAGTTTAAGGAAAAAATTAGAAAACCTAAAATTGAACAAAGCCTTAACAGGATGCCTGCTACAAACATCTTTTCACTGAACTATTCAGTTTCCTCAGAAGGAAACAGAAAAATCATAAACGTTTTGACCAAAATTCAAAAAAAGGGAGTAGAACTCCCAAAAATTTGACGTATTTGAGGAGCTATGTCATATTTAATGTGGCTTTTATTTCCTTTAATATTGTTGTCCTTCATACCAAAAGTTTGTTACTTGAAGACCACTTTGCAAAAAATGAAAACAAGATGGCAATGTGATGTTTGTTTAGCATGTGAGAAGAGCAAGATATATATGATATGCAGCATTATAACATTTATATCATTTTAATCTTCTGCTTTATTGAAATAGAATGGTGTTTTCTTTTTTCTTTTTGCAGCTCCAACAGAAGCTCCCTTGTATCCCCTTTTAGGTATGTCAGTAGAGTTACTATTGCTTTTTCCAGTTGCCGTGTTATGTTATTGTATTTGAATTTTTTGCTTTGCTATAATGCAAAGCAATCATGAAACTGCAGCTTTGAAAGAGTTCGGATATAAATCAGACTTGAATGAGAAATGAATATACTTAGTTCTACTCTGCCCTCCCATTGCCATTTGCTTATTAGATTTCAAATTGTTGCATCCTAAATATATAATATCTCAAATCTCTTGTCCTCAGGTGCACAGAACAAGCTCTGAGAAAGCAGCAAGGGAGATGTTACTGTATTTCTAGATTAATCCCAGATTAGACTGAAAATCATAACTGAATCTTTTCCAGCTCATTTTGGATCCCCTAAATGCTTAATAAAATAGCTGACAGATGAACCTAACAGATGTCTCTCTGTCTCTTATAAATATGTTTGAGCTCATTTGTTTATTACATTAGCCTTTTGCAGACATTAGTATTCTATCTCTGGCGGGGTGGTGGGTATGTTTGTTTCAGTTGGCTCCACCCCCGAGCATGTCGGATGTTCTCATATTAGATGTCAGATCTGCATAGGGTCTGGGCATGTGGACCTAAAATATGTGATCTGCATGCTTCATTTTTGCAGCGTGGAGACTGTAAGATATACACATTGGGTCTGTCTCCTCTATGAACACTGACACCCAAGGCAAGGATGTTAAATAAACAATGCATCAGTGCCAGCAAGGACAATCATAATCCCCTCTCCCTTTTAGATAATATATAAATTTCATTGACCACTATAGATGTTAATATATGTGAAGAGTCCGTGAGTATTAGAAACCTAAAACAGGTATCAAGCAATTTGATAAATTCCTTCACCAGTAGTTCAAAACTTGAGAAATTAGTGGTTGGACCAGGTTTCCCAAACCTGGGTCCCCAGCTGTTTTTGAACTACAATTCCCATCATCCCTGACCACTGGCCCTGCTAGCTAGGGATGTGGTCCAGAAACAGCTGGAGACCCAAGTTTGGGAAATACTGGGTTGGACACTGGCTCACAAAGTAGGAGGGAGATGAGTGGAGAACATGAGAATGAAACCACTACCAGCTAATTGGTCCTGAATTGTTTTTTAAAACAAGTGGAGGCCTTTGACATTATTTATATCAGGCATAGGCAAACTCGGCCCTCCAGATGTTTTGGGACTACGACTCCCATCATCCCTAGCTAACAGGACCAGTTGTCAGGGATGATGGGAATTGTATTCCCAAAACATCTGGAGGGCCGAGTTTGCCTATGCCTGATTTATATTCTGTGGGATATGTATCCCACATGTGACAGAAGTAGGAGAAGTAGGAACATAGGAAACTGCCTTAGACCAAGTCATGTGACTGGTCATGCTAGCTCAGCATATCTACAATGATTGGCCATTGCTCTCCAGGGTTTCAGACAGAAGTCTTTCCTAGGTGTACCTGGAGCTGCCAAGGACTGAAGCTTAGACCTTTTGCATGAAAATTGTGATCCCTACCACTGTGCAAGAAGATCCAAAAAATAAAAGTGAAAGCAGGACATTTAGGACACCAAATCATATTTTCAGAAAGCCGAGCGAGAAAGAGATTTCATTTGTTCATTTGATTTTCAAACTATGCTGGGAATTCTTTTCTGTGTTTCATTTTCAGCTGAAATGCACAGCGAAAGCATAATATTACGAGATGACTTTGATTCTTATCAGCTACAAGGACTGAATCCTGCTATGTGGTAAGTTTTGCTTCATTTTTACGTTTTTCTTGAAGAGCCACATATAGTATCATCTTTCCCCCACCCTATTTTTATTGTGACAACAGCCAACCCCCTTCCCCCAACCCTCAAGTAAAGAAGCAGCACACTCAGGCCATGGATTTGATTAATTGTATTTCTGAGCTGCTTTCCAAAAGGCTTAAAAAAAAAAAAAGTATCAATAGCAATAAACATAATAGAACATCATAGCTATGACACAAAACACCACAGTTACAATGCCTGGGCCAATAAAACTAATACATTATCATTAATAAATCAACAATAAAACAATTATAGGCAATTATAGTCTATAAAACTACACTAGCAAAACAGCAGCTAAAAACTAGTCTAAACATTATTATGTTCACCAGCCCCTCATCTCATATACTACCTCAATAATTCACTCTACTTCGTCTATTAAAAGAAGCACCCAGCATGGAAGTGAATTCTGATCCAATAAAAAGACAAACAGAACTGTTGGTTCCCCTCTGTCTCAAAAGGTTGTTGGACCCCCTGTTAGTCTCACCTGCTCAATCTGCTGGAGCATGTCTCATCTAGAGTTTGAGACTCAATGGCTGTCCTCACCTGGTTTAGCCAGCCAGTTGAAGCTGTTCCCCAGGGTGTGGCCACTGTCACATGCTGACAACTGGTAGGAGCCACAGGTGAGTGCTGAGTGCAGGGTGGAAGACCAAAGGTGGATGAACTACTGCAGAAGAAACACCAGGCACGCCATACACCCCATAAACAGAATGATACTATAGCAAACTCATAGATGTCTCATAGATGTGTGTTTGTGGAAAGCAGTCCAACTTCCACCCAGGCTGTCATCCCCCAAAACTCAAGCTTTCTCCCAGAGATTTGAATAAACTCCGCACAACTTCCCTTGGGAATCCTCACTCTCACTGGGGAGCACCACTTTTCAGCTCCCATAAAATGTAGCAATACAGGCAAACAGATGTATGAGATGTTCAGCAGTTGGCAGCAGATACACCCTAACACTCTTCCCAGTGCTTCTGCTCTAGAAGAGCTGCAAGAGAATCGGGTGAGCAGATGGTCTCAGTTACGTCTCCCCCATCCCCATGCTCATACTGCTTGGTTAGACAGTCAATGTCTTATCCTTCTCATGCTCCATTAGCATCTTCTCTGCCATCGTCTCCTTTCTTCAGCTGCTCACACTTGGATGAGAGCCTTTGTGCTATCAACATTTGTGGATTATAATGCAAGGCTGCAATCCTGCACATTTCCAGGAAGACAATTACCATCGATTTAGCTGGAACACATGCACCTGTAATTTCACAAACTAACATCCTCACACCTTAGCGCAAATTCTACATAATGCCCCTTTAGAGTTATCACAAGTACACACTGTGAGTTGCACTGGTCATACGTTGGTGCTCAACCTGAAATTCAGGCAGTTGTATCATTTATACCACCAGATTTGTTATTTCTACCCAAGGTATACACATACAGTGGTTTATTGGCATCTTACAGGCCTGTAATACCTTCAGGGACTCCTTTTATCTTGATGGTTTTTCTATCATGCAAGGAGTAGCATACTCTCTCTGAAAGTAATAAATGCAGTGAAACAGTTGTTGCGAAACTAGCCTCTGGGTCTCTTTAGGTTACTCACACCGAGAAAATTTGAAGTGTCTCTTGCAGGGAATCTTTTCTGTCTTTATCAGTGGGGAAAGAGGCATTCTAAGACGGCATTTATATGTACCTTGACTGGTGAGGTTCAGATTGCGGCCAACTCTGTGTTTGCTACTACACTCAGTTTGCTCTCAAGGGGCTTAGTGTTGTTTGCAAGATGTAGTATACACACCAACAGAGGAACTGTATAAGGAGGACCCTTGAAACCACCCCATACTTTCTTGGTGACTTCCCCAGACTTTGGAACTTCCTCTCTAGAGAAGTTAGACTGACTCATTCCTTGTTGTCCTTCCTCTGGCAAGTGTTCCAACAGGCTTTTGGGAGCTGACTGCTTTTATTGAAATGGCTGGTGCCGTGCTGTTTTTATTGTAATTATTTGTATAGTTTTAAAAGATTTTTTAATGTGTGTGTAGATATATATATCCCAGCCCAGGACTTAAGTCACCCAAAGCCTCCTTAGATGGAAAACTCTAAGCTAGAGTCTTTTGGGGCTGCACCCCTCAACCAGAGCCACTACCCTCACACTCACAGACCCTCCATCTGGCAAAGGCAACCACATACCTGGCTGTACTTAAGCGGTGCAAGGCTTTTTATTACCCTTGTTCATTCCACAGTGGGCCAGGGAGGACTCAGCTGGGCTTCAGACCTCGTGGGATCAAGTTGTCAGTTTGGAGCTGTCCAATGTCCTGCTGCTGATCTTATCTACTAATTAATGGCACCCAACCCCACCCTCCTTTGTGCACTCGGGACTGCCTCCTCTGCCCAATCAGTTTCTTACCAGGCAGGTGGGTTGCCCCAAGTCCTGTGCACAATATTTTTGAGCTCTAATGGGCTTTTCCAATCCTTTCTTCTTGAAATTTTGTATGACATGATTTGTTCACATCCTCAAAGCTTTGGGATTTATATTTCAAATTTAGATGGGCTTAGCTTTGTCTTTTGGAGAGTGGGTTCTTCCTGTTGCTGTATATTTGTTCAGAATATTATGTTCTTGGACCGCAAAGAAAATGCTTGCCTTCAAGGCTTCAGAGAACTTGGTTTTGGAAATGGACTGTTGTGCTTAGAATCCTATCATATATCTACATCGGGTCAAGAACATTTTAGCAATTTCTCATTTTCTGTTTTGAAGTGAGCCAACTTCCTAAGTTTCAACTTTTGGTTTAATGTGCCTGTGAATTTGCACATTTACATCTGCTTAGTCACTTAAGGGCTTGTATCCAAGTCGTCAGGGTTGTATCCAATGCTAGTCTCACCTAGAGCAGGCTCATTAAAATTAATAGCCATGGCTAACTTTAGTCCATTAATTTCAGTGTGTATACTCTGAGTATAACTTAGATACAAGCTTTAAAGTCCACCCCTCCCCGTGCAAAATATGTCATGCTACTGGTAACTGGATATTTTTGTTTTATGCAAGGAAATTAGGCACTTTCAAAAGGAAAGCCTAATTGGGGTGGCAGTGTGCTTTTTGATTCTTGGGAGTAAGCTCCATTGAGTTCAAAGGTCTTACTTCTGAGTAGACATGCATAGAATTGAGCTGCAAATAACTCTTTAGTAACATCAGGCATGCACACAAAAATAATTGAAGCCATTTCTGTATTTGAGATGAAGAATATCTGAGGTGAGCAGCAAAGGCAATTAAGAAAATTGCTTACAAACACATTTTCTGTAAAATGACACTTCAGATAGTGTCAAGAGTATATGAACCTGGATGCTGGAAGTTCTCTTTCTTTTCATTTGATGCCCTAATGATGCTACTAATATTTTACTGGCATGACTTCTTCAACTTTTTATTTTTTAAATTTGTGTGTGTGTGTGTGTATGTGTGTGTGTGTGACCAGCTCTAAGCCATTTAATTTTCGAAGCAATACATTTCAAAGTCGACATGAAGGCTTGGAATCAGGATTTGCTCAAAGCTGTTCATGATTTTATAAAGAAAATAATCCTAAAGGAGATGAAAGATGATAAAAAGAGATGTTCCAGCTAGCCAGAGCTCTTCACAGTATTTCCTAAACCAGATTATAGAGGAGAAGTAGCTGAGCAGCAAAGCCACTTGATATGCATAGAGTTTGAGAAATTAAAAAGAGGGAAAAGGCCTAATAAGGTCATCCAGATTAACCTGTAGCCAGTGATGCATCCCCTGTTCTGTATTTACAGAGAATGCAGCCTAAGCACACATTTGTATACTCACTTGCATTTTAAGCTCAGTTTTGGGGAAAGGAAGAGTTAAGATTGAGAGAATTATATTGATGGTGGCAGTCAAGCTTAAAAGGGATATCAGGCTAGCTGCCATTGAGCAAGTATCAGAAAAAAATAGCTACTTGTTTGAGATTAGCAAGAATCAGTATTAAATCTTTTAAGTTTTCCCCCAGTGCAAACTTGATGATAGGGGTTGTCAAGTGTGGGTTGTCAGCCAGGTTGAATGTGGCACCTGTAGTTGTCCATAACTTTCCCTCTTGTCCTTTTCTTCCTTTGTGGAGTTGACAATTGGAAAGACAAGGCAGATGTAGAGCAGAGAAGGCATGATCTGAGGGGACACGATGAAGCAACCTTGCTGGAGCTAAGCGTGACTGGGTCTGGTTAGTGTCTGGATGGGGGGCTACCTGAGAACCCCGTGCATATCAGTTTGAATTCCATGATTGAAGGAAGGTGAGATATCAATGTAAGAGTGAGGCTCCGGTTTCACTTTGCCTGCTCAATCTCATCATCCTGGTTCAGATATCACAAAGAAGAAGGGGAAGAAAAGAGGCCAACTCACTTAGGCCACCTTGTATTCCACGACAGAAGAAAGGTGGGATATAAAAGTAAGAAAGAAAATAAATAATTAACTTCCCCACTGCTTTTTTTAAAAAATGCAACACATTCTCCCAAGCTGCTTTCACAGAGCATCTATTTAAAAGCTGACATTTGGGATACCCGAGACACAAAGTTTGCAGCATTCTAGGTGAACCTTAGTATATGGCTAGCAGGGCATGTTCAGTGGGCAGGCCTATTCCAATTGTTAATTCCTCACAATGACATAGTACTGAGATTGTGTTATAAATGACTCTGGGCATACTCCCGAAATCCTACCCATTTTCCTGTTCTGTTCTTTGAAGGGGATTGCAAACACAGTGATTTCCCTTAGGGTTTGAAATTAGCAGGGCACCAGGCGCATTTTGTGCCTAAAGATTAATCATTTGCGAGTGCCTTGAAAAGTCTGGGTGCCATTTTTTTGTGCCTGGCTGACACTCAAGGATTACTCAAATGTATGTGCTTTGAAGCCTCAAAGTCTATGTTAAGGATAGACAATATGTGAAGGAGTTTAACAATAAAGAGAAGAGTGCTTTGAAAACTGAAGTAGGGTACCAATATTTTTATTGTAAACACCAAATAAAACATGTATTAACGATTTCTGATAAAAATGTGATATTAACAATGTGTCACTTATGTGAATGGCATATTAGTTCAGGCTTATCAAAATAATAAATAAAAAGTTTTGCCAACCCCCTCCCCAAATGGCGACTAGACATTCTGTTTAGGTGCCCACCACCCAGGTCCCAGTAGCCATTTGGCTCCTAGCTTTTCTATCCCAATTTCTAACACTGATTTCCCTATTGCATGCATGAAGAGTTCCCTCTTCCCTCACAGAAGTCATTATACTTAAAGGGACTCAAAACAATATACTACATTAATAGTTTACCATTTTCAAGGGAAAACACCTGAAAAAACACAACCCAGTCATCAAGTATTCTGCCCATTAGGACTCCTCAGGCTATAGGGATTGTGAAATAGACAGCCCTAACCATTTTGCTGACCTAACAACCAGCAATTATTGTCAAAAAGTTATCTTGGAGGATAAGGACCCCTAGCAACTAATTCACAGAATACAGAGCTAACTTCTTGTGATTTAACAAGCGTTTAAATCCCCCCCCCCAAAAAAAAACATTTGGGTTAAGGAAAGCACATTTCCTTAACGGGCAGTCATTTTAATAACAGCACATCTACAATCTCATGTTCATGGGCAGCCTTTTGGCAGCCTAGCCTTCTATTTAGTCCATCTGTTGCAATGGCATCATGCCTGTTTATGAATTGAGTAACTCTTTTGTAGCACTCCAGGTGCCTAGCAACTGTTGTACAAATACTTCAGCAAGGGATTGTTGCATTTTTTAAAAAAAATGTCTAGCATTAGATGTTCTTGCTAGGTACTTTTTAGGAAGTCAAGAATGTCCTCCAATTTTAATAAATATCTTAAAAAAAAAGAAGAATGTCCTCCAGTTTGAATCCTCAGTTCAGTAGAAATATATATAACAAAACGTCGGCAGGACGTTCTTGTAAATAAGAAAGAAAACAAAAGCCAATCAGTTAGCTACACCCTCACTTGTCACTGTTTTGGATGATTGTCATCAAGTTAATCCTTTCATTGCACCCACTCCCCTGGTGGATCCGCCGGCTAAAAAGTGAACAAATATGTCGTAGAGAAGAGTAGTTCTTTCATACAGGTCTTTGGGAAACGATCTGCAATAAACAAAAATATTTCTAAAAACTCTCAAGTCAATCTGTGTGACAACAACCTTATAACAGCGGTCTGTGCAGAAAGCTAAGCACATTGTTGCATGTATTACTGTTGAGCCAAAGGTGTGTTTTCTGTTTATCCTTAGGCAAGATTCATTAGCCAAAAGGAAAGGCTGCCAAGTACCCAACAAGATTTGTAATGCTTTGCTGCTTTGGTACAGATGGAAAAGGCTTGCATGCCCATTACTTTTGTAAACAAGAAGTACACATAACTGGGTATGTTTGTGCTGGGATCACGTTGATCAATTCAAGACTTGACTTTAATTATCAAAACACAAATCAGAATCTACGGAATACAAACATGAGGGGAGAAGCTGGAAGGGAAGACTGAAAGAGAAGCTGGGGCATGAGGGCACATAACCTGCCTTAGGACACCACATGTGTCCAAGGGATGTCCCATAATAAGGCAGATGTTATACATTTAGTTTGTGATGGGCATGTAACAGGTGGTGGGACTCAAGCACAGCTCCCCGCAATGTGTACGTGTACACACAGAGATGCTGTACAAAGTGAACTGATTGTTGATATTCCTTTTGGGGTGGTAGGTCAGTCTGGGTCTCCTCCCAGAACCCACAATCCTGTATCTATGAAAGTAGAATGTAGAAGGGAAAAGCAGCCAAACCAGTTCCTTTGTCAAGATAATGGCTTTGGCTGGCTAGTTAAGTGCCACAATTTAGCTTAACCAAAGAAGTTGCTCTGTGCCATAGAACATATGGGTGGGCCTTTCCCCCAACCCTCACTTAGCTGCTATGTAGGAGAACAGTATGTAGAGTTAGAGGTGTGAGATTTGGAAGCTGAAAGGTGGAGGCTGGAGGCTAGAGGCTGAAGACGCAAGGACAGGTCTTGCTCTGTGCTTGGCTTTGGGACTCTCCTGGGAAACTAAAGGGGAAGCAAGGGAGTGTTAATGCTGTGATAGCCTCCATCTTATGTTCAGGCTGTGTGTGTGTGTGTGTGCGCGCGCATATAAATCCTAAAGCCATCACAATCTCTGCTTACCGTCACCCCAAGGAAAGGGAACCCTTGGTAAAACCGGGACCCCAGGAGTCTCTCACAACTCAGAGATTGGGGTGGGGTGGTAACAATATGTATACCTCCCTTCTGCATTACAGGGAATGCTGCAAATGCATACTGTGTCATTGCTAATCTGTAAGTGCAAAGCTGCGTAGGGGTTTCTAAACAGGTCCATGCTATATAGGTGTTCAACACTACCCATCACACCTTGGGTGCAAAATAAGTAGCAGAATTAGTCGTTTTGTTTGAATAAAAAATACTATTAGAATCATTTAAATAGTCGAAAGCATAGACTGTTATTGGACTAAATAAGTGATACTGGGTTAATAATGGGACACTTTGGTCCTCTTGCCGTCAGCCCATGATGATGCCAATTAGCTGTTTTTCTCCTACTTACATATACTGTGCTTAGAAATAAAATCTGTTTCAAAATTATCCTTACTGTAATACCACACAGTAGTACTTGCAATATTATATTTGTTATATTTGAAAACTAAAACATGACTGTAGTTGAGGGGAAAAACCCATTCACTTGATTTAAATATTTTGAATTAACATGAGGATGTTTTGTTGGTGGGGAAAGTGGTGCAAGATTAAATGGAGCGTCTTATAGGCAAGCCAAATAACAATTCTGCTTTGGATGGTAATTTGTTCATTAACTTGAGTTTGGGGACTCCTAAACAGACCTTTCCTTCCCAAAGTCAGAATTTTCAAGCCTCTAATTTGCCTTTCAGCATTTTCAACTCGACTGTGTTCTGTTTTCCTGCAGGTTTGAATGTAGTAATTGTGAGGTTGGAGACCAATGTGGTGTAATTATGCATGGCAGTGCTGTCACTTTCTGTGAGCCATACGGGCCAAGAGAATTGGTAAGTGGCTGTTTGCGAAATTGACTGATTTGTGGAATTTCAAGTTTTCAATTCAGAAACTGTCAGTTTTCTTTACATGTCACTGTCAACGTTACAGTTGGGGGGGGCATTCTGGCTCTTTTCCTTAGCCCCCATTGCTTACTTGTACTTCTCCCCAATGCATTGCATTCCAATATACCCTTTCAGATTTATACCTTTATATATTATTTCCTTACATCACAATCCTAACCATTTCTACTCAGAAGTAAGTCTTGTTGAATTCAATAAGTCTTATTCCCAGAAATGCAACCTTAAGGTTTCAGTCTTAAGCAGCACTGGTGTATTCGTCGCTTTGTTTCAGCATTCAAGCCAAGACAGACTTGCAAAGTGGAATTAATCATCTAAGGTGCTGGCTGCACAGCAAGCGCTGTGCTGGCAGTATCACAGGATGAGCCATCCAATGGCAGAATATAATGCTCTAAAGAGGAAGGATATATTAGAGGAGAAACAAGCACCAGCATGGCTGCTGCGTTCATCGTGTGGGCATTCAAAAATGGAGATACGAAATGTGAAACTTTCTCATTTGAAGTTGCTAACTCCATTAACTATGCAGAATTTAAAATATTATAGATATATTTAAAACCATGGATAAAACCCCCAGCCAGTTAACTCTTTCTGGCACAATTGCACATGACTCTTGATAAATAATGCATGTTCCATGTTAATAGGTGCAATGGATAACTTGAGACAGTGTTAAAAAGAACTTTAAAAAATTAATAATAATAAAGGTTGCACATCATTATTTGGATTGCCTAAAATAAAACACTGCTTTAAACTATATTCATGCTCAAAAATAACCACTCACAAAAACAATAATCAGTTATTTGTTTACTATTTAGAATGCTTAATTTGTAGGTAAGATGGTAAGGGTGCAAAATCAATTTAAAAATCGCATGTTCATTTCATAATTACGACAAAAGCAAAGAATTTATAACTTGCATATGGTAAGATAGCAATACCTGGAAAAGCAGAAAATAAAATATCCTTTATTTCTGAGCTTGCCGCTGTTGAAAGTAACTGGAACAGAGTCCAAGGCATTAAACTTACAGGGTTCAAAGATTCTCATTTGTATTTCCAAGAAAACTACAATAAACTGATTAGTTTGCTGATTCAATGCAACATTTCTTCTTTTCTCTTCTCCACAGACTACTAATGGCCTTAATACAACCACAGCTTCTGTACTCCAGTTTTCTATTGGTAAGTTCATATATAGTGTCTTCAGTTTAAAAAATATACATTTTAGAAATGGAAAATACAGCTCAAGTTTTTAGTCTTCTTTTTTTTAAAAAAATGTATATCATGAAAAGTTATGAGTAAATTTCCATGTAGTAATTAGTTCAGTGTGTGCTGGAAAAGGAGATATGTCTGAAACTTTGAGAGCGTGAATATCTGCTTTCCTTGCTCTCAACCTTGGGTCCCCAGATCTTTTTGGCCTACAACTCCCATCATCCTTGACGACTGGTCCTGTGAACTAGGGATCATGGGAGTTGTAGGCCAAAAACATCTGGGGACCCAAGGTTGAGAACCACTGTGTTAAACAGTCACCGTTTTAAACATACCTTTTATTTTAGCTCATTATTTTGTATTTATCCAGAGGTGTTTAATGAATGCAGAATTACATCATTCATATATATTTAGTCAATACACATTTTAATCCTATCATGTCGCAATACAGCTATGGTCAGGCTGAAGTCCTCCTATCATCAAAACTGTGTGGGCAACTAGTTAAACCCTGCTGAGAATTATTGAACATTTGTATGATGTGTTAAACCCTGCTGAGAATTACTGCACATTTGTATGATGTATTAAGCAAAGAAGGCAAGTGGTGACTTGTGGTTTTTGACAGGCATAGAAAAGTATTAATTTTTTGAAGACATGATTCAATTAAATGTGTGCTGGAGGAAAACGTTTTAGTGTATAGATAACTCAATAAGACCAAAGAAGCAATGTTGACTGTTTCCTCTGTGGAATTCTAGAAATGTATTTCTAAATTAAATTCTCATTTTAACAAGTAATTCTTCTAGCAGGGTATACCTCAGTAGAGTTGTGATTAAACTGTGGAGATACTTGCTGGAAATGAAAACTATCAATTAGATTGACACCGGGGTGGTTCTCCTCTACTTTGAATTAAATCTAGATGCCAGAAGGTTCCAAAAATGTGTAATACATTTATACTTTACATTGACTTATTTATCAGACTTTTAAATATTACTTTAATATCACTTGGAATACCACTTGGAATTAGTAATGCAGCTAAGGGGTCAGTTGTGATATTGGCATCTCTCAGTCACAATACGTTGCTTTCTGCTCACCACTGATCTTGTTCGTTGTGATACTCATGTGCCTGAGAAAAGAAAGGAAAGTCTGCTTTCCATCCAGAGTGCACATTTGCACTGTCCAGTGTGCACCAGCCATAGAGTGCAGAATATAATAGAAAGTGGGCTTGTATATGAGCTAAGTAATAATGTGAGAAATTCATTCCACCAAAGCATACAGCACTGGAATCAGTTGTGCCTAATTAAAAAAGTAATAATGGTGATTGCTCCAAGCACATTAAAACTTAGTTAGATTTAGGTCTGCCCTCATCCACTTTTAAACAAATGTTGCCCATGAAAATACTTAGGCTAGAATAAATCACAGACACTCAACAATGCAAACAAATGAATATTTTACTCACAAGAGTTTCAAAAGCAAGTTTCCATCCATTGGCAGTAAAAAGAGAAAAGAAAAATAATGTTCCAAATGACTTAAAAAGAAAGAACAGTGGTGCCCCGCAAGACGAATGCCTCGCAAGACGGAAAACTCGCTAGACGAAAGAGTTTTCCGTTTTGGAGGTGCTTTGCAAAACGAATCTCCTATGGGCTTGCTTCGCAAGATGAAAATGTCTTGCGAGTTCCTGCGGGTTTTTTTTCCTCCCCCCCCCCCTTTTTCTAAGCCACTAAGCCGCTTATCCGCTAAGCCAATAAGCCGCTAATAGCGCTAATCCGCTAATCCGTCAATGGGCTTGCTTCGCAAGACGAAAAAACCGCTAGACGAAGAGACTCACAAAACATGTGTGCCAATAACTGCATATTACAACAAGACAGAGAGATTGACTCAAAGTCACCCACTGAGCTCATTGCTAAGTAGGGATTTGTTAGTCCGAGTCAAACACTAAATACCAACACCAACATTGCAATATATACTTGCAGGTAGGAATGGATGGAAGTACTGTATCAATTTTCTTTCTTTTACTTTTTCGGGTTTCCAATAAGTTCAGTTTGTTGTTTTTTTAAAATCCTCATGAAAATTGGTCAGCATTTTAGTGCATATTTCTCCTGATACACACATTTTTGCAAGCAAATTGGCCTAAAAGTTGGCAATTTGTATGTTCCTTTCATTTTTATGCATACTTCCCTCTAATATGCCAATTTCTTTGGCTCAAGAATTGCATCACAACATTCAGAGAAGTACGAATTTTGAAGGATAGTTACATTTAAGTTTGTGGTGTTGTTTCGGGAAATGAACGTTAGGTAGGTTCGTGTTAAAATGTGAAGGAAAAAGAATTTCTCCCCCACCCATACAGGTACGAAACTCTCATATGCAGGGTAGCTGAGGGTAAAGAAAGTAAATACTCACTTTGCCCAGGGTGGGAGTGAAGAATGATCACTGTAATATCAGGGAGGATCAAGGAAAGGGACACGGTTCAAAGAGATGAAGATGTGAAAAGAGTTAGGGGAAGGAAGTTAGAACCTTTCAATATGTTCAAGGTGTATGTGTTTTTTTAAAAAAAACCAATGTGTGGGAGCATTAAGATAGTCAAACTGCCAACAGCGATGTAAAGTCATATAGTCCAACAACAGGTACTTCAAGCGACTGCCAGTTGCGCAATTGAGCTCTAACACTTTCTATCTGTTTTTGCAAAGCTGTAATACGTCTTACTTTGTGCCAGTAACAGACTGCACATTGAACACCCTATGCAACAACTTAATACACATCTTTCATCCAGATCCTTTCCATTGCCAAAACACCAGGCATGAATCAAGTAATTTGAGTTAGAGGAAAGGATAATGACTAAGGATTTAAGCAAAAATGGCCCAGATTTCATGCTAAATCCCAAAGCTCCTTAGATCATGCATATGAAAGGATAATTTCCCTGAGAAAATTTCATTAAATGCATTTTCAAGTAGTACCACATGTTCAATAGATCCTGGGCTCTGCTAAATACAAGCATCCAAAATATTGAGCTGCTAATAGTTTGTTGCTATTTTATTGAGCTGGTGAACAATTATTCCTGTCAGTTGAGTTCAGGGTGAACTTACTGATGCAAGAAACTATTATTATCCCTAAAGAGTACAGCAGATAACATCTACAACATATAACAGCCTTTGCAGATTCACACTAAGAGGCTGGATGTGCAGGTTTCCTCTGAATTAGTGCTGGTTTTTCTTAACTCAGAACCGAAATGGTATTTTGCTCTTTCTTGCTGACTGCCCTAGTGCCAAATCATTTCTAGCCATTTCACTTTTCCCTCCTCATATGCTGCTACATTTCAGCAAGACTAAATGCTCTGAGTTACTATAATGTGCAATGGGAGTACTCCTAATTAAGATATTTAAAGGCAGTACCTTAGGGATCTTTTCAGCAAAAAATTTTAATTGCACAGTTTAGGGCTGAGGAGGAACACACGAGAGTTTTAAAGCTCAGCTGCCATGAAATATTAGCATGGTTCATTAGCCAAAATAGTCTCTGCATCTCACTCACAAAGCCAATGTTCCCCCCATAGCTATGTCCCTGAACTTCCCCCAAATATGATCATTCATAGCCCATCTGTAGAAGGTGACTCACAATAATAATGGATTTAATGACTGAAGTGAGTATATATGTAGACAGTAGGTAAGAGGGAAAGGTTCTAGGGGAAGAACTACTTACATGTAGAACTATTTTAATTTTGGAGAGTTAGCAAAGTGTGCAGAGTGTATTTTCTGCATAAGCTGTGTTTTGTAGGGCTGTACGTGAGCTTGGGAACCAAAAAGTGTTTCATTTTGTATGAGTCAAAGAATTGGAATGTTCAGCTGCGGAATTGCAATCCTACAATCTTTTTCTATTGCGTTCAAATTTTGTACATCCTTACAGATATGGTAGCACTCACATTCATAGAAACATAGAATTGTAGAGTTGAAAGGTGTCCCCGAGAGGCATCTACTCCAACCTCTTCTTCAAAAGCTCCAATTAAGGAGAGCCCACCAACTCCCAAGGGAGTCCATTCCACTGTCTAATAGCCCTTACTGTCAGAAAGTCTTTCCTGATGTTTAGTTGGAATCTCCTTTCTTGTGTAGTGAATCTATTGGTTCAGGTCCTAGCCTCCAGAGCAGGAGAAATAAAAGCTTGCTCCATCTTCCAGGTGATAGCCCTTTGAAAAGGGCTGTCATATGTCCCCTCAGTCTCCTCTTTTCCAGGCTAAGCATACCCAAGTCCCTCAACCATTCCTTATAAGGCTTGGTTTCCACACCCCTGATCATCTAGGGAGCCCTCTTGTGTACATGTTCCAGCTTGTCAATGTCATTTTTAAACCGTGGCACCCAGAACTGGATACAGTACTCCAGGTGTGGTCTGACCAAGGCAGAATAGCGTGGTACTATTACTTCGCTTTATCAGGACAATAGACCTCTGTTGACACAGCCTAAAATAGCATAACTTTTTTTGCTTCATCATCACACAATCGACTCGTGCTAAGCTTGTGATCTACTAAGACCCCTAGATCTTTTTTACATGTAAGCCAGGTGTCCCTTGTCTTAATTTGGTGCAGCTGGTTCTTCCTACCCAAGTGTAGAACCTTACATTTGTCCGTATTGAAATTCATTCTGTTAGCTTGGGCCCAATTCTCCAATTAGTTAAGATCATACTGAATCCCGATTCTGTCTTCTGTAGCATTAGCTACCCGTCCCAGTTTAGTGTCACCTGCAAATTTGATGAGCATCTCCTCAGTTTCTTCAACCAAGTCATTTATAAATGAGTTCAATGGTGCTCAATTCCAAGGGCGTATGATTGCAGCCTTGGACAGTAAATTGAAAGACATATAAAACTTATTGTCTAAGCATGTTTGGTATATGGATGCTAAATCAGAAATGGCTTATCACTTACTGACTCATATGGCCATCTCCAGAGCAGAGCAGATGCTAGGGTCCTGAGATTCACTGGTGGACTCCACAGAGGTGGTCTACAGAAGCTTGATAAAAGCTTCAAACAATCCCACCACATGCTCCAGTGCTGGGGTTCTTAACCTGCATTCCATGGACTCCTATGGGGTCTATGACGGCTTCCTGTGGGGTCTATGATGGGCTTCAAGGTGTCCATGAACTGGATGCAAAACAAACAAACAAACAAAAAAGATTTACCCAATACAATAACATAAATTCTTTTGCAAATTTTTGCCTGTATGTGTTTATGTGCATTTTTGTGGGTTCATGGCTTTTATTCCTCAGCCTAGTCTACTTTACAGAGTTGTTGTGAAGATAAAAATGGGTAGGAGAACCATGTATGCCATGCCATGTAACAAAATACATACACACACATACCCCACAACAACAATTAAGATTATGAATCACCAGCTATTACAGAAATTATTTTTTGTAGCTTTAACTAGAGTACCTGTCAATTTTACACTTTTCTGTGCATTTCTATTCTCTGTACCAACTTTATCTTATTAAAAAGTAAGCAGGACTCATTAATTTGTGAATTTGCCCATGATGTATCAGGCTGTAATGGCTCTAAAGATCCCTCACTTGTGGTTAATTCCTTTAATGCTGAACTATGGCTTAACATTACATCCAAACCAGACCAATGAAAACATTAGCAAAAAGCTTATTCAACTAAATGTAACTACATTTCTCTACCTGACGATATGAGTTATTTGATCTTGGATCCCATTTTCAACGGAAAGTATAAGTTTTGTTACGAGGTCTGTTGGCTGGTTCAATACATTGATTGGTTTGAACGAGAACAATGAATAATTGGTTTAACTGAGTCTTCTACTATTTGTAAGCCATTGAGGCTGATGGGAAGGTGGCTGTCGTCATTGTGGAGGCTGCAGGTTCTCAACAGGCTTAATGCATTTACTGAATTAAAATGTAGAGGAGGGATTATGTAACCTCTTCAAGGGCTGTACACCTCTATAGATTTGCATTGTTTCAGCTTAATTATAGCAATTGTTTATACCAACTTCTAGAATTTTATTTTAAAGCAGCTAAGCACTTGTTCTTTTAATTATTTTCTCACCAGACTAAATTCAGCCACTTCATTCCCTCATGATATAAAGCCCAGGGTACGGCCTGCGGGTGAATGTTGATATTCATTTTAGAGTTGGCTCATCTCGTAATCTTCTTAAATGAGGGCTCGAAAGGGAGATGTGTTTTCTTCCTGAACAAATATTTCTTCCCTATGACTAAGCTTTTTCCACTGACTCCCACACAAAGACATTCATTCATGCCAAATTCCATAACAGAAAATGGTCCTCCAAGTGCTGGGGCTAATCTACAGCTACTTGTGTGGTAGAGCAACAATGTGGGGTACAGAATCAAGAATGAAAATCAGCCCAGCATCTGGAGACCAAGGGATAAATTTAGTCTTTTGTCAACATCACTTTGACATTTTGCCGAGCTCTTGAACAGCCACAAGATTTGCCTGGCATGCCACTTACTGACAGTGGCTCATTGTCTAGGTCTTGGTAGAATGAGATTATGGCAGCATACCGACTGCTGTGGAAGAAGAGGTAGACAGTTGATAAGGCTGTAAAGCATGCAAAAATCCTTGGGTCAAAGTCGCAGGTGAATAAAAGGATGAGGAGTGCAACAAGTAATGGAAGGTACAAGACAAAATGAGTAGGTATGTGAGCTTGTGTAGCCCAGTGACCTCCCACAATGGCACATAACTCAGACTTAGGAACTGAAGCATGCTATGGGAATGAAATGCACCAAAGGTCTCAAACCTGGACTTCTGGCAGCCAGGCTCCTAAGTAGACCTGGCAGCACCACCAGGGGTGAGCTCCCTTTGCTCTGTCCCAGCTCCTGCCAACCTAGCAGTTTGAAAGCACGTCAGTGCAAGTAGAAGCGGTTTAGTCAGGCTGGCCACATGACCACAAGCTGTCTGTGGACAAACGCTGGCTCCCTCAGTCTGAAAGTGAAATGAGTGCTGCAACCCCATAGTCACCTTTTACTGGACTTAACCATCCAGGGGTCCTTTACCTTTTCCCCCCTTGCTAACTGGCTTAAAGGAGCTGTAGTTCCTTCATCTGACTAGCTCTCCCAGCGGCAACTAAGTAGTGAGCCGCAGGATATGTGTAGTTTGTTTGCTACTGCAAGATCATAGTGTATGTCTGTACAGTGGTACCTCGGGTTAAGTACTTAATTCATTCCGGAGGTCTGTTCTTAACCTGAAACTGTTCTTAACCTGAAGCACCACTTTAGCCTATGGGGCCTCCTGCTGCCGCTGCACCGCCAGAGCACGATTTCTGTTCTTATCCTGAAGCAAAGTTCTTAACCTAAAGCACTATTTCTGGGTTAGCGGAGTCTGTAACCTGAAGCATATGTAACCTGAAGCGTATGAAATATGAGGTACCACTGTACTTTTGCTCTAGCGTGTCTATGCCACTTTGAACATTTAGGAAAAAAGAGTAAAACAGTGAAGCCTTAAGAAATCTGCATTCCAGTTTAGGATACCAAGTTTCCTAAACTTGGTAGAAGCAGGTGCCATGATTGAATTTGTTGTTGTTATTGTTGTTATTATAAATGCTGTATTATAAACAGATTTTAAAACAATAACTTGCCTTGCAATATTACATTGCAACAGCATTTCTTTTGTAGCTAATTTTTCTTGTAGCTATTTGATCAGGTCCCCCAAGCTAGGACTAAGGACTTAAATTGGCTCCCCCAAATCCCCTTATGGGGATCCCCTCACAAGCTATGGATCTTTTCCAAGGCTCTACCCTACAAAAACGTTCTGACAATCAGGGACATAATTATCATGCGACACTCATATCTTCGCTATGGGAAAGGTGAAAACCTTACAGCTGTAGGCCAACTGAGTGAAGATTTCAAGCCAGGGAGTTCATACCGTCAGTTCTGGAAGATGACATGAAAATATTTGTGTAATATTGTGTAATATAATGATAGATGATTGATAGATAGATAGATAGATGAGAGAGTATGAGAAAAAAGCTCCTAGCTCCGTTAATCAGTCAACAACCTCATTCCACAGCAAGTACAATTTTAACATGAGGGAGGTCAGCAGTGCAATGTGGAAGACAATTTGGTCTGGGTCAGTTTAAATAGCCTGGACTCACACCACCCACTATGCCAGAGGCAGAAGATGGGGCCATGCCCTGAATGGTAGTGAGCTAGAATCTGTAGCAATTATAGGTCAGCCTACAGACTGTTTTCATTCTAAATAGTCATTATTCTCATGGAAAAGGCTCATCAAACATTTATAATTTGGTTTAGATTTTTCACATTGGTACAGTGGTACCTCGCAAGACGAATGCCTCGCAAGACGGAAAACTCGCAAAACGAAAGGTTTTTTGGTTTTTTGAGTTGCTTCGCAAGACGATTTTCCCTATGGGCTTGCTTCGCAAGACGGAAACGTCTTGCAAGTTTGTTTCCTTTTTCTTAAAACCGTTAATACGGTTGCGACTTGACTTCAAGGAGCAACTCATAGCACACGGTGTGGTAGCCTTTTTTGAGGTTTTTGAAGACTTTGGTGATTTTTGAAGCTTTTCCAAAACTTTTCCGACACCGTGCTTCGCAAGACGAAAAAAACCGCAAGACGAAAAAACTCGCGGAACGAATTAATTTCGTCTTGAGAGGCACCACTGTATTTAGCAGGAAGAGCCTGCTTTTTAATTTAACCATTTATCCATTTTACAAAACAGTTAACATTCAGCCCTTTGTG
The DNA here is from genome assembly GCF_964106645.2 of Podarcis pityusensis. NCBI lineage: Eukaryota > Metazoa > Chordata > Lepidosauria > Squamata > Lacertidae > Podarcis > Podarcis pityusensis. The sequence continues at coordinate 69,589,842 of NC_138035.1, forward strand.
ACATGGGAGGAGAAGGTGTAATCAAAGGCGTGACAGTTTTTGTTGTTGAAAACTTGACCTAGTATTTCTACAGATGGCATTAAAACTTGGGCATTTTGACAAATCTGATTTTTATTCCCTTTGTTGTTTTTTACAAATGTATAAGATATGCAAAGTGCTTGGATGATAATAATTGTTTATCATTGAATTCATATACTGTCTCAGTTGAAAACAAAATCCCAAACACAACCCTAGAGTTTTGAGGATTGGTACCTATTTGGAAACAATACATGGAATTAATTGTTAATGTGCTAGGAGAGCATGAAACAAACATGTTTTAAGGTCTCTATAAAATGACTAAAATGCCCCATAAAGACTTAGTGCTGCAGCACATAATTTAATAGCATGATGTGACTTGTCCAAGGACTAAAAGTCCCATCAGTTTGAGCTATAGCGCTGAGATGGTTGCTTCAACCTAGCTAACAGCTGCTCTGCACATTTCCTGTTTCGTTCCTTAAGTATCCAAGTAAATGAGAGTAAATAAGAATACGAAATTACAGCTTTAATTCCCTGAAAGCTCATTCATTCACACCAACTACCTGGCATTAGTAACAGAAGCCATTATCGTAATTAAAACTAGTTACTGAACTAACCAAATAAGCAGAAGTAGCCAACTAACATACATGCATTGATGACATTAGATAGAGTGGGGTTGTACCATATTCTATTTTCATCTCACTATTCAAACAATATGCAATAGAATGTCTGTAATTTTGCACAGGCATGCTCTTATTTGTCTGATTTCTGTCTGAAGACTTGTTTCTCTTGAAGAGAAGTACAAAGCCAGCTCTTTTCCTTGTTCAGTCCATCGAATCACTTGCAGTGGTTCTTGGGTGATTCTCCAGAGGTTCAGACCACCACAGCCCATGGTAACAAACATAAAATTGCTCTTTTCACAGATGACATCCTGCTTATCTGAGCAAAACACCATTTGATACTGTGAACTGCTGGTAGTATATCTGCCTTTCATAAACATGGCATTGTCAATGGCTAGTCCCTCAGGCACCTACCAATAGTCTAATTAAGTGCCTCTGCTTGTTGTCCCAAAGGCATTCAAACACCTGGAAGTATAAAACTCATATAGTTCAGCTAAGTATCTACTACATATGCAGCCTCTTTTGAGGAGCTCCCTAAGTGGCCATCATTTAATTTTGTACTTGCCTGAATAATCAGTGTAATAGAAATGAATGTATTTCCTGGTTGTTGTCTGGTGTTATTTAACAGTGCATTTAAGTTGTGTTACTTGAACAGAGTAAGAAACAACTAGATTGGCTGAATGGCAATTTTTCATCAGTGAAGCAGAACCCAAGGCAAACTTAGTAAGTTTCCAGGATAGAATAGCTGTCACCATGAAACTTTAGGCACATCTCTGGGGCCTTTTGCTCTTGTCAAGCCAAGATCTGACCTGGATATGGAGCAAAGATTCAGTTTATCAAATCAGGGGATTAAGTGAGTGTGACAGCACAAATCTTAGCCTGAACTGTGAGAGGGAGGGGAAGAAAGCAAACCAGCTCACCCACCTCTCCTTCTTTGGTCTCCACCATTGCCACCAAGTAGATATTTTTATTCACTGGTTGCCTCCACTAAACAGCCGTTTAACCTTTGGAATTTATATACTGAACCAGCCAACTCTCTGTAACAGTAGTGTGGTAAGGCAATTAGGCATGGGGTGAATAACAAGGACTCCATGTTAAACCAAAACAAATTTTGCCTTGACTAAAAGTATTTGTATGGCAGCAGTTTAAACACATTCCCTATGATGGTTAACATTTACATGAAACCACTGAGTGGGGTCATCTGAGTTTTGGAGTTTGTTGTCAGCAGCATGCTGATGACACTCAGATCAATTTCTCCTTTGCATCTGCAGGTGAGGCAGTGGAAGTGCTAAACCATCATCTTGCCTCAGTAATGAACTGGATAAGAGCCAACAAACTGAAGCTCAATCCAGATAAGACTGAGGGAACTGTTAGTGGGTGGCTCCCTAGACTGAATGGATGGAAAGTTGTCTGTTTTCCCTCTGAAGGAGTGGGTACATAGCTTGATAGTATTCCTGGATCCATTGCTCTTACTTGATGCTCAAGTGGCCTCGGTGGTGTGGAATGCCTTCTGTCAGCTTCGGCTGATGACATAATTGGAGGATTGCACAGGTATTCATGAGAACACATAAACTGCCATTCTCATCGCCCCCAGAGCTGCCCTTGAACAATATTCAAGAGCAGCAGAATGTAACTACTTCTACTTAGAGATCCAACTTCATGCATTTATTCTGAATATTTTCTTAGGACAGGTACATTTCTACTATTTAACATAAACCAGTTTAAATAGGAACACCGCTGAAATAAGATAAATCGTCATGGTTTAGAGTAGTACCCTCCTGCACCCATCAGCTCCAGCCAACATGGCCATTGGTCAAGAATGATGGGAGATGTAGTCCAGCAGCATCTGAGGGGCACCACAATGGATAACTCTGTGTTAGAGTATGGAATTCCTGTGTACTAGAAATGTAGAAAATGGCACAGAAGTAAAAATGATCGTTCCAACAGGTGGGTAAAAAATGGCATATAAATTATTTTCTTACTTAATTTGCTTTTTAATACTGTAAAGAGGGAAACAGTTGTGTCATTAAAAATAAACTAGTGGCAGTTGCTATTCAGTTTATTTTCAAAAGCTTAATTGGAAGTGCAATCTATCCTTGTTTGTGCAACATTAATTAATCACAGCCCTTTTGCCTCTGTAGTCATACAAAGATGTTGGAGCATATTGTACATGTTTGTAAGAGTTTGAAAGTTTATTTTTAACATCATTAGCAATTTTAAAAAAAATGGTGAAGTACAGGAGAGAAATAAGAAGGTGTTATCACAGATTCTGGTTTCTTTCCTGAAGTATATTTTTAGATCTACAAATAATTGAACTAATTAAGTGGGACATGTTTAACTTCTTTACTTGCACCACCATTTTCACAACCACCATAGCCGAAATTTTCCAAGCTGCCCCATGATTTCCAAAACAGGCACCTTTTTGAACTGTACATATGAGGTAACTGACACGTCACAAACAACAGAACATCCCTTGCACCACCATTTACATTGCAGCTGTGACAATATGAGGAACTGCTGAAGCTAACAATTACATTGACGTGAAGAGCACAGTGTGAGGAATGTTTTTCATTAAAAGAGACCATTCCACCTTTGCCTTCAGCACCTATGGAAGTTCAGTGCATATAGCGCTTTCACTTTTAAGGACTTCTTGAAAAGAAAACTAAGAAGATGTAGTCCTTCTGATTAATTTATTTCCCTGTGCCTTTGACTTCTCAGTTGTAATTTGAAATTAAAATCCGAACTCAGTACCTAACCCAGTGGCAGTACCTTAATCACTCTACAAACATGATCTTGCTGCAGAGGTCGGGAGGAGACCCTGTTTGCTCACCTTTCCTAATCATGGCCTCTTCCTCTAGACCTGCATAACTTGCAGCCAACCTAGCCAGTTGCGTCCCACCACATGGGAGCAAGTCACAGTTTGTGGCTGTTCCTAGTAGGCTGTCCTTGTCTTGCTGAGTCAGAGTCACAAATTGTGTAGGCCTCACTAAGCCTTCCCCCAAAAGAAAAATGAGGGGAATGCATCTTTGGAGCTAGGTTAACTGCTAATGGAAACTTACTTTTTTAATGGAGAGAAATATTCATGCCTGGTAGTGCATTGCTAAGCATGTGTGATCCCAGACCTTATGGGACCCTCAGCTTGCTACTGCCAAAAGCCCCCACAGCACACAGGACCATGGCCACGACAGAAAAGTATTTTTCCTTCTATTGCCATCACAGTAGTGACGCCACCACATTTATCGCCGTATCTGCCAGCCCTTTGAATGGCATTTTAGCAGTGGGCATGTGAAAGTGGCACTTTTGAGTGGGAGCCAAGCTTCATGGAAGAGTCATCAGCAAGAGTCACTGTGGTTGTTATTTATCAAAATGCAGTGCCCCAGCCTATGGCTCTTTTAATATTACTACCCACCCTATAGATCTGTTTCTTCAGTACACTTTGTTACGAACCTCAGCCCGCATACTCAGCTGCTAAGTTTATCCTCACATAGAACAGGGTGAAGCAACTTGTTTCAGATAGCACCACAAACATGAGCGGATGGGGAGATAAGTGAAGGGAGAAATTAGCGTCTGAATGGTACAGCAAAACTTTTCAAAACCCTAATCAGCGAAGGCACCATTTGGATTTGACTTTAGGCAGAAAAATGTCTTGGGCTGGTACTGAATGGCAAAGCCATGAGGAATATATGCCCAGAGTATAACCCTAGAATGTGTTTACTGTTGGTTTGCTGGGAAGAAAAGGCAAGACATGGCAATCTGTTTCAGCAGTGCACGCTGCGTAAAGGATCTGCATCTCACTGCTGCTGTTTAAGATTTGCTTTTACTTAAATTTTGAGTAAAATGTTCAGATTGTGCATCATTTTTATAGCTCGTAAGACAACCTTAAATTTCAAAGGTAGAATCCAACACAGAGTTAATTCATTGCACCTAAGCCACAGTACTTCTGCAATAAGGGGCTTGGTTTCCTCTTGAAAAATCTCTTTATGTATATAGCAGCCTTTGAGTGTTTACCTTGGAAAGTGTGGCACATGGCATTTCGCTTTTGCTTTAACATTACTTGTGTGTGCGTTTTGAGTAGTGGGTGTTTAGTAATTTATTATGGCTCCCCTTGGGAAATCTACTGCAGATTATGCTGCACTGCTGTGATTTATCAATTCCACATTATTTCTGACTCAGAGAGCAGACATTGTTATGCGTTTTCCTTCAGCAACAGATCACAGCAAATTTAATCATCAATCAAAGAATTTTAAAATATAGAAAATTGATAATGGTGGCGAGTACTCAGTCAGAAGTGAATGTATCAGAGGGATAATTGATTGCTTGACTGTGTTATAACACTTTTAATTTTATTGCTCTTCACAGGGTCAGGTTCTTGTCGCTTTAGTTACTCAGATCCAAATATTATTGTGTCGTACTCCAACAACAATTCTGCAGATTGGATTCAGCTGGAGAAAATTAGGTTTGTTACAAATATTTAGCATTCCTCACTTTCTTGCATTGCTTTAAAATGTGTGATATACTAAAAAAAAAAAAAAATCTAAAATAAATTGGAAGTTGGTATTTTTTCAGTTTTGTATATTTTTAAACATTTTTTGTCCAATAGTGCTTTAGGAAAAGGCCTGCATAGCTCTGGGGTTTAAGTACAGGGAACCAGAGTAATGGTTCTCACTGAAAGGATTGGGGGATGGAGGCAAATCCAATCAATATTTCTATTCTTCTATGAAACAAGCTAATTGTACAGTTTACTGGTAGTATGCAGTGCTTTTTCTTGTGATGGTACACACCAGTACAGAGTACTGACATCGTGGGGAGGGGGGGGCACTAGCAACATTTTTATCAAGAGATGCATACGGGCTCCTCATTTTTTACCAAAAGAAAGCACTATTAATGTGACCCATGAACTAGACTTTGATCAAGGGTAAGGGGACTTCAGAAGGATAGAACCTTCACATGCACATAGCTGACCCTATGTGCATAAACAGGCAATTATTCTGTGAAACATTCTGACTGCAGTAAAGATTCATTGTACAGTTTAGTAGTGTGGCGCCATGAACTAAACTTCAGTCAATGGAAAGGGAGCCCCCGTACCTTGCATATATGTTGTCCACACTTTTCTGCACAGAGCTGCTGGTTTTGCAGTAATTGTCCTGCTTTCTTACTTGTGATTGGAGTGATAGGCATTTCTGGAACTTTATCTGAGGACTAGGCTACAGATCCAGGAAGACTGCTGTGATTTGTGACAAAGCTCGTACATAGGGGCTTGGCTATGAACACACCCTTATTCAAGGCAGTGCACCTTACACAAATAACATTTCCTTACTGCATATCACGAGGTTTTATTCTCTCTGATGATTCATTCCATCAGATTCCCATAGAAAATTTTTTTTTATATATTGAAGATTAATTATGTTGCAAACTTCACCTGTTCTTTCTCCCCAATTTGAAGCCGTGCAGTTGGAGATCCAAAATAATTGAATGGCAAAAATGGAAATTAAAACCTCTGCTGCCATGTTTACCGAGCTCTCTGTTCTATCAAAGGACAGGGAAGATGTATGGGTTTGGCATTGTCTTTTCACGGCTGTTTTATTACATTCTGAAAGTACTGGCGGTTTACATTTTAGCACCGCTTTTAATCTCAGCAAGGGCAGTAATTTTCAGCATGGCAGCTAGCTGCTTCAAATAGGACAGAAGACATAAAGCAATATATAGTTTCTTTCAATGGTCTGTCTTGTGATAAAGTTACATCAACACTTCTTAAAATTACATGTTTTTGAAAGAAAATAGCTTTGGCTACAGCAGCACGAAGAGTTATAAAATGTTTGCTTTCCCTGTTAACACATGCTATTATTTAATCTAAAAATCCTGTGAAGTAAATATTGTATTATGGTAAATATTTTATGCGTTTCAAGAGTGTAACAGGAAAAATAGATATAAATTTTTTCTTTTTACTCTTCTTCAGGCACAAAATCTTTGAATGCATCCATTAGCACAATCCATTAGTAGATGTCTCATTGAAATGAATGGCATTTACTGTCCCACCAATGAGACAGTTATTCTCTTGTAGAACTCTAATTCATTTCAATGGAAGATGCACAAGAAGTTGGATAGTGCTTATGGGCACAGTACAGTTCAAAAGAAATAGTTGTGCTTTTGCACATTTTCAGTGCATTTCCATGGGACTTGTGCACGCTTGACCATTGTTTCATGTCAATAAGCTAAATACTGGATTATCGTCTTAAACAAGTTTAATGTCAGTACATGGTATAATTTGAGGAAATGCACTTTAATATTACTGACTTGTTGATGAGATGCAACACACTGTAAATGATTGAATTGTTTGATTATAAAGTATAAATAGTTTTAATATATATGTGTGTATCTCAATATCCTACAGAGCTCCTTCCAACGTCAGCACAATCATTCATATTCTATACCTTCCACAAGAAGCCAAAGGAGAAAATATTCAGTTTCAGTGGAAACAAGAATATGTTCATGCTGGCGATGTCTATGAGGCCTGCTGGGCATTGGACAATATTCTGATAATAAATGCAGCCCACAGACAAATTGTTTTGGAAGATAATCTTGATCCTGTGGACACAGGCAACTGGCTGTTTTTCCCTGGAGCCACTATTAAGGTTTGCTAAATTTTGGTTTTAATTTGCTAATGTTTCAGTACATACAATGTTGGATCCCCAGTGCAGCTGGCTGACTAATACACTCTTTTTTTGAATGAGATACAAGAGAAGGGATATATACCGGTATATATAATATATATCCCTCTAATTATTTCATGTTGTCAGATAATTTCCCCGCCCCCATCACAATGCCAAATCTCTTGATATTTTATGTACTTGAGCTGTCATGTCAAAGGTCATCCAGCAGAAAATGTCTCGATGGTATCTGTTTAGCAAAACAGTGCTGAAATGAATACCGGTCTTATTCCTTTGTGTTTTGTAGCCACCCTCCCACACCGCATAAGAATAAGGCTGTTAATTACAGTTTTTTCCATTGCATAACCATTTAGTTTTCATCACTCTTCCTGGGATTTTACTTATTTATTTCCTTGCTTATTTACTTACCTACTAACTCCATTTAACATTTCATGCTTTCAGTCATGGAGTACAAACAAGGTAGCTAACAAAATAAATTAAAATGGAAGTTATAAAGCATTGTAGTGTAAATCACATTTACAAAGATTAAAACATAGCAAACAACAGCATTCTTTTGGGCGGGGGCATGCTAAGTAGTATCCAGCAACAGAGAGAATTAGCATCCAAAAACATATTTGAAACTTCCAGGGTTTAAAACTACTAGTTGGAAGACTGGGTGAGGCAGGGCCAGGGCAAGGCAGGTAGAGTATGTGTTCCATAACTGCACCACTCCAACTGGAAACATCCTCTCTCTTGATTTCACCCACCTTGCTTCTGCAAGAGGGGGGACACAGAGCAGGGTCTCAGATGTTGGCTGGAGCACACAAGTATGTTCAGGGGTGCCAACGGGATTTCCTGGGCCCAGTACACTGTATATGGATTGGATCCTCTGCACCCTTCACCCACGCAATCAACAGACAAGAACTGCTGCTTGTGACCTTTGGTCCCCACTCTGCTCTCAGTTCTCACCTGTGATTTCTAGAAGTTCTCAGCATCCAACAGCACCCACACCCCGGGAATGGCTTCAACTAGATGGCCAAATCAGGCGAGGGTAGCCAATGGTTCTCAAACCCTTGGTGAGCTAGGGACTTCCCCTGCATGTGAAGACAGGCTCCAGCAGATTGAGTGGTCCCACTTCAAACCTTGGCTTGTTCTGGTGACCTTAGTTGCAAGGAGCTTGTTCATAGCTTAGCTTATTATTTTATTTTATTTATTATTCATTATATAAAATGTATATACTGCTTGATTATAAGGGGGGGACGGACCTCAAAACAGTTTGCAAAGATTATGATATGACCAATTCCAGCTGTAGCCTTTCATGTTGTGATATATACTTGTGCATTCAAAACAACAATAACCAGCTCTTATCAAGGTTAATAACTGATATTGGTAATATTCTTCGCATATTTGGAGGAAACTGATATGGCCTGTAGTAAAGTGTAGCTAGTGAAGTGTAGTAAAGTGTGGTAGTAAATATGAAACTTTTGGGGGGTGGGGGATACTTCACAAGCATAGTATATTGCTGTAAGAAGAATTTAAAGCAGTGCAAACTGTTGGAAATATTTAGCATATGAAATTTTGAAAGCCAGTTATAATATTTTTATTTTATTGAACGTATTTCAGTTAAACAAAATAAAAGGAAAAGATCAAAAAGGAAACAAAGAGTGCATTAAAAATACAAAATAAAAGAAGAAAGCCAATTATGCTAAGCTTGCTTGTTTCTATTTGGTTCAATGCTTTCATAATATCTTTTATTTTTTAAAACCTTTTATTTTACTTTATAATAGCTATTAGGCATGATGGTTATGTTCTCCCTCTGCTGTCAAAGGCAATATGCCTCTGGATGACAGTTGCTGGGAATCACAAGTGGGAAGAGTGGTGTCATGGTTACGCCCTGCTTGGGGCCTTCCTATGGGCGACTGTTTGGCCACTGTGAGACCTGGATGGAGAACAAGGTGGGCCATTGACCCGCTCCAGCAGGCTCTCCTTCTGCCCCTATTTTACATCCCTTCATTTTCTTTCCATCTCTGGTGAGGCCTATGCAACTATACTGAGATCCCATAGCAGAATATAAATGTAAAGCACGCAGAGCTTAGCTTAGTTGAATTGCTCTTGTTTAGCAGTTGCATGCAACTTATGGGTGAAGCTTAACAGCAAAAGTGGGTGAATTAGAGATTAGATATGTACTAAAAGTACCATAAAATGCTTGTCAAAACTCATTTTTCAAAAACAACAGAATAAAAAGGATACATATGCCAGATAGGATAGTGGATTAGTTTACTAACCTTTCATCTCCCTAAGCCTGCATGTGGTTTTAGAGGATAAATTGTGTTTGTCAATCTAATCCCCATCTGACATTTGGCCACATTACACCTGGTACAGTATGGAGCTTGGCTCTGGGCATTTAACAGAATTTCGTATAGATATTTCACTCTGGCATGTTTTCCTCTAACACTATGGCTTTAAAGGGTATCCTGATCCTGCCCTTTAAACCAGAGCTGGAAAAATCCAGAGAAACTTGGGCCTTTTAAGCAGGTATGTCTGAAGCAGCTGCACAGAACACGCCTTGACAAAGGATGGGGGCGTGAGAAACAGCTGCTATTTTTAATGTGGTTGAGAAGCACTGGCTGCTGGGAAGGCAGATGGAGTGGGTAGAAACAAGAGAAATATTTGAGAACATAGAGGTGTGTTGTTGTTGTTTTAAAAAATGTATCCCATAATTATTCTGGTTTGTTTACAAAAACGCATCCTCATGTCAGCAGAAGGTATGGCACTCAAGGCATGGCCTGCATAGACAACATTTGCATCAGAAGTCTGGAAATAGAGAGAAGACAAAGTATGGAATTTAATTAGGGCCAACTTATTTGTTCTCGCTGAAGGTGAAAGTGGAGGAGGGGGGAGGGAGGCAGGCAGGCAGAAAGGCAGGCCTTGTATAACCATTGCTGCCTCCTCCCCGTGGCTCACACAAGCCTTAGAAGGCACCAGATCTGGATTCTCAACACACTTCCAGTCCACCACTCAAACATGCTCTTGCCCAGACTGCTTTTGGAGCTAGAAAGGAGAGTAAAGTTACATTCCTTGATTACACGCCACATTTCAAGATAGTGTGCTCTGTGTTGTGCATGTTCTAGAGGTCATATCTCTTTCTTTCCCAACCCAAAGACTTAATGCTACGGTATTCTTAACTCTTTGTGAAAATTGATCTTTATCAATTTTATTAGGCGGCAAAAGTAAAGTTATTGTTCCTTAATTGCGACAGTCAAATAGTATCAGCGTTATTTTTCTGGTCGGGCTGAGCACATGCAAAGTTTTTTTTTAAAGTACTGGGGAAATTAACCTAGAGTAGCTGCAGGAAGAAATAAGTAGTAATTCTACAGAGAACCAGTGAGACTCAGTTGCTGCAGGACCTGGGAGAGCTCCCAGGCATAGCAGGAACTAGATCTGAACGAAACCCAAATTTGGGGGGGGGGGCATGTGCAAAAGAGATGAAGCAGAAGGGGGAATCTTCCCCACTTCTTATCTGCAAATGCTTTCCTTGATTGGTTTGGTTTGTGTGTTTTTGATTTTTAAAGTGTTATTAATTATTAATAATTCATACAAGCAATATAAAAGTTATATTATCACAGTCATCTAAAGAATCTTCAGAGCTGTTTCCCCCCCCCCCCCGCCAGGTAAAAACCCAGCAGTAAGCCTGGCTTTGTAGCAAGGGAAATGAGACGGGGTATTTTCTGGGGGAAATTAACAAGCACAGGAAGGGTTAAACTTTAAAGTTGACTCTCCCTTGCAACTGCTTCCCTGCGGCCCACATGGTAATTCAGTAACTGGTGATTATCCTTTAGCAAGTTCTCCCTTAGAGTCTGATGGATTTGAAACCTACGAGATTCTGGCTCTAAGTCGTTATCAGGGAGATCACAAAAGGTTTCTAATGCTTGAATTTCAGTGGTAACCTGCAGTAGGAAATGTACAGTGGAAAATTAACTGTGGTTAATCTTAACTATGGTTAATGGACGCGGGTGGCATTGTGGTCTAAACCACTGAGCCTAGGGCTTGCCGATCGGAAGGTCCACGGTTCGAATCCCCACGACGGGGTGAGCTCCCATTGTTCGGTCCCTGTTCCTGCCAACCTAGCAGTTCAAAAGCATGTCAAAGTGCAAGTAGATAAATAGGTTCCGCTCCAGCAGGAAGGTAAATGGTGTTTCTGTGCACTGCTCTGGTTTCGCCAGAAGCGGCTTAGTTATGCTGGCCACATGACCTGGAAAAATTGTCTGAGGACAAACATCGGCTCCCTTGGACAGTAAAGCAAGATGAGCGCCGCAACCCCAGAGTCATTCACGATTGGTCTTAACTGTGAGGGGTCCTTTACCTTTACCTTTAATCTTAACTATGGTTAATGAAAGCAACAGTTTAGGGTTTTTGGATGATGCACTAAACTGTAGTTAATCTAAAACAGAGGTGGAAGTTTCCATTCTCCTTATGACCATGCTAAAGACTTTCCACTGAATGTGGTTAAGCCACGTGACAACACACATTTATATGTCAAGCATCTATGTGGAACAGGCATCACACAGATATCTCAAGTGGCCTCCATGTGATGGTCGTGTATTGGAGTGGGGAAATGACCATTTGTAGCTGTCAGTGTATGTAGCTAGTTTTTGTATCTAGGGTTAAATCATATAGAAATCTAGCATGTAAGAAGTGATTAAAATCTTGTTTTACTTCATGCAGAGTAGTTTTTAATCCTAGCTGGGTGTTTCTTTTAATTACGGGAAGAGATTCATCCTGAATCACCTCATACTCAAATCCATGTAACCACTTAATTCTGAATAACAGCAATTAGACTGTTAAGTATGTTACTGTGCATAGATTTGAGTTTATGATCATTGGATCCTTCCATCAATCTGCTATCAGATTTTAAATCTAAAAATTCCAGTCACTAGCATAACTCATTCCCAGCAAGAAACAATATCTAATTTATGACTCTGCAGACAGTGCCATTTTAATTAATTTTCTCCATCCTAATTTTTCTTTCCTTTCCTCCTCATATCTAATCTGTTTGCATTGCGTAGACTTTAATTAAAAAACAACAACACACCCTCTCCTCTCTAAGGAGCAATCTGAAGTGGCAAAAATAATCACTTAAAATATTGCAGCCGTTTAAAAAAAAACTGGCTGCTGTTGAAACAGTGCTGTTTCAGTTTGCCTTCAAATGGTAGTTTGCCTTCTGTTTTAAAGTGCCCTTTGCATTTGTCTCTAATGCAACCTGCTAGCCAGGCTCTTGGAAAAACAGCAACCTTCTTTTCCAGCTGGGTGGGCTAAGTGACAACCCCTTAATGGGGGAAATGGATGACTCTCCACTCATGTGAAGGTGCAAGCATGATGGGCAGATTTCTCTCCATCTGCCACCAGCCCTTTGCAAGCTGGCATCGCCCAAATGCCTGATATACTCATTCCAGTGTAACCAGAGTCGCCAAAAAATAAATTGTGAGGCTACAGCTGTCTGAAAGAATCATCATGTCCATTAGGCCACTGAGAGTTATTAGGAAGAGGTACATCAGGGTTCATCTTTGATTTTTTTTTTTTAAGCCTAATTAAATGTTGGTAGAGGAGACAGCAAATGTTTTGAAAGCCCAGAGGTGAAGTCACTAACTCGGGAGCATCCTCAGGAAGATGCAGCCCACAACTGAAGCTCAAAATCTTTTAGACTGAGGAATTTAGCACGGATGTTTCCTGTTGATGCATCTCCAACTGGCAAAGCTGTATCACTTAGTTACACTGTGTTCTGCTTGTCAAGCAATGAGAGACTATATAGCCAAGGGAAAGAGGTGGGGGGGGAGGATCAGGCTTATTGATTTACAGTTATAAGCATAAAAGAGCAGGGAAAAGAGACAGAGATTTCAAACCTTAGATGTATTGCACTTTATTCATCTGTAATGAGACTTTTGGCCTGAAAAGGGCAAAGCAGTACATTCTACCAGTTTCACTACCCTTCTTTATTTTGATGAAAATTTAATGTGTCCCCTTGGCGCTGTTTCTATTCCTCTGCATTTGTAAGATGGCCCTTTGAGTTGGAAGAACTGTATGATCAGCAGCCTGTTTTGAAGACTACTCTGGGATGCCTCGTGACCTTGATCAAGTCCCTTTGTTTCTGCTCTGTCCTGCATTCCTGTGCCTGTCCAGACACAGTTTTGGTCCCATGGCTGGACCAGTTCGCACAGACATTCAGCCCATGGGCAGCTGCAGTTTTCAGTGATCCTGTGCAAGATGCAAAAACCATACCACCATACCCTTACTAATCAAACATTTGCTGATGTCAAACTTAGCGTGGATTGACTTTTGTTACCCAATCAGGGCTGCAGCTTTTCAAGTAAGGGTGTGTTCACATTACTCCTTGCTGCAGGTCCAATGTGCTCCCGTCACAGGTTTCTTTTTTTTTTTAAGAATAATTTTTTATTAACCGACCAATCACATCAAATCAAACCAAATTACATAAATTCCAAATTACACAGCCGAATTTTAAATTTTTGTTGGGGGTACCCATATTTCAAGTTCTGAAGGGATCCAATCAACTTCTTGCTTCTTACTGCTGTTTTAATGTCCACAAATCTAACCTTATGATGTTCACAGTACTATCCAGTCCTTTCTTATTATTTTTCCACATCTCTTGTTGTTATTTTCATATATTTTTCCTTTCTCTTTGTGACCTCTGATAGTCTCCGCAAGCTGGTTAGAACAGTTTGTAATCCTGCGTGGATATTATTTTTTTATCCAGTAGCCATATTCAGACGTTTTCCATATAACATCACTTCCATACATCAAAACAGTCTTAGCATCATTAATCTTCACCAATCTGCCTCCTTTCTCAAAACCTCTGAGGAGATTCACTAGGAATGCAGTCTGAAAACAAATCCGTTCTTCCTCCTGGCTATAAATCCTTTGGCAAGATGGCGACTCCGAATTAATTGCTGCACCATTCCCAAAAGCTCTTATTGCTTCTCGGTCTCCATAAAGCATACTTTTGGTTAAAGTTTATCTCCACACAGACCTTAATCATCCTGCTTGGGTCAGTTCAACCGACGATTCTAATGAGGAGGGGTTCTTGTAAATCACATAGAAGGAAAGTAAAAAAGGTTCCCCCCCCTCATTCAGCCCCGTTGTCAACATACCCCGCCTTTGGTGTATCTTCATCGTAAAATATTCCTGTTTCTCCAGCCCGTCGTCTTCTTTCGCAGAGGTCACTTAAATTAGCAGACTTCACTCCCCTTCTTCACTTGAAATATGTGCATTTGCTTCTTTTGTAATTAATTATTCCAAATTGCTGCAACTAGTGCGCGATCAGAGACAGCGTCCAGGAGAGCCGAGGTCCACACGGGGGCATTCTGCCTAGGGCCCTCACCCCCTTCTTTCGAATTAGGGGGTGATTTATGGGCACAGCAGGCAAGGGCAGTGTTCCCCATTTCCTTGGGGCAACAAGGGAGGCTGCCTACTCCCATAACAGCCTCTTAATTACCCCGTGTGGGTCGGAGAGGTGGTATTGTCGGCCATCTTCCAATGCGCCCCCTAGTGGCCCCCGCTCCCGTCACAGGTTTCATTAAGGCAGGTGACATTAGCCACAATTCATTTGTATTCTGTTGCTTTTCAAGAAACATTCCTCTTTAATGCACTTTCCCTCAAACCAGCTTCCATCCAATTTGAATACAGAAGCAGCCATTGCACACAGAAAGAAATCAGTGGATGAAGATATCCCCACTCCTGCTCTGATGTGAATAGCAGTGAGAGAAAGCGACTTGCAAACTCAGCAGGGGAAAACAACATTGCAGCATTTCAAGCCACAAATGTAGACTTAGCCTAAGAAAAAAACCCCCACAAAGGTCCATGGGGATTTATGCCATTTACTTTTGAGGAATTAGGACTGGGGTGCTGAGGTACACCACAAAATACATTTATCTGTAGGTTTATTCATTTATCTCTTTTTTATTATTTCTTTTATTCTGTCCAACTGGCCAGGGATATTGTTTCCCTTCTTGTTCCAGCAGCTTATTGATGTTGTTAGTCAACTTCAACATGGAAAACAACATAGGATGTTTGCAAAAGTCACCAAGTCCTGTGAAATTGGCCTTTATTTGTATAATTAAAACAAGTGTATGACATCTGATTGTTTGTATTTTCTTTGCTTGTTTGTGTTTTCTTCTGCTTGCATTACATTCCTTTGGCCTACCACAACTAACATTTACAGCAACCCCCTGATCACTACTGATAAAACAGTTCTCAAAACAAGCAAACAAAATTACACGATATTGTCTTTACCTATATCCTGTTCTGTCAGATTTTTCTGAGATTCAAAGCAAACTGATTAAATGACTGTTTCCCAGAGGATTTTCCACCATTGTTTTCCATTTGTGATGTCAACCAATATATTATCTGCATTTTTCATTCACAAGGAAGGACTTTTCCTATCTGAATTTGCATGCTCTGCTGGCAAAACTTGGATTTCTTTCTGACTGTATCTCAAATGAGGCAGGATTCTTGGTTTGGGGATTAGTGTGGATTGAGTATTCAGATACTTAGACAGCTCAAACTTCAGACTGAGGGTACAAGTTTCATGCATTGCACATGTGTAACCTTGACATGGTGTTGCTGTAGCCCCGTTGAGATGATCATAGAGGCTTAAGAGCAAAACCCAGTTTCACTTCAAAGCATTTGTTTAGCATAGAAGGGCATCATGATCTTATCACCTAGAGCACTCATAGCTTGTGGTTTAACATTTTATTTACTGTGCTACAGAACCATTTGTATTTGACAAATATATAGATATTAAATGTTACAACTTTTAGCAATGTTGCAGATAGGGAAAAGTATTGTTGGAAGCAGCCCTACAAGTTGACTGAATACTGACAGTAATTTATAAATTATTCAAGATACATACAGAAGAATTAAGTGCACATTTTCTCTTTCTTTCACTTTTTGGTTTAGCTTCTGTAATCAGCCAGTTGCTAAATAATTTAATGGCTTTCTCAGAGTTGTCGAAAGCTGCTGTTACAAAACCGATTTAATACATACCTCCTGCATGCTCCTTTTATCTGCAGCATAGCTGTCAGTCAGATGGGAATGCAATTTATTTCCATGGAACAGAAGGCAGTGAGTTGAATTTTGCCACAACGCGAGATGTCGATCTTTCTACTGAAGATGCCCAGGAACAGTGGGCAGAAGAGTTTGAGAGCCAGCCCAAAGGGTGAGTGTTCACTACCCTACAGAAGTATAAGGACGCATGTGGCATTACTCTCGGGTTGGGGGTAAAGCAAGAAGCTTCAGCTGAGAAGCACTTTTTCTTGCTTTTGGCAACATATGTCTATATTGATAAAATACTGTCAGGAAAGTGCCCCCCCCCCAAGGGTCAGTGGCTCCAGAATGATATACTGAGTTTTTAAAAATGTCTCACTTTTCTATGGCAAAATCACTGCTATCATGAGCAAAACTCTTAACACTCAGTATTAACTGACAGTGAATCTTGAAGAAACATCTTGAGATAATTCTGCAACTAAGTACCTAGAAAGCACCTCTCATTTTGCAACCCATATACCACTGGAATTATATATGTACTTTATATATTTATGCTCATTCCCATTGTTGTTTATGGGACTAACACCACAAATCTTAATTTTTTTTTCACGTGGAAGTGAATTTCACGGAAGCAAGCAGAGATTACTTTAAAAAAAATAGGATTAAGGTGTATGTAGAGTGTTGCCTTGGTGGTTTGTGGATTGCAGTTCAGCTTCACCATGACATATGAAATACATACTATAACAATGGTGGCTAGCATTTAACTTTCCTCCATATTTCAGATTATGAGGGTAGTGGTGATGATAAAGACACAATTTTGGCTGATTATAGCCCGTTTTGAATATTTAATTGGGGAACCAAGTAAGATTTTCATGGGTCTATGAATGCCTCACATTTAAAATGAAATACTTTAATTAAGCTACAAGCTGGCCTCTTCTCCATTTGTGCCATCTCTGTCAGTTGTAGACCATAAGCCTTTTCTGGGCAGCTCATCCTGTCTATGTAAGAGAAGGTGCCTAGAATATTATTGACCTGGTATCAGTATTCATGATTAAGAATCATTGCCATCCACCCCTTATTCACACATAGTATGAGGAATACTTTAATTCTGTGATCACATGCTGTTTTTTCCACAGGATCCCTGCCTCATTCAATGCACAGGATGGACGTTGTTCAGAGAATGGGTAGCTATTCAGTATTTTTCCTATCCTCTTCATTCTTTCTCTGGCGCTTCCAGGCTTCGTGATTTCTTTATCTCACGAGGCAGTGATCCTGTTGGCTAACAACTGGATGTGATCATCTAGTCCAGTGTTCCCCAACCTTGGGCCTCCAGCTGTTTTTGGACTACAACTCCCATCATCCCTCGCTAGCAAGACCAGTGGTCAAGGATGATGGGAATTGTAGTCCAAAAACAGCTGGAGGCCCAAGGTTGGGGAACACTGATCTAGTCAAATACTGTGACTGTTCAATAGCAAAATCAACTCAGTTCGGAATCTACTTCATGCCATAGTCTAATATTTAGGGAATTTAATTCTGATGAGAAAACCCTCTAGATATGTTGCATGTATAATTAAAGGATAGATGGTCTGGGTGAAGCAATATGAGAGGTGGGGGGACACAAACATTTTTAGACCCAAGATGGTGCAGAGGAGAAAAGAAGAGCTCATTGCAAGAGCCAGACTTGGAGTTCTAAACAAAAGGAAAAATGTCATTGTGAATCAGCTTTTCCTCAAGAAAGCTGCAAATACCAAACGTTGTCTGAAGGTACCTATGTCTAAAAGTGTGTTTTAGCGTACCCCCCTCAAAAAAAACCTTCCACCCTGACTTCATTCAGTGCCTTCAACATTTCTTGTGTGTTCCTCACTCTGATTCGACTTCGTAATGTTGCCATGTAGCCTTGTCATGAGAGAGCAGGAGCAGAGAGCAGTGTTTCATGTCCTCACTTTGGTGTCCTTGAGGAAACAGCACCATGCAGTGTAAGTGCTGCTGCTGCTGCTGCTGCTGCTGCTACCCAGGCCATGTGAACACGTGGCTACTGTGAAAGGGATAGGTATGGTCCCCAAAGCCTTTGGTTTGAGCCAAAAAAAGTTCTCAAACCAACTTTCAACCATATTTTTTTTCTCCTCCTTTTGTTGACCACACAATTTGACTTGTGTTGTGCAATTCTCCTATGCCCTGGCCTATATTTTAGAGTAAATCAAGCAGTAACTATAGTTGCTGATCCTCTCTTCAGATTTGTTGTTTTTCCTGCTTCTTCAAACTCTGACCTTAGTTGTTTCCCTGTCATTTTTCACTACCTGACCTGATTTGCACTTCTGCCTGCAAAGTGTCTCTGCTCACATATTCCCTAGCTCTGTACTGTTTGTATCATTTCACTCTCTCATTCCGCACCTTTTATAGCTCCTTTCTCATTTATCTGTTGCCCCGCTGCTATCTGCCCACAATTAAATACAAACTGCATTTCCTGTGTATATCATTCCCTCTCAAGACAGTTCTCCATTTCTTGTTCAGTGGTAGCGTTTCTGTTCCTTTAATTTTTTTTTATTTTTTTTTGCTTTAGTCCCTTTAAAATTACACCTCTATTCCTGGTCACTTTAATTATGGTGATGGCCTCAGGGCAGTGACATTCTGGTAGCCACCTATGGTATTATGACCCTCACCAGCTCATTGCATTACAGATCCATTCTGTCCCACATTTCAAAAGATCAGCTCAATATTTACATTCTCCTCTTTCCTTAAACACCTTCTGGCAGTGCTCCAGGAATTAACTTGAAGCTGAAGACAATAATGCTGAGTTCAAAGGAAAAGTGCATAAGGATAGGCTGGCATTAGTGCACTAATGAAAGAAGTACAAGGACTGTTTGGCAGGCCATTGAAGCTTACAGGTCTTCCAAAAAAGATTCAGGTTTTAAAACAAACTTATTGCACAACAAAGTATGGTTTTGTCAGGTACATAAGACCTTAAATTTTCTAGAGTGGTTGTGTGTCTTTTGCACTTAGAAATCAGACACGCATCCTTAGACATTATCTTGCTAGTGCATTTCCAGATTCTCTCGTGGTTCTTCCCAGACTATCAAAGTGAAAAGTGGGTTGCCTTTATGACATTGTTAGCAACCACGTACATCTCCAGGAGTCAACAACTGGTGGCAAGTGAGCAGCAAGTCCTTGATGAGTATGTCTCAATGGTCCCTACCAGGCACAGCCCTTTTGCAGGGAATGGGGCTGTGCATATCTTTGATTAGAACTCATCATTTCAGAATTGCTATTCGGCGATTTCTGGAATTGTGTGAAATAACTTCTTAAACAATGGCTAGCATGCGCACTGTAATTCTCTAGGCTTCAACCCCCTCTCCTGGGTCTCTATTTCTCTGTGTTCTCTATGTTGACTAGCGCGTGCATATGTAAATATACACAAAATATCAGTGCAGTGCTTGCCTCCCATCCCACAATAACTTGTTACTTGTGCATAAAGTAGACGTTGTAGGAAGCTTTTAAAATATGGCTATTCTGTAACTAGGACAACCAGCTTCGTGGTCTGATTAAAAATCCTTACATTTTTAAAAGAAGGAAACTGTTATGACTTGCTCACTAATATCATTGCTTTAGAAGCCAGTGTATGACAGGCTATTGCGGAATAAATGAGTGCAATATAAAGGAGATTCAATACATAGCCTTCAACAGTGTGTAATGGGCCTGAGGAGTCTGCTCCAGCAGTTATCCTTGGTGTGAGAATAGGTATATTGCAAACACGCAAGAGTGCTCCTATTTTCTCTCTGTGAAATATTGGAGGCTATGCATTATGTGTTGCTCTGTGACTGTCTGAGATGCCAAACACTAGTTAGGAATTGCATGCTGGTTTGTCTTGTGAACTTTTAAACTTTCCCTGCAGCCCAATAATGTTCTCAAGCTTTAGGCACAATGAAGTAACTGAAATTAACCAGTTACTGAAAATCCAGATAAATGCCAGTACCAATTAACCCCTTTTTAATTGCAGAATATATCCCTAATAAGTGGATCTTTTGTGAATGCTGTTCCAATTAAACATCAGCCCCTGCCACTCATTATCATTAGTCTAAATTGGTTCCCTGGGAGTTATCCCAATAAAGTAACAACCCTGATTAAGTAAACCCACTTCACCACCTCTTAGGCACCTTGCCTTTGGAAGAGCCCGCAATTACAGGCATGCAAACATTTGTAATCCCACCTTGAGAAACTAGTTTGGACTGTATTTAAATTGTATCAGCAATTTTGTGAAGAAAAGAAATTACGTAATTACAGTCTGATTAGAATGTCCTGCCTAAGGAACTATCTGCACTGATAATAATGATTTGCACTGATACTTAGTTTTTTTTATTAATGTATTATGAGGTACATCTTGAACGCTAAGCATTGAAAAATATTTGATACAACTTGTACCAATGCATGTACTTTATGCAATGTGGATTAACATTAGCTTGGTTCAAGATGTGTTCTCAGTGAAACTGCAGCTACATAAAAAAGATCCTGCTGGATCAGGACAGTGGCCCATATAGTCCAGCAAACTGTTCTCACAACCAGATGCCTGTGAGAATCCAGTAAATGGATTTTACATTTGTGCATGATCCCCCCAAACAACTGGATGCATGCTTTGACTTTTTCTGATAGATCATTGCTCAATGGTGGCAGAGGCATTTTTGTGCCGAAAGTGGAGCCCAACTGGTGGCTCCAGCTATTCCTCCATCCCTCCCAATGCTGATAGCTTCCGTGCGCTGCATGGCGGAACCAGCCCTGTTCTTGCTCCTAAAAATATGCAGAACCTGCTTTTTGAAGGTTCTTTGTAGTTCCAGGAGGTTCTTGAAGGTATGGGTGCATGTCCTAAACAAGTGGTGAGTAGACTTTAGACACGTGGAATCTACTGTTCGGGGCCAAAAAAGTATACCTTCAAAACATTATTACTATCTTTCTCTCTAACCCCCAAGAGGCCTTCATAAAATGTTACTGCATTTTCTGCTGTTGCTTTCCAAGGAAACTTCTACAATGTCTGAAGCTCTTGATGTCCTTCAGATGAAGGAAGATGATGTCCTCAAATGTCATGCTCCAGGAAGCCTTCTGGGAGGCACCGATCTAAGACTTTTAAATATAACAGATATAACAATTCATTTATAAAAGAAAAGGTGTTGCTGTTGGTATTTATCATCATCAGTCTGAAGAGAACATGGAGAAAACTTCTCTAGGCAACCTATGCTTTGGTTGCCATTGAGAACCCAGATGATGTGGGTGTTATCTCTCCCAGGAACACAGGACAGTGCGCCTTTCTGAAATATGCTGCTTGCACTTTCGCCAGTCAGATCCAGGGAGCCTTCTGTGAGCCCCTCCTTTTGTTTGTCACTGATCCACGAGCTGCTTATCAGCCATGGAGTGAATCGTAGATAAACATCTGCACCATTGCCTTGTGTAATCAGATTCCCCTCTGTGCATCTTGTGCAGCAATAAGGGGGCTCACCCATTTGGTGTGATGTGGGTGTTGGCTTGTGAGGCCCCACATTGCTTTTCACGAGTACCTGTGGGAGGTCCATGCCTGATTTCTCCTTCCAACATGATCCCAAAGAGACTGAAATGGAAACTGCAACTGAAAAGGCAGTTACAAAGGAAGAATTGCAAGGCGAATGGTCTGCATCTGTACATTAATTCACTACTTCTCCACAGCCTGAGATGGCTGAAACTTCTGAAGGGATACAATTGCCCTCTGTGCCAATACAAAAATTCCCAGCTAAATAATTGCAGTGCAGCTTGCCACTGATACTAGGTAAAGGGTCATCAAGACTGACAAAGAGGGTAGACAGCTCTGATCCTTCCCTCAATTCTGCTCCTTGGTGGCAGTTAAAATGCCTATTCTGTCATTTTTGTTTGCTTATTCTTAAATTCTTAACTTTTTCATCCATCATTGAGGCTGTTGCCAAGAGTGGGGCAAGCAACTTGGTCAGGAGAATACACAATGCATAAAAACCTTTTTAAATATTTGTAATAATTTTTGTCAAACATATAGCTATTTTGAATGATGATGAACATATTTCAAATCTTGTCATGCTTCTTCTTCTTCTTCTTCTTCTTATTATTATTCTGCTTTGGACACTGTTATTGGTGCCCTTCCACCAAAAAATCCTGAATATGCTTTAATTAATTAATGTAAGTTTGCTGCTTTTAGGACCAAGGGCCACTTTACATGACCTTTTAGCTATAAATTGTAAGGTGCGTTTATATTTAAAGACATTTGTACCCCACCTTTCTACTCCAGATGAAACAGTTAATACATTAAACATAACAATATCACAGGAGACCACATATAATATGAGAACAAATATTGGTAGTAAATCAGGAAGAAAAACAAAATACATACCCAGCAGGCCTGAACATACTGTCATATTGACCATGAAGAAGAAGAAGAAGAGTTTGGATTTGATATCCCGCTTTATCACTACCCTAAGGAGTCTCAAAGCGGCTAACATTCTCCTTTCCCTTCCTCCCCCACAACAAACATTCTGTGAGGTGAGTGGGGCTGAGAGACTTCAGAGAAGTGTGACTGGCCCAAGGTCACCCAGCAGCTGCATGTGGAGGAGCGGGGAAGCGAACCCGGTTCCCCAGATTATGAGTCTACCGCTCTTAACCACTACACCACACTGGCTCTCCTGTTGAGTTTCCTGTTGGTTTCCTGTTGAGTCTATACCCAGTACCAAGGATTGCTTCTACATAATGTGTGAAATAGCCCTATCTCTTACATCTTGGCTAATGTCTTCAGGTGGGATATATCTGGAGCTGTAATCGGCACTGAATGTGGAACCCTGGAATCAGGTTCATCAGCTGTTTTTCTCAGAGATGGAGAGAGAAAGCTGTGTACTCCATATATGGACACTACAGGTTACGGAAATCTGAGGTTTTATTTCAGCATGGGTGAGTATGAGCCATTAGTATGTTTTGGTATGTGCACATTTGATGAGAAAAGGTTAGTTATTCTTTTGGAGAGTGTGTTACAACCAGTCCTTCTGTCTGAGTGCCTGTCCTTTTCAGAAACCGTGTGGCACTTGATCCTCACTGCCTTGACTACCCTTGACCCTTGGTTTGGCTGTTTTTCCTTCCAGCATTTTCTCACTGTCACTTGCTACTAAGCCTTCACCAGGAAGCAGTTATCACAAAACTAGAATGGTGATAGTTCATCCCTTCCATACTGAGGCTGGATCTAAACATGTCAAAGAAACAATTCAGTTAATTGCGTTGTAAACTCATACAGGGAAATCCGGTAGGGAAAGACAGGATTCCTCAGCATCATCTCGTGTCACAGTGTTATATCGCATATACAACACATATAAAACACTTTTTCTTTACCAATCTAGCTGAATCCTGTGTCTTCTGACCTCATAACTCTGTGCATTTTCCCCTCCAAACCCTGGTAGGGGTAGAAATATATGCTATTTGATGACATCAGGACCTGAGTAAATTTTTACTATACATTTCCTAGGAAGAGGTAGAAAACTGGACCTGTATTAATCATAACATTGAGTTCCAGCTTCTGTTCTACTTCACCTGCTACATTTCCAGTGGGATGGGAGGTGTATGAACCTAGTGTCATGGCACCTGAGTCAGAGACTGTTTTTGAGGAGCATATTTTGCAACAGAATTGGAGGCCAAAGACTCAAGTTGGTATGCCTATGTGTCCCAGAAGAAGAATCTGAATTTTAAAGGTGTTGGACAGGGCTTGATAGATATGCTGGTGGTCACCTGAAAAGTTCCTCCTCTTCCTCTTCCTTCCTCTTGCATTTTGTGCCTTCCCATTTCTTTTCTAGCTAGTCCAGTAATGAGCTGTTACAATAATGACTTGCCTGTGGTTTAAAAGCAACCTAACCCAGACAGAAAAGTATTGTGTACAACCTCATGCTGAAATACTTTTGGAAATCTTGTACTGGCGGGCCTTCCACAAATGGGTGGTTGTTACCTTGGTTAACACTTTGCGAAGACAGCAGATGAGATAGCAAGCAGGGGGCATAGATACAAAAGCAGAACCATCTGCCTCTCTTAGTAAGAGAGCTGCAATTACTGGAGTTTTGTAACTCTTTTTGGTAGTGGGAACCAACAAGCAGAAGATTTCAATGGCAAAATCGCACACTTTGTCTCTGCAACACTTTTTCCAGGAATGTTGTTTTTCAAGCTCTACAGATCAGGTAAACTACATGTGGAGCTTATTCTTTCAACACTGTGTTCATTAATGTGAAATGGAAAGACAGTAAAGGAAACAGAGAATAAATTTGCTTTTCCGATGAAGCAGCCTTTTATGTCAAAAAGAGTAAACAGCCTTTCTTACTGGAAGTGGAAGTTCTCTGATATTTGCTCTGAATTGTCACGTCTCCTCTGTGCTGCATAATGTACAAAAAAAAAAGCACAGGAAGGGGAGATTTCTGCATTTCCAGGTCTTTCAGGAGATGCACACCTGCATGAAAAACAGGAAAGACACTTTAGTCGACCTTCTGAACTCTTGGGCAAAGCTGTTGGCTCAGCAAGAAAGACTGTCGACTTTTATGATCACACTGAAAAACATTGTGTGAAAATTTACTTGGTTGAATATCCAAGTGGGGGAAATATTAGGAGGGTGGAAGTAAATTTTAATTTGAGTTTAAAATATAGGAGCTGAACTGCATCCAGAATAATCCCACAGAACAGTCTTGTTGGGATTGTAAACTTCAAGTTGCAGATAAGAATCTGCATGCTTAAATACTGTGTGAAATCAACCTTTCTGCATATAGAAAACCAGCAGAACAGTATGAAACAGTCAGGATAATGTGCTTCTTTTCTACACAGAGTGACTTTCTTTTCTTTTTCTTTTAACTTCCAGGCATGTGGTTCTCATCACTGTTTATTTAAACCTCATTTTGGGATGGGTGTCCTATTGCTGCATTTGCTGCATTTCAGTGGCATTGACTTTTGTTTCAAATGTTGCACACATCAACTTAAGAATGTTTGGCAACTGTAATTTTCACAATTGCTTTTATGTAAGGTGAGAAGATTTTAATATACAACTGAATGTTAAATAGCTAACTCCACCAATATACACATTGCTACAGGTGGGAGCTGTGATGCTGGACAAACCCATGAAAGTGACGTCATATTGTATGCAAAGATTGAAGGAAGAAAAGATCACTTAAATCTGGATACAATGACCTACACTTCTTACAGGGTAAGAGTTCAAAACAAATCCTGAAGGTAGCACAACTCAGGTGACAAATGCTTGGCTCCTAAATTGATCCTCCATATATCAGATTTCTACCAATTCCCCATTCCTCTGTACCCCCCTTCCTCTTTCCAAAACTATTCCCAAATTTGAGGCAAGTTTGGAGGGGCTTGCTCAGGTAATAAGACTATTAAAATAGTTGTGAAATTAGCACGGTGTCTTCACCATTTTAAAAATTCTTGGAATTGTAGTTCAATAAGATGGCTATGAATTCTATTCATCCTAGCCTGCCTAACAAAGTCATAATTCCCAACCTCTTTGGGAATATGAAAATGACTCTTAGACCTATTCCTGTAGTATATAGGTACAACTAAAATAACATACAGTACCCTAATTCAAACACAAGAGAATAGAGATGACTAATCTCCTTTCCATGGAGGTGCAGGTTACAGCAACAGCCAAGGCGACATTTTTCCACCTTCGCCGCATCAAGCAGTTGGTCCCTTACCTTTCCCACCCCGACCTGGCCACAGTGATCCATGTGACGGTCACCTCCAGGCTTGACTACTGTAATTCGCTCTACGCGGGGCTGCCCTTGAAGCTGTCCCAGAAACTCCAGCAGGTGCAGAATGCTGCAGCGAGGCTCCTCACGGGGTCTCTGCCATGGGAGCAGATTCACCCAGTGCTTTTCCAGCTGCACTGGCTCCCGGTGGAGTACAGGGTCAGATTTAAGGTGCTGGTTTTGACCTTTAAAGTCCTTCACAGCCTAGGACCCTCGTACCTACGGGACCACCTCTCCCGGTATGCCCCACGGAGGACCTTAAGGTCCATAAATAGCAACACCCTAGTGGTCCCGGGCCCTAAGGAAGTTAGATTAGCTTCAACCAGAGCCAGGGCCTTTTCAACATTGGCTCCGGCCTGGTGGAACGCTCTGCCTCATGAGACCAGGGCCCTGCAGGATCTGATTTCTTTCCACAGGGCCTGTAAGACAGAGTTGTTCCGCCTGGCCTTTGGCTTGGAGCCAATTTGATTCCCTCCCCCTCTTTCTTTTTTCTTTTTCCATTCTCCTCCTGTGATGAGGCTGCATTTTAATATTTTAATGTTTCAATATTTTAATGTTGTATTTTAATCTTGTTTTTAAGTTGTATTCATTCAGCTTGTTTTTATTATTGCTTGTTAGCCACCCTGAGCCCGGCCTTGGCTGGGGAGGGCGGGGTATAAATAAAAATTATTATTATAATGTGCAAGTACTGCTTTTGGAACAAAAGTTTTCTAGCATAGTTTGTATGTATTTATATATGTGTGTGTGTGTGTGTGTGTGTGTGTGTGTGTGTCTATTTATCAGTCTATAATTTATGTATCTCACAGATTACATTACAGAAATGTAATTAATGTGATTTTTGTTGAAGGTTCCATCTTTGGTTTCGGTTGTCATCAGTCCAGAGCTGCAGACTCCAGCCACAAAATTCTGTCTCAAGCAGAAGAATCATCAAGGGCATAAAAGAAATGTCTGGGCAGTTGATTACTTCCATGTGCTGCCAGTGCTTCCTACCACTGTAACTCATATGATACAGTTTTCTATTAACTTGGGTTGTGGAACCCACCAACCCGGCAACAGGTAATTGCATTTATTTCTTTTTTTAATGTAATTGTTAATTTCTTTTAACAATTCTAGCTTTTATCAAACTGCCTCCCTGTGTTCCTTGGTGCATTTATACAGGGCTAGTGTTAGGATCTGAGGGCTCCTGAACAAGGGACCATCCATGGACCCTTTTCACCATGAATGGGCTCAGGTAGCAAGATAAGCATAATGAGAGAACATAGTAGGAGAGAAGACCTTAGCTCACTGGTAGGGTGTGATTGGCAAGTACCATGAGTGATCCCTGGCATCTCCAGTTGAAAGTATTGAGCCCCTTTTGGGGCTCGTGGACACTTTTAAGAAGTTTCAAAAAATGTGAGCACCATCACAAAATGGCTGCCCTGAGGCCTGGCTAGTCACAAAGGACAAGTAACTCGCCCAAGTAACTGAGTACAAGGAAGAACTGAGGTCTGTACCTACAAATACACAACAACTCCTTTGAGCTCACAGCTTTCTGCTATAAATTGAAAACAAATGCATAGATGGGGTCTGAACCACAAACCATAAAATTGCTCATTTGAATCCATGATTTTCTGCCCAATGGAAGACAATTATTTATTCAAATTGATTCTAAATGAACTCACTTCCCCAATCTCTTCCTCTCTTTTTTCAGGATTGCCTCCATAGCTCTCTTTCACAGGCAACCCAAGCATACACTCAATTCATCTCTCTCCTTCCTTCCTTCCTTCCTTCCTTCCTTCCTTCTTTCTTGTGGTCCCATCTGTTCTCTTTCAGCTCCACCAACACCTCATCTATACTGGTTTTGTCCTCCCTATGTGGCTCTGGCTTTCCCCTTTCCTACCTTCCCTCCCATGGCCCCATCTGCTTTCTTTCTGGGTCTCACAAGGTCCCATCCACCCCTGCCCAGATGATCCATGCATGCAAGCAAGCCAAGTCACACCATGTGTCAGAAATATTATTGTGAGCCAAGCCACGTGTGAAAGACAACAGCATTCTGTAGGTTTATATAAAACTGTGGCATCTATTTTCTTCAGCTAGGACAATAAAACTATAAGATAGGTTTGAAAGTTTTGGCCAACTTCTGCATACAACTTCTTGGGAACCCTTAGTTGGCCATATGTGTTCTACATATGCAAATGTAGGTGTTCTGTATTTTGGTAGACCATGCTCAATAGAGATCTACAATTAGAACAGTCCTTTTAAAATGAATTTCTCTTTTAAGGTACAGGTACAAGCATAATTTCCTGCTTCATAGTAGGGTTTTTCAGTACAGTCTTTGATCTTTTTTGAAAGATCTCCTTTCAACTCACATAGTGGCTCCGATTCAGGGAGTTTGTTTTGCTTTATTCATTTTTGAAAAGAACTGCTAACTTCCCACAAACCTCATCTACATTTCAAAAATAATTTCACCGTGCAAATCTCCTTGTCCACCAAAGCATAATTTTTAGCAGTACTCTCATTTCATGACTAGGAATATAGTAGAATATGGAGTAAATGTGGTCCTCAAAGGTATCCATAAAATTTCAACTCAAATGAAATCAGTGAAGCCTCATAAGCTATTTTAATTTACATTTAAAATATCACACACACAATAATTGTGCGGAAAGACATTCTTCAAGTAAAATCATATTCCAAATAAATTATTCTGAACTGGATAAGCCATGTGCTGGCTATTTGGCGCCAGGCTGATTAATTATTAATTTGTCTTAATGCTTCATTTGCAGAACTTAAAATGAGACTATTAGAATTAAACTGCGCTGCTTAAATTATTCTACACAGACATTTTTCAAAAGGCTACATTTCTTTCAATATTTCCCAAATTAGTTGAAAGCTCACAGAATGTGACTTGTGCTTATTCCAAAAGTATGTACTGAAAGTGCTTTTATTTTTTATAATGAGTGGCAGTAAAATACTTTAAAAGTTCAGAGATGAGGTGATTCATGTTGCAAGAACTTTGGATTAACTCACACATTTGTGACCACTCACAAATACACTCCTCCTCGTTATGGATGTTGGTGGAGATGGTTGCAGCAGGGCATTCTTGGATGACAAAGATCAATCTGGGTTCTGGTCTGGCCTTGGGACCAAGCTGACCTTGGTCACCTTTACCTAGAACTGAGCAAGGGAAGTACAAGCTTACTCCTCAGTCACAATGAAGCTTTTGATAATGTTGACCTTGGCATCCTCCTGGACCAGCTCCATGGGATAGGATTGGAGGATCTGTTTTACAGTGGTTCCAGTCCTACCTATGTGGTCAAGTCCAGAGAGCATCACTGGGAGAGTGCCTTTTCACCCCTGAGAAGTTATGTTCTGGGGTGCTACAGAGCACTATTTTATACCCAGTGCTATTTAATATCTATAAGAAGCCACTGGGAGCAGTCATCAGGAGATCTGGAAGAGGCTGTGTGTGCCACACATATCTAACCTATGATCACCTGAACTGCTCCAATATGTGAATATCTCCTTAGCTAAGATCTCTCACACATGTACTTCTTGTACCCCGTACCCACCCGCCACCCACTAGAATGCTTCTTGGAGATGCGTGGGAAGCTGTTCCTTCTCAAGGTCAGAGTAGTCTGATATAGGTCTAACATCTATACACACTGCAATCCTCCTCTCCCCCCCCCCCACCGCCTTTTGAGCTTTTCAGCTACTTGGGAGGAGGCTGAGATTGTCCACTATGCAACTTCTTGATCAAGAAGACAGCTATTCTCGTATGCCTACTATATTTCTCTGCTTCTGTGGAATATAACATGCGTGCACAGCTTGGCCTTTTATCCCTGATTGTTCTGAACTTATGAAATATAAATAACCCAACTCAATTGCCAGCTCAGCCTCCTGACCCCTCCACAAAATGGTTTGAGAAACCTATTAGCAGTAGGAGCACACAGGCCTTACCTCTCAGTTTCCCTTTGGTCTGCCTCCTTCTTGATCAGTACTGGCATCAATCCTCTTTAAACCCAATGTAAAAAAACAACAGCCTGCTGGGTAAATCAGACTTGCAGAAACTGCTCTCACACCCATCAGCTAAACACTTTCTGACAAGGGTTACCATCTCATCTTTTAACGCCGTGTGCTCCATGTCTGTTTCATCTTGAATGTTCAGCAC
This sequence comes from Podarcis pityusensis, assembly GCF_964106645.2. NCBI lineage: Eukaryota > Metazoa > Chordata > Lepidosauria > Squamata > Lacertidae > Podarcis > Podarcis pityusensis. The sequence goes on from NC_138035.1 coordinate 69,620,086, forward strand.
TCACAGGCATTTCATACCTCAGCATCCAGGGGATCAATTATTAAATAAGCCATGATTTTAAAGCTTTTGTGTGTTCTTGCTATTAATTGCAGTTAGTGTGGGATGAATAGCCCATTTTACTTCTCTGTTTCTTTGGGTTCCTAGTGTCAGTTTGGAGTTCTCCACCAACCATGGCCGATCCTGGTCCTTACTTCATTCTGAATGTTTGCCAGAGACATGTGTCGGGTCTCACCTTCCTCACAGCACAGTCTATGCCTCTGAAAATTACAGCGGGTAAGGAAGTTTGCTCCCCAAATAGCTCTAGTGCAAGAATGATGCAAGAGGAAATTGCTCATGACTCTGAAAAGCAACGGATGTGATGTCAGTGTCTTAGCTCTTCTCTGTGACAAATGGAGGAAGGCATCTGATGTTATGCTAAGAAATTTTATTCACCTCAGGATGTTTTAACTGTAAGAAGGACAACCTTATATTTTCAGGACCCATAGTAACTGAAAAATGATTTGATAAATCTATTAAATAAACATGAATTTCTTAAGAATTATATCAAGCCTAAACAGTTGCTTATGGTTAACTCCCTCTGCATATTCAAACCTAAATGGCTACATATGAGTCCTCGTTGAGCAGCAATAAAGTTACATTACAAGTGTAAAGTAAACCTTTTATGAGCGATGTCATTAAGGCTTCCTCAAGTATGGGCAAATCCCAGTATAATAAGGATTTGGCATAAAAGCTCTTACTCTACTTTCCTTGAACATTATATGTTCGTTCCAGAATTGTTTCCAAAGTTCCTATTTGTATAACAATAATTTGAAGGATTGAGAGCAGCTAGAATAATCTGCTTCAGTGATGATAGCCAGAGAGCTTACAAGCTAAATTTAGATTTGGAGGGGGGAGAGTGAGGCAAGGATATTAAGGAATGAATATATGCAAATACAGTTGCATGCATTCGGACTTAAGCTACTCTATCCACTCCACATGCTCCTAGAGTTTAAGACGCTGTGATCCTTAAATACTAGGATACCCTTTGTCTTTGTGAGTGAATGAAGCATCTGCAACTGGTATGAGCTTGACACTATTATAACTCTAAATCGACTTGTAAGTTTCAAAGCATGAAGGCTCATATGTTTGTTTCAGGTGGAACCGAATAACTATTCCGCTTCCAAATGCAGCATTAACTAGAGATACCAGGATTCGATGGAAGCAAACAGGACCAATTCTTGGAAACATGTGGGCAATTGACAACAGTTAGTAGTATTCATTACCATCATCATTGTGCCTCAATAGTGCTTATTGTCTGTGCTCAGTGAGTGCCTTTGTGTTTCGCAATATGATAAAAATTGTAGGGATCTCAGTTTCTTAAGCACTCCCCCCCCCCAAAGGTGTTGTTGTTTTCTTTATTAAAGTGAGGCTAAATATCATTTTTCCAATTTAAATGGCTTGCAGAATCTTAGGATATAACATTATGCACTGAAGCCAGCAAATACATACACCAGGGCTGCCCAAACTTTTTTCAAAGGGGACCAGATTTGATGAAGTGAACATGCGTGTGGGCTGACCCAAGTTGTCGAGTTTTTTTGAAGTTGCTGAGCTTTTTTTAAGATTTTACCCCAGGACATATACTGCCACGGGGGCCAGATTAAATTGATGGGCGGGCTGTATTAGGCTCCCAAAATGGACTTTGGTCATGCCTGACAGAGAGAGAGAGAGAGAGAGAGAGAGAGAGAGAGAGAGAGAGAGAGAGAAATATAGGGAAATCCTAGAAATTGTTTTGAAAACATAAACCTGATTTACGTATGTAATTTAAAAAAAATAATAATGCATGTGTCCTATTACACAGCCACATGTGGAGTTGCAGGAATGATTTCTCTGGCTAGGTCCAGATGTACCAGGAAACCAAGGTTTAGAGATTTGCCACCACATGCTCTCCTAATGTCCATTTCTCTTCACTCACCCTGTCTCTTGCACAGGAAGTGCCCAGACACTTCTCTGTGTGGGTTTAAATATTACAGCTAACCATCACTACATCCATCTGAGTGCAATCAACCACACACTCCTATTTTCACTTTTATAATTGTGTTTAAACTGAGTCTCCAGAGTGGTTGTAGGAGTATGGCTGGTTTCATTTTAATCCTGAGTGGGCAAGGAATTCATTTGCAAGAGGGAAGAGGCAGGGAGAAAGTAGGCAGAATTTCAAAGCCTGCTCCGAGTCCCACAGTCCTCGTTTAGCAGGCCTTATTGCCAGTAGATATGTAGATTAAGTCATATGAGATCTGTTAATAAAATAAGAAGGGCATGATCAAAGCAAAATCATTTTACAATGTAGCACTTCATTTGTGAATGACCTACTATATAGCTGGTTTTATAGTAAACATATTTGAGGAACAAGAAAGCTGCAAAATGTGCAAAGCTCTGCAAAAGAATGTGAGAGTTCACTAATATCCCCACAAAGAAATAGGATAAATTTTAACATTATTTTATTATAAATGCAGGTTTTCAGGCCAAGATCTCTGATGTTGATCTGTGAGTGTGTTGTTGCTTTAACGAAAATTTTGCATCAAGCTAGGAAGTATGAAAAACGGAGTATATTTCTTCTTTTAAACAAGTTGCAGTCCAAAAGCTGCACCATGTAACTCAGTTTTTACAGGAAAAACCTTACATGAATTAAAGCTGCAGTCCTATACATACTTATTTAGGAGTGAGCCTTACTGAACTCAGTGAAACTGAGTAGACATGACTAGGATTGTGCTATTAATCTTATGGAAGGGGAGATGGGGAAGAACCTTAGATAAGTGATATTAAAATGTGTGATAGTTAATTCCTGCTGTTTTTTGTTGTAATGTTATTCACACATGCACATTTTTATTTTTTGCATTAACTAGGGATTAACTGTTTTTGAGTTTTTGAGGCAATATTAATGTTTTGGATTGTGTGTGGTGACATCCCCAAAATGAAGGAAAATGGACATCAAACACTTTTCACTGTGTATTGTTATTAAGAGGGTATCCATGAAAAAACCTTAATGCTAAAGCAGCACGTAAGAAAATTCTAAACAGAACAATGGCAGCACAATTGGTGACTGAATGTTCATGTTTTGAAACCAGAACGAGTCCGCATGAATTTTCCACCAGAAATACATATTTAGCTTGCCAGTTTGGGCCTGAACATGGCAATGGCAAGGCATTCCAGTGCTAGCTTCAAAGTTTCCAGTGGGAAAACAGGGCCAAAACAGGGACAATTTCAGTATCATGCCAGTTAAATGGAATGGAATGATATGCAGACATGGGAGTCTATGAGAGTGCTGGGTCCCCTGCTAGACACTGGAGTTTGTTTTCATAGCATATACATGCTATACAGTGTTTTTTGAAATGTTGTATTGATCATTACTAACTTCTTAGGTTTTCACACACTCATTGTGTGTTATTCATATCCATTGCTGATTTTCTTGTATTTGTCTTGGGTCTTATTGAGCTCCTGGATAATGGATATAGTAAGGCTATTTTTGGAAAACTACTTATCAGTGTCAGTTTCCTGCAAAAAAAAGGGCAAATGTCCAAAAAATATCCACAGCGTAACCTTAATTGTAACAATATTCAAAAGAACATAAATCATCTTGCAAGAGCAAGTTTTGTTTCAGTCAGAGTCATAGTTAACAAATGCATCCATCCATATATTCACTATAAATCTGTCACTTACACAGTCACATTGCTTGGATCAAAGGTAAATATCCTAGTCTTGCTTGATATTATGAAGTCAGTATATCTGTGCCTTGTTTGTTTTTTCTTTGTCCCAGAATATAATATAACTAGTTTTCTTTATCTGCAGTTTACATTGGGCCATCTTGCCTCAAATTCTGCTCAGGTCGAGGGCAGTGCAGTAGAAATGGCTGCAAGTAAGTCTGATATAAACCATTGGCCAATGTATTTGTGTTTCATATTATGGTTCTTTCTAGGTTGTAAGATAGTCTGTCCTCTGGGAATGCACCCTCTCCTAGTAGAATAGGCAGGATCTTCTACAAGTGGTTATCAAGAAGAAGAGTTCTCGCCTCGCTTAGACCAGACTCTTGTTAAGGCATTCTGTCATTCATTCAGCCCATATGGAATCAAAACAATTATCAGGTCCTCTTATTTGGCATAAGGTGGGGGCAGTGCTATCACCAAATACTACTGCAGTGTTTCAGAGGGGCCTACCTGGGATCCGCCATGTAACATGGACTGCCGCACCACCTGATGGGTTGCTCCCTTTGTCTTCCACCTTTATTTGTTTACCATACCTATTATTACCTCTCCCAACTGGCAGTGGCAAAGGCATAGCTTCAGCTGCAGGGAGGAAAGCATCTTCCATGAGCTCCATACCCACTACTTCAAAAATTATTTGCCTTTTCTCCAGAGGTTTTGGAGCATTTTAAAGTTCCTCTAATTGGCACTCCAATGGTCACCCTAACTTTTAACGTTTACCATCCAACCATAACAATAGTTGCACTGAAGTTTTGCTTCATCAGGTGTTTGAGACTGACTCCATTAGCCTCAGAGCCTCGGCCTCTATTTGCTAGGGTTCTGGTTATGTGGGCTGATCACCTAACTGCTTTCGCCAAATCTATTAATTAAAAAATGGTCTGTAAAATATATCTGTGTCTGTGACCTTTGTAGCAGAGTCCCTTTTTAATTGAGTGGTAGTTGGGCCTAAGTTTCTGGCCTAGTATTTGGTCAGTCACAAGCAGAAATGAGGCAATGCCTCTCCTTGACCGTGGAGCTGTCATTTGCAGCTGAGGATCATGAAAGCTTGGAATTTCCCATGATTCCCATGGGGATCATGAAAGCTCGGAATTTCCCATGATTCCCAACCGCAAAAAAAATAATGGGAGTCCTCTGCCATATGTTACCCCTACCATTCCCTAGCACTTTGTGCAAAAAAGGTTAGTGAGTGGCAAAGTAAGGTTATCTTGGGTGTTCCATTGAACCCTTTAAAAAAATTTGACTTTTTCAGAGTGTTCCCATGAAACACTTCTAGCAACTTGCTTTGTTTTGGGTCAGACCAGAAGTGTGAACCTATTTCTGCCCACACATCCAAAGGACTATGAATGACACCTGTTGGATGTGGGTAGGGCTCTTATTTGTTGCACTTGGGATGTACCAAGCCATGTCAACAGAGAGCTGACTTCCACATCATGCTAAGCCATACCACAGCTTAGTGTGAACTCAAAAGGGTTCGGGTTCCTGGAAATGAGTCTAGAGCTATCGCATTCTTCCCCCAGTCCTCCTGCTGCTGCAGTTCTGTGTTTCCTTCAGACAAACTATGAACTATAAACCTAGGAACAAACCTTGGAGTTACAGCTCATGGTTTGCTGGAGAAAAGACAGTGGGACACAGAGAGAACAATGAAGGCAGGGATTCCTGTTTTCATACCTGTACAGTGGTGCCTTGCTTCTCAAACTTAATCCATTCCGGAAGTCCTTTCCAAAACCAAAGCGTTCCAAAACCAAGTCGCGCTTTCCCAGAGAAAGTAATGCACAATGGATTAATCCATTCCAGACTTTTTTTAAAAAAAAGCCTAAAACAGCAATTTAACATGAATTTTACTATCTAACAAGACCACTGATCCATAAATTGAAAGCAATAATCAATATACTGTAATATAAAATAAATAAGATAGTATTGTAGATGATAAAAATTAAAATTAATTCTTTTTCTTACCTGCACTGATGATAGTCATTATTTGGATGGGAGGCTTTTATTCATTTCCGCAGTCACACAATCAATCAGTAGCTGAACTGGGTTCCACACAGTCACAAAAACAAATTAACCAAAAAAGCCTCAAAAACAAAAATGCAAAATAGCTAGCAAAAACAAAAGTGCCAAACTTAATCCCTTCCAGAAGTCCATTTGACTTCTGAAATGTACAAAAACCAAGGCACAGCTTCTGATTGGTGCAGGTGCCCCAGAAACAATAGCCAACAGCTGCGTCGGATGTTCCGCTTCCGAAAAATGTTTGAAAACCGAAACACTTCCGGTTTTTCGGCGTTTGACTACCAAGGCATTTGAGAACCAAGGTACCACTGTATTACATTTCTCTCTCTGCTATTATGTTTTTATTTTGACCATTCAGTTTCCTTTCCCTAATCTAGTTGCTGTTATAACATATAACACAGCTTCTTGGATTTTTGGAATTCCTGCCCTATGTTATTTTAGTCTGGGCAAGGCAGAGGACAGACGGCCCTATAATAAATTCCACTGCAATAAATAGGTATTACTGTCAAGTAGAAGAGTTTTGTTGTCTTGGGACAGGATTTCTGCAGTTTAGCAAAAGAATGTTTGAATGTGCTTTAAAAAAAATATTTGTAGAGATTTAAAACTGAAGAGGAATGGTAACTGGGTAGACTTAATTTAATTTTTTGAAGTTTTATACAGCATTATGGTTGTTATGTCTGAAGACATCTGACTTTATCCATTACTTGATCTTGCACGTTCCATGACTTGATCTTTATAATACCTATAATATTTAGCTGAACATAAAATTCTTATGTTTTATTACAGATGTGATCCTGGCTTTTCAGGGCCCGCATGTGAAATGGCCTCCCAGACCTTTCCTATGTTTATATCTGAGAGTTTTGGCAATTCTAGGCTTTCTTCGTATCACAATTTTTACTCTATCCGTGGTGCTGAAATAAGTTTTGGTTGTGGAGTCCTAGCAAGTGGCAAAGCCTTGGTTTTTAACAAAGACGGAAGGCGTCAGCTTATCACTTCTTTCCTTGACAGCTCACAGTCCAGGTAAATTGAAATAAATGGAAATAACACATTGAAGTTACAACACAGGATCCAGAGAGCCTCAGGTATCATGTATTAAAACTCGCAGCCTCCAATAGAGAAAATTGATCTAACATGTTACTAGTTTCTTAATATACTTCTTATTTGATTTTGGTTGTGTGAAATTTAATTTTAAAATTCATTTGCTTTATCTGCAGCACTAAGTATTTAATACATTTGGGGGCAACTATTGTATGCCTGAGTTTGCAAACATGCGGCATTAATATCAAAAGTGAGTGTTGGAGCCAAGTGCTAATTAATTATTTATGAGGTTATATTTATTTTGACAGCTTGTGGCAGCTGATTAGATCCATTCGATATCTCCTCCACCCCTCCGGTTCCTAATAAATAATTGAAGGCAATAATGATTGGCATTTTAAAACAATATATTCCGCATTGCATTGCTGGACTGAATAAACAATTTCAGCTTCACAAAGACCCTATAAATATTGTTTGCCTTGGCTTGTCTAGATTTTTAAGATTAAAAAAACAACCACAGTTCTAGGACGAGAGTGCTGTATAAATTGCAATTTACAACGATCCATGCCCTTGTTATCTAGGTTCCTCCAGTTCACCTTAAGGCTTGGAAGCAAATCCGTCCTGAGTACCTGCAAAGCACCTGATCAACCTGGAGAAGGAGTATTGCTTCACTATTCATATGACAATGGGATTACGTGGAAACTGCTAGAACATTATTCCTATCTCAACTACCATGAACCAAGGTACAACAGTCATTTTCATGGAGAATGATGTGCTTCCCCAGTTAAGTGCTGGTTGTCTACAGCCCCATCCATAACACACTTAAGCTGAAGCACTTGTATTTAAGATGATTTTGACAGACTCGGTTTAGTAGGAGTTCTTGGTTGAATTGAAAATACACTATCGCTGCAGTTGTGCAAATTACCTTCATTGTTGTGGGGGGTTTTGTACCCTTCTCATGTTTTGAATTTAATATTATTTGAGAATGTGGGCACTCCTTAGATATTTATGGATTAACTGTATATGTAATGAAAGGCTACATATTTTGGAAACAATATCAGCAACTGAGTATAATACAGTGGTACCTCGGGTTAAGTACTTAATTCGTTCCGGAGGTCCGTTCTTAAACTGAAACTGTTCTTAACCTGAAGCACCACTTTAGCTAATGGGGCCTTCTGCTGCCACCATGCCGCCGGAGCATGATTTCTGTTCTCATCCTGAAGCAAAGGTACTATTTCTGGGTTAGCGGAGTCTGTAACCTGAAGCGTATGTAACCTGAGGTTCCACTGTATACTACAGTCAAAGCCACCTATACATGCCTACTCAGAATTATGTCCCTTTCATTTTGGTGAGCCTTATTCTCATACGATTATGCCTCAGTCCCATTATGCACTACAGTATTTAAGGGTTTTACTACATAGAGCCCACACCTAGTTCCCCTCGGCTATGCCCTTGTACCTTCCCAGAGCAATCTGGTAACGACTCTTCTTTCCCTGTTCAATGCATGGTAATAATGATAGCGATGAGGATTTTAGAATTTCATTTCCTCCCTGAAAGTGGGACTTCCATTCTAGAAGTATTTTCCATGTTATGTATAATGTATGAATTAAGGAAAGCGGCTGCCAGTATATCTATATAGTTTTATGTACCTTTTCCACTGAATTCTTTGTATAATGGATTCCACAACAAGAGGCAGCTTTATTTATTTATTCATTTGCTCTCTATCCTGCCTTTCACCCCGGGAACTCAAGGCTGTGTGTACATGGTTCTTCCTCAACTTTATCCTCACAATAATCCTTTGAGGTAGGTTAGATCAAGATAGAGTGACCAGTCCAAGGTCACCTAGCAAACTTATGGGTCAAAGGTCTACAACTAGTCTTTGCCTGCACCGGCAGGTCATCAGAGAGGGGACTGGCTGGGTATTTCTTGACTTCCCTGTTTGATAGTCAGAATTGCTGCTGGGTTAAACTCAGAGTAACTTTGGGCTTTATTGGAATAGTTATCCTGTGGTGCTGTGGGTTAAACCACAGAGCCTAGGGCTTGCCGATCAGAAGGTCGGCGGTTCAAATCCCCGTGATGGGGTGAGCTCCCGTTGCTCGGTCCCTGCTCCTGCCAACCTAGCAGTTTGAAAGCATGCCAAAGTGCAAGTAGATAAATAGGTACCGCTCCGGCGGGAAGGTAAACGGCATTTCTGTGTGCTGCTCTAGTTCGCCAGAAATGGCTTAGTCATGCTGGCCACATGACCCGGAAGCTGTACGCTGGCTCCCTTGAGCAGTAAAGCGAGATGAGTGCCGCAACCCAAGAGTCGTCCGTGACTGGACCTATTGGTCAGGGGTCCCTTTACCTTTACCTGCACATCTATCTTCATTGGATAACATTGCCAGGAGCAATGTACAATTATACTTCAGTATTGGAGTCCTTTGTCTGTTTAAAAGTAAGCCTTATTTATTTATTTATTTATTTATTTTTGGACTTATGTACCACCCTATAGGAGGGATGCGGGTGGCGCTGTGGGTTAAACCACAGAGCCTAGGACTTGCCGATCAGAAGGTCGGCGGTTCAAATCCCCGTGACGGGGTGAGCTCCCGTTGCTCGGTCCCTGCTCCTGCCAACCTAGCAGTTCGAAAGCACATCAAAGTACAAGTAGATAAATAGGTACCCCTCCAGCGGGAAGGTAAACGGCATTTCCGTGCGCTGCTCTGGTTCACCAGAAGTGGCTTAGTCATGCTGGCCACATGACCCGGAAGCTGTACGCCGGCTCCCTCGGCCAATAAAGCGAGATGAGCGCCGCAACCCCAGAGTCATCCGCGACTGGACCTAATGGGCAGGGGTCCCTTTACCTTTACCACCCTATACCTGAAGGTCTCAGGGTGGTTCACAGAACAAAATCATAATATAAAAACACAAAATATATAATAAAACAACCCAATAACCCTCTCCCCCCAAAATCCCACACTTTAAAAGGGCATAGGATTTCAATCAGATCAACCAGAGGCCTGGTTACAAAGGAATGTTTTTGCCTGGCGCCTAAAGGTGTACAGTGAAGGCACCAGGGAAACTTCCCTAGGGAGAGCATTCCACAGACAGGGAGCCACTGCAGAGAAGGCCCATTCTTGGACCTCTTGAGCAGGAGGCATATGAAGAAGGGCCTCAGAAGATGATCTCAGGGTCCGGGTAGGTTCATATGGAAAGAGGCAGTCCTTGAGATATTGCGGTCCTGAGCCATTTAAGGCTCAGAAGTGGCTTACTTGATGGGATGGAGCAACATCCTCCTGGAACTTGGTTGGTGCTGCTTACCAGGAGAGGGAGAGGTGTGGTGACAGTGAGGTCAAGTGTTACTAAATCAGTCATGATGGCAGAGTATATCAGCTGGTTAATTTGTCTTTTGGGCCAATTCTGATGTAAATTCTTCTTTTGTAGAGGCATACCCATGGGTATTTAGAAAATATTAGGACTCCTGTTCTTGTTCCTTAGAACCACTGTTTCTGGATTAATTTTTCCAGCACTTCCAAAATCACTTGTTCCATCTGACTTCTTCTTGTTAATCAGTTAGCACATTCTGTCTGCAAGAATAAATGTGATATCACAAGATACTTTGAGTGCATATATTAAGATTCACAAAGACAGCTTAGCAAGCACTTTCTGAAAGTGCTGTTATTTGCCATGAGTGAAGATGCAAAGAGGTTTTGCATGTATGTGAAAGAATCAAAGAGCAACATAACAGCACATACCTCAGGTAATTATAAGGCCCATACAAGGGGGAAAGAAGGAGCATGATGCTAAATGTATGAATTCATTCCCCACCGCCAGTCACTTATGCCAACTTCCTTACAGGTTTTCTTTGAAGAAAAAAATAAGAAAACACACAGAGAGACTCAGTAGAAATATACTGAAAGCATTTTTTGCCAGTATTTAATTGTACGTTGATGGAGACAAATGCTCCTTATGCTGTCCTGCCACACATCTCACCTTGCGTGTTGCATGTGGGCATCTGCTGTTATTGATTTATGGAACATTCACAAAGATGTCATTGCCATGGCAATTAATGTATGCTCCCTGTAGCTGTGTACTGTAATTGCTCCTGGAAATTCGATATTATTCTTAATTTTCTTCACAGTTTGTCAAGTACAGGTTTTGTTGTCACAGCTGTCACGAGAAATCAAGTGGCCTTGAAGACGGTGGTAGGCTCATGGGACTGGCTGGCAAAAGAAAAGCATGGGCAGTACAAAACTGCACACAATCTCATCCTCTGATGGGAGTTCATTTTTATGTTTTAGAGAAATTAGTATTTTCTAGGGATCGTTCCTCCAGAAATACTGCAGTTGGGTCTACAGTTATGTCAGTGCTATGATGAAAACAAATGGAGAAATAAATTGTTTAACGAAGGAATATAACATGTGCTACACGCTGTAGCCAAAGACACTAGGGGCAGTAAAGTGGACAAAAGGTTTTTAATTCAACTTTTGGAATGATTCTAGCATGTTTTTTTCCTCTACAGAGACATAACCTAGAGTGCCATGTCTTTTCCCAAAAAGCATTTATTTGAGTGGGGAAATTAGCCTGGGAAGCAGTAATTAACAGAAGAAGAGCAAGAAGGGGCAAGGGGCTGATTAACCCTTTCCCCTGTCATGATATTTGTAAAAATAAGAAATCCATCCTCTAGGCTACTTTCCCACCTGCTGGGGGGAGACCTCATGTCTTCCCCTTCCCCATGGGTGAGAAAATGGCTTGTGGGTCATTTTTGCAGTGACAATTATATGAGGGGGAAAGTAGAGCAGCCTCTCTTCACATGACCTTCCTTTGTTCAGATTGCCATCTTGCCAAGCCTGCTTTTGGTTTTTAAAAGTCATGGGAAATGCTATGTAATGTCTAGTAGGGCCCTGACTGTAGCTAGCAATCTTTTTTAGAGTTGGCAAGAGTTGCTTATACTTGGTCTGCTGTATGGTGATAATAATAACTGTCATTTTGGCTTACCTTAAAAGAGCTGTGACGATTATTGGGAATTATCTATGCATATGAAGAGCTTTTAACATGTTAAACTGCTATAGAAAAAAAAGTGAAGTTGCATTTTTCTCCTGTGGAAACATTGGCCATTTTTGTGTAGGCCTGTTCCAAAGTTTAGCAATGGTTGCCTGGAAAAGTAAGTATAATGTAGCTCAGGGAAACCTTGCGCTGTAAGAAACTCCCCCTTCATGCACATTTGATCAAACAAGTTTTGTTTAAATATGTTTTGACAGTCTTTTCCAACAAATATATTCCTGGAGCTATTGTACATCCACCGTATGGATAACTGGGATGATTTAGACACCCAAAGTGCTAGTTGTGCCTGTTGAAATTCAGACAGCTAATATAAAATTATATACTGCACCATAAATATGTTCTCCTGAAGAATTCAGTGCAGCCCACCTCCTGGCTATATCTTACTTACTATCATAATTTATTGATCTCCAGAGACCTCTTGAATGTGTGCCAGCTACCTTTTGCTGGTGATACACTACAAGAGAAGACTCTAATTCTTTTCCATTTGCTTTAAGCTAGTACATAATTCTGCTTTCTGCCATTCACATTTTATCACTTGTATTTTTCACTCCGTTCTCCTCTAACTCTGCTTATTTCTAATTTATTTAGCTTTGAATTGTAATCTTTCCACCAAGGTTTGCTTTGTCCTTAGCATAACGACATTTGGTTTAGTAGTCTTGTATAATATTACTAACCTCAGTAATAGCAACCTTGCATTGGGTTTTTAAAAAATACATGCATGCAGGGCAGTCAATGTACCCTGAATTTCACAGAATTAATTAGGGGAAAGGGCCCCTGCCAAAAGGAACTTGCAATCTGAATTTTAATAGTGGGGAAAGGAGGGAGGGAGACACATGGGGTAGCAAGTGATAAAACATGAGCAAAAGCAGCTATACATATTTCGACTTGGGTTACAACAGGGGATAAGGATCAGAGCAGGAATAGACAACAGAACGGCAGTCAAAGGAGGTTTGTTTTTAGGAGGGATTGGAAGGAAAATATGAAGGGGCCTCATGCAAAGGCATTGGCTTTGTAGAACCATTTAAGAGGTTTCTCTACCATGGCAGTTTCAATAAGTTCATTTTGTTTGTTTGTTTGTTTTAAGAATAATTTCAGTGGAGCTACCAGAAGATGCAAGGCAGTTTGGGATTCAGTTCCGATGGTGGCAGCCATATCATTCTTCTCAAGGCGAGGACGTGTGGGCGATTGATGAAATCATCATGACTTCTGTACTTTTCAACAGTATTAGCCTAGACTTCACTAACTTGGTGGAAGTTACTCAGTCTCTTGGATTTTACTTGGGAAATGTTCAACCATACTGTGGCCATGACTGGACACTTTGGTGAGTATTTCGGGTTTTTGGTGTGAAGTTTCATTCTTACATTCACTTACTTGAGTAGAAGCCCCAGTAAACTCAGCAGAACTTAATATCATGTAAAAACCTGCTCTCAAATGTGCTTAGGATATGGATATAAATCTTTAAGTAAAGAGGATAATAGAGCATGTTTCTAAGTATCCTAATGAGTGTAGAAAAGGTCTAATTGATTTCTGCAGATGACTCTCTTCTTACTTGTTGTTCATTAGAATTTTCCCCTGGGCACATAACATGAACAACAATGTGTTCGTTGACCTATATGTAATGAGGGGTAAATTTTACACTGCAATGCAATGTGATTTATGCTTGATGGTGAGCCTGTGCTCACACGGTTTCTTTGCCTGCAACATGTTGGAAGTTTATCCTGAACTGATCGCTGATGTAAATTAAAGAATAATTAGCTGCTCTGATTTCCTTCAGTTACATTAATTAATTTATGCAAATTAAGGCTGGGAGATGGGACATAACGTGATTAGAGGGCACACTTAAAACACAATTGATAAAGAGTTTTCTGTGTAGCTACTTAATCTTTTGTATTTAGCAGGACCTATCTCGCAACAATTCTATTCAAGGGATATATGATCTAGCCAAATCTAAGCACTTCTAAGGTCTGGCAATATAATGGGACAGTTAAACACCTATTTATCTCTCTACTCCCATTGAATCCAATGGGGTTTTGAAAGGTTTTCACTGTGGCTGGATAAGTTCCCAGCAGTTTTCAGATATAAAATGGTCTCTGCATGGAAAACTCATAAACCTACTCCCATGAATATTTCCCCCCAGTGTTTTTGCCAACATCCCCGTAGTGTGGGATATGTAATATCTACTTGCCAGCTGCTGTCTCATTACAAAATCCTGTTACTGCATATCAGATAGGTCATATTTTGTCAGTATAGCAGGCTTCTTGGTGTCCCAAATCACCTATAGAATGGTGTTCAGGGAATTGTCTCTTGTTTTGCCATAGCTCTACTTCTGCTCTTAGTTCTGTATTTCACATTAGTGGGGGCGTTTTTTAATGCTACTCTGCTGTGTGTTGCTGTTGCAGCACCAGCAATTCCCTACACTGCAATTGTATGACACCCTACAGTTCCATGCCACACTACATATTGGAGTATCTCAGTGGTAGATCAGTTATCGAACCACATCCGTAATGCTTTCCAGTGCATTACTGTACACTGTAAAGATAGACTGTGACAACAATATGCAGAATGCATATTAGGGGTTTTTATTTTTATTCTGCCCTTCATCCAAAGATTACAGGGCAGTTCACAATATAAAAATACAAAATGAGAACACCAGTTACACAATAAGAGTAAGAACAAAAACAAAGACCCCCTTCCCACAAACAAATTTCAAAGGACATAGAATATTACAGGCCTGGTCAAAGAGAAATGTTTTTGCCTGCCGCCTAAAGATGAAGGCGCAAGGCAAGCCTCCCTGGAGAGAGCATCCCACAAATGGGGAGCTCCTGCAAAAAAGGTCCGTTCTTGTGTTGCCACCCTCTGGACCTCTGATGGAGAAGGCACACAAAGAAATGTTGTTTAATTTTCTGTGCAAAGTACCTTTAACCCTTATTCATTTTTTCCACCTATGAACATTCTCATCTCATGCATTTCTTCTGAATTTTATGACAAGAGTGAATCTATTGAATAAAGGGTGATCTGTAGTGAGGACACTGGTACTTCCGTAAAGCGAAAGTGAGAGATTACAAAATTGAAAGCTGCTTTGTATGGGAGGGTTTCTTTAAAACTTAGTAAATAAATAAATAAGTTATTTCTGAATGGATATTTCCATGTATGAGACTATGCTTGTGTGAGTAAGACCCAATGAATAGTACTTCTGGGGAGGAAATATGTGTGTGCTATACAGATTCCAGTATATAGGTTCTTTCACACTGTAACGTAGGGTTAGACCCAGATGGGTTTGTCATGCCTAAAGCAGACACACTGAAATCAGTGGAGTTTAAAATTAGGCATGACTGCTTGCATCAAGACCAGGGGTTGGCAACCTGCGGTCCATGGGCCACAAGCGGCCCACGGGCGTCGTTTAAACGGCCCAGGAGACAGCCCTGAACCAAGCCGCCTGCTCAGCGAATCCCTGCGTGCTGCGCTAAACCGGCGTAGCACGGACTCGCCTCCATGGCACCAGAAATCGCATCTGCGCAGACGCAATCCGTCCCACGGAGTGATCTCCACGGGAGTGAACTGGCCCAGGTGAGGTAAAACTTGCCGACCCCTGATCAAGACTAACCGTGGATCCAGCACTTAAGATATTATTATTATGAACCAAAGCAGTTTAATGCACCAATGGAAAGAATCAGTGTTATTAAGCTATGTTTCAGTTGCTTTTGAAGGTTTTATTTCATAATGCACTTGCATATGAATATTGCATTAGCATAAACTTTGTGTACTAGTATTACTAATGCATTAGGACTGGTATGGTGAAAAGTTATTTTTCATTAATTGTCAGCATCTGTTCAAATAAAGTTGAAAGGTATCCTGATTCAAACATGAGGGCTCCAAGCCTGATTACAAGAACTTTATTTTTCTGCTTTCATCAAACCACCCAGTAAACATTCATCCATCTCTAATCAAGATTTTTTTTTGCTGCTATGGATTTGCTATATAATGAATAATTTGCTTTGAGAAACTGGAATCATTGTGATTATGAGAAAACAGTAAATAATAGAACTGTTGGCCCAAGGGCACCCAGGACTAACACGCCAGGACTTTTATTAACAAGTAGATTTTGAACAGTCTGATTTGACTTTCTGATCACCTCTCAAACTAAAAGGAGTTGACTTGGCTGCGAGAACAACGTAAAATGTGCTTTGGCAGTGATAATGAGGCTGTTGAAACTGCATTAACCACTTTAATAAGGACAATGGAAGTACTCACTGCTCATTAAAATGAAACAACATGGCCATGCTCAAACTGTTTGCATCATTTTCATCAAAGGGTTGGCATGAAAGGCCTTTAATGCCATTGCTTTCCCTCTGGTCTCTTTAGATTGGCATAGCATATGTGGGGATTTTTTTGATGGGCTTTTTTTATTAGGTGGCAAGGTAAAAGTTCTTTTCTTGTTTTTTCTTCTTTTCTTCTTTTGGTGCCCTGTCCCCCCGCTCCCCCTGTAAGTCCAAACAAGAAACTACAGTGCTAATTACTCTGCAGCCTTCTCTTCTTGGTTGATTATTGGTTGATTATTGCTGAATTGGACAGAAAAGCATTGTGTGCACTTAAATTATTGGGCTGTATAAATATTCTTTGGGTGCTTTGTGAGATGTGGACTATTCCCTTCCCTGACCTTGCATGTCTCAAGGGAAATTTTTTACTTATATCAGGTCTGTGCAAATGGCTGGTAGTTAAATTAATTATTGTTGGCTTCTCCCAGCTGTGAGTCCATTTGCTTCTCATTTTCTAACTCATGACTTTCCATGAGCATGGATTGCTATGGCATGAAGAGTGTTCTCCTGGGAGAACTCTGACAATTGCTTTTTCATTAGAAGAACTGTAGTCAATATGCTATAAATCATTTTACACCATGTCATCTTAAAGCACAATTTCAAGGGGGGGGGGGAATGCTTATAATTATATGGTGGGTTTCCCTTTGTTGACAGGAATTTGTAAAGCAGAATCTATTTCTGCTTCAAGATTTAAGCTCTGGCATTTATAAAAGTTTTTATACATTTTCCCACTGAAGTATTTCCTCTCCTTTACTGCTGCTTCATGGATGGATATTAGCTCAAACTATAAAGTAACTTGTTCCATTAATTATCCATTAACGTTCAGACCAATATTTGGTGGTGGTAATAATAATAATAATAATAATAATAATAATATTCACAGCCCAGATCACCTTTGAAAACTAGAGTGGTTGAACTATACACAGTGGATAAGGGCTGTGTTTTTTCCTGTTACTGTAGGCGTATGAAGTAATAACTTAGGTTTGTACAAAGTCACTCTGGAATTATTTCCAGTTTGCTTAAGTGGGGAGGCACTTGTTAATCTTAAAGTTCTGTGAGCATTTGCATAGAGATTTGTATAAATATATTACAATAGCAATGAATGAATGAATGAAAGAATGAATGAATGAATCTCCGAAGAAGTCAGATTTGTGTATCAGTACATCCAATAGCTGCAGTGATCTACGTGACGGTGGCTCAGCTTTTCCTAAAAAGAACTAGGTGGTAGTAACCATGGCTACTACTAATGGTTCACAATGGTATCCTAATTCAGATTTCCCCCTTGCATTAGTGGCTAATCTGCTAAATACAGAAAAGTGTTTCTGGATGATGTACTGAGCTCCATGGATGCTGGTACCATTACGTGTGTGAAATTCCATATATGAAACTTCACATATGTATTGAGGTCCTTAGAGGTTAAGGCAAGGTGAATCAGACATGACCAAAAAAACCACCTCCCTGTTATAAAAACTTTGCTATCTTCTGAGGCAAAATGACAAGGTTGACTGTGGGAATCTGCAATCTCTTATGTTAACATGCTCGATTTGTCCAACAACAATTTATCTGTATTCACAGGGGTTTCCATTGTTATTGAAAGTCATGGATTCAAAAGTGCAGTGGTTGTGAAAGTCCCTGTACATTTACTTATGCTATTATCCCCACATGTGCCAATTAGTCTACAGTGCTTGCAGGTGGACTGATTACTTTGGGAATACCCACAGAAGTTGACTATTTCTGAGTGTGCACATCATTTAATTAAATGTACGAGCAGAATTCATTTCCCAGAAGAATGTTTATAACAAACATCCTCTTGATTCCTTGTTTCTGGAGAGCATTTGATCACTCTTCTTTTATGATGCAGCCAATATATTTGGCTACCTTCTGACAGTGCTCAAATTGATTCCAAGCATATGTTTTTTCACACAAAGGAAGAGGGGGTCGGGAATCCAGCAGTAAAAATCAGCAGTAGGCAGGTACACTGGAGAATTACAGAAGGAAGAAATGAGAGAGGGAATAGAGTCAGTGTCTTTAATGCTACTGAGGTATGGCTACTGGCAATCTGTAGGCATAAAACGAAACTATGAAAAGGTACCGTTGTTGTTTTTTAAAAAGCATCTCTTCGCATATCATACTCAGTATGGTCCCTGCATAACATACCTTCTTTGATCTTTTTTTGATCCTTTAACAACGGCCTATGAGACAAAGAGATTGTGCTTTCTTAGTGTTTAGGAGTTGAGGGGGCAGGGGGAGAAATTCCCAGCACTTAGAAGGCATCAAAGTTATTCTACCCACCCACCCCGGATACATATCCAGTGCAATGAACATAAAAGAAGGCAAGAATATATAGTGGATTGACCAACACAGAGAAATCCAGTTTATTATTCAGCCTGATATATTTTAGCCACGTAGAAGATCCAGACAAATCCCAAATCCTGAGCCAATCAGGGGAGCTTTGGGGGGGTCTTCAGCTTCTCAGAGGTGAAGCAGGGTCTGTATGAGGCACCCTGAATCAAAGCAGGGCCCCCCCAAAGCACTTTGTGGCAGCTCAGCAATTCAGACAATGCTGCAGACAGGTGTCTTACTAATGTAACTTGGCTTACCATATAAGGAAAACACCAAGGTAGGAGAGGAGAACGGGCAGCTCCATTGTGACGGACAGGTCTTGCTTACAATCAGTGGGAATCATTTTATCAGGGTTCTCCAGTCCCAGTGCTTTGGGGGAATGATGTTGAAGCAAGTAAATAGCTCTGATCTCATGTGCATCTTGCAGTTTTCCTGTTTTCTGAGGAGCAGGAACATTATTTAAAGAGTTATGGTGCAGCAGTTGGAGCGAGACTTTCTGTTGTTTAAGTCCAATGCAGTCCTGTTTTCCATTCTTTCATTTAAAACCATGTGGTATTTTCATTATCCTTCCAATTTAATCTTCTTGTTGCTTGCTTCAGAGTCTTGTGTTGTTTGCTTGTTCTTATCAGAATAAGTGGGGGGGAAACCCCTTCCCCAAAGGTGTTTGCTTTAAGTTCATTGTTGTTTGTCTCATGTGATTCTTATTTAGCCTTACATTATTAAATTTTGTGTGTGTGTGTGTGTGTGTCTGTCTGTCCTGAGTAATTTTTATTTATTTTATTATCAGACAGGCAGTACATGCAGGCCCCAGGAATTCATTTGTTAGGGTAGCATTCACATAACGAGCTGACTATTTCCCAAATTTCCTATGGGGACATTTTTATCTGTGACTCTCCCTCCACCCACAATGCTTTCTTCCTAAAATGGCTGCAACCGACCAGTGAAAGAGAGCCAAAGGGAAAACGGATTTCTCCTATCTCTCCTGCTCTCTTATTTGTCCAATCTCTTTCCCCCCTCCCTCTCTCCATGGTTTCTGCCCCAAAATGGCAGCTGTCAACCAGCAAAGCACATGTAAGGAAGGGGGCAAACTCTAGCTGTTCAGAGCATGTGTTCTTAAGCTTCTGGGGCATAACAATGCCCAACCAATTTAATATTTCCTTTTAAAATGTTGATTTTTCAACATAACCTACTAAAGCTCAAAGGTACACGCTGAGTTAAATTTTAGGCACCAAGGTCACTTTAGTGCTAATCCCGGTGCTGCTACTGTTCTCTTAGAAGAACAGAATATTTACACTGGCTATGCCCCTGAAAATAGGTCCCACTGAACACTATTTTAAAGTGAACCTGTGGTTGCCAGGACTCCTGAGTCTCAGAGCCTGAAACTCAGGAGACAAGCAGTTTGAAGCTTAAGGGCATTGCTGCTGAGTGAGCAAGAGGCAGACTATAACCAGAAGAAAATTGTAAGAAGAAAAAGTGGAAGCCAGTACCAAAAATGGGAGAACCCTGAGAGGAGGGGACTTCAAGAGCTGATAGGAAACTCCACTTAACTGAGGTGGAATCTAGACACATATAAAAAATGTTGCAAAAAGGTTTTTTGTTTTTTTTAAAAAAAGGTTTTGAAAAATATATTGAATTTGCCATAGCTTACCATTGCCATCTAGTGTCACATTTATATAATGCACTTTACAACACAAAACGTTTTATTTGCAGCTGTATAGATGAGTCCTGAGACTGCAGTCATTGCAATGTAACTGGGAGAAAGCCCCATTGAATTTAATGGGACGTCCTTCTGAATAGACATGGTCTAATTCAGCATAATTCATTCACTGAATTTTATACCAAAATTTTATACCAAAAATGATCCAGCACTTATTTCAGTAAAACTGCTTCTTAACACTATTGTGGTCCCAGTTTCTACTTAATAATAAACAGCAGATAGCCTTTCAAAATTAAAGACATTTTTTCTACCACTTTACTTCCTAGTGTGGCATTCTTCCCTGTCTGCATTCTTAGTGACCCAACAGCATACAGAATCCAGCTAATTATTTTCTTGACCTATAATATTCATTGCTTTTTGTAATTTTCTGAACCACAGGTCTTTACTTCCTCATGCCCACAGCATGCACTTTCATGCTGTGAGAAAAAAATAACAACAGGTATAACTAAACAAAAAGTGTCATGGTCGTGAATAGCTGCTGCTTCTCAACTATTTTTTAAAGCAAATCCTTATTTCTTCCAGTTTTACAGGAGACTCTAAGCTAGCTTCTAGCATGCGCTATGTGGAAACACAGTCAATGCAAATTGGAGCATCCTATATGCTACAGTTCAACTTGGTAATGGGCTGTGGGCAGCCGTACAGGCCTCACATGGACAACCAAGTGAAGCTGGAATACTCTACTAACCATGGTCTTACTTGGCATCTGGTTCAAGAGGTAAGTCCGATCAAGGAAGGCAGCCCAGTTCCCGCTTAACACTAAAACATGGTTTACTACTATGTGCGCAAGCTGTGTGTGTTGGTCTTGGGCTTGTTGCACTGTCTGGCTTGTAGCAACTCTGCTTAATTTCAAAACAGCCCAACTGCAAACAGTGGTTCCTGAACCTGGCTTGTTAACCTGACCAGAGTTTGCTATATAAACTGTTGTCCCTGGGCCAGATGACACGACAAGCCAAATTGAAGGGAAACAGAAAATAAATGCTAGTGAAATCTCTCTTCCAGAGACCTCATTGGAGGAGAGAGGTGAATGCACAAGCCTGAGGTTTGCTTGGGTTCATTGCAACAGTATGGACATAAAGCTAACCCCCCATTGAGCATTATGTGATCAAGCCTGCTGATAAGTCAAGTTCACACATTCTGTCCTCTCCTCTCCCTCTGGTTTGGAGATAAGGAAGAGACCGGAAGCACATGCTACCGGTTTAGCACTAACAATTTATTGTTGTGCGCCAAAAGACAAATCTTTGTTAGGTTTAAATTGTGGTTAATTGAAACAGACCAGATTTATTATCTTGGCTTGCTATTAAACAATAGCTTAAACCATGGGTAGGCAAACTAAGGTCCAGGGGCCGGATCCGGCCCAATCGCCTTCTCAGTCCGGCCCACAGATGGTCCAGGAATCAGCATCTTTTTACATGAGTAGAATGTGTGCTTTTATTTAAAATGCATCTCTGGGTTATTTGTGGGGCATAGGAATTTGTTCATATTTTTTTTCCAAAATATAGTCCGGCCCCCCACAAGGTCTGAGGGACTGTGGACCAGCCCCCTGCTGAAAAAGTTTGCTGACCCCTGCTTAACTAATCAGTTTGCCATTTCTAGATTATAAAATTACCTAATAAGTTTTCCTGTAGGAAAACATAACTCATGGGCTGCGATCTAGGCAAAAACAGGCACATTTACACCCCACAGGCATCTGTGGGGCAAGCACTCAGTCAATACCCTGAGTTCTATTGATTTACATTCGCCTTAGTTTTTCTAGATTTCGTGCACCATCTGCAGGATGCCAATGGTGGACTTTGGGCTCTCAAATTTCAGTGGTGCCCTGTGTGACACTAAAATTTGGTGGCCCCCCTCCTCCAGTCTCTTGTGATCCATTTTACAGTTTTGTTGTACCACCCCCTGCAGTGTAGTGTAGTGCAGTGCCCAGTGTGGCCGAACCAGTCTCACTACCCTAAAACCACCTCTGGGGAAGCTCAGGTATTATTCCAATGAAACATGGAATGAATCCAGCCCTCAAAGCAACTTTATTCTGCCAGTACTGGATAATTCCAACTTTATTATAGCTCCAACTGTGGGAGGGCTGACCCCAGAAGCAATGTCTGAGGTATAGAATGGCCCCAGAGAATCTAGAAATTGTTATGTACTGAAGTTCTCATCCTGGGCCAGCAGGGGGATACTATAGATAGTTTTCACTCAGGTCCACATATGCAAATAAGGGATTGAAAGTGACATTCAGTAATTGGATAGTTACAGAAAGTTATTACAGTTGCGTTGTAGTGGAGCTCTATATAAGCAGGCTGGCTGAACCCTTCAGTTCTGTTCTGGCCTGTGAATAAACAAGAGCTGTTTGAAGAATCGCTGTGTCGTCTGATATGTTCACCCACAACTTAACAGAAATGGTCTATCCCTGGATGAAAGGATAATGTTTTGATGCCTTATGATGTATTTTATTCATGACAGAAATATTGTAGCGCAGGATTGGGAACCCATTTCAGCCTGAGGAATACATTCACTTCAGGGTAACTTTCAAGGGGGCACAAACTATCAGCAGGTGGGGTGAGAGGCAAAAGGAGGCTAGCTTTTATACACTCTCAAACTCCTCCCAAGCCTTCGTCAAGCCAAGGAATAAATTATTATTAAAGTTCAAGCAGACAATTCAGCCAAGCAAAAGCAGAAAGTGAAGCAAGGGCCATGAGGGGAAAGGATGTGTCTGAGGATGGCGTGTGGCCTCTGTAGCGTCTCAAGGACCAAAGAGGGAAGTCTGATGTTCCCCTCCCTTGCAGTGAATGTTATTGGTTAAATAACCTTCACACCTTTTTAAAAAAGTTAATTTTAATGTCTTCGCATTAATCCTGATATTCTTGTGTGTCCTGTCCTCCGCCCCTTTCCGCCTTAAGGAATGTCTTCCAAGTATGCCTAGCTGCCAGGAGTTTACACCAGCAAGCATCTACCATTCCAGTGAATATACAAAGTGGAGGAGAATCACAGTACTTTTACCTCAGAAAACATGGTAATATCTGCTTTTCCTAATGAACATATCCTGCTGTCTTTCATGCAAATATGAGGGTTGTCCAAATTACCTTTATGGCCCAATTACATTTATAGAGTTATATCAGTCATGCTGTTCTATTATTGGAAGCTTCCTTTTTATTTTATTCATATTTATATTATTAATTTTATGTTTTTCAAATAAGTCGTTTATTACAAAAGACATAAGTCTACAATACGCTCTCATCAGAAACACCCACCTGGATCCTACAAGGCAAGGGCAACAAACCTTTTTTTAGGCATGTCAGCATGAGTCTGGCAAAAATCTTCTAGCTGGTGTGGCCAATTCATGTGTTTTTAAAGGGCACCTTTTGGATGTCTTAGGTAGGGAGTCACAATAGGCTTTTGGCATCACAAAATCACAGTAGAGGGCTGGTGGGAGTGGTCAGAAAAAATATTTTAAATAAAATAAATAATAACTGTGCATGTAAAGATCTCTGCAACTTCCTGTTGCTCAGGGAATTTAGAAGCATGAAACAGTTGTGTTGAAATGTTGATATTATCCGTTAATACCGGTAATTGCTGCTAATTATTGTTTTAAATGGTTTTAATGATTGCATGGGTTTTGGTTTATTGATATCATGTAGTGATATTTTAAATGGCCTCGGCCCAGTATACCTGAAGGAGCGTCTCCACCCCCATCATTCAGCCCGGACACTGAGGTCCAGTTCCCTCACTGCAAGAAGTGAGGTTACAGGGAACCAGGCAGAGGGCCTTCTCAGTGGTGGCACCTGCCCTGTGGAACGCCCTCCTGTGAGATGTCAAGGAAATAAACAACTATCCAACTTTTAGAAGACATCTGAAGGCAGCTCTATTTAGGGAAGTTTTTAATATTCTGTTGAAAGCCGCCCAGAGTGGCTGAGGAAACCCAGCCAGATTATTATTATTATTATTATTATTATTATTATTATTATTATTATATTGTAACCCAGTTACAATGAACTGATGAGAGGAGGGATAGGAAATTAATGCTGCATAGGCCAAAATGTCATTTCAGGATAAGCGTCATACTTTTTGTTTCTGGCAATGTGATTCCTTGAAAAAACAATTTATTTGGATGTAAGCACTACAAAATCTTCTTGGTATCAGGTGGAAATATTTAAGCACACACTTAGCTCTATTATTGAAATCAAAGGGAACCAGTAAAGCTTAGCTTTCCCCCTATTATGATCTGAATTAGTAACAATCATAAGGTTTTTATTAACAATTTCCATGACCAAAGCAATGCAAATACATTTATTAATCACCAGTTTCTATAAATATCTTATAACCATTCCATTTATTCATTTCCAAAACAAAAAATCAGAAGATTCCTCTACTTTTTCTTTGGTCTTGTAGTCACAATAATTCTGACATTTTTTAAAAACAACTAGATAGGTTTCAGTATTATAAACCCTTTATGGCTTCCTTCTTTTGCGAATGAAATGAATAAATTAGCATTACTCTTTGGTTATCTTCAAACCCAGTGCCTCACAGCAACTGGAAATCAGCCCAAGATCGATAACTTATTTTCATTTCCCTGCATTTGGCCATTTCTCTGTATAACAAATGACTCAGATGTACCTCTTTTCTGTTACTTACCCCATCAATTATTTTTTTCTTTCCAAGTGATGACATTATATTATAATGTGTACCCCGTATTAAAAATGATCATGTATTTTTAGGAAATAAACAACTGGTCTGAAACCTCTCAGGGTCTGATTTAATTTCACCGTTTTGCCCAGAGAGAAACTGGGAGTGGACATTTAATTCATGCAGTGGTCCCATATTTCTTCTACGTTCTTTTCACTGTTGGGAGAACTAAACAAATGAACAAGGGACCTCCTGCATACCCTCCAACATTTCTCCGATGAAAATAGGGACGTTCTATTCCATAATAATATTATGAATAATTTTTTTACTATTTATACCCTGCCCATCTGACTGGCTTGCCCTGGCCCACCCCCTCTGGGTGGTTGCAAAAATATATGAAAACTTCCCTATACAGGGCTGCCTTCAAATGGCTGGAGGGTCAGATAACTACATACCCTCCACATTTCTTCGATGAAAATAGGGACATCCTAAGGAAATGTTGGACATTCCAGGATCAAATCAGAAACTGGGACAGCTTCTGTAAATCCAGGGCTGTCCCTGGAAAATAGGGACACTTCGAGAGTCTGGGTCCTGCATTTATTTGAATGAAAGATCTTGCAGGGTCAAGGAGATCCGATGTTCAAATCATGTGTGTGCTTTCCTAGAGGTCTGGATGCTTCCTCTTTCTCAACCACAAATCAAAGTAATTTAAGCAGGCAATGACTTTCCTTGCCATAAGCTGCCCTGTTGTTTTTTCAGCAACATGTGCACCTGTAAATGTAGCACATCTGAGCACACAAGGTTTTAGAGGATCCTTGTGTAACTCAGGATCTGCTGGGATGGAAAATATGAGGCACAGGTTACTTGTGTTGAAAATATCGGCTGGATGCACCTGCTCTTTGGACTGTATTGTACGTGAATTATACGTTTCTAACACTGATGAAAATTAATTTCACTTTTATGGAAGGCATTTACATAAGAACAGGCTTAATGAGATACAAACAGCTGCCAGTTGCTGCCTTCATAAACAAATCAACACCTAATGGCTGAGTTGCAGGATAATTGGGTAAATGTAATTAACAGTAACTCTGAAGGTAGCAAATATAATTTCATCAGCCCTGGGTCCTTAGTCTCTCCTAATAGTTGAAAAGAACCAGCATTATATTATGTTAAATCCAGTATAAGAAAACATACTTTGTGGTTTGCCTGAAAGGAACGCTATTTGCTGTATTTCAAAATTAGGATAATTTCCTTTAAGACTTTGTAGCTGTAGATATATAATGAAAGCTTAAATCTGACACAGAGTTGATTTGATATGAAAAGAAGTGAGGAAGCGAAAGGACAGGGGGCACGGGGGGGCATGGTTACAGTGCAAAGCATAACATAGTTTTAAACATTAGTAAATAGCAGATTGAGCACTGTAACAAAACTCATATTGCCATACAGTCTTGTTCTATGAAGTTGCCAAGTGGTAATTGCCCAAGCAACCAATTGTTATCACTGAGAATGCAGCTGACATTCACCCTTTCCTTTTTAGTTTCTTAATTAATATGGCCAAGCAGTTTTAAAATTGTTAATTGCTGTGCTAAATACAGTAATCCTCATATGCTGCTGTCACCTGGAGGTAAAGTGTAGCTTTCAAAATGTAAAGAGGAGGCAGATTTTGAAGGAGGAGGAATATTTTTATTGTTATTTCAAGGAGTGGCACCTAAACCTTGCTGTGTTTTTTCAAAATGTTCTTTTCACCTATGTAAGAATCCAGCAATGCAATCCTAGACATATACAGTAGGGTGGATGCTTGTTCATCACCAAAAGAGGAAAGACCTCACCAAAAAAGGGGATGAAATAAGGCACATATTTGCATGTGCTCATATAGAATTATAAATGCAAATTTAGAAATAATGACACAAATTTAGAAATAATGACACAAATATAAATGGAAATACAATGCATAACGGGAAAGCCTGTGACTAGGTGGACCAGTGTGGCTGCTCTTGATGAGTTTAATGGGACTTAATACCAGACATTTGTGTACAGGATTGCTACCTAACTGTGCAACTTATTACCCAAAACTACCTGATCATTTTCATAAGGATTCTCAAAATTCCTCCCTCAGGTGGGGGAGCATGAGACTCTTGGGTAGAATCTACACACATACAAAAAACACTGTGAAAATGCTTTAAAAAAAAAAAGTTTTGAAAAATATATTGAATTTGCCATAGCTCGCTGCTGCCATCTAGTGTCACATCTGTGTATTGCACTGAGTCCTTAATCTCAGGGATGTAGGTTTGAGCCCCAGGTTGGACTAAAAAATCCTGCATTGCAGGGTTTTGGACTAGAGAACCCTCGTGGTCCCTTCCAACTATACAATTCTATGATCCCTCAGGTTCTCTGATATCAGATCTTGAGGAGTGGTTTGTGTTTTTAACTAGAGTACTCACTTACATTCTTTATAAGCATCTGCCACCCTTTTGTGGCTGTGTCTTCCCGTGCCCTCAGTAACTTTCAGTTGTCTCAAGTGGGTCTTGGAGGTGGAAAGTTTGAGAAGCCCTGTTCTAGGCAGTTCACAGCATATCAAAAATAGTAAAACAATTAGCCGATCATAAAACTCCCAGGAATACTGAACAATTTAAACAGTATGAAACAACAGCTAAACGTTTTTGCCTCAGCAGAAGCTCACAGGGGCAACTTTAATACAAGATCAAAAATACCATTAATTTATTTTAAAGGCATCTTTTTTGTCACTGCCATTAAAAATAAATAAATGAGGAAATGCCAAAATGTAACTCCAGTCCCAAAACTTAGAACACAGAGCACTCCTCTTAGATATGAAAGAGAAAAACCAACACAAGGATTCGACAAGCAAGCAAACATTCTTTCATGTTCCTCATTGGGTTTGGGATGTTACAGCTTGTGGTTAGTCTCTTCTGACTTCATTGATGTTTATGAGGCTTGCTTAGTGATTTCCCTCTCTCCTTGGTGTACCGCAGTGACTTCTGGAAACACCATTCTAAGACAGTAAAGGACTTCTAGGACAGGAATCAATGACCCATTATCTTCAGATCATTGACAAGATAAACAATAAAGGGCTCACTGTGGACATTTATTATCAGTTGTGCCTCTGTGTCATTAGGGAGTCCTTAAGAGATGAGTAACGGATTTGATAGGCTAGAATGAGTCATCCATAGCCATTATGAGCTATCCTGTAAATGCATTCTCTGCCAAGGGAACATCATTAAAGCTAGAAAACCGCCCATGCACATAAACTCTGCGTGTGTAAGGACACGTCAAACATTTTCTTTGAAAAGCATCAATTCAGGATGGACCTGAAAATTGCCATTCAGGGTGAAAAGTTTATTGTAATTTAGTTTCACTTTCTAAATGTAGGTGGAATAATGGGAAACTGGATTTAGTATATGTATTCAAGTTTATTCACATGGATTAGTTATCCTTAACCCTTTAAAAGCCCCTTCCATTGCTCAGACCGCATAGGGTATGCAAGATGATTATGTTGTATATAATATATAATATTTTACTGTAAATGGATTGCAACCTGAAGAAGGTCATTTTTCAATATGGACTCCATTCAGATCTCTGTTTCTGGAACTAGTCCTAATCACTGACTAAAACAAATCTTGACTCACTCACCACAAGACCAGGATCAGTCCAAATCTCCATTAGTATAAAACTGCAAAACTATATAGGAAAGGATAGGAGAAAAGACATCATTGGTTGGATGGGTACAGCTTTTTATTGTTTTTATTTCAATTCAATAATTTTTAAATCTTAATTACCGTATTTTTCACTCTATAAGATGCACTTTTTCCCCTCCAAAAATGAAGGGGAAATGTGTGTGCGTCCTATGGAGCGAATGCAGGCTTTCACTAAAGCCTGGAGAGCAAGAGGGGTCGGTGCGCACCGCGGCTAAAAACGAAGCCGCGCGCAGCCTCTCCCAGCTGGAGAGGTTGCGCATGGCTAAAGAGGATCCATCCTGCTGGCTGTCTTGGCTTCTTTGCTCTTTGGGGTTGGGGGGGAAATATTTTTTTTTTATTTCCCCCCCTAAAAACTAGGTGTGCCCTAAGGTCCGGTGCGCCCTATGGAGCGAAAAATACGGTATATGTTACTACTTACAGTCCTCAACAATATTTTTCAATGGAAGATATAGATAGATAGATAGATAGATAGATAGACAGACAGACAGACAGACAGACAGACAGACAGACAGACAGACACACACACACACACACACACACACACTCTTTGTAAAAATAAATAAATTAAGTAAGTTAGTTAGTTAGTTTCTGGGACACATTGAACATTCTGGCATCACTTCTCAATTGAAGTGTTGCTAAATTTTGTTCTATGTATGTATCAAATCGTTCCACTTTAGAAACAGTCTGTGAGTACCAATTTTCTTTCCAGTGTCCAGGATTCCATTGAAGGCACTATTTTCTGAAAACCAGCTTATATATTTCTCGTTTGAAATGTCATCCTTTAATTTGCAAGCTCTTATGCAATGTGCTATGGTTATTTATTTAACAGAATTTATATGCCACTTGATCGAAATAAAATCTCAAAACTGCTTATAAGAAATGGGCTTATATACTGAGTGTTATATTAATGACACACACGTTTATATATATCTATTTTATATTTTAGGTCCAGTGCTACACGTTTCCGTTGGAGTCAGAGCTACTACACAGCGCAAGATGAATGGGCTTTAGACAACATATACATTGGGCAGCAGTGCCCAAACATGTGCAATGGTCATGGCTGGTGTGACCATGGTGTTTGCAGGTACTGCAT
This sequence comes from Podarcis pityusensis, assembly GCF_964106645.2. Taxonomy (NCBI): domain Eukaryota; kingdom Metazoa; phylum Chordata; class Lepidosauria; order Squamata; family Lacertidae; genus Podarcis; species Podarcis pityusensis. The sequence goes on from NC_138035.1 coordinate 69,649,701, forward strand.
GTTTGCTCTTGTAGTGGATGAGTTGCTGTTCATGGCCTTTATTCCAAAAGCCAGCAGATCCAGTGTCTGGGGGCATAGGAAGACCCTAACTTGCCATGAGTTGCCTGTGCATTGCAGTGCCCTGGATGGAAGACATCTAGTGAGGAAGACAGAGCTTTAGGACAGGAATCTTCACGATCTGCTTTCTTCGTGTGGAAAAAGAACCTTCCACCTGTCTAAATATTATCAAGCTCTCTGTTCACATACATAGGGCAAGGTTGTTTGCACACTTATTTTTTCAAGCAATAAATGTTTGCCCCTCTCTACAGATGTGATTCTGGATATCAAGGCGCTGAATGTCACCCTGCAAATAATCTCCCTTCAACAATAATGTCTGATTTTGAGAATCCAAACAGTTTAGAATCAGGATGGCAGGAGGTGATTGGTGGAGAGATTGTAAAACCAGAGGAAGGCTGTGGAGTCATCTCATCAGGATCCTCTCTCTATTTCAACAAGGTATATGTGTACATACACCTTAATACACATTTATACGTACTTAATTATATCTGATGTAACTAGTAAGGAAGTCAGCACTGTGATACAAGATTAAATGTGAGTTTAGATTTATTTTTAAAATGAAACCTAAAATCCCTGTGGCCCACCAATGTTTTTACTTAAAAAACAACAACAGGAATGCAGACCCAGGATCTCCTGATATTTAAAGCATCAGCTGGGTCTTTGTTTATTATCTGTGGACCAAATCTCACAGATGTATAGGGTCGCATTGGATGTGTCTGGGTGACCAGCTAACAGGGTGTTGTGAAAATGCTGCCCCAATTTCAGCATTGGCAAGCAAAGGAAGGTATAGCTAGAATGGAGTGACTGGCCACTATTTGAGGCTGAAACGTAGAAGTATGGTCCCTGTGTCCCAATTCAGCTCTCCCACCCTTCCAAAGCCTGGTTAAGATATGAACCATGGTTTGTTTGCCTCCAGCATTGAAACTGCACCTGACTTGTGGATTACAGTATTTACATTTCTCAATCTGTAAAATTGGAATAAACATGCTATAATCCAAATTGTGTTTCAATATTTTCTGCAAGCTTTCCTCAGTTACAGACGTCTTTGTTTAAGCCATGTGCATTTAGCGTCACTAGCCCCAGGTTGATACATGTGCTATTTTAAATAAAAGTCTTTATTTGTGTGTTGCCTTTGAATTGTTAAAAAAGGTTAGTTTATTTGAATTTTTGCTGATATAGGAAATGCATGTCTTAATTTCAATTATTACTAACAAATTTTGTTTTGTACCCAGCTTATGTAGGGAAAATGCTTTTGATCCAGTGGTGGAAGCTGCATATATAAGAGAAGGAAAGGCGATTTTGCTGATTCTCTTTCCACCCTTCCCCCCCCCCGCCCCCAGTTCCCAGCACACACCCTCCATGCTGTTAGGGAGATTTCCCCAATCCTCTGGAACAGGGGTGACACAGGGGCCTGTTCCAGGAAAGATGAGTCAATTTGAATTGCATCTTCTCTTATTTTATTGGGTTCCTCTGCTGGATCAAAAGCCATTGTGCAAACAGAACATCCACTCTGGATTTTACCTTTCACTCTATTTTAATTGTCTGTAATCATATTTGAAGAATGTTGTTCCTTTTAATTAGCCTTCCTTCTCATTTCCTTTGTGATTTCTGTAACTGGAGACCTTTTTTTAATTAACTTTAATTATGTACTGCCTCATCCCATTGATGGAGTGGTTTCTCATGTTAGAAGTATGACACAGACAGCTGTTCTTTCCGGCATTGTATAAGCTCTTCACATGAGAGATGGAGTCCTCTGTGCTTTCCTCGGGAAATCAGACCGTCCCCAAATGGATCCCAGCTGCTGGAAGCTTATGCATTCTACATTTGTTTATTTATTTTACCCATTTATAAACTGCTTCACAGCCTGAAGCCACCAAAGAGGTGTACAGCAAGGTAGAAATGAGATAAAATGCACACACAAAATACAGCTTCTGAAAATCATTTCTGCAAATATACAGTGGATATTCCATAAATCACTGGGTCACCTGAGGGAAACCCTTCTTAAACAAAAAATGTCTTCAGAAGACACTTGTCTAATTTCAGCTGGAAATTGATTCCAGGGGACTGGAGCTTCAACACTAACAGCCCAGCTTCTGGTTATAAACTTAGTGCCCCTTAGAGGAATAGGATAGTTTCCAGCAGTACCCCATCTGAGGGGGATGGTTGCCATGCAGGGCTCTATGGGACGCTTCCATCCCATGGGTAACTTGGTCCCAAGTGGTTTAGGGCTTTAAATGCTAAAAGCAAAACCTTTAACTCTGCCTGGTAGCAAAACAGCAGCCAGTGCGGCTCCCTCAACAGAGGTGTTATATGGTGTTGACAGGATGCTGCAGCCGACAAACTAGCAGCAGCCTAAAATGTGACTCCCCTACCAAAAAACTCCCTCCAAATTATTATCACTTCTCCACTAAAAAAATTGAGCTGGGGAAAAATTGTTCAAATTTTGCTTCTCTGTGACCAAATATTCATATGGTGATTCAAGCTCTGACTTTGGGGATCCAATGATGCTCCACCATTCAAAAACCAATGCAGGTATTGAATTAATTGTCTGAATGATAACTTTAAATAGGAATCCTTGCTCTTGGCAGGCAGATCGAGGTCAAATATACCTTCTTGTCCCCTGAAAGGAACATAATATGTATTTCTGCTGACTTTTTATTTTATTTTAAGTGTATCAGTCAGTTTAAATCCAAGTGATAAATTCTAGGTACTCAATGCCCACATAGATCTTGTCAGATGTCTGTCAGCAGGCCTTGGAGGTTTCTGAGGATAACTTCTGAAAGCTGTCATGGGAAGGCCATCATCAAAATGACAAATATGTTTTGACCTAACCAAATGGCTTTTGTATACTAAGCTCAGGATTTTTGGTTTTGAAATAGGCCTTTGTATTCAAGCTAGGAGAAATATCCCCGACTGTATACTCCTAGATGTATTTCTGTGTGTAAGTTCCTAACAGGGGGAGCTGCCTTACACTAAGTCAGGCTATTTGTTCTTCCAACCCAATATTGCCTACTTTGACAGACAATGGCTCTTTCACATTGTGTGCTTCTTTTAAAAGAACTTCCCACAGATTCCACCTGCTATTGTCCTCCCCTTTGTTTCATATCTGCACAGTCTATATCCCTACCAATAATATCAGATTGGTCCATTTACTGAGGCTTTACCATCTGAAGTACATACTGGCACCTTCAGTTTGTGGATGCCACGACAACACTTTGATAATCTCAGATTCACAATATCCACTTAATATCCCATACATTTGAAGTATAGAATAAGTGCCCCTGTTGTTGTTTTTTACTACAAATATTAGCTGTCTCAGTAGCTTTGTTTTGTGTCATCGCCCCCCTCCTTTGTCCCTTGCCTACTGTAGGCTGGAAAGAGGCAACTGGTCAGCTTGGATTTGGACACCGCGTGGGTAGACTTTGTCCAGTTTTACATTCAGATAGGTGGGGAGACTCCTTCCTGCAACAAACCAGACAGCAGAGAAGAAGGTATCCTGTTGCAATACAGCAACAACGGAGGCATCAACTGGCATCTGCTGGCAGAAATGTACTTCTCTGACTTCAGCAAGTCCAGGTACCAGTTCAGACCATGATGGGACATTTGAAAAGCCTGTTTCTGTGTATAGTGCCCAGCATTGCTAGCCATACAGTGGTGCCTCGCAAGACGAAATTAATCCGTTCCGCGAGTCTCTTCGTCTTGCGTTTTTTTGTCTTGCGAAGCACGGCTATTAGTGGCTTAGCGGCTATTAGCGGCTTAGCGGCTATTAACGGCTTAGCGGCTTTAAGAAAAAGGAAACAAACTCGCAAGAACTCGCAAGACGTTTCGTCTTGCGAAGCAAGCCCATAGGGAAATTCGTCTTGCGGAACGACTCAAAAAACGGAAAACTCTTTCGTCTAGCGAGTTTTTCGTCTTGCGAGGCATTCGTCTTGCGGGGCACCACTGTACTCTATCACTAACAATAAAAGATAAACTCAATGGATAGTGTGGATCTCTGTTTTGGATAGACTGCTGAATTAGAAGCATTCTAAGCCACAACTAAGCAATCTGAGCTCTCATATGATTTATCTGTTCATTTTCACTCAAGTGACATGATATTTTTAAGCAGCATTTTTAAGTCAGAGAAATGTGTCATGAAACACACACACACATTGTGAAATAATCCAAGCACACAGGTATTCTGTGTGTGCAAGCTCCCTAGCAGTGGCGTAGCGTGGGGGGTGCAGGGGGGGCCGGCCGCACCGGGCGCAACATCTGGGGGTTAGGGGGCGCAAATCCACGGGTTAGGGGGTGCAAATTACTTGCCTTGCCCCGAGTGCTGACAACCCATGCTACGCCCCTCCTCCCTAGTATGTAACCTTTTAAACGTGTTGGAAATATTTGCATCTAGATTTGTCTACCTTGAACTTCCTGCTGCTGCGAAGACACCCTGCACTAGATTTCGCTGGTGGCAGCCAGTGTTTTCAGGGGAAGGATATGACCAGTGGGCTATTGATGACATCATAATTCTGTCAGAAAAACTGAAGCAGGTCATCCCTGTCGTTAACCCCACTTTACCTCAGGTAATCCACAAGTGCAACTAATTAAGTTCCTGGGTCAAATGAAAATTCAACTAGAGATGCCATGGTAATACTCCAAGCTCTGTTTCCAATGCAGACATTGTACAACATGTGTGCCAGGCCCTCCTTATACCTGCTTCTATCAAATTTGATTTCTATCAGAGGGGAAAGTATTTGTGGCCAGATTTGCAAACTCACAAATGCTTTCTAGAGGAAATAATACATGCAGTCGTATGTGTGACATGCTATTTTTATTTAAACAAATTTTAGCCCATTCTTCAGCCAAGACACCTAATTGTCAGTGCTTACATAGAGTCCTGCATGGCAATTTTAAACTGATAAGCCCCTGTCAGGCTTCCAGTTGCCCTGGACCATGGCTCAGTGTACTTTGTGGGGTTGATATTAAACAGCTGCAGGTTTTGCGCTCTCTCTCTCTCTCTCTCTCTCTCTCTGAACCCACACAGTTTAATTTTCTTTTTCTTTTTTTATTATACATTTTTATTAGTTTTTTAACATATCATTTCCAACAGTCATTTAACATACATTCTTATCTTATACAGTATTTTAGACTTCCGTCAACTACCTCTGAAGATTTCCCATTTTTTATCACTTCATCTGCATTTCTTAATTTCTCTATTACTTTTATTTGTCCTTAACTGATCATTCTCTTCATAGTCTTCCTTGTGATATTTCACATAATCCTCCTTACAAAACTTCTTGCAGTCCTACTAGCGTAATCTGTTTATTACAATTGCTTTTCAAATAGTTCAGATATTTATCCAGTCCTCTAAGAATCTCTGGTCCCGCAGGTTTCGAATCCTTCCTATCAGTTTGTCTAATTCTGCATAGTCCATCACACAATTTAATTTTCATCCATGTGGGTGAAAGCAGGTCACCTGATGTCATTGGGATTTCAGGTGATTGACAAATGGGTGGCCCATGGGGAGTGAGAGAAATAAAGACACATGAATATAGAGGGTCACAAGCAGTAAAATGGTTATAGCAACATATCTTGTGGGATGTTGTGACAAAAAGTCAAAGAAAGATTGTAAGGCAACTTTTGAAACTGAGTCCTTGAATATAACCAGGTGGGCATCTCAGTATATTTTAGTTGTGTGTCCCACTGATTTCAGTGAAACATATTTCCAAATAAAGACAAAGCAAATGAACTTCAGCCCTGATTGTGCATGTGTGTACTTGTATGTTTTTATATATACTGACTTCAGGCCTTTCCAGATTATTTTTTCTCTACAATATAATATATTTATTTTGTGGGACCAGTGTTGTCTTCTTTCTCTTATGGAGATATTACTGGATAACTCAAATTATTTCTCTAGCTGCTACATCTATTGCTTTTGCAAATACTGGGTAGGGTGTCGTTCCATAACTGCAAAGAACTTTTTTTAGATGTTGCTTGTATGATGAGAACTACACATGAACATCCCATTACCCTCACCTGTGACATTTAATGGATTGTTTGATTATTTATTTATTTTGGATGTTGTGGGCTCCCCTGCTGTGACTTTTGATGGGATAGTGTTTTTCCTCTTGATCATATGCAAGAGCCTTTGCATTTGAGGGCTAGCTCACACATTCATGTTCACCACCTGAGATCAAGTGATGAATGGGTATTCTCAAAACAGCACCAGTGATAAAACCTTCAGTTCATCTCAAAGTCAGTATTTTCCAATAGAGTTGGTTCACATATGCACGTGTGAACCAATCTCAAATCTGATTTAAGCAGAATTTATGTCCACATTAAAGTGGCGAGGATCACATCATAAATCTCTTTATATCCAAGTACTTCAGCTCAACTCCTTTGCGTATCAGGTTGCAAAATCCTCCTATACTAGACAAAATGAGACATAATTCTTTCTGTTTTGCTTTATATTTCCAACAGAACTTCTATGAGAAACCAGCATTCGATTACCCTATGAACCAGCTCAGTGTGTGGCTGATGTTAGCTAATGAAGGGATGCCCAAAAATGAAACTTTCTGTTCTGCCACCCCATCAGCAATGATATTCGGGAAATCAGATGGTGATCGCTTTGCAGTGACACGGGATTTAACACTGAAACCAGGATATGTCCTTCAGTTCAAGGTATACATCATTACAGCTTAAATTAAGAGAAAGCTAATTGCCCTGACCTTATTCAGTCAAGCATCTGAACCTATTCAGATTGTGATTCCGAGATGTTTAACTAAATGTTTACCTGTAACAAAACTTTCTCTTCCATTGGAATTCAGCCGTAATCTCTGGCCTTTATATGGAATAGGCCTTTGTTTAGCCACTTTCACCGCATTATACACCCCCCCCCAAAAAAACCCCCACACAAGATCCTCATCCAGGTTGATTGTTGTAGCAACGTGACTGTAAATATGAACAAGTACAACTGCAGTATACATTTCTGGGAAGTAATTACTTAAATTGGAGAGTGGTAAGGTCAGGGACGCGGGTGGCGCTGTGGGTAAAAGCCTCAGCGCCTAGGACTTTCCGATCGCATGGTCGGCAGTTCGAATCCCCGCGGCAGGGTGCGCTCCCGTTGCTCGGTCCCAGCGCCTGCCAACCTAGCAGTTCGAAAGCACCCCCGGGTGCAAGTAGATAAATAGGGACCGCTTACTAGCAGGAAGGTAAACGCCGTTTCCGTGTGTTGCGCTGGCTCGCCAGATGCAGCTTGTCATGCTGGCCACGTGACCCGGAAGTGTCTTCGGACAGCGCTGGCTCCCGGCCTTTAGAGTGAGATGAGCGCACAACCCTAGAGTCTGGCAAGACTGGCCCGTACGGGCAGGGGTACCTTTACCTTTAAGGTCAGCTCTTGCAAAGTGTGATGAAAAGACAGTCAAACCATAGTCTAAAAAAATGGTGGACTAGTTAGAGATTTGATTGGAATGAAATCTGAAGGGAAATTAGAGGACTATCAACTCTTGAGTAGGAACAGGAACAGGCCGGGGCGGGGGGGGGGGGGAGCCGGCTAGTGCCAGGTTTGCCTGCCATGATGTCAGGCAGTCGGGTATATTGAATTTTTAAACTTTCAAATTCCAAAAAGTTGTAATGTGACTTGGGAATTCAAATGATATTCTGGTTTAATTAATATAATATAATTTAGTTTTGCTTGGTAAGTAGAATGTGTGTAAAATTGCATAGAAATTATACCCTATAGTAATTTTATTTTTTTATTATTTTTACTTAGAATTACTTGATATTTTCAGAAGGTAAAATTAAAATTCTTTGTTTTTCCAAAAGAAGTTTATGTACTTCTTCATCTAACTGCCCTGAGATCTGCGGATGAAGGGCGGTCTACAAATTAAGTAAATAAATAAAAACATAGACTTACCAAGCTAAATATTGTCCAGTCACAAAAATAATAACAAGTTTGAATTCATCACACCAATAAAAGCCCCATATTCTAAAGACTTCACAGTAGAAATTTACAAAAATTTAGTTTCACCCCCTAAAATGACACACCCTAACTCTGCCTCCTAGGTTGTGAAAGTACCCCATGGCCTGACTATTTCTTAGCCAGGTGGTGGGACTTGTCCCCTCTTCTATAGTAAACATGTTGATTGTCCCTCTTACATGATCTTCAAGATTTACTGTCACCAGAGCAGCAAGTATTGCAGTCAGGGGAAATGGCAGTCACATCATTCCTGTAATGTCAGAACTAACTGTTAGACGAAAAAGAAAGTTTATGTGCTTTGACAAGCTGCTGTGTCTGAACCCTAATCAAAATTTTATTGAGTTTATAATGAAATCCCATTGTGAATTCTAGGGATCGACTGCGATAGAATTTTAATGAACTAGCCACAAGTACATGATCCTTACATAATTGGTGGATACAGGCGCTGAATAATTTACAAACAGAATTATTAAAGACATCACATGTTTACAGGCAGCTTTTCAAATATAATTCCCACCATTCTACAAATAGGGAAGTTGGCAAGGAGCCTGGGGATTTGTAGAATAATCTCATTCCGCTTTGACATTACATTGACGAAATGCCACGCAACCTGAGAACTGCTTTGTCTCCGTGTTCACTGTGGGTTTTTTGTGACACTCTCTTTAAAGCACTTCCACTTTGGAGTTACCTACGTGCATCACTTGCTTTTCCAAAGTGGCGTACAGCACTGCAAACTTCACAATGCCACTAATCCTGCTTTGGAATCAAAGTCAGCAGAGGTCTCTTCAAACTGTGCAAATACAGTGACCCCGAGGGGAAATTCTAAGCCTCCATCTCTTTCTGTTCTACTCTCTGGCTGAGAGTTCCTGTTTCCACAAGTGCTCAGTGCAAGGAAGAACAGAAATTTGTATGGATGGTAATAAAGCAGGGATCACTGCAGATGGTGACAGCAGCCACGAAATTAAAAGATGCCTGCTCCTTGGGAGAAAGGCGATGGCAAACCTAAACAGCGTCTTAAAAAGCAGAGACATCACCTTGCCAACAAAGGTTCGTATAGTTAAAGCCATGGTTTTCCCAGTAGTGATGTATGGAAGTGAGAGCTGGACCATCAAGAAGGCTGATCGCCGAAGAATTGATGCTTTTGAATTATGGTGCTGGAGGAGACTCTTGAGAGTCCCATGGACTGCAAGAAGATCAAACGTATCCATTCTTAAGGAAATCAGCCCTGAGTGCTCACTGGAAGGACAGATTGTGAAGCTGAGGCTCCAATACTTTGGCCACCTCAAGACTCCCTGGAAAAGATCCTGATGTTGGGAAAGATGGAGGGCACAAAGAGAAGGGGACGACAGAGGACGAGATGGTTGGACAGTGTTCTCAAAGCTACAAACATGAGTCTGACCAAACTGCGGGAGGCAGTGGAAGACAGGAGTGCCTGGCGTGCTCTGGTCCATGGGGTCACGAAGAGTCGGACACGACTAAACGACTAAACAACAACAATAAAGCAGGGGCTCCTCCAAACAAGCTGGTCTTCATCCTGATTTGCTTGCACAAAGCTTACGCAGAGGTTATGCAATATCCACCCTCGATTGAGCATTTGTTTTTATATGTTTGCTGGCTGGTTACATGACAATGAGCATCAATCCTGATTTGCTTTCAGGATATTTATACGTCTTCCTGTTAATCATTCATCCCATAATTTTCAGTGCATTTCCTTCTCAATTTCCTAACCTCATGCTAGGGTAAGATAGTACTTTAAACTCTTTCAATTGTGTGAACCTAGATTTCGAGCCTGTGCCTGAGAAATCCTCCCAAAAATAGTCTTTAGGGTTTACCCCTATAGTTGCTGGGGGCAGAGAACCTCAACAAGTACTAAGGCATTCAGTAGTATTTTTGTAATAGATAAAAATCTGTACAGAGCAAGTTTGCTTGAATTCTTGGGAGGAGGAAGCAAGCTTCATGCATGTCCAAACTCCGGCTGTGAGCAGGTCAGAGTGGGCCATCAGGCCCTCTGTAAAAACCATTATAGCTCATGGCTATAGCATGGCTCACAACTATAGCATGGCTCATGGCTCATGGCAGCAGCTCTAGCTCCAAACCTTTGCCTGGCTTGAATGGGACAGGGTCTGCTTGTTGGCATGTTCAAATCATTTCCACATATCTCTTCATCCAATTGCCGCCACCACCCCATGCACAATGACAATGAAAAGGGTATATAACATTATCAGGCCCTCACTTGCTGTAAGAGATTTGTGGAAGGAAAAAGTAGGGAGAAGCTTGGCTGTTGTGTTCTCCTCCACTTTGGAACTGCTACCTCATTCTCTGCAGCATAGAGATAACATCCAAGTGGAGGAGAGGAGGAGAAAATAGCCCAGCTTCTGGAGGGAAGTTTGTGTTGTGAGAGAGATTTTGGGCAAAAGATGCTGGAAAATTATCTTATCCCTTTCTCTCTCTTCTGCAGAGCTGCAGGTTTCCCTAAGCAGTTTTCAACCTGGGCAGAGACGCCTGAGTTGTATCCACTCTCACCCACCTTTGAACATGTGTTCCCCACCAAAAAAACTTAGGCTAAAATGAACCACATATACAGTACTATGCTTTATCAAGCAGCAATGGACTCAAAGCATCAGAAGTCACAGAAATATGAGGCTTTAAACATGTGGCCATTCGGTCGGCACCAAGATTGAAAAAGAAGATTCCTAAAACAGTATTCAAGAAAAAAGAATTAGTTTTATCTCAGGAACAAAACATGCACTCTTTGTGTTAATGGGTTGTGAGAGTCTTCCAGCTGGGAAGATTCACCACATGGAGTTTGGGGAGCTGGAAACCAGTGATAACCCCCTGCTCTTAAATTTTCTTTCTTCTAAATTAAGAAAATAGTGGACTAACCTAACAGAAAGCAAAGACTGCAAAATGCTTCTAAGTCCCTCTGAGGAGAATGCGGCCATAACTAGGGGACTTTCTGAAGTTGCTTGCCGTGTGACTACCAAGCTCGTTTAGAGCAAAGAGCTCTTAAAAGTGGTCACAACCTGTTCAATACAGCCAGTGTGGTGTAGTGGTTAAGAGCGGTAGACTCGTAATCTGGTGAACCGGGTTCGCGTCTCCGCTCCTCCACATGCAGCTGCTGGGTGACCTTGGGCCAGTCACACTTCTCTGAAGTCTCTCAGCCCCACTCACCTCACAGAGTGTTTGTTGTGGGGGAGGAAGGGAAAGGAGAATGTTAGCCGCTTTGAGACTCCTGAAGGGGAGTGATAAAGTGGGATATCAAATCCAAACTCTTCTTCTTCAATACATTGTATGGTAACCCTAGTAATGAGCTTCCCTATCTGTACATTTCCTTGAGGTCCCCAGACAGAAAAGAGGTTTCACTAGATAAGTGGGTAAAGTGATGGGGCAGTGGCACTCACCTGGCCTTCTGGCAGCTGGCTCTTTGCTGCTTACCAGGAAGCAGAGGGGGAGACATCAGGGAGTTTGGTTTGCAGCAAACATATCAGCAGGAACATCAGATTGGCCCAGCTGGTACATTTCCGCTACACCTACCTCCCCGCATAGTGACTCAGCTGCTCAGAGGTGAGGTGAGCGCCGCCACCCCACCAGCTGCCACTGGGTTTCACTTGGCATTAGCTGAGTTTTAACCTGAGTCTGGGCAAGCAACACATAACATGGCATGCCATGACTCCTGTCCCTTGTTTTGGATTAGCGCAACTGGAAACTGTTCTGCTGGAGACTCTTGTTTTTGCTCCCAGAGGCTTAATAGGATTTCTGAATTCAGCAAACAGCTTCTGATATATGTAAGTCAGATTAGCTTTTTGGTATGACTTATATTTTAAGCCAGGAGTGGCAACCATTTTGCCCCCTGGGGCCAGGCACGCACAGGTTGAGGAATTTGCATAGTGCAGCAGGTAATAATGTTCTGCATAGCAGAGAAAGCTTCATTTGTACATTCCCCCCTTCATTTGACAAGTTGCCCACACATTAGCGTAGCATTTCTATAAGGTTAATAGCTAGCTAAATCAAGCTACAGGTATTGCCTTAAGTACTGAAGGTTAACTAATATGCATTGTTCTTCTTTCAGTTGATTTGATGTCTCTTATTTAACTTTATCAAAAGCATGACTTGGTCTTTTTCCAAACCATTTGCTTACACAAATAATCAAGAGCAGGTTAAAAGCTGAAATTCTGAGAAGTAAATGCATAATTGTATCTGAAGTTTTGGAAGGGCAGAATTTGGTGAAGCACAGTTTCGATACTTCAAATGGGCCAGAGAGTTCATAGGTGATACACAAACGGCATCTACCTAAATATATTCCCTTCCCTCTTCCTCAGAACATAGGCACCATGACTGTCTGAAGTAAAGTGCACTTGCCCATAACATTTATGCTGTCTTTTTAAGGGCTACAGTTATGTGCACCCACACCTGGCCCGCCTCCTATATTTTGCAGGAGGTATTTATATTCACAATTAAAATGTATTCAACTGCTCTGGCGCAACAAATACCCTTTTTAAAAAAAGGACTTTTGCCACCAGGAAAGCGACAGGGAAATGCACTAATAAGTGTGGGATAAATTGTTGAGTGGTGGGAAGACATATAACTTCCACGTAAGCAAATCAGAATGAATAGTCAATAAAAAGCAAACACTGTATGACCCTGTAAGCTGTGTGCAAGCAAAGGTCAATGGATGCTCGATGAATGGGTTGTCTAGACAAGACTCTGAACACTGTAAGACTTACTTCTGAGTAAACATTCATAGGGCTATACTGTGCATTTTTGATACTTTGTTTACGCTGGAATGTTATGGTACTTTCAGTAAATGCTTTCCGATTGGGACAGTGCCCTACAACCCCCTGGAGATAAATACAGTGCTTCAGAATTAGTATAGAAACCACACAATACCCAATTACAGTGGTTTTCAACCAGTGTGCCATGGTACCCTGGGGTGCCTTGAATGGTGGTCCGGGGTGCTGTGGGCAACACTGGCCTCTGTCCCTCTTTCCTTCCCTCCCTCCTCTGATGCCTTCTTGCATCTCTGCCTCCCAAAGGCTTGCACAGCTGTTTATTGCAGCAGGCAAATGATGCCTCTGGGAGGCACCTGGGGGGGGGGGCAGCTCAGAGACCAGGAACAACAACAAGGGCTGCCTAGAGGACTCCCAATGAGAGGGTAGAGGCGAGGAGGCTGAGGGAGCACTTCACAAGGGAGGGTGTTCAAAAAAAGGTGAGAGGCTGCCAGCTCTGCAGGCAAGGGGTGACATAACTGGGCTCCTGAGCCCCACAGGAGCAACGCAGAAAGAATGTAGTTGGTTATGGGAGCCGTGGACTCAAAAAGGTTGAAAACCTCTTCAGAAACTAACAACATCCCCCTCCAGTTATCTGGAAGTTCTCTGACAGGCAGATTCATAAATGTAAATGAAGACATGAATAGTTAAGAAAAATAAAACACAGCATTACATCTGACATTTGCACTCCCTTCTGATTTTCCACCATTTCTGTTTCTGATTTTTTAAATTTTATTTTGCAGCTGAACATAGGTTGCACAGATCAGTTCAGTAGTTCTGCTCCAGTGCTCCTTCAGTATTCCCATGATGCTGGCCTGTACTGGTCATTAGTAAAGGAAGGCTGTTACCCAGCATCGCCAGGGGTCAAAGGATGTGAAGGAAGCTCCCGAGAATTGACTGAGCCAACCGCATATTACACAGGGGACTTTGAAGACTGGACCAGGATTACCATTGTGATTCCAAGATCTCTTGCCTCCAGGTACTGGTTGTGATGAACTTCTGGCGCATGGTGGTTTGTTTTTTGTTTGTTTGTTTGTTTCTATTTTAGGCTGCAAGAATCTGGCAGCTACCTCAATTTTCAGGCTATTGTTGAAGAAACCCCAGAAAAGTAGTTTCTTTATAAAATTAGAACAAAACAAAGCACAGCATTTTATTTTATTTTTTTAAAAATATCTTTTAGACATGCAAGCTGCAGTAAAAAGAAAAGAGCATGTTTCTGACAAATAACATTTTCTTCCTTAGTATTCCCTCTTTCTTTGGGATTATCACTTAGGTCTGGAAGGCTGGCTGGAGAGCGATAAGCCCTCTGAATAAAATAAGCCATATCAATAGGATTAATTTCATAAACAGTTACTCCTGGGTAAAGAAGCAGCAGAAGGGCATTTGAGCTACTGTGTAATGTGCCGTGTCATTGGCTGATGATGATGAGTGTTAGGAAGACTCCTCTGTGCAGAGCGAGCAAAACTCCGGTTCAGAATATCCAAAACATTCTCCCAGAAGGACTAACAATAGCAAGTGCCTACCCAGTACAGAGTAGATCATCCAGTGTGATTTCTTTGGCTCCTGCCTCTGTTGTGCCTGAAGTACTGCCGTGTGCACCATTTGCAGTCGGACAGCTGCAAGCAGAAACCAAATGTAAAATTTCTCCTCATTCTTAACAGCCTGACATCTGAAATATTTGGGGCCTCATGTCAGCACAACGCCACAGCCAGTTGTTTATTTATTTAGGGTGGCGTTCAGCTCAGTTTTACTCAGAGTATACCCATTGAAATTAATGAACAGGACTAACTTAGAGCTATTTCTTTCAGTTGGTCTGCTGTGAGTAACACTTAGCTGAGTGCCACCCTAAATAAAAACCTAACCAGCTGTGGTGTTGAATACCACTTTTCACTCTACGAAACAGCTTTTGATATGGGTGAATTAGTATGAATATGGCTTAAAAACAGTAAAAATTTCAGTTTAACTACCCCCCCCCCCCCCAGCGAGCAAGGTCACAGATGATGAAAGTTGTAGTCCAACAACATATGAGAATTCACACTTGGGAATAGCTGGGAAACTATGGCTTGTTGAAGGAAACCATGGTTTCTAATCCTGGATTATCAACAAACCAGTTTGTTTTGATTTTCCCCAGGTCAGACATAGAAATAAACTTTGGTTAGTACAGGCCAGGAACAGAACCACAAGCAGGGAGTTTGCCTGTATAAAACAGGGAACAATGCTTTCAGTCTCCCCTGTGTGACCATGTCAGTTGAGAAGAAGGGTGTGGGGAGCATTTAACATTTCAGCTGAAATAGTCCTTTGTGTGGCAACCTGTGAGCTCTATCTATTTCAAAGGAACAGATACTAGGGTTGTTAATGCATCTGGAAGGGAAACATGTAGTTGCAAGGGATTTTAAATGGCAATTAGGACAGGAGCTGTATAGAAAGCCGTATTAGCTCCAGAATCCCAAGCTACTGTATCCATTATAGATTCAGATGCTATTAGTCATTGCTTTTACTCTCTGGAAGTATGGCAATACTGTAGTATTTTGACAGGTAGGAATGGATTCCTTAGGTTCTAGGAAACAGCACCTTCCAAAACAGTCTCAGTGACTTTTCCAGAATTGAGATGGGCAAATCACAGCCTAAATTCCTTGTTCAAAGAAAAAGTGTGTGACATAGGTAGGAGTTTATCTTGGGACTCAAGCACGTATGCACATGGACACACTCCTTGTGCATGCTCATTTCATGAGTTTTCCTGCCCCTCTCTTCTCTTTTGCTAGCAGTAGTGGCCAAGATATTTTGTTGTAATGTGTGTGTGAGTTTTCAGGCTGGCTCCTTCTGTTACTGCCTTAACAAATATTTACAGTGCATGGCATGCTGTGTAGCAGGGGGAGCTGGTGTCTTCATGGTGAGAATGTATCAAATAATCAGTGTGTGCTGCAGTTTAAGTATTTTCCCCTTAATTAACCAACAAACAGAAGTGCCAAGTCACACAAAGCCGACACTAACGAGTTTGCTTTGCCCAACACAAATAGCACCAAATCAGTAGTGGCAGTCTGTTTAGCATTATGTTCTGCAAAATAATCAGGAATAGGAAGCAAAATCGAAGCAATATCCCCCAACCCAAAAAGAGTGCGGATCGGCATAATTAAATTCATTCCGTTGCCATTACAGATGGGGTACTGTTACCTCTCTCAATGTGTCAACTGTAACTGTTGTATGTTGACAGATTTACATCCCAGTGCTAAATATATTCCCTTGTAAGCACCATTAATAACAATGGAATTTGCTTCCAAGTTTTAATACATTATGGAATTATTTATTATGCTTTTCTCATGAGTCCAAGCCACTCAGAGAAATATGCATAGATTTTGCAGTTGGTTTTCCCAGCCACGTACTGGCCAAGGCCATATATTTAATTTCAGGGATTATACTGCACCTTGCACCACTGACCATTCTCTGGGCTCGTCCAGTTTCATGGCACACATGCCCAATTTAGATTATTGACTCATAGGAGAAGCTTTGTGCAGAGTAGAGAGGACAGAATTGAACTCGCCTGCCTGTACTACTGCTGCACATCCATATACTGATAAAGTGTTTGTATAGGCCCAGCATACATATGGTCAATAACATGGGCTATTTGCAGGACAAATCAGTTGTGCAATTTGGACTACTGGTGTTAGACTTGCATATGGCTTAAATACATAAAATCTAATATCTACATGAGTTCAGACTAGGCTTGGAGGCAAAGCAGTCATGCCCAGTGACAGGGTGGGTGGGCACATAGAGCCAGTATCACTCCACCTGGTGGGAAGATTATCTGCAGCTTCACCTGCTAAATGAATGGCTGCATTTAGATTTGCTGCACTAATGTTGTTCAATTGGACCACCATCATTTTAATGATTTACAACAAGTTTTGTTTAATATTAGTTATATAAGCATATGTTGTTGTTTAGTCGTGTCTGACTCTTCATGACCCCTTGGACCAGAGCACACCAGGCACTCCTGTCTTCCACTGCCTCCCGCAGTTTGGTCAGACTCATGCTGGTAGCTTCGAGAACACTATCCAACCATCTCGTCCTCTGTCGTCCCCTTCTCCTTGT
The DNA here is from genome assembly GCF_964106645.2 of Podarcis pityusensis. Taxonomy (NCBI): domain Eukaryota; kingdom Metazoa; phylum Chordata; class Lepidosauria; order Squamata; family Lacertidae; genus Podarcis; species Podarcis pityusensis. The sequence goes on from NC_138035.1 coordinate 69,666,567, forward strand.
GCCCTCCATCTTTCCCAACATCAGAGTCTTTTCCAGGGAGTCTTCTCTTCTCATGAGGTGGCCAAAGTTTTGGAGTCTCAGCTTCAGGATCTGTCCTTCCAGTGAGCACTCAGGGCTGATTTCCTTAAGAATGGAGAGGTTTGATCTTCTTGCAGTCCATGGGACTCTCCTATGTACAAATAAATACTATGTACATCTACATTGTGTGCAAGCCATTGCAGACCATTGCCTCATGGTATATGTTTAATAGCAGTAGCAGTGCATGCACATCTATTTGAAGACTAAATTTATTCCTGTTATCACAGAGTTCTTCTTACTATGTGGTATCTACTTTGAGAGCTTGTGTAATATAGTGTATCTTTCTGGTATTCCATCTAGTTTTCTGCTTTCAATATTTCTATCCATACAGTAAAACCAGATTCCGCTGGATCCAAGAGAGCAGTTCACAAAAGAGTGTACCCCCTTTTGGCTTAGATGGGGTATACATATCAGAGCCTTGTTCCAACTATTGCAATGGGCACGGGGATTGTATCTCTGGAGTCTGCTTTTGTGACTTGGGTTATACAGGTAAGACATTGGTTTATATAGAATTGCTGTGGCTATCAATACATAACATTCCGTTCGTTCATTTGACTGTGTTTATATTTGGGGAGGGAAGAGGGAACTAAACATTATATTTGGTAACTGTTGGCAGTGTGTGGAGCCTGAAACCATTTTTTCATGCACATAGCAGCTATAGCTATGTGCATGTAGGCATCTGGGAGAATCAGCATTGAGACTGACTAGTTGTTTGGCAAGGAGAGGGAACAGAAATCCAGCCTCCTGCTCTTGTTGCCAAACAGCTGATCAGCTCGCTAGTACAGTTTTTACAAGAGAACTACACACATGCAGGCTCCATAGCTGGATGAGGGATGGAATTGTGTGCCCAGCTCCACCTTCTATATACAAGTTTCCATCTCCAGCTAGGGCTATATTCACATATATTCAGCTTGCTAGACCATAGCATCATGTGGTTCTTCTTACAAGTTTCTGTGAAAAATTATGTTTGCAGTGCTTTGCTTTTCTTCTTTTCTTTTCCTAAAGAAAAGAATACCCAGAAAAAATGCTGGGCTTCTCTTCTGAGTCCTCAACAACAAACAAATAAAGGTGAAAAGATTCTTGAACAATAGCATCGCCTGCTCCTCCTTGCAACACACTTCAATGCCAGTGTTCATTTTGGATGTCTTCCACTTTGAGGGGGAGAATTGGTGTCAGAGAGAAACTTAAGTAGCAGGAGTGTGGGGTGTTTACAAAAATGACTAAATGTTATCACCCCTGAGCTTTCTGCAGAAGAAACTAATACATGTGATTCATGTAATGCTGCTTGCCAGTTTATTGACCTTTGCTACCCAGCACTATTTCAACAAAGAATCTCCCATATTTTTTTTCTTCCCCATCTTGAAGCCTCACATGGAACCTGTGTATCTAATGTACCTAACCACAGTGAGATGTTCGACAGGTTTGAGAGGAAGCTGAGCCCTCTCTGGTACAAGATAACTGGAGGGCAAGTTGGGAATGGTTGTGGGATACTCAGTGATGGAAAATCTCTTTACTTCAATGGACCTGGCAAAAGGGAAGCAAGAACCGTCCCTCTGGACACCACAAGCATCAGGTCAGTTGTCTATTCTGCTTCTAAAACCTGTGGGCAATACTGATCTTACTTTGCCATTAATTTTGCAGAACAACGAACAAGTTTCAAGTACTTCTCAAACAAACAAGGATTTTGAAGAACTGCTTTTTAGGTAGAGTTACAGTAATTTGAGGGATATAAAGTTACTTAGGCTCAAAAATAGCTTTTGTACTACATGGTGAAGCAATGGCATTTATCTGACCTGTCAGCAGCAGGAGGGAGAGTTGGAAGGGCATGGTGACAGGGAGGTCAGCACTGTGCAAACGCACCAGCAGGATCACTATATGAACTGTACCCGTGCATTTGCATAGAACTGACCTCCCCACTGGCTTGTCCCTCCGTGAAAGCAATAGTGACCATGTGCCTGGAGGCTAGGTAAAGACTGCTGCCACACCTTGCCAAAGTGAAATAACTTGTTAAAATTCAGAACAAGAACTCTGGCTATATTTAGAACAGTTATATTTCACTCAATGTGCATTTTGAAGACAAAAGTGCTTTCTTTTCAAACATACAGCGAAATCATGCTCAGCTTGCTTAATTCCAGTCTGTTTTAAATGCCAGTTCTATCAGGACTTCATTATATTGTGTGTGGATGATTCTCAGACTTTAGCAAGCCTCTTCATGTTCATGTGTGCTGCAATAGAACAGCCACCAAGAATACCTTGTTCTGTGCCCTTGTTTGCATCAGTGCACAAATGTCACTTGAGGAATCTCTTGACGGTGGCGCATGGAAAAGTTGGAAATAGGAGGAAACCAGAGTACAGATTCCAGAGTGTTGGTGCACTGTACTCCTCATGGTTCAATTGGTTCTGTAATGACCACAGAAACAGAGAAGACAGTTTTATTTAGAAATAATACTACATTTGCAACATACCCTATTGAAAAGCCAATTAATTTTGGTACAAAGGATGTTGTACTTCAACTGCTGTTGACTGCCTGGCCAACTTCTGTATCATCAACTTTTTGTGTCCATTCCCAGCCTTAAACCCTGCAGACCCAGGTCTTTCTATAAAAAATAATAAAAGCAAGCTACTCTTCCCCTTAATAGTGACCTATTAATGACACCTCTCTATGACAATATGCAGGTGCCAAAATCCTGTACAACTGTTAGTGGTACAGTTTCACAGACCTCCATTCCAACATGAAATTTCCAGCATGAATAGGTTCCTGGGGTACTGATGGTTGTATTAGTCTTCCTAAGCAGGCTGTGCATTCTGTCCCACTCATAATGCTGTGATGCTTCTTGCATAACACTAGTTCTGACTGCCAGTGACTGCCAGTCCACACTGACTGCTGGAGGCTCTCTGGGGTTTCAGACAGGGGACCATTCCAGCCCTATCTGAAGAAACTCTTTCCAGGTCTGTCCTCAGTCACCTCATTACCTTTCTTGAATGGCTGAGAATTTTGCCTGTAGCATTTCTGTCTTGTGGGCTGCCAATAGGCTGTCCAGATGAAATTTTATTCTATTCTTAATGGCTATCGCTTATGATTTTGTTCTCTGTCTGATCAGTCACTGCAGCCACATATGGGAGCTACCTGACAGCTGCAGAGGCTAGATAAGCATTGCAAAAGGGGTGGGTTTTTTGTTCCCCAGCAGATGACATCTGGCTTGTTAGCTGTAACCACCTAAGCTTTCATCTGTGCTGCAGATTCTGCAGCTAATGGCCACAGAAGAGTCTCTCTTATTTTGTTTGCAGACTCAAATCACCACAGATAGACTAGTCTTGTCAAAAAGTATTTTCTGTTTCTAAATCTATATTCCTGAAGTTTTAAAAGACTTTATTTGAAAAAAGAAAAGCAGTGCAATAAATCCTAAGAGGGCAGCTGAGGGGCTACAGAGGGGCAGTTGATGAGTCAAAGGAGCTCACCTACAGTTGGATACCCTCTGGCTGAGGCAGCGCCAAGTTCCAACATCATCCCTCTGCCACAGCCAGGGCTCCAGTGGTGGTGGGGACTGGAAAGGGATATGCTGGAGTCCCAGGCCCTCTTGTTTCTCCAACATATTCCCCCAAGTGGCTGAAAACCTGACCTAGCTCCCTCCCTCCTGCCCCGCATAGCTGTAAATGCAGCAGAAAGAACAATGGAACAAGTTGCCTCCCTCCATCTTCTTCCCTGGCTGATGCAAGAAGGTGGGCTTAGGCACTGGTTGATTCAGTGCCAAAGAACATATCTGTACCTCTCCACCCGGACCTCCCTTGGCTTGCTTTGTAAAAGGTAAAGGTAAAGGGACCCCTGACCATTAGGTCCAGTCGCGGACGACTCTGTTTTTGTTTTTTTTAAATGATATTTATTAAGAATTTTAAAGTTACAGGGGGGGGAAAGAAAAAAGAAAGAAAAAACCAGAAGAAAAACAAACCACAATCCAACAATACAAATTGATAAAAATCAAAATAATAATAAAAAAAGAACAAAGCACGTAACACAACACAGTCGCGGACGACTCTGGGGTTGCGGCGCTCATCTCGCTTTACTGGCCAAGGGAGCCGGCGTACAGCTTCCGGGTCATGTGGCCAGCATGACTAAGCCGCTTCTGGTGAACCAGAGCAATGCACGGAAATGCTGTTTACCTTCCCACCGAAGCGGTACCTATTTATCTACTTGCACTTGACATGCTTTCAAACAGCTAGGTTGGCAGGAGCAGGGACCGAGCAACGGGAGCTTACCCCAACGCGGGGATTCGAACCGCCAACCTTCTGATCGGCAAGTCCTAGGCTTTGTGGTTTAACCCACGGTGCCACCCACGTCAAATATGCTTTGTAAGCATATTTAAATCAAAATTTGTAGCTAGACATCATTTCACTCCATAAGGGCAAAATGCAGACATATTATTCATTGTTGGTAGTTAAGTTTTTACGAAGTGGTCAAAGTCTAATGGATAGTCCCTGAGGAAATTACAATTAAAACAAAATATATAACATTTGATGCAATCTCAAGTGAAACTTTGCCCTTTGAGACAGCTCACCACAATCTCCATGTTTATACCCACGTTTGTGTTATTTTCCATTTCTACTTGATTATAACAAAACAAATTAAAGTGATGAACAACAAAAAAAACCCAACAAAACAACCTGGTGTGATATTTTAATTAATATGAAATATTAATTAAAAGGTTGGCAGAGGTTTGTACAATTATGAAAAACAAGGAAGTGGCACAAAACAGTCATTTAAAAATTAAGGGAACAAAGGTGAAATGGGTTTCTTTGGTACCTGATCCCATTTGCATCAGGCAGAATGGGAAACAGGTTGGCATGAGGACTGACCTCCCTGGAGAACACATGACAAAAATCACTGGGTCCAAGAAAAGACCATCACCTATTTTTGTATCCTTTGTATTACAGGCATCCCCCCACTTAGGCAGGGGTTACGCTCCAGACCCTCTCAGGCATAACTGAAATCACATAAAGTGGGAAGCACCCTCTAAGCACTCTTTAAATGCCCTCTCTGCTGCTCTTTTTCCAACCTGTACCAAAAATACCGTATCCAAAAATATCCACCACTAGAATTGAACCTCTGAGGCTGGCAGGAGGCTGGAGAATGCGGGGGGGAAGTGGCTGCTGCTGTGCTACCTGGCACATCAGCTGTTAGGCGGGGAGGCTGAGCAGTGTGAACAAACTCCACTATGCCTCTGGTCTCTTTGGGGCTTTTTCTGGCCTCACTGATGTCCTCTTCGGGCTCAGGGGGGGGGGATCTCCTTGCAAGCCACAAGGACTCTCTAGCTCTCTCCCACCATTTCCGGGTTTGGGTTGAATTATATATTTATCTCCTGGCACCATATGTGAGTGGGCGCTATGCAATGTGCTCTAAACGCCTCTCTGGAGTAGACATTTAATTCAGACAAGTCCTATTAAGTTCAGTGGATCTTCCTTATTCCCAGGTGTGTAAAGGATTGCAGCCTCACTATGGATATGTTTGAAAACCATGCAATGTTTTAGTACATAAACCTTTGAAGCCTAGCCCACTCTCCTGCATCAGCTGCTTCTCTCCTCCGTCCCCCAACTCTGCCAATTCCCTAGCTACGTGAAGAGGTGAGACAGGGAATGGACTCCTGTCACTAAGTAATTCTAATGAGTGGGGCAGAAGTCCCAGAGGAGTAAAGGGCATCAGACTACTGTTTAGTGGCAACACCTAAAAGGTGTCCTTTCCCATAAAGCCTGTGGCACTCCAGGCTAGTAAAAATTTGAAGCAATTTTAAGTAGGAAGAGCTAAACAGAGGTCTATGCAAACTACAATTTAAAGAGAAATCATGTGCTAGGAAAATGTGTCTGATAATACTATCCTCTGGGCCAGTGGTTCCCAATTAGCTGAGTGCTGCGGACCCCTGTTTTTCAAAAGCCAATCCATGGGCCCCCTACTTTTGAAAATATGATATCTCTATGGTAGTTTTTGTTATGTGAACGGTGCCACAGACCCCCCTGGGTGGGTTATGCGGATATTCTGGGGTCCGCAGACCACCAATTGGGAACCCCTGCTTTAACTATGCTGTGTGTGTGGTTTTTTCTCCCCTAAAAGAAATGTTCAACATTTTTGTTAACAGACTAGCTCAGTTTTATGTACAAATTGGAAGCAAAACAATCGGCACAGGCTGCAACAAACCCAGAGCCAGAAATGAAGGTAAACTCGATTTTTATTTAGTTGTAAGTTTTCACATATTTAAAACTGTCTTGTTGATATTGTGTCTTAATTTTTGTGAAAGACACATGGAAACCCATTATTTTGTCACTAATTTTACCCTCACAAAATGCCCATCAGTTTGATTTTTGGGGGCAGATTCACATTTCACACCTGAGTGTGATCCCTATCAATGAAGCTTGGCCACTAAGGGATACAGTCAATGAAACACTAGGGAAGGGGTTAATCCTACTTCCTGACCCTAGTAACCACTGCTGTTGAATCCTAATACTGTCCTTTTTAATAGTTTCCTTTCTGTCTTCTATGTCATGCAAGCTGATAGGCCTCCTGATGTTGGTGCACATTGTGTACACTGCAATGAGGAAGCTTTGGGGCATGCACAAAGGGACCCATGCGATCTGGAATCTTGTGCAATTGAGATTCCAGCTCATGTGAGTGCCATTGCACATACAGTTGTATGTGAAAGTCTTCCTTGCTGCGGATGCTTGTTTTGAGAATCTGGTCTAAGATGCACACACAGTGCATGTGTGGATCTTGCTTGCAGTACCAGTCACCACACAGGAGCAGAGTAAGGTCCAAATCTTCTACTGTTGTAGAAGGAATAGGCTCAGCAAAACAGTTTCGGACAAAGTTACACGAGTAACTCACAATTTATGTGCATTTGACTTTATGCGATTGGCAAAATAATTTAAAGCAAAAGGGGGCGGGCATTCTGGAAAAAAAGACTTTGGTAACCCCACCCGCCATTGAACCCAATGTGTTCTGACAATGCAATTTTTTGCTTTACACTTTGATCCCAGAACATAAGCCCCACATAAGCTGAAGGTCACACAGAAAAATAAGGTCCAGCTTGTAGGCTTTTCAGATACAAGCAACTCTCCACTTACACAGGGATTACATTCTGGACCCCTGTGCACATAAGCAAAATGCACTTATGTAGGGAGCCCATTGCAGTACATGCAGCTTCCTGCCCAACAGCTGTTCAGCAGCGTAGCCTGGCAGCAGTGAGAGCTCCTGTGTGCCATTTTGGAACCCTTAGAGTCTTTTTTTCCTAGACCTTTGGCTCACTGACATCCTCTTCGGGCTCTGGGGAGGGTCTCCTCACAAGCCACATAGGAATTTCCAGCTGTCTCCCACCATTTCAGGTTAGAATTGGTTTATTCATTTATTTCCCGGCACCATGCATAGACACGGTTGCGCCCAAGTGGGGAGATGCCTGAACAGATATATACAGATACTAAGTATTGCCGTTGCTCTAAGTAACTTCAGATAATCAAAGCACAACACTGAACAGCTACTGAACTGGCTGCCATGCATTAATCACAGATATAGTTGGAGAATTGGGCCATTACCACAGCAACTGGCTGAGTTGACCTTGCACCTGTGATCAACTCACCCATGGGGTGATTTCTGCTCATCAAGGAAATTAACCTCTTCCTACGTCCAGCTACTGCAACAGCTTAGGCTATATTTTGCTAGCATTGAGCTGTGGCAAACCAGGGTGTATGATGGGGCAGACAGGCTTCTGGGCCTGACCCTACTCATACATGGATCCAATGTGTGTGAGCATTTTGACAAAGTAGGCATAAAGATGAATGTGCATTTATTTCCTAGCTATACGAGTCCCAAACTCTATGGTCTTTCAATTGATGGAGTTATTCTTGAGTCACCTCACAAAAACTGAAGTTGGGGGAAGTATTATTTATACTAACATTTATATTTAATTTTTACGCTACTCAATTTTTGCTGTGGTCGAGCTCTTTCTTTTTGTGCCTATGTAGTTGAAACAAATAATACTGAATTCTGAGCAGTCAAAGCACACAGCACGGCCTCGTGAAACAATCTGAGCACAAATATTGCTTTCACCAGAGAGAATTGTTATCTGTGTGGCAGCTTTCCTGCTGTTGGTCATACTCTGAGGCCAAATGAACTATGTAAGTAAGGAATAGCACAACAGCTGGATCAGGCCAATGGTCCATATGATTCAGCATCCTGTTCTCACAGTGTCCAACCAGATGCTTGCGGAACCCAGCGAGCAGGATTTGAGGACATGAGAACTCTCCTCTCCTGTGGTTTCCAGCAGCTGGTGTTCAGAAACATGGCTGCCTCCAGCTGTGGTTGCAGAGTCATCATGGCTAGCAGACATTGATAGCCCTCTGCTCCGTTTTCATAGTCCATTTTCTCCTCACTTGCAAGAAAATTCACTATACAGTGGCCTTGACCACATGAGACAAGACCATGGTATTGTGAGTTTCTTTGCCAGCTGCTGCCGTTGAGAAAGAAATTCACTTTATAGCCTCACAAAATGGCTAGGAAGTTGGGTGTTCACAGGGACGCCTGTCCTCGTCGTAAAAGTAACATCTGGGTGAGTTTTTAGTTCTGTTTGAAAAAGCAGAGAAGTGTTCTATAATATCCTCTACCAGAGCCTGTTGACATCCTATGATTTTACAGTTTGAGGGCCACTGAATATTCCATATTAATTTTGTAGAACTATAACATTAACTTTTCATGGTAAAGAGCTCCTATCTTTAGGGAGAAATAGGTCAAACATATCAGCATCATACAGAATGAAAATTAGAATGTTTTAAAAGCCACAATTTCTCTGTTGTCATGACAGAAAAAGTACTGCATTACTTGAAAAGTAATTGAAGCATTGATTCTTGGCTGCTGCTGGGTTATTAATTCTGCTTGGTTATTAATTCTCAAACCAAGTTATCACAACAGTACCCCTCTGGTTTTTTTATGGGTTTTGTGTATATGACCATACACTGATAAAAGACTAATTATGCATGAACTCAAAATTGCATGCATGGTAGATTACAAATTGCCTCTGTGTGATTTTGTGCTTAGTCCCAAAGGCTGGACTCCATTATGCTGCCAGCACCATGAGAACAATCCTTTAGAGACAAATGCAAAACTAACCCCATCTTCTCCTATAACTCTTAAACCAAAAGCCCCGACTCCCCATGTGATTCCCAGCTCACAGACATCTCTCAGCCTCAGTGTAATGCTGCCACTTCAAATGTAAATCTCCCTAAATCCTTCCGCAGAGTACTCATATCTGTGAAGTATAGATGCCTCGCTAGTGAGATGCAGGTATTAATTTGTGTTTATGGATTTAAAATCAAATTGGCATTATCAATAATAAATTATTGACTAGAAAACTTGCAGTGGGTATTTGTTTTAAAGAGCAATGGCAGCAGGTTTCCCTTGTAGCATTACTATTACACTTGTTCCAGTTCTGCAGCAATATGTTGGAGTGAGGGAATTAATCTTGCTGCTTTGTTGATGTGAAAACAGGGATACGGGATAAATGTAATTCAGTTCACAAAGAAAGGTGATCCTACCTAATTTGCACTGTCCAAAACAATATGCGAACCAAAACACAGCCACTCTTTGAAATTCACCATTCAAATTCAACAAAACACGTTTTATAATATGTAGTTTAATTTAATTGATTTTTTTGTGGGACAAGAGCAGTTCAGGAAAGTTCCAAGTTCTGTGAAACAGGTTAATAGGAGCCAAATCTTTGTTTATGTTGCAATAGATGATAAGCTTTTAAGTGTGCTTATTTATCAGAAAGCAAATAGTCTGTATAAGCTCATAAGTTTTCATTTTAAAAGAGAGAATTTTTTAAAATCAAGCTTACCTTGAACTTATGGAAGAGTTGCTTAAATTTTGTCTTCCGTGTCCGCTGGTGAAGACTGGCCTGTGATCCTAGGTTTTCTGCAGGGTTTTGACTAAATTACTGTGTTCCATCTTAATGTACAGGGCTTGTAGTTCAATATTCAAATGACAATGGAATAAGCTGGTATCTGCTGCGAGAACTGGACTTCATGTCTTTCTTAGAACCACAGATTGTATCCATAGAATTGCCTCGTGAGGCCAAAACACCAGCCACCGCTTTCCGATGGTGGCAACCTCAACATGGTATGTGTTTAACACTATTATGAACCTTTACCATTCCAATTTAGTATGTAAGTTTTAAGACCTAGTAATGGCTAGGGAAGATACAATTTTGTTTAATGAACATTAACATGTCTATGCTATAAACACTGGCAAAACAAACCCTTGGTGTGTTCAAATATTAGGGTACATATGTTTAAGGTCCATTGATTTTGTTCATTGTTTACTAATTCAAGTATGTTTAATTGTACAGTGAATTAATTGTACCATGAATCTCCACATGTGCCCTGGATTCCCACATTTGATTATGAAATATCTTTTCCTACTGTCACCAAGCTTTCCACTCCTGTTTTGCCTTCTTGGCCATCTCAACTCAGACAGACCAAGTTCTTAGTTGGGATGAAGATTTTTCACTAGGCCTACCGTATTTTTCGCTCTATAGGACGCACTTTTTCCCTTCTAAAAAGTAAGGGAAAATGTGTGTGCGTCTTATGGAGCGAATGCAGGCTGCACGGCTAAGCCCAAAGTCAGAACAGGGAGACGGAGCGCAGCGCAGTGCTCCATCTCGCTGTTCTAGCTTGGGGTTAGCTGCGCAAAGCCACCGCAGGGCAGCGGGGTGCCTTCACCGGCTGTCCCCGGAGGCTTCACAGGCTGTCCCCGAAGCCAGAACAGCAAGAGGCTATCCCAGAAGCCAGATCTGTTGCTCTTGCTGTTCTGGCTTCTGGGGTTCAGAATTTTTTTCTTCTTGTTTCCAGCCCCCCCCCCCAAACTAGGTGCGTCTTATGGTCCAGTGTGTCCTATAGAGCGAAAAATACGGTATATCATAGAATTGTAGAGTTGGAAGAATCTCCAAGAATCATCTGGTCCAACCACCTCATAAATTAGTCGTCCCCCCCCCCCGACATAAAGTGTGGGGAAATAATGACCAAATATTTCTATTTGTTTGCAGGGAAGCATTCAGCGCAGTGGGCTTTGGATGATGTCCTTGTAGGAATGAATGACAGCTCTCAGACTGGTTTTCAAGATAAATTTGATGGCTCTGTCGATTTACAAGCTAACTGGTACAGGGTCCAAGGGGGTCAAGTAGATATTGATTGCCTCTCTATGGATACAGCTCTCATATTCAGTGAAAATACAGGTAAGGCTCACATTTAGTAAAATGCAAACACACTATAGCTTCTTTTAAAAAAATGAATTTTAAGTAAAATGGTTTTCTTCCTTGCACTCTTTTTAGGAAAATCTCGTTATGCTGAGACTTGGGATTTCCATGTGTCTGATTCCACCTTCATGCAGTTTGAGCTGAACATGGGCTGTAGCAAGCCATTCAGCAATTCCCATAGTATTTACTTCCAGTATTCCATAAACAATGGGAGAGACTGGCATTTGGTGACCGAAGAGTGCGTTCCTCCCAGGATAGGATGTCAGCATTACACTGAGAGCTCAATTTACACTTCTGAAAGGTTTCAGAACTGGAAGCGAGTGACCATCTACCTCCCACCTGCAACAATGTAAGAATTACTCTCTTATTCAGGCTTCCTCCACCCCTTTACTGTTTTGCTGTGAAAAAAAGTGTAGAATTTAGCTCAATTTTTTCACATAACCGTAACAGAAACTGTGAATGATTGATTCCTAAGGATGCTTTTAACCACAAACCCTATTTTAATGCACAGGACTGTTTACAAAGAGGGCCACCCTAGAGCAAAGGACATTTTTCTCCATGCTTCAAGGTTAAAGTAACTATGCTTTGGCCAAATCAAATGGTCACATCTCACATCTTCCTCAGAGCTAAGCAAGTCATTATCCCATGACGAAAAGGGGAGAACTAGATGAGACGATAAACATAATTGTAGTGTTCCTCTTGCTTTAAAAGTTAAAAGGTTAGGTTGCCAGAATATGGGGCACCTCATATAAGCACAATTTGGGATAGTTAACTCTTGGTTTGGATTTTATTTTTTAAGGGTGTTAAAAAGATATGCATATGATTTGATAGAAATAAGTGTGGTCCTGGCATAGGCTACCCTTTCAGACTTGAGGGACACATTCCCCTGGGGGGGGAGGGAGTGCGCAGGGGCACATAACTGTGGCAGCAGGTGGGACCACAGGAAAAAGTGGCGCAAAAGCAAAAGTCAGTGGGACACCTCCCCCCTGCATACCGTCATTTGTGAATTCATTCTCCCTCTCTGCAGGTTTGGAGGGCCACATAAAAGAAATTAGAACTAAGATGCTGATAAATTTTCACGAGGAGCTTTTTTTATAGCTAATTGCTGCAAGTTGTGGAGAACTGCATTTAAGATTGGAAAATGAGAAACTTAGAGAACTGAAATTGACTGACCCTCCCCCCCCCCCGCAATTTCCGATCCTCTTTCCCCAATAGCAGCGGGACTGCTCTGAATTATTATTTTTGTTTGCGATTCCCAGATCTCCCAGAACACGCTTCAGATGGATTCAACATAATTATGTTCCTGGTGGGGATATGTGGGCTATTGATAATGTCATCCTGGCCACTGGATGTCCTTGGATGTGCTCAGGCCACGGGATCTGCGATGCTGGCCGCTGTGTGTAAGGAGACACATGTTTCATGCCCTTTTGCTTCTTGGTGATGTAAAGATTATGTCTCATTAGTCAGTGGATATTGTTCCCAACCACCCCCCACAATTTGTTTTCAGGTGTGACAGAGGTTTTGGAGGCCCTTACTGTGTCCCGGCTGCCCCCCTCCCTTCTGTTCTGAAAGATGACTTCAATGGCAACTTGCATCCTGACCTTTGGCCTGAAGTCTATGGAGCTGAGAGAGGGAACCTGAATGGCGACACCATCAAATCCGGAACAACTCTCATCTTTAAAGGGGTTAGAAGTTATTCTTGTTCAAAATGTTTTGATTGTTTTTGCAATGCCTTCTTGAAACTGTTTAGCAAGATTAAATTATAGAAATCCTTGATCTGCCCTGCTGAAAAAGAAAAAGAAAATAACTTCTTCATGTCTGTTGTTACAGGAAGGGCTGAGAATGCTTGTTTCAAGAGATTTAGATTGTACTAATACAATGTACATCCAGTTTTCATTCAAATTCTTAGCCAAAGGTAAGGTAATGATTTATTACTGTAAATAATATAATCCGTACTAACTTGAAAAACTGTGGGTAATCCGTAGACTATTGTCATTCTGGAGGGCAGAACCAAAGAGGCACTGATGATCAAAATAACACAGGTCAGCATATTTTGCTACAGGATGGTTGACCAAGTAATGACTACAACTCCATATTCTAGGAGCCCCCCCCCCCCGGGCCAAGAAACCTGCAGCCATAAGTGACAGTGAAAAGGTGTCATTCTAAGACAGGCATAGGCAAACTCAACCCTCCAGATGTTTTGTGACTACAACTCCCATCATTCCTAGCTAACAGGACCAGTGGTCAGGGATGATGGGAACTGTAGTCTCAAAACATCTGGAGGGCCGAGTCTGGTATGCCTGTTCTAAGAGATTGGGAGTAACATTTTTGGCCAGTACTGCATGTTGCCCTTCTCCTTCCTCTCTTGATCTTTGACCCTCCCTTAAAGAGCCTTGGATTAGTAGCTCATATTGTTTTACTGTGGGTTGTTTGTTTCTTTGTTTGTTTTGCAAATTGGCAAGGCTAGGGTTTCTTTGTAAATCTGCTTGTACTGTGTTTTAATTTGAAACCTCATTCATTGTTCCGTAACAGCTCATTCTCACAGCGACTTTTACATTGTCGTTATGATTTCCTCCCTCTTGTTCTAGGTACCCCAGAAAGGTCTCATTCTGTCCTGCTTCAGTATTCCATCAATGGGGGCATCACTTGGCACCTGATAGATGAGTTTTATTTTACTCAAACAACGGACGTTCTCTTCATTAACATCCCACTTCCATATGCAGCACGAACCAATGCTACACGGTTCAGGCTCTGGCAGCCTTATAACAATGGTAATGAGAAATAATACAAAATCGTATATAATTGTGTATATTTTTACTTAATTTCAAATGGTGTGATTATACAAGGCTTCTGCTCTGTTATATTTATTTATATATTGCCTGGAATCCTGCAGCATGTTATAAAATTAAATTTCAACCTCTGTATTTTGAAGGTTTCCCTGGGAACTGTTTTAAGGGTGGAGTAAAAATGCATGTAATGAATAAATAAATGAGCAAAACATTCCTATCTTGTACATATGAAAGACAATCCAGGAAGTGGGCAAATATGAGTGGCAGGAGGCAACAAGGAGCAGGAAAGGTTACACCTTTTCTCAGGAAACACGGGTTTCCTATGGCTAACCCAAAGCTTGATTATAGGGATCCAGGGTCATCAGGAACCAATCACAGTCCTCAGTGAAGGAGTTGCTTAGGAAACGTTATCAGAGACTGTGGCTAGCAAAGAGGCGTTACTAGTTATGAATTTGATGTGCCTGAGTTAATGTACCCAGCAGAGAGAGATAAATTAAATATTTCTCCTCAGGCCAGGCTACAATTACCCATACGTACCACATTTGTTACTAGGAAGACTATGGCGCATGGTAACATCTTAATACATTTTTGGAAAAAACAGGTTAACCATAGTGATGGCTTGGGATGGGGAAACAAAATCAATTTAGTTCACATTTAAAAGCAAACCTTTTCAAAATAATATGAAAACCAAAACACAGATATACTTTGACATTTACACTTCTTTGAATTTTGTGACACAGTTCTCCAGCCAACTAATGTGTACAAAATGTATATTGGTGAAAAGAAGTGTCCGCAATATGCATATATTGGTAAAAAAAAAAATTAAATGCATTATTTAAGGGGAAATTGTAGGCAAAACTGCATACAAACAAGTGTATGTTGGGATAAATTTGCACTAAAATGCTGCTGAATTTTTCACGAGCTCATTTAAAAATAATTTGCAACCTGGTGTGGAAATGTGGAGAACTGCATTTAAGAAAGGAAATATAAGAAACTGAGAGAAACAGAATTTGACAGATTCCTCCAACCCTAGAGGTAACTTATCATGTGTAATTATTTTCTCCTGTTCTAGAACAATTAAATCAGTAGCAACATAGGTATTTATTTTCCTAGGTAAGAAAGAAGAAATCTGGATTCTAGATGATTTAATTATTGATGGAAACAACATTAAGAATCCTGTAATCCTGCTGGATACCTTTGACTTTGGTCCAAAGGAAGACAACTGGTTTTTCTATCCTGGTGGCAACATCGGGCTTTATTGTCCATATTCTTCAAAAGGAGCACCGTACGTATCATAAAATATATCCAAGACTATTCCAAAAGAAAGTTTCACTTACTAAAAGTGGTGTATTTATGCTAGAAAAGCGGAATGTGCTATCCTCTCGTAAATTAAATAAACATATAAAATGTATGTTAATAATTTAGCTATGACATAATCACTTTTGTTTCCCTTAATAGGGAGGAAGATTCTGCGATGGTATTTGTTTCAAATGAAGTTGGGGAACATTCAATTACTACAAGGGATTTGAACGTGAATGAGAACACCATAATCCAATTTGAGGTACTTATCATTACGTTCTTCTCCTGCTTATTGAGCGTTAGTCATTGCTAGTCTTGCTTTGACATTTCACTGCCTCTCTTATATGTTATTAAAGGATAGTGGAGGGAATCCTGTTAATGTAATCTATGTGAATCTCTAGAATTAGCCCAATCCCATACAGAAATAAGAAAAGAATTATATTCGTAGTATGCATTCACCTAAACTTGGTAATATTTTGACCCATTAGTCCTCTTTTTATATTGTAGTTATTATAGTTCATTACAGTATCCTTAGGGTGAAAGTTGTGAATGACAGGAGAATGTAGATGAAAAAAAGGCTTTCCATGTTGAGTTTGTTCTGTCCAATGTATTAGAAAACCCACTGGTGCTGTGATGTCATCTCACTGTACATTTCCCCCTTTTTTTACATACAGACAGGGGAAGATCTACTATGAAACTAATGAAGCTTAAGCTTCAGGGCTGCTAATGCTGGAGGGGTCCCAGAAGTGAATTTAGTCCACACTGCTTAAAATTTTTGAGTCCATTAGACCCAATTTGAGTTGCACAACTCAAATTGATTATTTTTTTAAAAATTGGTTTCTATTTCAACAATCCCAAAGTTTGAGAGTCAGTAGCAGAGATGTTGCAAAGGTTTGGTGATCTGTCATGGAACAACCCCATTGAAGACGATAGCAGTGGTTACCCAGACCTTGTTGCTGGTTGCAAAGGGGGCCCCATAACAGTTCAAAAATGTAGGTCTGCCCTTGCATATAGACACACGTACAAAACATAGTTTGGATCTGGAGAGGCACCGGTGGAATGGGTAGGCATAGGGTGACTGTCCCTGGCAGCCCTTTCCCAAACTCCCTGGAAAGCCTCTCCTGATGTTCAGGAGACCCTTTTGAATGGATTCATATGAAACACAGAACTGCACAGAAAGCTAGGCTGGGGAGGTGGAGGTACCTTTCAGGTGTGTGAGGTGCTTCTCTGGATCCAAGCCTATAAAAGCACAAAAAGACAATTTCCATAAAAGGAACAAGTGTGTCTGTGTGTGTCTAGTTTTACCACCTAATTTTGTATTTCCCATTCCACATTGTTTGATATTGTGTGGCAAAGAAATATGCAATATATTTGTGTCATTATATTTGTCTGCATTATAAATGGATGGGAGAAGCACCGTTTTCATGCTTGTCATGATGTATATTTCTGTCGTCAAGTACTATGTACCATCTAAATTATACTCAGAGCAGACTCATTGAAATCAATGGACTTCTAAGCTAATTGAAGTCAATTGTTACTAACTTGAGCCCATTGATTTCATTGGGTGTACTCTGAGAACGACTTAGTATATTTTTGGAGAGTCTAAATTAAAAATGGCAACCAAAGTGCGTTTCCCACAGGGCTTTTTTTCAGCCAAAACTTGGCAGAACCCAATTCTGGCACCTCTCAGGTAGACACCATTGCCATTATAAGAGAATAAGGGAAGCATTCATAGTGAAAAACAGCTCTGGTTACACACATTTATTTGTATACAGCTAGCACATTCAGAACATCAATAGTCACAGCACATTGTTGTGCAGTTTAAGAAGCAGCTGAACGTACGCCTTGTGTATTCCTAGAAAATTTGCTTTGGCTGTGTATTCATGCACATTTCAATTTGTCATGACAACTAATTAATAATATATAGAATGCAAACTGTTTTCTGTTTTAAAATATAGATTAAAAGCTTGTTCAACAAATGCCTTTGAGGTCACATTCAGACATGAATGACTCTTCAGTGCGCTTACCCCATAAGACCTGCACACACATCTTGGCATCTGGCGAAGGCATTTTGCTTTTATAAAAATTAAATGTCTTCAGCTGAGGTCTTGGAACAGGCTGATAAACATGAAGTCATTATGCATAATGCAGTAAAAGTTGCCATTCCACACTCCTGGATTCAAAGAACTTGATCTGCTGTACCATGTCTCTTGGATTCCAGATCAGTAGGTGTTTGACCTAGTTATGGAAAACTAATGTGCATTATGCTGATTAATATTCAGCATTTAACATTTTCAACCGTAAATAGTTTCATTTTCTATTTAGTTCAGTACATTATTTATTCATCTATCTATCAGACACATTTATATCTCCCTCTTGCCTCAAAGAGCTCAGGGGAAAGGTAGGAACAAAGTGGACATTTTTCCACAATACAAGGGGTCATAACTTATTCTTACTTTACATACACAATTGCAACCTTAGCCTTTTCCCATTCCCCATTTATTTATTTATCTCCCCACTCCCACACCCAGTGGGTTTTCCTTGCTTACCAGGCTCTGGGAAGGTCATTGAAGGGCCCTGGGAACACCCTCCAGAGCCATCACACATCCTTCCCAGAGCCCGGTAAGCAGCCCTCCACCTCATGGGAGAAGGGCAGGTCTCAGGGTTCCTGGCTTTGCATGATTTTGCCCTTACACACAGACCCCCTGGAACCAATGCCTCTCAGTAGTATCAAGGTTACTTTTGTAAAGCTATAAGTGGTGTATTTTAGAAGTTTATGTAAACAACTGCTTGTGCACTGTTATAGCTGTTCCCTGAAAGAGGACTCTCAAAAGGCAAGGTTCCATAATGTGGTACAGGATTTTATTCTCATGTTTCTCTAGCATTGGAACTATTGTTTTTCTTTGCTAAAGCTGTGACTGGGAGATGTCCAGTTCCATTGCATCCAAGCCATCCCTTGCTCAGGAGAGGGATAGAAAAAGTATAGCACCAGGAGAGTGGAATTCATTTAACTGCCTCCCATTCAGTGGCTGCCTCCCATTGGAGTCAATGGGAGGGCAATTACTTATATCAGTCTGGTCCTTGCATAGATTTCTGGCATGTTTGTGAGTGTATCTGTGGAATCCTGTGGTTCAGAATTTGGCGTATATGTGCTCTTCTTCATACTGCCCAACAATCCACTGGATTTTGAGGGACCCATGAAAGGAACTTCACTGGCAGAGCAATTTGTCAACCGAGCCCTTCTACAATGTGCAAAGGCAATGCATATGTCTCTGCGCTTCTGAAATCTTTCACCTTACCCTAATGCCCATCAGCCAATGAACCTGCACCCTTAATTTCTTCAGTTAACTTGCTTCTTCCTACTAGCTAGGTACTATAATTCTGCTGTGTAATAATTCTCCAATCATTTTTAACATTTGAAGGTAACTAAGTGGTAGTAATGTGATGTGTGGGGCAGATTTTTATACACTCTTGAGAAATTAATGAGTTTTCTCTTGTAAAGACTTCCACCGGGAACCTATAGAGACACATTTCTTTGGGAAGGGAGGTCAGGATCACTGATCTGAGTTGTATCCAGTACTAGCCCTGCTCAGAATAGAACTGTTAAAATCAGTGACCTTGTCTAACTTAAGCCCATTAATTTCAATGAATACTATAAGGAGAACTTAGTTGGAGATAGTTGCTCTGTCTCTCTTGCTCTCCGTATCTCCTTCAGATATGAATAAAACACTCTGATCTTCCAAAAACAGGTGTAGAGGCACAACTGGGAAAGGAGTGCTCATGTTGTAACTTCATCCTCTGTTATGGCGTTTGAGCACGTGGGATGATGTCTCTGGTCTGTGGGTGTTGACAGCTGCAGAGATCTAGAATTCTGCCCACTCTGCCAGTATTAATATTTCTGCCAGCCCAGAGACCTGAATGGCACAGGGCAAAGAGCAGCAAGAAAAGAAGACTCAGTAGTGCCATAAGCCCTGCTTAAGTGGGAACACCAGGAGACACAGTCCCTTCTGAACCTCTGGCCCAGGGATTCACCCTTTTTATAGAGTTGCCTAGTGGCAAAGCATCCGTAAATGTAGGCCATGCAATCTTCTAGGTTTTGTTTTATTCTACTTCAGATTAATATTGGATGCACCACTGATAGCTCATCTGCTGACCCAGTGAAACTTGAATTCTCCCGAGATTTGGGGGCAACCTGGCACCTGCTTCTTCCTTTATGTTATAGTAGCAGCAGCTACCTCAGTTCTCTATGCTCTACAGAGCATCATCCAAGCAGCACTTATTATGCCGGAACGACCCAGGGATGGAGAAGAGAAGTCATCCACTTTGGAAAGCTACACCTTTGCGGGTAAGTACTTGACGCTGCTCACCTAGCTTTTCTCTTTATATCCGTTTTTCAGCAGTACCGCTCTTTAGCACACAAAGACCGGCTGGTTATTTGTATATTTATATACCCAGGTGGCTTCCAGGTGGTTTACAGAGCAAGAAAAACATCGCCCTGATGGATGACCTTTTATTGTGAGAGGGACAGGGGAATGTGACATTGTTAACTTCTGCTCAGTCTCTCAGCAGCTTTTGATACCATTGGCCATGGTCTTCTCCTGGACCAGTTCAGTGGGATATGTATTGGAAGCACCATATTATGACGGTTCCGTTTTTATATTCAGGACCATGGACAGAGAGTAGCACTGGATGAGTGCTTCTTGGCTCCTAGCTCCTTGGTACCCTGTGCACAGGATACTTATCTGCCCCCCAGTGCTATTTAACATCTACATGAGGCTGTTGGGAGCAGTCATTAAGAGTTGGGAGCAAGGTGTCATTACTATGCTGA
This sequence comes from Podarcis pityusensis, assembly GCF_964106645.2. NCBI lineage: Eukaryota > Metazoa > Chordata > Lepidosauria > Squamata > Lacertidae > Podarcis > Podarcis pityusensis. The sequence continues at coordinate 69,686,846 of NC_138035.1, forward strand.
TGGCACACAGTTTATACATTACATCTGTTTCTTACATTATATTTTAAAGATATAAGAAACTCTGAATCAAGCCTGAAATGCCATGGAGATGTCATGTTTGAATTGCAGCCTAATGCAGAACCAGGCCTGTGAATGATAAAACTTATGAAAGCCATAGACTTGTCTCAGAGCCATGGTGCATGTATCACTCAGGATATTAGGGATCATTTGTGATTCGAGGACCTGTTTCCCACTTGGGAATAATAAAAACACGAGGACACAGCGTATTAGGTTAATAGGCTAGAAAAGGCCACAACTTTATTGATTACAGCATGTGAGAGGTATTGGCTTAGGCACTGGACAACCACAAATTTTGACTCCACCCACTCAGAGAGGGGCAAGTCTGACGAGGGTTAACCACCAGTAGGGGGATTCTGTTGATGCAAATACAACTATAAGCTCTCCCCTGATGTCACCGGGGGTCGTGCCATGGCCCCCAGCTGCACAGGGCATCGGACAGGACCCACAACCGCTGGATTCCTTTAATGGAATACCCAAAAGTGAAGGGGTAGGCGATGGCCACACCTTGCCCTTCCATACACCAACAACCTATTCCAATGCCTAACCGCCTAATACCGAGAAAGTTGTGACGATTGCTACGAGGTAGGCGAAAAAAACCAAAAGGCCGATGCCAATTTGCCCATTGGAAAAAACTCCTACCAAGCCCCCTAGACAACCAGGGCGACCAACCACAGGTCCATAGCAAGGTCAAGCGAGCAGCTAAGCCCTAAAGGGAGTGGCGGGTGGGTGACTTGAAGAGATCGGCAGCGCAATGGCGGGGAGAGCTGGCACGGCCGCATTTGAGCGGCTAAACCACGCCCCCGAGCTGCCACCCGATTGGTGTTTGTCTGGGAGGCGTGGCGCGCCAGCGACAAAGCAGGGCAGGGGCCAGAACACCCCCTTCATGACGGGGGAAACTTTTCCCGCTCACAATCCCTCCCCTCCTGGAGGAGGAGAGGCTTTCTGGCAACTGGAGACACTCATATGAAACATCCTGTGTCTTTAAAACATATCGTGATAACCAGCTTTGAGATTGCCACAGGGAGAAAGCGTTCCTCCTGGGCGAGTGACCTCATATTTGGTAGAGAAACACAGCAGCTCATATGTTCATATATGAGGAACTGGAACAAAGTCTGGAAAAAACCCTGATGTTGAATAATTAAATGAAAGATTTAATTTTTAAATATGTGCATGCATCTTTGATTATTGTTAACATCTGAATGTCTGGAAAGCCCTTAACTGTGCATATCTGCTGTTCCAACCCAAAATCACAAAGCATTTCTATACTCCTTGAGTAATCCTTCTGGAGAAGAGACCCAGATGAATACCATTCTGTGGCACATAACTTATTGCCTGCACTTTAGCACGGATGCAGAATAGCTTTTCTGTTTTGCAGTATTTGTTTATTCAGAAGGTTTGATAAACTATTTAGTCACCCGACTCTCTGAGTGGTATACATAATAAAACTATTAATAAAAAACAGCTAAATTTCACACAAAAGAGAAATAGACATAAGATACCGTATTTTTCTGTCTACAAGACTCCCGCATGTACAAGACGCCCCCCCTATTTTGGGGGACTCAGATTTAAGAAAATGGGGGGGGGGAGATGTATCTGTGTATAAGACACCCCCTAATTTTTTACATTATTTGGGGGGGGACCCAGTCTTATACATGGAAAAATATGGTAATTAGCAATGAAACTGGTAAGATCAGTAAAACTTTAAAAAACAATTACCAAAAACTAAATTATATATCTTGAAAGCCTTTCTGAAATGAATAAGTTTTTAGCAGACATCTAAAACAATACAGCGAGGGTGCCTGGCTGGTGTCATTAGTTCCAACACGAGAACAGGGCCTTTTCTGCAGTGGCTCCCTGTTTGTGGCATGCTCTCACCAGGGCGTTTCGGCTGGCGCCTTCATTATACACCTTTAGGCGCCAGGCAAAAACATTCCTCTTCAACCAGGCAGGCCTCAAAACGTGGGAATTATTGGTTTGTTTTTATTCTTAATTGCATGATGTGTTTTGTGGTTTTTATATTGCAATTTCAAGCAAGGTATCAACACATGGTTAGGTGGGCTGTAGGATGGATATGGCAGGTTGGATGCATCCTACAAGCTTTGCTTTGCCTGCCGATACTCTGTGCCATAAAAGCATGAGCGTATTTTAGACTTTACATAAACGTAATGCAGTAGAAGAGCAGCTAATATAAAAGGCATTGCTTTCTTTCAGATTAGTGAGGTTCAGATGGTACCAGGGATTTTATCCTGCTGCGTCTCAACCTGTGACCTGGGCCATTGACAATGTGTATATTGGGCCACAGTGTGAGGAGATGTGTAATGGTCATGGCAGCTGTGTCAATGGGACAAAGTGCATCTGTGATCCTGGCTATTCCGGACCAACCTGTAGAATAAGCACCAAGAATCCCGACTTTCTGAAGGATGATTTTGAAGGTACCTCTGTTTGATATTATTATGCTTGGACTTTTTTTGTAATATTTTGTGCCCTCAAACCATTTAAAGGTTTGTTAAAGTCAACTTCTTCTTAGTTTCTTGGCACACTTTAGTCCCATTTACTTCAGTGAGATACTCTACGTTGCGTTCTAGTTAGATCCTGCCAATCCTGCGCACATATCCTGCACCAGCTCAAGTTCCCTTCCCATCCTCTCTGGCAGCTGTTGCTTTCCACCAAGCAAGCAAATAGGTGGCTTCCTTTCTTCCCAACAGCTGGTAAGAAGATGTCAGGAAAGATATCAGCCGAGAAACTCACCTTTCCAGAGAGTTAGGCAAATGAAGGGAAGTTCAAATGTACTTGAGACAAATTCCAACAGCGTCTCTTGGCTGGCAGGAAATGGCATCTGTTCCGCCTTGTGTTATATGTTTGATTATGTTTTAATTCATTAGGAGAGTAACTTGGGAATGAATCCTCAAAGTGAAAGCGTACGCTCTTAAAAGGAAGCCCAAGTATCTTAATTTGCATGCCTTTTTAGAATATAAAGGGCGGGCCCTCACCATCAACAAATCCTGGCCACGTAAATGCTCCTGCAAGCCTCTTTTCAGCATTGGAACCAGCTAGAACCAAAACTAATTCAGCCCCAACGGCTGCCCATCAAAACAGACTTCCAAACAGAATAGAATTACCCTGTCAAGTTTTTCTCAAATTGTTCTCAACCATAAGGATACGCTACATTCCCTGAAGAAAGCTGCCCACTTGCTATGTTTACATGGCAGTGGCAGAAAATCAGCTTACACAGAGTGCCTTGGTGGAGCGGCACTTTTGCATTGACATTTGAAATTGGAATTATTACTTTGGCTCTGAAGTGGTTTCCTTTTTACAAAACTATGCATATTCAAATCTCTCCTATTGAAACTCAACGAAACTCAACAAGCTCTTAATTGTGGCAGAGTTGCTGCCACAATGTTTCTCCCTTTTTATCTATCTACCTCATCACTTCTCAGCACATTCCCTTTTTTGTGTTATATCAGCTTTCTCAGGGCTCCTCCAAATATTGTACTGTTAATTCATGAGATTACTCTCTTCACTATAAGATATACATATTAGTGTTATATTAAACAGCATCATGCTCAGAATAAATCCACTGAAATGAGCTGTCCAACAGTGGAACAGACTCTCACCAGAGATGGTGGTCTCTCCTTCCTTGGGGGCGCTTAAGCAGAGGTTGGGTGGTCATCTGCCATGTAAGATTTAGTTGAGATTCCTGCATTGCAGGGGGTCCCAACTAGATGAACCTTGGAGTCCCTTCCAACTCTACAATTCTATGATTCTAAGTTAGCTTTGCCCATTGAGTTCAATGGGTGTGCTCTGTGTGTGAGTTAACAGTGCAATCCAAACCTAAGAACCACCAAGATAAGTGAGTTTAGAATAGGCAGATGGGACTCAGCTAGGGCTATGCCAGTGTAACTCAGTCAACCCAGCTGAGCCAGGGCTACGCTCATGTAGGGTTCAACCAGCAAAAAGTGGAAGCATTCTGGGGCCAGGGCAGCAAGAGGCAAGGGGAGACTTGGACCTATTTCAAACCTCTTTTCAGCCCAGTCGCATGGCCTGGCAACTCAGCAGAATTTATGCTGGCAAAAAGGGTACTGTTAGTCTAACTGTATTTTTAAAGGCTTGTTTTCCCTCTGCCAGACTTGGGCCAGCTTAGCTGGCAGTAGGCCTGCTCCTGAACAGAGTTTGGAATGGGGGCAACATCTTTCCACTGGCTTCCCATACTTCGAATTGCTCTACCCATAAGCTACAACCCATACTATGGTACTGATTCCAACTCATATCTGCTTGAAAGTTAACTTTCATGATTAGCGACCATAAACAACAGGTGTGATCTGCTGGCATTTAGAATGAAAGCCAAGAGGCTACATATAACTGAATGCACCCCCAGTTCATTCCTAATGGAAGACACTATCCAAATCTGAAATATAGATTGGGAGATTATCCATGCAAAATCCCCTCCATCACTCCCACTGCAAATATCTGTTGTTGTTTTCTGTGAATTTATATGTAGACGTTTCACTCCTGTACCTCCTTCCTTGGGAGTAAGTTCAATTCAACTGAGTCAGATTTACGTCTGAGTATACATGTATTGGAGTTCAGTTCCTGGAAGGCTGAAAAACATAAACTATTGTTGTGCATTTTATTTAATGTTGCTTTTCTGGTGGTTTCTGGGAAGGATGTTATGGTTGAAAAGTGCTTGTACAATTCCCCCCCCCCCCCACTTTACAAATGATGATTTATTAGTCATTTCTCACTTAACTGAAATGCCACAGGGTAAATCCTAAATAACTGTCCCTTGCACTCAGGTCAGCTGGAATCTGATAGATTTTTGTTGGTGAGTGGTGGAAAGCCATCCAGGAAATGTGGGGTCCTGTCTGGAGGAAACAATCTGTTCTTTAACGAAGAAGGCTTGCGCATGTTGATGACAAGAGATCTGGATTTGTCACAAGCCAGGTAACCCTTTTTTAATGTTTACAAATTTTCATTGAGAAAGTAGAGTCTTTTTGGCAGAGGAGTGTTGTGTACTTCTATTATGCTAGATGCATTAATGTGGACTCATTTGAGACGCATTTTGGACAGAGTCATACCCAAAAAACCAAAGAAATGCTCACCTCACTTTGACTTCTATCCCCAGCAATGCATTCTCTGTTCCTTAAGTTTTAGCATGTTACCCCACCAACCAAAGAGGACTTGGTTGCAGTAGAATTCTGGAAGTCAATCCATAGAGAGTTTAGCACAAAAGTGCTGTCACTCAGAGCCTATCCTTCCAGTGAAGGCTGCTAGGACTAGAATAAATTTCAGGATTAATGTTGTCCAGTAAAATCTACCCACTGATGAGTCAGGTGATTTGACACTATGTAGCAAGGTGAGACAGCCTGACCAAGCAATATATTTTGGGGTACTATTAAGGGGCTGCAAAGTATAGTTTTAAAATTTATTATTACATTTCTGCCACCACAGACCGTTGGGTAAGTGGAATGCCATTTGCATTTTCTGCCTTAGGCACCAAAATGCCTTGTGCCATCTCTGCCCTTCGTATGATTTTCATAGTAACCTCAATCATTGCCATTTAAGGCGAGTCTTTGATGAATGCACCAAAATGTGGTCTGCAAGATTAGGATGTCAGCATCTTGCCTAGGACATTTGCCTTGATAAATAGCATATTAATCCCATCACACTGAAATATATTGCATACTAAGTGCTCTGTTAATAGGAAGCTCCACTATGAATCATTGTTGGAACTGCAGTGTTGATTACCAGAGTAACTTTGCATTCATCATTCTGTTTTCTGTAATATCTGAAGCTTGCCTTGAATTGCAGGCATTTGTTTACAATAATTCACTGACAGAATCTAATCAAGCTGTCACCAGTTAATTCGGGTAGAGCTATTTCAAAACACCCATTTTAAAGTTAAAGATTACGTATTGTCATTTTGGACCTGCTTAGAACTTACGTATTTGTTGAAAGAGACTATGCCCAAAAATTAAGACAGGAAAAGAACGTAAGCAAGTTTGAAATTAAACATTTGTTTACAAAGCACAGGGTGGCTCTTAGTCTGTTATCCTGCCCTTCTTTTTAAGTTTCTGTTTTCCTTTGGACTTATGAATTGACTCCTATTAAGTCACAGACCAATAGAATATTCATTCCATACTAAAGGTAAAGGGACCCCTGACCATTAGGTCCAGTTGTGGCCGACTCTGGGGTTGCGGCGCTCATCTCGCTTTATTGGCCGAGGGAGCCAGTGTACAGCTTTCCGGGTCATGTGGCCAGCATGACTAAGCTGCTTCTGGCGAACCAGAGCAGCGCACGGAAACGCCGTTTACCTTCCCGCCAGAGCGATACCTATTTGTCTACTTGCACTTTGACGTGCTTTCGAACTGCTAGGTTGTCAGGAGCAGGGACCAAGCAAAGGGAGCTCACCCCGTCGCGGGGATTTGAACCGCCGAACTTCTGATCGGCAAGTCCTAGGCTCTGTGGTTTAACCCACAGCGCCACCTGCGTCCCTTGTTCATTCCATACTACATGGATATAAAAGAAGTAAAACAGACCCAAATAATGAGAGCTATGCTTTGTAATAAAAACTGGATGGAAGCTACTCTAAGCATGCCATATAGGTTACCATATGTTACCTTCAATTTTTTGCATATTACCATAAAATATCTAGATTGTCACTATTTTCAAGTGGGTTTCAGTCACATAACCAGCAAATTTAGGTTGCACTGTATTAGGGATGCATATACACCACACATTTTAAGTACATTTTAGCTACCCTCTCTGAATCTTAAGGACTGTAGTTTACCCCTGAGCTATAATTCCCAACACCTTTAACAAACTACAGTTCCCAGTATTCTTGAGTGTGGGGTGATGCAATGCATGCACCCCAATAAAACAGCAACATTTCCTCTCAGATTAGGATCTGGAAACTAGTCCTCACATCTGTTTGAGTTTTAGGACAGACTACTTTAACATGCTCTTGATAGGGCTTCCTTTGAAGACTGTTCAGAGGCTGCAGCTGGTGCAAGACAAAGCAGATCACTTCACTGAAAGGTTATGCTTCTGGGAGTGTATTACATTTCCGTTCCAGAGTCTGCACTGGCTTTTTATATAGCTTTGTGAAAACAATCCAAAGTGCTGGTCATGGCCTTAAAAACCCAGTTTGAGCTCAGTTTACAAATTTCAGCCTGGCAGGGATTACATCAGCCAAAAAGGTGAACGTATGTAGCTGCCTGATATAGCCTGACTGTTGATGTCTCTGCCAGTATCAGTTTTGACTGGCAGGAGCTCTCCGAGGTCTCAGGCAAAGGTCTTTCTGAGAAGTCAGGGGTTGAACCTGGTAACATGCAAGGGTTGTGTTCTACCACTAAAGCTATGACTGTTCCCCAAAGCTAAGCATATTTCAGGACTGGTGTGAGACAGTTCTGTAAGAGCAGACATATAATGGCTGGGATAAGCCAATGACATCCCTCTGTTTTATTTTATGTTACCAAAGGACAGCAAAATGAACCTTCAGGATAAAGCAGGCCATAAACTCAATATCATAATAAAAAATCCCCACCCCCCACATTTGGCTGTTTATTTCCAGTTGTGTTTAAGCACATGACACGGTGCAGTCTTGTACCTTAGATTCCATTTGAAAAGCTGTTGTAGAAAGTTGCTAGACTAATAAACATTTATTTTGAAACCCTTTTTACTTTGTCATCAACAATGAAAATGGAAGGAAGGTAACAAGCGGTGCATGAAGCTTATTAAAAGAGACTTGTCTTGCCTTCTCTGAAGTACTGTGTAAATATGAGGACAAATTTCCTGGTCTTGCCTGCAATAAATCTAGTCCATTGCAGCTGATGGGCTACTACATATAGCTCCCCAGTGTCGTTTTACGGCATTGATAATAGGTTTCTTTGGAACAGGATGCTTGAAATGCTCCGTGTTCTGAAGAACAACGTTAGTGATAAGAACTAACAATATACCTGAGTACTTGAATTCATTGACTTATTAGTATGTGGGTTTCTTGGCATTCCCCTTGTACAGCAAATCCCTCTGGAAGCCCATTTACCCACAAAGCATAGATAGAGAGATAGGATATAAGACTGAAATTGTTAGCCATTGTTCTCAAAGTAATGAGGTACTTGGGTAAAGGCAGCTGTAACTGTGTGCACCACAACGATAAACAGCAAACATTCAGCCTTGTGAACCACATGGAAAATCTAACATGAAATAAGCATGAAAACTCATTGCACCTACCTAGGCAATGTATATGGAAATTAGCAAATAGGTGGTTTATAGACTCAGCCGAATGCAGAGGGAATATCTTGAGATGGTAGAATTGACTCCAAATTCAGGCTGAAAGTGGAGGGTCATGTTTTTAAATGTTTATGCACCAATAAGAATAAAATAAAGCACAACTTCCTGTAAACAGAAAACTAGCGTAGCAGCGGGTGGTGGGAAGAGAACCTTCCCGTTTGATGTTCTTGTTTCCTCCTTACAGGAAGCTTTTTATAAGTGAAAACACACAAAAATGAGGGCTTTTGTATGTGTGTGCATGGGTACAATGGCAGCCTAAATCCATGATCTTGAGAGAAGAAAGATGGGTGTGCAGTAAACACACACACAAAAAAGCCCAAAAGGTCTCTTGCCATCCCATTCCAGCAAATTCCCCCTTAACTACAATTAAAGGGTACATTAGGATACAGTTAAAGATACACAGGAAAAATTTTCTGACAATAAGAACTGTTAAACAGTTGAACGGACTCCCTCAGCATGTATTGGACTCTCCTTCCTTGGAGGTTTTTAAGCACTGGTTATGGATGCTTTAATTGAGATGCCTGCATTGCAGGGGTTGGGCTAGATGAAACTTGGGGTTCCTTCCAACTCTACAATTCTATGATTAGCCAACCAGGGCACAGGATTTGAAGCTATTTAGCAAACCCTTGATAAGATAGAACCTGACTAGTCTTAACTACAGTTAAAGATGAAACTGCGGTTAAGACTGAAAGTGGAATTCACTCCAAGGAGGGGATCAGCTGTAATGAGAAAGCATGCCATTGTGTGGCAAATTCACTGCAGCCGTGTTGGAAATATCTGATACATTTAATCTAAGAGTGCATATCAAAGTGGAGTATGCTTCTGGGTTGCTTCTATTAGAATCAGCCTCTGTATTTAATGAAATAGTACTGTAAGTTTCTGGTTTCAGTGCAGAGTAATTCCATAAATCTTTTAGTAATATTACACACACACACACACACACACACACACACACACAATGTGTAATCACTTTTTGTGTTTTAAAACATTGTGTTTTTGCAGGTCCCAAATTCTGAGAAGCCTGAGATTTTTATTTTCTCCCTTGTATTAATAAAACAAATGACTATAGCCTAAGGCTGAATTTTTGTCTTCATAATCTAGGCTTCTGAGCTTAAAATTGTGAAAATTTGAATGCAGGATCAAATGTACTGGGATCTGCGTTATATAAATAAATCTGTCTATCAATTGCATGCTAATGCCTGGAGGATAAATAAATAGCTTTGTTCCGCTCTGTGATGCCCCTTCAGCTTATAAGCCAAATGCATCGCCATCACAACAGAGTACTGTACTAAAAGTGGTGACCTAAAAAGAGGGTACCATGCAACTTCTATGAAATCCCAATTCAAGTTGTCCCAAACCAGTGCTGGGCTCCCACTACGGAATATTTGTTTTCTGTACTTAAAACAAAACCCAGCTCTCTATCATGAGGCTAGAGCTGACGATTTCTTCATGGTAGTAAGACAAGCTTCTTCGTCTTGTCTTTGATTTATGACACTTTCCTTTTTTTTTTTAAAGTAATGTTTATTACGAGTTTAAAAGTTACAAAAAGAAAAAGAAAAAAGAGTTAAACAAAGCAAAACAATACAATACAATACAATACCTAAAAAACAAAAAACACTGCTTATCTTAACAAAACAAAAGCAAGAACAAAAACAAAATCAATTAAAAACACATCCAATATTTCCATATCTTGTCTTTCATTTACTTGTTTCGACGACCTCCTCACACCTCCCTTTTTTGTATTCTAGTTCAGTTAGCTATTTCAGCAAATCCTTTCCATCTTTCTCAGTTTTTGTCCTATAATTTATCTTAACACAATCTAACCTTATTTTTTTCCCCTTTGGCCCATTAACAGTCTATTTTTACTTAATTCTTTATAACATTTCTGCTAAAGCCATATAACTTCATTCCAGCATCCTTCTAACATTCATTAATTTTACAGTGTTTCTGTAAATAGTCTTTAAATTTTTTCCAATCTTCTTCCACCGACTCTTCTCCCTGGTCTCGGATTCTGCCAGTCATTTCCGCCAGTTCCATGTAGTCCATCAGCTTCATCTGCCATTCTTCCCGGGTGGGTAAATCTTGTGTCTTCCAATACTTTGCGATAAGTATTCTTGCTGCTGTTGTAGCATACATAAAGAAAGTTCTATAAAATTTATGACACTTTCCTTCTTGTTATTATTATTATTTTGTTGTTGTCATTTGTACCAATGTTATAGGTTTGTGCAATTCTTCATGAGGCTGGGATGCGGTAAGGCGGCACCAGATCCCAGAAGCCAGCCTGTTTTGCTACAGTATTCTCTCAATGGAGGCCTCACATGGAATCTTCTGCAGGAGTTTCTCTTTAGCAACTCGAGCAACGTAGGACGGTACATTGCCCTAGAAATCCCCTTAAAAGCTCGTTCTGCCTCCAGTCGTCTGCGTTGGTGGCAACCATCTGAGAACGGACATTTTTACAGCCCGTGGGTCATTGATCAGGTATGTAATCCTTTCTATTCAGGAAAGTAAGTACCTTTGATTGAATACTGTTTCCTGTACTTTCCCTACTTTACATGATTAGAGGAACTTCACTTCAGGAGAAACATGGAGCTGCTGGGAGGGAAGAATGCTCCATATCGAGTTAATTTACTCGTACACTAATGTGTAGTAAAACTTTACCCTTTGTCCTGTCATGTTGTACATTTTCATGCCCCTCTGCTAAATAGTTGGCTGGTGAAAGCAAGGAAAATATGGGGTGTGGAGGCAGAAAGGAAGAATTTGAGTCAGGAGGGGAGCCAGGGTGTTGTCTGCTCTGACCGGCAACAGTTTTCCAAAGATGCAGGCAGGGCTCTTTTCTAACTCTGTTCTTGAAGATCTTTTTAATAAGAGATGTCAGACCATGAACCTGAGACCTTCTGCCTGCAGAGCATGTGTTCTCCCTTAAGAAGACACAAACTTTTGCTTTCCACTAACCAAGAGGAACATATATTTTAAACAGTCTTCTCTGGATGCGTTTAAAACTTTTGATCACAGCGAACATGACTCAAATGTAAAGTTTGTTGTTGTTAAAAGAACTGTTTCTCCAGAGTCATTGGGCCCATTCCAGTGACAAGCTGTCAGGCCCAGATCTTCTGCTGGGTAAGGAGGAGTTGAAAACTGTGCTGGTCAGAGCTGGTCCAATGCCTGGGGCTGTGTTTATATTCCCCATTTATTTGGACTGTGTACAGCACCAAAGAGGACAATGGGCAGAGTGCTTTCTATCTGCCGATTCAATAAACATTTTGTGGGAGAGGGTGGACCACTGTTTAGAGATGACTGTGATTAAATGATATACAAATAAAATAAATAAATAAATAAAAATCCCCACCAACAGGTGTTCGATAATGAATTTAGCTGAGTGCACATTCACAATATACAAATGTGAATTGGGATCGTGTGACCTAACCATAGTCCATAGTCTTTGTCATGTAAATCTCCAAAAAAGATTTACGAGAATGAGGGGTGAATCTCTGAGCCCGGAATCATTTACAATATTTTATATATTGTGACTTTAATTTTGAGTTGTCTGCCTCTGGTTAATGGTCTCAGATATTTGGATATGAAATTTACGGGAGAAACAAATGCCAAGAACACAAGACGTAATTTTGTTTTCTTTGCTTAAAGGGAAAAGAGTGTTGCTCAGAAGTTAATTAGCTATTGCCAAAGTAAACAGTATTAAACTGAATTTAGAAGAAATATAAATAATTAATTTTAAGTTTGGCCAGGGGGAAGGGACAACAAACTAGATATTATTTAAGTCTAACAGCAACAATGAAGTGCCTACTGTTTATTTAATACCCTAACCATTGGTGAAGATACGAGCAATGGTAAGAGTACACTTATGACTATGTTATATCAGTAAATACAAATAAAATTTGTGAATAATTTTCAAGCATTCAGAGACCTGTTGGCAGAGAGTGGAATCACTTCATCCGAAATTGTCCAGGGGGAGCAGGCAGAGGCATTTAGGGGTTCAGGGTGGTTGCAAGGGAGAAAGGGGGATGGGAAACTTTCTTTTCATAACCTTCTTTCCATTCACTTAACATAGGAACCAAGCCATTATTAGTATTACACAAATTCCAGACCTTTTAAAACTCTCCCTCAGCTAAGAGTTCCGTGTTTTACAAGTTCAATCCTTGCAGGTACAATTATTCTTGCCCAAGCCAATAGGTTACTTCTTACAGGGACACTTTAAGAATCAGTGTATCTTAATAACTTCTGTTACCTTAGGTAAGTCATTCTTAATCTTGAAATACCCTCTCCCACGTGTGAAAACCATCTAAGTTTACACCTGTGTACCTCCACCATTTATTAATAATTATTATCCTAGGATGCTGGAGAGCTCACTCAGTAGAGCATGAGACTCTTAATCTCAGGGTCGTGAGTTCGAGCCCCACATTGAGCAAAATATTCCAGTGTCGCAAGGAGTTGTACTAGATTACACTTGTGGTCCTTTCCAACTCTATGATTATATGTACCTATTAACCACAAAATTGCATCAGAGGTTTTGAAGTATTATACCGCTTATGTAGTACTTTATAACAACTTTCTCCCAAAATTAATGGAAAATGTGGCACCCTTTTATAAATGTTTGAATAATTCCTTCATGTCCTGCTGCTATCTCCAATCTTTCTTTATATAATTTATACTTGAAGATTTTCATAATCTTTGATATGAAATATCATAATCTTTCCTGCTTGGCAGGGGGTTGGACTCGATGGCCCTTGTGGTCTCTTCCAACTCTATGATTCTATGATATTCTCCTCTAAACAATCAGTATTCTTCTTGAAGTCTGAACAAAGCCTCATATAGGTGATTAAAAGGTAAAGGTAAAGGGACCCCTGACCATTAGGTCCAGTCATGACCGACTCTGGGGTTGCAGCGCTCATCTCGCTTTATTGGCCGAGGGAGCCGGCGTACATCTTCCGGGTCATGTGGCCAGCATGACTAAGCCGCTTCTGGCAAACCAGAGCAGCGCATGGAAATGCTGTTTACCTTCCCGCTGGAACGGTACCTATTAATCTACTTGCACTTTGATGTGCTTTTCAACTGCTAGGTTGTCAGGAGCAGGGACCAAGCAACGGGAGCTCACCCCATCGTGGGGATTTGAACCGCCGACCTTCTGGTCAGCAAGTCCTAGGCTCTGTGGTTTAACCCACAGCGCCACCCGCGTCCCCTATATAGGTGATTAAAGGTAAAGGTAAAGGTACCCCTGCCCGTACGGGCCAGTCGTGTCCGACTCTAGGGTTGTGCGCCCATCTCACTTAAGAGGCCAGGGGCCAGCGCTGTCCAGAGACACTTCCGGGTCACGTGGGCAGTGTGACGAAGCTGCTCTGGCGAGCCAGCACCAGAGCAGCACACGGAAACGCCGTTTACCTTCCCGCTATAAAGCGGTACCTATTTATCTACTTGCACTTAGGGGTGCTTTCGAACTGCTGGGTGGGCAGGAGCTGGGACCAAAAGACAGGAGCTCACCCCGCCGCGGGAATTCGAACCGCCGACCATACGATCGGCAAGTCCTAGGCACTGAGGTTTTACCCACAGCGCCACCCGCGTCCCTAGATATAGGTGATTACATACTACTAAATAATATAATAATATATTGTAATATATAATATAATATAAATATAGGTGATTACATACTACTAAATAAGAATGGTGCATGACTAATTAGATGTGATACTCCTGGTGGTGTTTTCTACATTATTAGTCATAATTGCTCAATCATCTGCACGGTCCAAGGCATGTCGCTACCTGGGGCAATGAACAAGATGGTGCCGCCACTGACTGGTATGGCTGTAGAATCTTATTTTAGTACTGGCAACAGGATAGCATTCTTTACTGCGCCTGAACATCACAGGGCAGTTATAGGTGTGCAAAACAGGAGAAAGGTCCTCTGGGAGAAAGGTTTAGCTAGTGGGCTCAGGAAGACCAGCTAGGAGGCTTCCTCCCAGTTCTGCTGCTGATGTGGTTGCCTCACTCTGCCTAATGATAGGGCAGGTTCTGGTCATCTGAGTGTTCTACTATGTGCATCATGCTCAGTGGTATAGTAGTAAATTTTGAAGGGCACAAGATCATCATGACAGAGCAGAGAACCAAAAAATTTAGGCAGCTGATGTGGCAAAGAGTGGCGTAATGGTTCGCACATAAGAATTGGGCTGGTTTCACATCCCTGATCAACCATGTGGCATTACTCCAGTCCTGTGCATAGTTCCCTGAGATAAACTCCATTGAACTCAGTGGTGCTTACTTCTGACCATTGCAGGTTCAACTTGTAAAACACCTTGAGCTTCCCCTATAAATCTTCAGTCAGGTGCAATGCAACCTTCAGCTTTTAATTAGAAGTGCAAAACAATATTGCAGAGAAGTACAATTGCTTGATTGCTTTTCTCGTTCCATGCTAATTTGCCACAAACAACCGTGAAACTTGAAAGCTTCATTATCAACTATTCACTTGCGAAAGCAAGGCAGATTCATCAGTTACACTGGCTTTTCAAGAGATGACATCAACATGCCTGCTCTGGCGGGGGGGGTGGAATCCTGGAGCCACGCTATTTCCACCACCACCACCCCATTTCTGATCATGCCATACCAAAAGCTTCTAACCATTCATTTGACTGAAGGGGCCAGCTCATAACCTGTATGTTGTAGAGCTTTGTTGGTGGCCTCATCATACATTCAGTGTGGGCTGACAACAATCAGGAAGTATTGAATATAAGTGTCAATAGCCCCCGTGCTAATCAGCAATGACTTAGGCGTGTTTGGAAAGAAAAGTAAAGAAACCCCTGCTTTTTCAGCATCTGTTTCAACTTTTTAAAAGTAAGCAAACCCTTGCATTTGTGTTCCAGATCCTTATTGGCGGAAACATCTCTGGCAACACAGTCTTAGAAGATGATTTCAGTACCCTGGATAGCAAGAAATGGCTCCTCCACCCTGGAGGAACAAAAATGCCAGTGTGTGGTTCTACTGGGGATGCCCTGGTCTTCATTGAGAAAGCAAGCACTCGCTATGTTGTCACCACTGACATTGCTGTCAATGAGGATTCTTTCCTTCAGCTGGACTTCGCAGCTTCTTGCTCCGTCACAGACTCCTGCTATGGTAAAGGCTTCTGCATTTCCTATTAACATACTTGCCAGCCTTCTCTGCTGTTGTTGCTTATTGTTCTTCATTCAGCTCTCCAATGAAAGATACAGAATCTAAAACAGGCTTTCCCACCAGAAAACTGATTTGTTGTTTCTGTCTTGGTGTACTTGGAAGTCTCCCATCTGTGGTTTGTGTATACTGAAAGTTTACAGATGCCAAGTATTGGTGGAAAATAAGGGTCCACTCACTTGCTGAGTTTTCTGGTTCATGAATAGAGCTGAAATTTAAAAGGCATGCCTGGAAGCACTGTCCTTACATAATAACAGAAAAAGAGCCCTGCTGGATCAGCCCAGAGGCCCCACTTTGACATCCTGTCTTCACAGTGACAAACCAGATGCCTATGGGAAGCTCACAAGCAGGCATTGAGTGCAACACCATTCGCCCAGATTGTTATTTCCAGCAACTGGTATGCAGAAGCAGGGCACTGTGAGGCAGTATGGTGTAGTGGTTAAGAGCGGTAGTCTCGTTATCTGGGGAACCGGGTTTGCGTCTCCGCTCCTCCACATGCAGCTGCTGGGTGACCTTGGGCCAGTCACACTTCTTTGAAGTCTCTCAGCCCCACTCACCTCACAGAATGTTTGCTGTGGGGGAGGAAGGGAAAGGAGAATGTTAGCCACTTTGAGACTCCTTAAAGGGAGTGAAAGGCGGGATATCAAATCCAAACTCTTCTTCTTATTCTTCAGGTGTGCTGAACGCCCGCATCCGTGACCAAATAGTCAGACATGTACAGTTCCTATTATTCCTGTTTCCTTACATTCCAGTCCAGAGCTTGAGCCACACACATCAGCTCAGCAGCTTTCCCATACACTTCAATGGTACACATGTGGACCCACCCTTTAAAGTAATCAGGAAGATCTTATGGATGTGTGAACTGTGTGTATGCACCAGAACTTACCCAGCAGCAGCCGTTACTGGAACGGGGGGCTGTTCTTTATTCTGAGTTGTACAAATTTAGGACAAAGCATCTTGACATTTCCAGCGTGAATCTCTTGTTCTGATATTGGTTCCATATAATGTTGCATTATATGGTGTGTCATGCGTTAAACTGTTATGGTTCCTGCAACCCCAGAGACCAAACTCCTACCTTAGATCTTGCTTGCACCTTTATAAATTGGAACAAAGTAACATTCACATACAGCTGATTTAACTTAGACCAAAGGAAGGTTTGATCATGTATGTCAACTAACTGCAGGCAATTACTTCAGATTCTGTGTATAAAATGGAAATTAGGCTTAAAGAAAATCCCTAAAGTAGATTAACCAATTTGCTCATAAGTAATGAAGATATTTAAGTCTGGAAATTAACTAGGGGCCCCAAAACATAATCATCATGCTTCAGTTTGGAATCACAGTTCATTACAATTCTGTTAATGTTAAGAGTGCTGTAACTGATCTGTTAGTTATATGACTAAGTTTCCCCCACTTTTAGTTCAGTCAACCATTACAGTGGTGCCTCGCAAGACGAAAAGAATTTGTTCCGCGAGTCTTTTCGTCTTGCGATGTTTTTCGTCTTGCGAAGCACGGTCCGTCGCAACTGCGCCTCTTCAAGCGGCTTTAAAAAAAAGCGCAAGACTTTTTTGTCTTGCAAAGCAAGCCCATAGGGAAATTCGTCTAGCGAAGCAACACAAAAACAGAAAACCCTTTCGTCTAACGAGTTTTTCGTCTTGCGAGGCATTCTTCTTGCGGGGCACCACTGTATTTTGATGGAGTTGTATTAACCAGGACAGCCATAGTCATAGAGCAACATGCTGATAAAAACAAAATAATATAAAAACGACATGTACCTTTTTTAAAAAAAAGAAATCAACACATAATAATAATTTGTACACGTAAGTTGTCTGTGGTACATTTTAAGGCTTGAGACACAAAATTAGTTATATGACTAGGGATTGTAATTTTTTCTTTGTCTGTTCAGCAGTTAACAGTGCAAACCTATGCATGTCTCACAAAGGTCAGAGCAATTCTAACTCTTCCTTGGCAGTCACTTGGCCACTGCCACAGCCCAAGCCCTCCTGGTCTTATTTCAGTGCCTTGCTCTGGCTACCATAATCATGGTAGCTCCAAAACAGCCTGTGCCTTGGGCAAGTGTAGCAGAGGCTAACGCAGTGGCAGAGCCCCTCATCCCACACCAGTAGGGCTCATCAGAAAGAGACCTGCTGAATCCTAAACCACCCATTCCTAGCAACACTGGATTGCTCCTAAATTCTTTTGAGTTTAATAAGATTTACTTCCAAGTAAGTTATACCATTATATTATTGCATAAGTATATACAACTGAAACCAAGGTGTTAGAATCAGGATTAGATAATACATCTAAAACTGAAAAATTGGATTGGGCTGGCTAGCACATTGATGTTCATCCCTTTGTGATTGCAACAGCAAACGATGCATGTGCGAATGAGCCATCACAGACTAAACACAGAAAGTTTTGCTACAGTGACACTTAACGCAGGGCTTTTCAAGAGAGTCAGTTCATGCATTCAGCTGCTAATCGTCAAGTGTTAAGGAATCAACTGATGAAGAATTAATGTGCATAAATGCGTGAGCAAACTCCTTCAAGTAAAGTTTAGAAGATAGAGGCAATTTGTAAAGAGATACTGCTGTCTCTCTCTTTTTGCTCGCCGTGACTAATCTTTTCAGACTCTTCCACTTATGCTATCTCAGTAATCCTCACAATAGCCATGTGAGATAGGCCAGTATTATGAACTTCAAGTGGCAGGGGTAGAGGAGGGCTGAAGCTGTGGTCATCGTGACTTGCCTAAGCCTACCTTGGGAGCTTGTGACTGGGTGGAAATTTGAGCCAAGAATGTGTGCACTCTTAACCATGACATCCCACTAGTTCTCAGTGACAATACATCTCTCAGCATGCCATTAAATAGATATTGATTCCCTCTTTGGTGTGTTCAGATGTATATCCCATTCCACTGCAGGTGGCCTGTTTGCATTGCATTTCTTTCAATGCACTGCACACCTGTGTGCTTATTTATTTATTTATTTATTTATTTATTTTAGTATGCCACTCCCATGATATAAAGTTTTATGGGCATCATATCTAAATGTGCATTCCTTTAAAAGCAATACGGTGCTCATCATAGGCTACA
This sequence comes from Podarcis pityusensis, assembly GCF_964106645.2. Classification (NCBI taxonomy): domain Eukaryota; kingdom Metazoa; phylum Chordata; class Lepidosauria; order Squamata; family Lacertidae; genus Podarcis; species Podarcis pityusensis. The sequence continues at coordinate 69,705,455 of NC_138035.1, forward strand.
GACCATACAGTGGTACCTTGGTTTACGAACTTAATCCATTCCGGAAGTCTGTTTTTAAACCAAAGTGTTCTTAAACCAAGGCGTGCTTTCCCATAGCAGCGGGGGACTCAATTTACAAATGGAACAAACTCAACAGGAAGCGGAACATATTCTTATTCCAAGGCAAAGTTCACAAACCAAAACACCTACTTCTGGGTTTGCAGCGTTCTTAATCCAAGTTGTTCATAAACTAATCTGTTCTTAAACCAAGATACCACTGTGTGCTCCAAACTCCTACACAAAACAGGAAATGTTTGATTGGCAATACACTTTGGTATTATAATGCTGGACTGTTGTCCTACATCAGTGAGTTTGATGATACCATTGTCTTAACAATTCAACTCATTTTAACCTTTTTAGCTATTGAACTAGAGTATTCTGTTGATCTTGGTCTGACATGGCACCCAGTAATGAGAGACTGCCTTCCAACGAATGTCGAATGCAGTACATACCATCTCCAGAGGATTTTGGTATCAGATACATTCAATAAATGGACAAGGATTGTTTTGCCACTTCCTCCTTACACCAGGTAAATTGCCTTTGGCATATCCTTAAAATATGTGACCTTACAGGTTTTGTATTGCATTTTTAATATATTTCTGTGGTAGCTACATGCAAATAAAAATGGGGCAATTGCTATTGTTCAGTATCAGTCTCCTTATCTCATTGGTGTGAACTTGATCAAGCCAAGCTCTGAAATCTCTCAGCTCACTTGAACTGAGACCAGTTGCCCCACCATAAATGAGAGACCTGAGAAATTTGATGTGGCCTTTTGTTGTTCATTTGAAACCAAAGGTTTCTGTTCACCTGTAGAGAGTGCACTCTGGAAATCTCCACTTTGAGAGATGTTGGTCAATATCCATTTGTTTAGTCGTTTAGTCGTGTCTGACTCTTCATGACCCCATGGACCAGAGCACGCCAGGCACTCCTGTCTTCCACTGCCTCCCGCAGTTTAGTCAGACTCATGCTGGTAGCTTCGAGAACACTGTCCAACCATCTTGTCCTCTGTCGTCCCCTTCTCCTTGTGCCCTCAATCTTTCCCAACATCAAAGTCTTTTCCAGGGAGTCTTCTCTTCTCACTAGGTAGCCAAAGTATTGGAGCTTCACGATCTGTCCTTCCAGTGGGCACTCAGGGCTGATTTCCTTAAGAATTGAGAGGTTTGATCTTCTTGCAGTCTATGGGACTCTCAAGAGTCTCCTCCAACACCATAATTCAAAAGCATCAATTTTTCGGCGATCAGCCTTCTTTATGGTCCAGCTCTCACTTCCATACATCACTAAAGCCATAGCTTTAACTATACGGACCTTTGTTGGCAAGGTGATGTCTCTGCTTTTTAAGATGCTGTCTATGTTTGTCATTGCTTTTCTCCCAAGAAGCAGGCGTCTTTTAATTTCGTGACTGCTGTCAATGTGGCCTACATTTTTAAATATAGCAATATCAAACCTTTTCTCTTTACCTCCAGGATTATCTTTTCCCCAGCAAATGCTTCTCTGCCACCTCAGTAATTTCTTAGGTGTGGGATAAGCAATGCAATAAATAAATAAAAAGACTGAAATCTGTTTAACAGTTGTATCTTTCACTCAAAAATACAAGCTTAGCTTGAAGTTTAATGCTGCCATCTACTGATCAGTTTTTTCAAGTATGCATTCAGTTGGCTGGTAAATGGAGTTCTCTAAAGATGAAGCTGGCTAACGGCTGGCTAACGGCTCATCCACACCCCCACTAGCTCCATTGCCTTCCCCCCAGGAAAATCTGTGGCTTCCCACTGAATCGGCACCATCAGCAATCAGGTTTTCCATTGATTGCTGTTTGTTCCGATTCAACGGTAAAGAGTGTGTTTTCCATGGGAAAGCTGTGGGGCAAACGCAGAGCTGCTTGGACCCCTATCTAGAATGCATGGGGCAAAAGGCACGTTTTATCACATGTGGTGGAATTGTAAAGTAATCAAAAGCTATTGGGAAATGATTTATAATGAAATGAAAAAAATGTTTCAGACAACCTTTGTTAAAAGACCAGAAGCTTTTTTGCTAGGCATTATATGTCAAGACTTGCCAAAAGAGTGGAAGAAACTATCTATGTATGCTACAACAGCAGCTAGGATATTACTAGCCCAAAAATGGAAAGAAGACAAGACACCAACGAAAAAGAACAGCAAGCAAAAATGATGGAATACGCTGAAATGGCGAAACTCACTCGAAAACTTAGAGACAAGGACAATAGAGACGTTAAAAAGGACTGGGAACTGTATATGGTGTATTTACAGAAACACTGTAAAGAAGTGGACTCACTAGCAGGGTTTGAGTAAACACTTACAACTGAGAAAACAAGTATAAAAGTTTAGATGTAATAATTGGAAATATAACAAAGTGTAAGAGGTAATTTGAGAAAAGACGGTATAAAAATGATAAGATTGTAATAATATTTAGCTAAAAGAATGCAGAATTAAGGTAGAATAAAATAGGCAGGAGAAGCAAATATCTAAAGAACCAGAAGAGGAAGCTGAGGGAAGTTTGGGACTTGCATACTCTTTTGGTGACAATGATGATTGTGTTGAATACAAAATTGTAAAACTGACTATAAAAAAATAGAAAGCACGGGGCAAGTGGAAGTGTGGATGAGTGATAACTCTCTTCCTTTGGCTCTAGAAGCATTTGTTTCATATCTCTCCACCTTTCTCAAAGGTCCCAGGCAACCCGTTTCCGCTGGCACCAGCCGGCTCCATTTGACAAGCAGCAAACATGGGCCATAGACAACGTCTACATAGGTGATGGCTGTATAGACATGTGCAGTGGACATGGGAGGTGCACTCAAGGGAATTGCATGTAAGTATGGTGCTGTCAGGGACTGGGCAAAGGAGGAGGAGGAATGATGGAGACTGCCTCCCCATCCTGACCCTTCCAGGGAGGAGGAAGAGGACGACAGCATAGATTTACAACAGGGGTTTGTGGGAGGCTACAGCTCAGAGGCAGAGGGGAGGGGGAGTTGGGAAATAATGCGAGTGCCAGAGCAGCAGCTGGCTGACACATTGCCATTAGAAAGCATTCCAGACCCACTATCTCCTAGAACCCGGTGAGCCTTAAAAGTAGGAGAGCAAAGAGCTCGAAGGCAGAGGGCACTTAGTGGCACCCGTAGAGGAGGAGGTGGTGATGATGACGAATGAGGAAGTGGGAGAGACGGGGGGGGAAGATTCACTGGGGACAACGCCATTATCCAAGAGGCTGGGTTCTATAGCCTCTCTCTGTAAAGACTGAAATCACAAAGGACTGTAAGAAACTTTTCATTGTCTTTATACCTTCCTGGGCGACCAGCCGGGAGCCGCTGACAGCATCCTGACAGGCGCTCTTTTCAGAGAGACGGTGCCAGGGTTGCCAGACTATAAGACGTGGGGAAGAGTGGCCTGGTAACTCATGCATTAGAGTAAGGAGCCTGCTGGGAAGGGGCAGAGCCTAATGGCCCCTGATAAGGGCAGAAGCTGGCACTTGGCAGCTCGAGGGAGGAGTCTGGTTGTATTTGGTGCCTCAGAGATGGAGTATGGTAAACATGGAGTGGGGAGAGCAAAGAAGAAAAGATCTCAAGCTGGGCAGAACTTAACCCCCCCCCACTAGATTCTGTCCCCTTACCTTGAGCAGGTACTAATTAACGTCAAGACCTTGAGAAAGGAGCTGAAGCTCTGAAACCAGATCAAACCTGCTAATCCTAGACATTGATGTGGATTCGAATTAGGATTCTAGCTTGTGGTTTAAAATAAGCAAGTAAGAAAGGGGATTTGTTTTCTTTCCGAATACAATTTCTCTTCTTTCTTTTTTAGTTTTTTTTTTAAAGAAGGAAAGTGAGCCAGGACCAGCCTAATCAGTGGCCCATGTCACCGTTTTGTAAGGGATGCCTATTTTGCTGCATGTGGAAGGAATATTACTCCTTCTGCTTTGCTACCTTTGTGAACTTGCATCAGGGAAGCAACAAAGGAGTCTCTAGAAAGGGGACCAAAATTAGGCAAGGGATCCTAATGGCAATGTGAGAAGGAAAATAAGGAACTGGGTGCATTTGGAGGGATTTAAGCAAATGCCCATTGGTATTTGGGAGGTACTGTCATTGGAAGGAGGAAGGCATCTGTTTGGTACTCCATCTAGAAACTGCTGGCTGCCCTAAAACTATTTGCTTAGACTTTATATACTGTGTTTGTTAGGTATCGCTATCTGAAAGTAAGTTCTAGTAAACTGAGTAATATTAAAACCAAGAGCCTTCAAAATAATGAGTTTTTTCCTGCAATGTATTGTTATGAATTAAGGCAATTCATAATATTATAGTATTATTATGAATTAAACTTCACATAATTAGCGTTTCATGTTTAAAGTACAGAAAGAGAGAGTTGTGTGAGTTCTCCAACCATGCTTGTAGATGAAGCAAGGGAACTCCTAGTGCTGTAGAATGGATCAAAAGCATTCTGAAGAAATCATTGAATGCAGAGTGCCTTACCAGCTAAATTCTCTTTTTTTGCTATCACTTACAGGTGTGATGAAAACTGGGGTGGACTGTACTGTGATGAGCCAGAGATACCTCTTCCCACTCAGCTTAAAGACAACTTCAACCGTGCCCCTTCCAATCAGAATTGGCTAACCGTAAATGGTGGGAAACTGAGCACTGTCTGTGGAGCTGTAGCTTCTGGAATGGCACTTCATTTTAGCGGGGTTGGTACCTGCTGTATTGAGCTTTTTTTTATAATTCTGAAACATGCCCCAAAGAGAAGCAAATTGAAAGCAGAGCCTTGGAGTTGCAAACAACTTGGAAATAGAGGGGTGGGATTTAGTGTAGTGCTAATTATTATATGCACAGAGAAGTGAGGTCTAGTCATGCAATCAGATTTCCTCCCCGCCTCTCCTCCCGCTGCATGCTCTGTGCATCTCCTAAACCTGTTCTTGGAGTTTCCCCAAATCTACTGAGCATATTTAGGTGGCATGGAGCATGCGGGAGGAAGGGGAATCCTGTTGGGTGAGCAGACCTGTTCTAAACTAGTATCACTGGTCCAAACAAGCAAACATTTTATTTGTAACAGTTTTTAATGCATGTTACTAGTGAGGGCCTCAAAATAGAATTTTTAAATCATACAAGCTCACAAAATTTAAACTACTGTCAGTTCTTTTCACTACAAAGCTAAATAGGCATTTTTGCAGATTTGTTCCTATGTGTCCATTCAAAAAAAATTAAAATATTTTGGAAATCTTATCTTACACAAAGCTATTCCCATCTTAAACATATTTACTATTTACTACTGAGTTCCAGACAAACCATTTTAGAAGCACAGTGCAACCATTTGTGATAAAATAATTATTTTAGATGTATCGCTATCTGTGGTTATATATTTCTAACTGACAGCCATTGCCATTTTACACTTAAAGGTTTATTTGGTTATGTGATTTAGGATTCAGAGAGAGCAAAAGACATGTTTATGGAAGAAGAGAACTCTGTAGTGGGCACTGGGTTGCTGTTTTCAGTGCAGTAGATTCTAATGCTGAAGAGACAATCTACTTTTCAGTGCAATTTCTGCTACTGGCCTACAACATAAATGCCCCCCCCCCCTCTATTTGGGAGTGTGATGTTTTTGGATTCTGGGCCTGCTCCATGAAAACACTAATTGGTTTTGTGTTGTGTTGTTGCTGTTTTTAAAAAAGTAGTTTTGGGTTGATATTATTTTGAAGTGGGAAATAAATCATATAGTTGTTATTGTTGTCATTATTTCCTTTGCAGCCATAATGGTTTCTTTTTCTTTTTCAAGGCTTGCAGCCGCTTGCTAGTTACAGTGGATCTAAACTTAACTAATGCAGAATTCATCCAGTTCTATTTCATGTACGGATGTCTGATAACCCCCAACAGTCGCAACCAAGGAGTTCTCCTGGAGTACTCTGTGAATGGTGGCATCACGTGGACCCTCCTAATGGACATTTTTTATGACCAGTTCAGCAAGCCTGGGTAATAAGTATATTCCTGTTGCTCATGCAAAACCTGTTTTGATTATAAATACAGGAAACTCCCTGTTGGTTGTATTTTGGGTCATTGCATTCATCAGCGGAATGTGTATAATCCTGTTCCACCCCTGTTCCTACCAGATTCCACCTTCTTCTGGGTCTAAAAGCAGAGTGTGTGTGTGTGTGTGTGTGTGTGTGTGTGTGTGTCTGTCAACGGTCACATGGGTCTTGGTCACGCGCGAAATGGTCCTTCCCTGTAGTGTTTTCCTCCTATGGCCCCCTTCTCGGAAGCTCTGAGAGCTTCTTTGTTTCAGTAGGATGGATAACAGTTAGAGCATGGGTAGGGAAATTAAGGGCTGGGGGCTGGATCTGGCCCAACTGCCTTCTAAATCTGGCCTGTGGGCGGTCCAGGAATCAGCATGGTTTTATATGAGTAGAATGTGTGCTTTTATTTAAAATGCTTCTCTGGGTTATTTGTGGGGCACAAGAATTCATTCATTTCCCCCCAAAAAATATAGTCCGGCCCCCCACAAGATCTGAAGGACAGTGGACTGGCCTGCTGCTGGAAAAGTTTGCTGACCCCTGAGGGACCCTGAAATTAAGCATATGTAGAAGGCTTTATAGTGTATTACCAGCAGATTAAACAAGAGAATGTGTCTGGCAGCAGAGGCAGATTTAGGGGGGTGCTATCAGTTCGCCTGCACTGGGCACGAAGCCAAGAGGGTACCGTGATAATGACGCACAATGGAAGGCAAGAGGTGTGGGAGGGCTGCCGAATTTGGGCGTTGCACAGGGCACTGCTGAAATTTTTAAGCCCCGGGTCTGCCACTGCTTGCAACTTCCCATTGCCCTCTTCTTACCATTTTTCAGCCCTCATGAAGATAGTTGTTTAAGGTCATTCCCTTATTTTCACAGTCAACATCACATGCTTGTGGATAAACAAACTGCTTTATTGCATTTTGGTGCTTTGTTGTCCATTATGACTCTTGGCAAGGTATGTGCGGATGCTAAAGGATTTTTAGTGACTGTTATGCAGACTTTATAATGAGGTGGAGCTAACTGAACATTCCTCTCTATATATTGTGGTAGAGAAACGTTAGGGACTTGCCATAACCTATGGCTGCTTTCATAAATCAGGTGCCCTCAATATGTTCTGAGAATGCAGCTCCCATCAGCCCCTGCCAGCACAGTCATGAGAGCTGGTCAGAGTTGCAATCCAAAACATGTGGAGGCCATCAGGTTTGCAAAGGCTCTCCAGCAAAGGTGCTACTAATCACTCTTATTCATCTCAGTGGGACATGCTGTCATCCTGCATAACTGTATATCTCGTTTTCATGCCATTTGCAACCAACTGATTGGTTGAAACATTCCTTTCCCTTTGTGATAGCAAAACAAAGGATTTATTATAACTGATAAAAAAAACCCATTGTCATGTAAATTTGAATCATAATAACTATATAACTACATTTACATAACAAAGCACTATGCATAAGGATGTTGAATTCCTGTATTTCAAAGAGTGTCAGTGGGGGTGAAGTTTAGATGGATCCCCTGTCCTGCGATGAATGCTAACCCAGGATTTAAATCTTCATTATGGTAATCCAACAAGTAAAATGTTGTAATGTTTATCCTAAGAGGAGCATTGACCTTATAGGTAATCATCACCCAAACAAACACTGTAGACTTATATAGAGTCATCTAACTGTACTTCTTATCTTTGGGTAATTCTCAAGTTTTCAGTGTAAATTTTCACAGGCTCTCTCTTGCTGCTTTTTAGCTTTGTGAACATTCTCCTTCCTCCTGGTGCCCAAGAGGTGGGGACCCGTTTTCGCTGGTGGCAGCCCAAGCATGATGGTCTGGATCAGAGTGACTGGGCTATTGACAATGTGCTGATATCAGGCTCAGCTGACCAGAGGACTGTGATGTTGGACACGTTTAGCAGTGCGCCACTGCCGCAGCACGAACGCTCTCCCGCAGACGCAGGACCCACCGGCAGGATCGCTTTTGATATGTTCATGGAAGACAGAACAACAGGTAGGACGAAAACCAGTGTTGTCCATGTTATTATTTTTTCTTCTCTGTGACAAGCATGAATTTACCTGGAGAAGCATTTCCCAACGTGGCAATTCAATAGTAGGAAAAGCTTCAGCCGCTGAATTTCCTCCACCCATGCAGTGGTTAAAAAGAAAGAGGAGTGCTGCCAAAAAAAATGGTAACTGTAGAACAAGGCATAGGTAAAGCCATACATATTTTTTAAAGTATAGCAATAATGTATGAGAATAATAGCAATAATGTATGTTTCTGCATTAGAATGAAACAATCCATTCTTCTATTATAACCCAATAATGATTTAATAATCCAGTAACTGTTTTCAGCACTTAACACCATCAGTATTTTTAATTATCAAATACTGCAGTTTTAAAGCATTGGTATGAATATTATTTTCTTCAGTGAATGAGCACTGGCTGTTCCATGACGACTGTTCAATTGAAAGATTCTGCGAGTCTCCTGATGGCGTCATGATGTGTGGTAGCCACGATGGCAGAGAAGTTTATGCTATCACCCATGATTTAACTCCTACAGAGAACTGGATTATGCAGTTCAAGGTAAACACTGCTTTCTAAAGCCTTCAGAGATTTACATTAACACCAGGGCTTTTTTCAGCGGGAACTCACCAGAACTGATGCTCCCCGCTAGGCGAAAAAAAGCCCTGATTAACACCCTTTTAACAATTTAAATTTATTCTGTTGTGCCAACACTTTCCATGTGTTTTTGTGTTTCTTGATGGTAGGTGACAGGTGGTTCTTCCTTACTGGGCACTAACATGCTCCTTATCTTGACCAGGGCCCCACACCAATTTCCTGTTAAAAATCTCTCCCTCACTTGACTACTATTTGCCTCTGAATGTAGCACCTTCAGCAGCAAACAGAAAGAGGGGGGTTGATGATTTTTGGGAGTAAACTGCCATAGCACCCCAATCCAGATTGAGAGTAGGTTCAGAATGAGAGCCCTGTACCTGCTTTACTTTCAAAATAAAAGTGGCCAGTTTAAGGATGCCTCCCCCCCAAACATTAATAGTCCAACATGTAGTTTTCCCCTCAGCCTCTATAGTTGTAAATCTCTTACAAAAATCAGGTCTTGTCTTCCACAAAGAAACTGATCTTTTACAGCTTACTTACCACTGAGCTGGAAAATCTCACTTGCAGGTACAGCGATAGAGCTCAACTACACCAAGAACACTGTATCTTAAGCAGATAGTTGTATAATTAATGAGACTAGCATGAAAGGAAGCCTGATAACTTAATAAGACACTGACTGGATAAGTCAGAAGATCAAGGTTTCTCTTTTTGTCCTTTCATTGGCATGCAATAAAATTCTGGGCAATCTTTCGTGCACCTCTGATTTCCCCCAATCAGTCTAACAGATAATAATAAGGTAAAGGTAAAGGTACCCCTGCCTGTACAGGCAAGTCGTGTCCGACTCTAGGGTTGTGCGCCCATCTCACTTAAGAGGCCGGGGGCCAGCGCTGTCCAGAGACACTTCTGGGTCACGTGGCCAGCGTGACGAAGCTGCTCTGGCGTACCGGCAACCAGAGCAGCACACGGAAACGCCGTTTACCTTCCCACTAGAAAGCGGTACCTATTTATCAACTTGCACTTTAGGGGTGCTTTTGAACTGCTAGGTGGGCAGGAGCTGGGACCGAAAGACGGGAGCTCACCCCGCCGCAGGGATTCGAACCGCCGACCATACGATCGGCAAGCCCTAGGCACTGAGGTTTTACCCACAGCGCCACCCGCGTCCCCAACAGATAATAATACTCTGCTATAAATTTACATGAAAACCTCACTATTATTTTTCTTGCTGGAAAAAACGATGTCTGGAACAAAAATGTGTGTCACTTTTTACATGTACTATATTAGATTTCTGTCGGCTGCAAAACCTCAGAAAAAATTGCCCAGAACCAAGTCCATGTGCAATATTCTACTGACTTTGGAGTGAGTTGGAGCTACCTAATACCTCAGTGCTTACCTGCTGACCCCAAATGTTCTGGGAGTGTTTCACAGCCATCTGTCTTCTTTCCAACAAAAGGATGGAAAAGAATAACTTACCGTCTACCTGAAAGCCTAGTAGGAAAGTGAGTATAAATAATATCTGAGCTACTGATAATATCAGAGTGGCCATATCGGTCTTCTAGACATATCCTCCCTTTTGTGAGAGTAGCAAAGTACCACACAGAAGAAATACTGATCAAGCTAAGGGTTGGTGTTTGGGTGGTCCATAAGAGGAAGGGGGTTGGGCAAGATGTGAGGGGTTGTGTGGTTGGATGAAGTATAAAGGGTGGGGGTTGGCAAGGGGATGGGCAGTTTGAGGGGGTGGGGAGTAGGCCAGGTTGGCAAGTAATGGAAGCAGAGACACACACCCAACTGCATACAAAATTATCTTGTATCGTCTGTTGAGAGACATGTCCTATGGCCTTCAAGTTTATGAATGCATATTATTTGTGTTGTGATTTTTGCTTATTTTCTCTATCTCTGTTTATGTGTTAACTCAGCCCAGTACGGTTTAGATTTTATCAGAAGTACTCTGATATGCAATGGGCCATTGACAATTTCTATCTTGGACCTGGTTGTGCAGACAACTGCAGAGGCCATGGAGACTGTCTGAAAGAACAATGTGTCTGTGATCCAGGTTTCTCTGGTCCAAACTGCTACTTAACTCAGACTTTGAAGGTAATCTAAATATCTTTTGGTGCAGACTGTACTGAATCTTCACAATAGAAAGTATTAAAAAAATTAAATACGCGTCTGTGCTAGAATTAATCTACACATGCAAGTACCAATAAACATTAAAAAATGCAATACCTTTATTTATGTTTCGTCTAATTAAAGCAAACATGAATCTTGTGTTCCAACAAAATATACCTTACATGTAAAATTACTCTTGGCATACTGTAGGAGTGAAAAAACATATTTTTAAAAGCTAAATGTCTATTCCTTTTACAACTAAAATTTGAGTTGGTGACTGGCTTCTCAAATGTTAAAATCCTTTAACAGACTTTCCTGAAGGAGCGCTTTGACAATGAAGAAATTAGACCGGATTTATGGATGTCTCTGGAAGGAGGCACTGCTTGCATGGAATGCGGGATTCTAGCAGAAGACACAGCTCTGTATTTTGGAGGCAGTACAGTGAGACAGGCTGTCACTCAAGACTTGGATTTGCGAGGTGCAAAGTATGTCAGGTTACTTAATAGAGTTGAACATAGCTAATATATTTTAATGAAAGTTTAAATAATGATAGAGCGGCAGACTGAGTGGCTGTGGGAACAGACAAAGGTATATATGAGCCTTTTACCCTTAAACCACCCACTCAGGGTCAGCTCAGGAAGGAAGGCAGAACTTGGAAGAATAAGTGAGAGAATCAATTCACTGGCCTTTGTAAAAAGAGTCATTAAATTATTATCATCCACAGTTTCACAACTGCACAAAGCATGATTCACATTCTTAAATGTCTATATAGTCAGCGACTGCAATCCTGCATACATTTTTAGTTGCCTCACTTGAAATCAGTAGGTTTGGTATGTCACCAGTACGAAGGATTTAAGCCTACAAAATGTAATATGCAAGAAAAGGCAGGAGATAAGGAGTGCTTTGAAAGCCCCAGTGTAATTAGTTGTACAGGTAGTCACTTTATAACAATGAACACTAGCTGTCACTCTGGTGTCACAGATGGAAAGGACAAAAGAAGTCTTGGTGGGGATAGTGGGGAAATAATTGCCGTTGATTTGTTGGGACCCACTAGTAGGTCATAGCCTGATCCAAGCTACAGTAGACTGAGCTTGCATATGAGGTACTGAAATGGGGCTAAAGACAGGGCTTTTCTTCAGCCAGAACTCACCAGAACTCAGTTCTGGCACCTCTCAGGTGGGCACCATTTCCATCAAAAGAGATCGAGGGAGGCGTTCATGGTGAGTTTCAGTACCTTTTTTTCTAGAAAAATAGCACTGGCAAAAGAGTGCCCTGTAGTGTTTCTTCTAACACCATTTCAAGGACTGTTTGGAATTAATAGGTCTAAGTTAGTTGTGTCTGTTAATTTTAGACTGTTTTCTCAGGGTAGGATTAACACTGAAGACAAACCCCAAGTTTCCTTTATCCATGGAGATATTTCTGTGCCTAACAGCTGCCAGAAGGAAAGGGGGAGGGGAAGATTTATAGTGAAGTTTCTTTGAACATGCGGAAGATTGAGGCATATGGTTGGGGCACAAGGTTGTCATGTTTATTTTTAAAGTGTGAGTTACAAGAGTTTGTGCTCCTCCCCAGAGTCTCTATAAGTTAAATCTTCAGCTGGGGTAATGAATGAATCTTGTTTGAATGGCACATGCTTGTAAATGTGTGTGCACATACATTGCATAGCTATCCATTTTACACGCTTGGGGAGTAGTTTGAACTGTTCACAACATATATGACAGTTACGTTACAAGAATTACAAATTCTTGTAGTTTTAGGTTGTATCATATTTGTTTTCCAGGAGCTAAAAGTGGCATACATAAGTCCCACTCCTTTTACATTTTTACCCTCCTAGTAACCCTGCCTGGATCTAGACACGTCAAAGAAGCGATTCAGTTAAACGCATTGCAGACTAATACTGTACAGGGAAATCTGGTAGGGAAAGATGGGACTCCACAGCGCCACCTGGTGTCACAGTGTTATATAAAACGCTTTTTCTTTACCAATCTAGCTGAGTCCCCTGTGAAGTAATTTAGGATGAGAGTCAGTGACTGCCTAAAGGTCATTTGCTATCCACCTCTGGCAATAAAATGTATTGGGCCAGCCATACAAGGGACAAGTGTTCACTAGTTGATTCCTACTGTATTTGGGGACCTGAGAGCTCCAGTTATCAATATTGCAAGCCAGCTACCCCTCTTCTAATACAGATGTCATTTAACTATGCAATAAAGACTCATTACAGTTTCAATTCTGCATGTATTTTATACTCGCCATGCAACTGATTCGAGGGTTCTTCCTTGTTTTGTATATGTTGTCTGAACTTGTTTCAATTTCATTTATGTGGGGAAATGTCTACTATTTCCTTGGGAGCATACAATTATTGTGATTACCCACCAATGTCTTTTCATTCAGATTTTTACAATATTGGGGAAGAATTGGGAGTGAAAACAACATGACAACATGTCACAGACCAACATGTCGGAAGGAAGGAGTTCTGCTGGATTATTCAACAGATGGAGGCAAGGGTCTATTTTAATGATATCTAATAAATATTTCTGCTTATATTTAAGCACCGTACAGTTACGGGGGGAAATCCAAAAAAAGAACATTGCCTGCAGACAGAGGTATGATTTGCAGCAGAGCAGAACCCTTGCTCTTGAAATTGTTACCTGAAAGTTATAGTTATCTAATATCACTGGCTGCAAAAGCGAGCCCCTAATTCAGTATACCTAGATGGCCTCTTTTCTGCCTTTTGTTCTGGTAACACAGACACACAGGCACTAAAATGTGGTGTGGGAGGAGGGATAACAGTAAATCTTAAATCTGTGCTATATGTCAATATAATCCAGTGAAAACAGACACTCTAGTTTATTGAAACTCCTCTGATAATCCAGATATTTTGGATGTCTCCCATGCCATTTGGATAAATAAAATTGTATGGTGTTCAGAAATATATTTTCATACCCTCATTCTTGTCCTTGAACAATATTTTCCTGCATTTCAGAAGAAATTGGATGAACTGTTCCTCCTTTAACTACATGTCTTGTTGAAGACAATGAAACGGCTTATTCTTAAGAATCGCCCATTGTTGCACAAGAAATATTCTGTTGGAAACTCTTCTATAAATAAACAGGACCTAACTTCTTTAAACTCACTTTATTTTTGTTATAAGGCAACTGACATTTAATCTGACAGCTAGCCACCTGCTGCTCTCCTGATACCATGTACATGTTAAGGGGAATGTAAGTTGAGTGATTGTGCACATTCACCAGGACGCATGGAGAATGTGCACATAACCCTTCTATGAAGAGGTGTGCACATTTCCAAGTCAACATACATAATCTCCATACAACAGGTTTTGGGGAATGTGCATATATTGACAATGTATATTGACTGGGAAATGTGCACACCTCTTCATGGAAGGGTTATGTCAGGCATGGCGAAACTTGGCCCTCCAGATGTTTTGGGACTACAATTCATCATCATCATCATCATTTTTAATTTGTATACCGCCTTTCTATCTTACAATACTCAAGGCGATTTACAAGCTGAAGAAACAAAAAATATACATCTAATAACAATCTAATGCAATACAAAAATGTGATGATAAAACATTACTTTAAAATAGGCAACCTCCATCAAAAAAGTAGCATTCAACAATCATTAGAATAGTATAAAATAATAATCAGCATATAAAAGTTAAACAGAAATCCGCTCAACAGTTACAATAATATCTAAACTATAATCAATAAAACAACAGCAAGCCACAGTACATAAAAGAATACAATACACATTGAGAAGCAGAGGGTAGAGCAAGGCAGGTGGAAGGAGGCCTTGCCTGATGGAGTCTCTCCCCTCACAGTTCTTCCTCCAGGAACAGCTTCCTTATGAGAAGACCCATCATCCCTGACCACTGCTCCAATTAGCTAGGGATGATGGGAGTTGTAGTCCCAAAACATCTGGAGGGGCAAGTTTGGCCATGCCTGGGTTATGTTCACATCCTCCACGAGTCCTGGAGAATGTGCACAGTAGCCCGTTTTTATGCACATTAACCACTCAGCTTAAGGTACCCCTGCCCGTACGGGCCAGTCTTGCCAGACTCTAGGGTTGTGCGCTCATCTCACTCTATAGGCCGGGAGCCAGCGCTGTCCGCAGACACTTCCGGGTCATGTGGCCAGCGTGACAAGCTGCATCTGGCAAGCCAGCGCAGTACACGGAACGCCGTTTACCTTCCCGCTGGTAAGCTGTCCCTATTTATCTACTTGCACCCGGAGGTGCTTTCGAACTGCTAGGTTGGCAGGCGCTGGGACCGAACAATGGGAGCGCACCCCGCCGTGGGGATTCGAACCGCCGACCATGCGATTGGCAAGTCCTAGGTGCTGAGGTTTTACCCACAGCGCCACCCGCGTCCCGGGTAACCACTCAGCTTACATTCCTCTTAATATCTTCACTGTCAGTGTAATATTTACACAGCACATGGTGAATCTCCTATACATTCCTAATGAACAAAACTGTACCTCAGAAAATATTAGTAACAAGAAGTGATTTCTTCACAGTGCCAAAGAAGATTATGCAACCACTTAATCAAATGGACATTACACCAACAGTTCTAATCAGCACACTTACAAAAATCTTTAGTATCAAGGTGCTAGTAAGGAAGTGTTTATCATATATTATCATATCCATTTTCAGGCATCTATAGTTTTGACTGGTTCAAAGCCACTCACTGAATAATGGTGGACCACTTGAATCCAATGTCAACATGAGTTCTCAGATATTGATTAGTTCTTACTTTACCTTGAATCTTTGTCCTGTAGGAATATCTTGGACACTGCTCCATGAGATGGATTATCAGAAATACATCTCCATCAGACATGATTACATCCTGCTCCCAGAAGATGCTCTGACCAATACAACTCGCCTGCGTTGGTGGCAGCCATTTGTAATTAACAATGGAATTGTGGTTTCGGGCTTTGATCGTGCTCAGTGGGCACTGGATAATGTACTGATTGGAGGAGCAGAGATCAATCCGAGTCAACTGGTGGATACATTTGATGATGGTAAGAGTCAAGCAAGTCACCATTTTTTTCACCATTATGTTTTGTTGATTGACAGAGTTTCAAGTCCATATTTGAATTTTAGTTTAAAGAAGACACAGGGAACTTTTTTAATAAGTTTTTTTCCAAAAAAATAAATTGCTCATAATAAAATACATATTAATCTTGTAAAATAATGCTAAGGAAGCTTCCTAGATATAGATATTATCACCATATTTTGAAATTGAATAGTTTTAACAAAATAGTTCTGAGCACCAAAGGTCTAAGAGGATGGGGGCTATGGACTGAGCTCCCCCACCCATGTGGGCCATTTTGTCAGGTGGACAGAGTTAGACACCTATCAATCAACTGGTTGACCCAACTTCAAAGGAAAGAACCTGGGGTGAAACTTAAATTCTGAAAGCAGGGATTAGCTACACTAGGGAATACCCAATCAGGAGCTGGGTAATGGAGCTGATCCCAGCAACCCCCGCTTTGGGAAGGGATCAACTACACTATGGTGCTCCCGATTGGGAATTCCACAGTACAGCTGATCCCTGTGAGGTTTGTTGTCAGCACCAATCAGCTGATTGGTACTGAGAGCAACCCTGAAGGTTGCTGGTCATTCTTTTTCAGCTGCATCTTTACTTGCCCCATCCCTGATGTCACATGTCAGGTGTGGGGCAGGTGGACATGATTTGATGACAATCCAAATTAGGACCCCTACCAGCCTACTTTGGCTGTGGGAAGGAGGTTCCCCACCACTAGCTTAGATATTCATAGAGGGTTAAATGTGGCAAATATGCCACCACTCCTACTTTTCCTAATGCCTTTGGGAAGGTCATAGGCAGTGTAAGTTAATTAGCCACTGCCTGTGGCTTCCTGAATGCCAAGCGTAAAATGATAAATCTAATAAAATCCAGTGTACAGTTTGAAAGCACATGAGGTCACCACCATGCTGAAGTTATGCATGAGTCTGGTCAGTATTTTGATGTGTGACCATCTGGGAGCCCCCTGTACATCACCATGTTTTCCATTATGGAAAAAAAAATACTGTACATGCACACCCCTTCTCAAAGAACTCTGGTGGGAGAATAATAATAATAAATTTTATTTACATCCCGCCCTCCCCAGCCGAAGCCGGGCTCAGGGCGGCTAACAACAATAAAACAGTACAAAAGTACAGCACAAACAACACTCTAAAATCATTCATTATAAAATTAATTCAAATCAAGCCACTGGCAACCATTGGGCCAGAGCTCCGCGAAGATTGCCGAGGGAGGGAGTCAGGCTGTGCCCTGGCCAAAGGCCTGGTGGAACAGCTCTGTCTTGCAGGCCCTGCGGAAAGATGTCAAGTCCCGCAGGGCCCTGGTCTCTTGTGACAGAGTGTTCCACCAGATCGGAGCCACAGCCGAAAAAGCCCTGGCTCTAGTTGAGGCCAGCCTAACTTCTCTGTGGCCTGGGACCTTCAAGATGTTTTTATTTGAAGACCGTAAGTTTCTCTGTGGAGCATTTAAATTATACATTTAAATTATATACAGGCACACAGTTCAAGAGGATGAAAAGAACACCAACAATATATGGATGAAAAGAGCACCAACAATATATGTCTTGTCCGTCTGCCTATCACTTTTTGGAATATTTTATCATTCTATTACAAATATACAAAAAAAAAATACTTTTATCTGTTTAGTACATATTGGAACATTATGAAACTTCTCCTTAATTCTGTCTAATTGATGTTAATAGAAGGCATTTCCCATGAAGAAAACTGGAGTTTCTACCCAAATGCCGTCAGGACTGCAGGCTTCTGTGGCAACCCATCATTTCATCTCTACTGGCCAAATAAGAAAAAGGATCAGACGAACAATATCCTGTCCTCTCGGGAACTCATTATACAACCAGGATATATGATACAGTTTAAAGTAAGAAGCTTCTGTTCTTCCAAAGTAAAATGTTGAGTCCATAGACATCAGATTTGCCTAGAAATTCTGACAGGGTCAAGTGGGATGCCTGGTTCGGATTTCTATCAAATATTTACTGCATATTGCTTATTAGAATTTATTGGAACCACATTAGGGTGTCTAACAATAACATTGAGACATAAATACTACTTCCATTCAAAGTCCAGGCTTTAGAAATGACTAGAGGAAAGGGATATTTTATTGTGCTCCATTTATCTCAGGGGCAACCTTTTCCCCTGAAGAAAGCCAGTTTCCCCCCTCACAAGTGGAATGTCATTATAACAGCACAACCTTTACTAGGATGTTGATTAACTGAAGCTCAGGAAAATTTAGGATGCCTGTTTGGCTAGTAAACATTGGCTCACCCATGCAAAAGGTTATAACAGACAGGGGAGAAGGAAAGAAAGAGAACGTCAAAGCTGGAAGAATGTTGCTTTAATTTTAGTTAAAATTAAATTGCTATTGTGTTTGTTTCAGATTGTAGTTGGCTGTGAAGCAACATCTTGTGGAGACCTCCATTCTGTGATGTTAGAATATACCAAGGATGCTAGGTAAATCTATGTCCACAGTGAGGTATATTGTGGAATGGGCTTGAAAACTTGAAGTAATTCTTTAAAAAATCATTATATATTCTACATTTAAATTATATACAGGCACACAGTTCAAGAGGCCCAAAATATACAAGTAGATTAGCATATACTTAAACAGCAAAATCACTGTTTGGAGCCGTCCAGTATCTTTTGCTGTTTTATTATTATTTTTTAATTATGTTTTTCAGATTTGGGTTGATTGGTTTCATTGTATATTTCTGTTGTATGCCATCTTGATATATGTATGAAAGCGTGGATCATAAACATTAAAATGAATTGTAAATAAATAAAATAAGATCCAAACATCATCATAAGAATGCAATAAATATATAGAAAGAATGAGTAGCTAAAGCTGTCCTAAATTCATCATTGCAGATTTCTTTGGAATCTGACGTATCTTGTTAGACCACTTTTCTTAATTAATGATCTATGCGATCAGAAGATCCTTGAAACTAGCTTGGCTCCCTACCCATTATGGAATTAGAAATGTGGAATTTGCAGGAATTCACTTGACACTTCAGGGTTTAAGTCATGAATGTGCCTGTGAAACTTATTGAACCAAAACATCCGGTCTACACGGGGACCCTGTTCTTACCAGATTTATTCCACTGCTCCTGACAAAGTTCCTATATAATGGGATTAGGATAAGAAAATGTATAACTGGGCAAAGAATAAAGGACTTCAATCTTTGTCTGTTTATAACTCTACTTGGAAGAATATTGTTAAGGATAATATTTTTTAAAATACACCCATTTCCATGACATTTAGTAGGTACTCGACTTTTTTATTATTCTCTTCAGCTGCTGTAACAATATTATTTCCTTTGCTTCTTTCAGGGCAGATTCATGGCAGCTTGTCCAGACACAATGTCTTCCATCGTCTTCTAATAGTGTTGGCTGCTCCCCATTTCAGTTCCATGAAGCTACAATCTATAACTCTGTCAACAGCTCCACTTGGAAGAGAATAACTGTCCAGCTGCCAGATCATGTCTCATCCAGGTAGGTTACTGAAAGGTCATCTTATTGCATTGCAATAAAACATCATCTGCTTAGCTGGCACTGGTTGAGGGCGCAGAAGAAGAGGCAATTTAAAACATTATTTTCTCTCCGCTCTGGTACATAATCAATATTATTGGGGAAATAATTCCCCACAGTAAAAATAAATAGTGTTTCCAAGAGAATGTCTTGGAGGTTCAGTGCTTCAGCAGACACCCTGCTCCATTACTTGTGATATACTGGACAAAATAACGTTTGTGATTTTAATGCTCTGCATCTTCCACAGCCCCTTGAAACAGAGGCTAGCAAAAGTTGTAACTGTAATACACAAAAGGCAGTAAAACACCACCCAAGGCTGCAGCATGCATACACATGGTAGTCTCTATCCATTGTCTAACATGCCTATAATGTGTGCCAATATTACAATAAAACTTTTTATGTTAGGATGTATTGTTTGTTACCATTATATCTCATCTTTCCTCCAAGGAGCTCAGTGTGGCATTTATGGTTTTCCCTCTCCCCACGTCATCCTCACAACTCTGTGAGACTGTGAGGCAGAGGGAGAGAGGGGCTGGCCCAAGGTGACCCAGAGAGCTTCCTAGCTGACTGACAGTTCGAACTCTGGTCTCCCCATCATAATCCAGCCATTCCTCTCTGGCTCACGGTGGCTATTTTATTTGCAGTGCGACTCAGTTCCGGTGGATACAAAAAGGAGAAGAATCAGAAAAGCAAAGCTGGGCAATTGATCATGTGTACATTGGAGAATCCTGCCCAAAACTCTGTGGCGGCCATGGATACTGTACGACCGGAGCCATTTGCATTTGTGATGAAGGATACCAAGGTGTCATGTTCTTTTTATTAATATTATTATTGTTTAAACCTAGTCCATTGAAACTAACTCAGTATTACACAGCAAAATGGGTCTGGAATCCACCATGCTTCAGAGGACGTCTGCTGAGACTCCTAGGCAATGTGTGGCTGGTGCCTGAAAAATTTGGAAATGTGAATACAGAGACCATATTTCACCTATCAATAATAGTACTTCATGCAGATCTAGCTCCACCTAGCCCCTCCCAAAAAATGTGTACTTGCTTGCACAAATCACAGGCTGCGGTAGCAGACGGTGTGCTGGGGAGGCAGCACTCACCTGATCTCCTGGCAGCTGAGCCGCTATTGCTTACCAGGAAAGAGGGGGATGGGGAGGTCAGCAGAACCAATCTGGTAATTCTGCCAATGTGTTTGCACTATGCTGGCACCTACCCTTAGCTGCTGTCAAGTGAGTGGCATTGCTCCTTCATGCCATCAGCTACTGACAGGGTACCTAAAACTCAAACTGCAGTTCATATTTATGGAAGCCATTTCTGTTTTCAATCTTGAATTGGAAAAATTCAGTCCTGCAGGGGTGCAGCCTTCCAATGACAATCCAGCAAAGCACCAGAACAGCTACGTGACAACTGCCATTTGAATGATTGGTTAACTACAGTGATAAGTCCCTCGGTGTGGTTTGGGTGGTGTATAGCCCTAATACCATCAGTAATGAGAGAGAGAAACATGAAGGTTTCCACCGCCCCATTATTGGTTGTACAAGTACTGTTCAGAGGAATTAGTTCTGGGTTCCTCAAATGTGGTGCCACACATTCAGCGGACTGGTGGGAACAATGCACTCCTAGGGCTGTCTGGGATTAACATTTACTAAGGATAGTGAATTTACCAAAGAGCATATTTACCAAAGAGCATTAATCGGTATTCCCAACATGTGCAAACATAAGCAGTGTCCTATCAATAGTGTTTCTGCTCTGAAAAAGACATCATGTCTATGAATGATGTCGTTTTAGCTGGCAAAGACAAAATCACTAAATAAAATACAATCTCAAGACAAGTATGATGCATTATGGCAACTAGTCTTGAATATATGTGCGAAATAAGATGCTTGATCCACCACCATGTATTTATTTTTTATATAGGGCTAAAACTGGGAAAGAAAATATATGGCATTTTTAACATAGGTTATTTGAAAATCAATGAATGTTTATAATTTAATCAGTCTACAAATAAAAGACCCTGTATCTGAGGACTTACAAGTGACTTTCAGTGTTTTAAAGTGTCGGGAAAGAGCTTGGTGCGCTTCTGGGGTAATATTTCAAGTGGAGCATCAAAAGCTTTCACTTTCCCTCAGCCCCAAGTTCAAGGACTTAACCTGAAGCACAGGCTTTTCTTAACCATGAACATAAATTCTCAGTTAGAGTATCTCAGTGTTGTCAGCATTGTAATTTTTATTTATTCCTTTTCAGGGGATGACTGCTCTGTTTTCAGCCACGACCTTCCCAGTTATATTAAAGATAATTTTGAATCTGCAAGAGTAACTGAAATAAACTGGGAAACTATCCAGGGTGGGGTTATAGGGAATGGATGTGGGCAGCTGGCACCATTTGCACATGGAGATTCTCTGTATTTCAACGGATGCCAGATAAGGCAAGCTGTAACTAAGCCCCTGGATTTGACCCGAGCAAGGTAATTTTGTGTTGTCATGAATCTTAAATATATATTTTTCAATTTGCATGAGAAAGTTAGTGTTGAACACAATGGCATTCAGTGATATTAGGGGTGCAGGTGGAATGAAAATAACCTTAGGAAATAAAATTACAGGGATTGTTTTGCAACATGAGTTGTGTTCTGTTCTTCCCTCCACACATTTGGCCTAGACCAAATGGTGCTATGGCTAGATGAGCTCACCTCCAACACAGAGGCATTCAGTCAGGCTTCTGAAAAGGGGGACCTACATGCACACATATCACCTTCCAGCTTGAAGTGTCTTTTCCTTGCCTCACTACCCTGAGCAGGTAGTGGAAGAGGGGACGGATTGTTCCATCTGGCAAGCCAAATTGCTTGCCCTGATGGGACAATTGCCTTGGCACCACATGGAAATTCTTCCCAAAGAATCTTAAGAGTCAGTTTTATTGTTAGTAGTTTTACTCTTAACTGTTAGATCATGCAGTAAAGTAATTTCTATTCTATTCTTTTAACCTCTCCTCTCATGGTTTTTCCTCCCCAGCAAAATAATGTTTGTTTTGCAAATCGGAAGCCTTTCTCAAACAGACAGCTGTAACACCAATCTAAGTGATCCTAATACGGTGGACAAGGCGGTGTTGCTCCAGTACAGTGTAAATAATGGGATTACATGGCAAGTCATTGCACAACATCAACCAAAGGACTTTATACAAGCCCAAAGAGTGTCTTACAATGTACCACTGTAAGTACCAAGTAATACTACCAGTCTCTCTTACCGCAGACAATCCATACAAAAGAAACTCAACCACACATTAAAGTAAAAACCAGGGTGGGTGGGGCAGACACTGAAAAGTGAAATGGGTCTTGCCCTGGAGGGGGATGGATGTGACCGTTAAAAGTTATTTATGAGACACCAGCATTTTTAATTAAAGAACTAAATCCTTTTTTAAAAAAAAATTGAACTGTGAAAGAAAGACTTATTATTTTCTGAGCCAATATAGTTTAAAAGTGAAAAATTATGTAGTCTGTATTCACTCGTGACTTTTCCAGAGATATTATAATTTGACAATTTCCCCCACAGATGTTGTTACAATTTCATGTTGGTCTTCGTTACTTATACTCAGTGGAGCCTGCTGCCCTTTGGAACTGGTAGGGTGGAAAGCAGGAAGCCCAAAAGAGAAGATGGAGATATAGTCAATGGCAGACAGAGCTTCCTAATTCTGGTTTTGTCCCCATCCTCCTCCTTGCAATACTGAGGCTGAGGAGGAAGCTGACAGCCAGCACTACCTGCTAGACTGCTTGTGAGGTGATAGGCAGGTGCAAGCTGGCTGAGGACTGACTGGGCTTGGTGGGTCACTGCCCTACTTGCCCTAGTGGACAAGCCTCTGCTGCTAGTTCTATGGCAAGTAAATAAAACTTAGCCTAAGACTTGACATTTAGCAGCAAATTCAAGGTTCCCAGCTGGTTACTTGACTCCAGTGTGCAGGAGTCTGGGGACCTCTTCAAAGAAGTAGCCGCAATTGCAACCTGGTTCCAAGATTGGATTTCCAAATCAACTGGGGAAAGGTTACTAGGGGTTTGCAGATAAAAAAGTGATGGGTATAGAAAGGATTAAACACATTTTGTGACTTGCCACTCCTGCGTCTCATCCATCCTGACTTATATTATATGGAATCCCCTGACGTCACAACAGTTGCTAAGACGCAGCTAATTTTAGCTCCTTTGCCTCAAACCACTGCTTTGTGACATTGTAGCTAAAAGTCCATGGGACGTGGGTGGCGCTGTGGGTTAAACCACAGACCCTAGGACTTGCCAGTCAGAAGGTTGGCAGTTCGAATCCCCGCAAGGGGTTGAGCTCCCGTTGCTCAATCCCAGCTCCTGCCAACCTAGCAGTTCGAAAGCACGTCAAAGTGCAAGTAGATAAATAGGTACCGCTCCGGCGGGAAGGTAAACGGTGTTTCTGTGCGCTGCTCTGGTTCGCCAGAAGCGGCTTAGTCATGCTGGCCACATGACCCAGAAGCTGTACGCTGGCTTCCTCAGCCAGTAAAGCGAGATGAGCGCCGCAACCCCAGAGTCGGTCATGACTGGACCTAATGGTCAGGGGTTCCTTTACCTTTACCTTTTAGTTAAAAGTCCATTAATAGGATTGGACCGTCTGACTTTGGCATCCTTATACTAGTATGATAAATGCACCCCACCCTCAAATATTTTTTCAGAACGCTGTTAAGCTTGATAAATCTTGAAATAGCCTGGAAGCACATGGTAGTTCAAACAATGCATAGGAGTCTTATTTCCTGTTATAGGAATAGTCTTATTGCCAAACACATTTCAGACTTTCTGCTCTGCATCTCCTGGAACAGACCGTGATATACAGATAAGACTACGAGAGAGCTGTATTGTCATGTCCAAGGACCACAAGCAGTGCCTCTTCAAGGATAATCCCCCATGCATGCTAAACGTCTGCTTGTCTCCTCTCTAACTTCTCCTCCTCTGTCTGCCCCTTTAGGGAGGCACGAATGAAGGGAGTGCTCCTTCGCTGGTGGCAGCCCCGCCACAATGGCACAGGCCATGATCAGTGGGCTCTGGACCACGTAGAAGTTGTTCAGTGAGTATAAAACGTCGTCTCGTATCACCACCACCCTCATCTTGGAAAGTGCTGGTTTTTCCACAGCATGGCACATTTCAGTGTAGTAAGGAGCTCTTCCTAGTCCCAGGAGAGGGTATGTGTTTGAGGTCAGATGCAGGGTAGAGGAATGCACTGGGTACTGTTGTAAATGCAGGAAGGGGAAATGTGGGGTTTAAACTGCTTTTGAATTGCTGATTATTCTGTGCCCCATTGTCCATGGAAGAGGATGTGTGTGTTTCAGCAAGTAAGGTGTGAAGCTGAATTGCATTTTGAAGCACACTACAGAACTGTAGTATATGTTGTTCTTCTGCAGTTATAAACACAATTCACCTGTAACGCTAAGCCAAACCATGACTTGGTGTAAACAAGCAAATGTGTGGGTTCCTGAAGAGAAGATTGCGGTCACTGTGCTCCTCCTGCAGTCCTGCTGCTGTTAAATTACTCAGGTCTAAGGCATGGCTTGGTTTAGCATTGTATTAGTCTTGCTTCAGACTAGCCACAAGTTGTAACCAAGGTTTTGTTCCTGGTTTGCTGTTTGTGGATTGGGAGAGACAAAGAACAAACTCGGGTTCATACGTGAAGCTAAGTCAAACCATGACTAGATCCTAAGTAGCACAGCAGCAGCAAGATTTGAGGACGAGCACCACAGCAACAATCTTTTCTCTGGGAACCCACAAGTTTGTTCATTCAAGCCATGGTTGGCCTAGCATTGCAGGAGAATTGGGCCATATTGCAATTGACTTGGGCTTCAGCTTTAGCAACTAATGCCTTATTCATCCTCCACCTCTTTTCCCCAGTAATCAGGTGGTGTTCAGAAACAGGGTTCATTATAGCAAGCTTCTATGGGCAGAGAGCACTACATTCATTTCCCTGCCACAATCTTACCAAGTAAAATGTTTTTGTCCTGTTGATTCTTCCCCTGGCTAAAATGGTCTCACAATCAGAATAACCAGTTTATGCTTATTGCATCACAGAAAGATGACCAACTTTTTCTCTAACAATTTAGTTCCTGACATTCTAGTGTCATGACGGGCTGGGATTCATCGCTCCAGTGATTGGCTGAGAGAGGTGTGCCTTCCCAGTAGATAGGTTCAAATGTTATTTTATTGAAAGCTTTCAAAGTGTAATGGAGAGTGATGGAGCTTGGATTATATCTTCAAACATTTTTGCTCAGCTGTTAAACTATTGGTTTCTTGATTCACATTTAAATTAGGGCTGTGGAAGTATTAATTGGTAGACTATTTTACTCAGTAATTATCACTTTTTGTCATATACTTTATCTGTGAAAAGTGCTAATAGTATGATTGGGTCACGTGCTGGTCCCAATCCAGCTAAAGTTAGTTGTGACTAAAGTCCCCAAGTTATGTCCCATTGAGAGTAACAGGATGTGGGCACAACTAATTTTAAAAAGTTCAGAGCCACTGGCTTGGATCTAGACTTGCCCCATGCTCCCCCTACTGCAGTTCCTCCCAACCCAAAGCTGCTCCTGGACATCAGGAGACTCTCCAGAACGCAGCACAGAGGATTAGAGTGGGAGGAAGGAATTGGAGAAAATTGGGTGGAGGTGCCTTGCATGACGACCCCTTGCACCCCATCCCATCTCATTCTGAAGAGCTACTTGACTCTCAGAACCACTGGGGAAGCTTTGGGGAGGCAATTGAGCACTTGTGCAAATCTGGATCCAAGCCATTGTGTTGATGATTTTTAAAATGATGATGAATTAGTTTGAAGAAATATCCTATTGCCATTGAATAGCTTCAAACTGCTAGTTGTATCTTCAGCCGTGGCTGACTCTGTTAAAGCAAGACTGTAAACTGTCTTTCAAAACCTCAACTTTAGTCTATGGACAGCCCTAATTTAAAGTAGTAAATATGACAATAGCAACTCGGATTACGGCATCTAGATAGTCCTGCTCTAGACTTCACTGCAAGGCACCTTCTTGCATGTCACTCATGCCCACCCCAAGTATTGATTCACGCTTGGCTGCCTTTTGCTTTTTGTCTTTGTTATTTCAAACACACCTTGCTGACTTTGCCTCCATAAAATCAAAATCTAAGTTTGAAGTAGAAAAAGGAAACAGAGTTTTATTCTTAACTCACCAAGTACATTTGATGCAGATTCTGCACACATAATACACAAATACATTTTTAAAATACTGCATTTTGGGGTATAATATAGGTAGCTTGGGTAAATCCTAACTTTTCAAGATTTTCATCTTTAAAAATTAAGGGGGGAAGGCAGGGAGGATAGAGCTTTCATATTAAAGTTGGAAAGGATATTTCTTACCATGAAATACTTCAGATTTTTCTATATATGTGCCACTTTCTTCTGCAGAGGCTCACAAAGTGGCTTTTAAAGAATAAGTAAAAAGCAGCATTAAAAACATAATAATTTATTATAATTTTGCACATTAAAGCAACAGTGGCAAAAAAAACCAAAAACCCGAAACAGGTCAGTCATCTCAATTTCCACAATGAGCTTAACAGAATGTTGGTTTTTACCTACCATTGGAAAGTCTTAATAAACTCTCATTGGAAACAGCACTAAGATGACCCTTTTCTAATACAGTGGTACCTCGCAAGACGAATGCCTCGCACAAAAAACTCGCTAGACGAAAGGGTTTTTTGTTTTTTGAGCTGCTTCGCAAGACGATTTTCCCTATGGACTTGCTTCGCAAGACGGAAACGTCTTGCAAGTTTGTTTCCTTTTTCTTAACACCGTTAATACAGTTGCGACTTGACTTCGAGGAGCAACTCATAGAACGGGGTGTGGTAGCCTTTTTTGAGGTTTTTAAAGACTTTGGTGATTTTTGAAGCTTTTCCAAAACTTTCCCGACACCGTGCTTCACAAGACGAAAAAAATCGCAAGACGACAAAACTCGCGGAACGAATTAATTTCGTCTTGCGAGGCACCACTGTAGTGGACAATCTTACATCAAATAATGGTGTAGCACTGTAAAGTTCTCGTTGTAAATCTTAATTCTATCTATATATGAGGAAAGGCACTTCCTAAGGAGCCAGCTAGATTTCAGGGCAGTCATCCATGGGAATTAATAGAAGAAGAAGCATCTGAACATGTATTAAAGAGAGTTAAGTAAATGAACGTGCTATGGTTAACTTGGATATACAGCATCAGCTAGCTGATCTAGAAGTAGGGCCACTAGATACGAGAAAATTCCAAGTGCTGCAGCTATTCTTATTTCTGCATGAAAGCTGTCATGTGCAAAAATTCCCTCTTCTACACAACTCTTAAAGGTGGTCCTCCTTGGCCCTGCATCTATAGCCTTCCTGCAGTCTTATTCTAAGGGCCTGTCTCCAACGTATGGCTCCAACAGATAGTTTTGCACAAGCAGGATGCAGGAACAACCCTTAGGTCGAAGCTTTCCAAATTTTTCATGTTGGTGGCACACCTTTTAGACATGCATCATTTTGCGACACACTAATTCAGTTCTACTAGCAAACCAGGGGTTAAACTAACCCCTTTCCAGCCCCAGGAGGAGCACGGGGAGCGGGTGTGCAACACACTGCAGGCAACACACTAACGTGTCCCGACACATGCAGACACATGTCCATTTCATAGGACAAGGTTAGCCAAACATTGCTGGACTACAACTCTCATCTTGAGCATTGACCATGCTTTCTGGGGCAGGTGGGTGTTATACTCCAGCAACATCTGGAGGGTACCACATCGACCACCCCAGCTACAGAAATATACCCCAGCCACATGATCCACCTACCATAAAAAGGAAGATGGGGGAGGATCTACAGTGGCACCCACAGTTCCTTATTATTATGCTATTAATTAATCCCTGCTGCTGCCATTCAGTGGCCATTCCATGTTGGCTCCTCCTATCTATGCCAGTAGGAAAATGCCAGCAGGGACTAAAGAACTTTGAGACATTTATCTTTTAAGAGACCATGTCACATAACCCAAACTAGATATGAAGGTTAAACCTGATGTTAGTCATACTCAGAGTAGCCCCACGTAAATGAATGGACACAGTAAACTTATTGCTGTTGGCAGGAGACAATGGAAGAGTGAGCCTTCAGGGGGGAAGTCAAAAGACAGCCCAATGTTTGTCGCACAGTTTGGCCTTGTGTAGTTGTTTTTGGGTTCACAAATAGCCATTGTGGTGTGGAGCCTGACTGGGAGCATGGTGAGGAAGAGGGAGAGGCGCTTTAACAACTACTACTACTACTACTACTACCACTACTTATTATTCTTAAAAGTTTATTTACCATCCTTCATCTGAAAACTTTGCTTCCATTATGCTCCTGATCAGAACTAGTCACACCATATCAGCTCTTTGTGATGGGAGGAAAGATTCCATTGGCATCAAGGACCGATGGTGTGAACAATTATCACATCTAGTTTGGCTCTCTGTCTCTTAAATTATAAGCCCTAGAATTCATTGCATTCTTGATTGCATATATGGTTGGGGGGAAAACATTTTTAGGCAAATCACTCACTTGGGAGCTGGGGAGGGGGTCTTTTTAGGATAAATACTTCCTTCCTTTCTGGGAAATATTTTTTGCTCTCTGCACTCCTATATTTTATCTCCAGGACTAAAACTTGGAACCAACTTTGTATTCTCTGTGCATGTCACTTCTCATTTAGCCAAAGCTCACTGCCTGCTTTGCTATACTGTGGAAACCACACAATTATATATATATATATATATTGCATGTCCATCTTGAGTAATCGTTTCTTTGTGAAGAGGGCAAGCCCTTATTAGTGATTTAAGAAACAAAGATGTCAAATGTTACTAATAGCTGAAGGATGGGACACTTGGTCTCCTGTCCTTGTTCAATGACTCCCATCAAAATGTTAACAGCACATGAATTTGGAAGTAGCCCCATAATTCCTTTTACAAATATTATCTTTATCTTTATCAAAATTGGAATCATCATGTTATGACTTTGGGCTTATGGGCATGTTGTTAATCTTTCCATAAATATCACGCTTTTCATTATTAAGATAATTTCACGGTTTTGGCACAAATGATTTTTGTAAATTTTGTTGCAAAGAATCGCCATGCTTTTTCTTAAAAGATTTAGATATGAAATCTAGCTTCTAGCAGTATGAAATTGCATTCATTTCACTAGCCATCTTTCTTTGCTTCATCTCCTAAGCACAGAGCCATTACTATACGTATAGGAAAGTTTATACCTACTCCAGCACAGAAAAGAAACTGTTGAAATATAGCAGCATTATATTAATTTTCTCATTATTTATGTGAACATTCAGCTATGTGGTTGTATTTCTATAACAATTTATACTTGTAAAATTATTTGAATGATGAAATAAGCATTTTTTTAATCAGAAAGTAATTTGTTCAATTTTTATTTTCAAAAGAGATGAAAAATCCTATATTGCCTCTAAACCTCATCAGTCTTTTATGACTAATCACAGTGCTGCATGCATTGAAATACATTTTCTAATTTGTGTTGTATTTCATTATTTGCTGTCATTGGTTTTACACTAGAGTAAGGTAAGTAAACTTATTACCACAATATCCGTGCAGCCATTATACTTTACAAATATTCTTTTGCTCACTTAGCTAAGTCTGATTACTGTGGCTTGAAGGTGACAGTGATCAGATTCATTTACACCAGCAAACATGGAAGCATGAACTTCTCTGCCCGTAAAAGGCATAATCCTGTTGTCCTGTGTTGTTTGATGCCCTTAACAGCTGTAGTCCATCAAAATATGCACCCAAGAGTCTTGTCAAATGCCTCTATTTGTCTTCACAGAGTTTCAAAATACAGCATAGAAACTCATTCCATACAGTTTCAAATCTACAAATATAAGCACAGAAGCACATACTGGGCTGCTATAATTCATTTTTATTTTAAATAATCAGTCACATGAGATTAAATAATTTGATGCTGGCTGCTCGCTGCATAGTAAGTATAGTTTGTGACAGAGCACATACTTCCAAGGGACCAAAGCCCCCATCTTCTATTACCCAGGGGATGGCTGGAAAGTGAGGTCATGCCCTCTTGACCTAAGCCTAAACATGAGCAGCTTCTTCCATACATCCTCATTGCATACATCCAGGGGGCAAAGTTAGCCGTGCAGTGGGGCTCACATGATTGGATGCTTCTCAAGTGTTCCCTATTTTCCAGGGACATCCCTGATTTAGGAGAAGCCGTCCCGGTTTCTGATTTGATCCCGGAATGTCCCACTTTTCCTTAGGATGTCTCAATTTTTCATTGGAGAAATGTTGGAGGGTATGGCCTTATCCAACCCCTGAGCCATCTGAAGGCAATCCTGTATAGCGAAGTTTGTTTAATGTTTTATTATGTTTTTTATATGTTGGAAGCTGCCCAGAGTGTTTGGGGCAACCCAGTAAGATGTGTGGGGTATAAATAGGAAAATTGTCATTATGGAATGGGATGTCCCTATTTTCATCGGAGAAATGTTGGAGAGTATGGGATGAGGGAAGGATCTCTCTACACACAAAGCTAGTACGTTAAGGAGACCAGGGGAGAATGTTTCTCCCTTACAAAGAGTTTTCAGTGAGAAGGGGATGTTTTGTTTGGAATTGTGTAGTCACGTGAACCCATTTCTCATCTGAAGTGGTATGGACTTTTAGTTTACCATCTCAATGACAACTAGATCAAAGCCATTTTAAAACAACAGCAGGAAGTTGTGGTAGGTTAGGCAAGAAGAATTTTGGTTTGGGTTTTAATTTTGGTTTTGGCACAGATTGTTACATTCTGTGTGCTGCTGTGGCAATACAGCAATTCATTAAGTTCTTTTATCTTGCTTTGAGATACAGTGGTACCTCTGGTTGCGAACGGGATCTGTTCCGGAGGCCCGTTCGCAACATGAGCAGAACACAACCTGCGTCTGTGCGTGCACGGATCGCGATTCGCCGCTTCTGTGCATGCACGTAAAGTCATTTTGCACGTCTGCGCATGCATGAGCGGCGAAACCCGGAAGTAACTTCTGGGTCGCTGCGGGACGCAACCTGAAAACACGCAACCTGAAGCAAACATAACATGAGGTATGACTGTACTGGTATTTAAATTTATTTCTCACATATGAGGAACGTTAACTTTTGAGAAGCGTCTTGTTGGAAGAATGCCGGTTCAGACTTTTACCTGTTTGTCTACATAAACAATCACATTCATCATCAGGCATGTAATTAAATGGACAAACATAACACATGAGCCCAGCCATCCTTGACATGGCCAGCAGCAATTCCTGTGATTGTGGTAACTGAATAAAGTGCTACTGCAGTCATGGAACAGTTCAGGGCCGTTAACTCATATGTGGGTGGCTGACATTAGTGTGTTAATTTTTACTTACAAACACCACCAAAATCCACAATCAGTCCAAAATTGATATGTAAAAAGGAAAGCCTGTGGATCACAGGACCCCACCCTCTCACTTGGGGACATTCAGTCTCTCTCTGAATGTACTCAGTGGGATCCCTGGCAATGGATGGTGAGCTTCTCTGCAACTAGGGCAGGGGAAGGTTGAACTGATGGCAACACTCCCTTCTATGGCATGAAACAACAGGGACACAATGGGAGACAGGGGTGATATCTAACTATCCATCTCTAGTGATAGCTGCACCAAGGGCAGGTTTTGCTCACATCATCACTGTCATATCATAGACTTTACCCTTCCATTTTCAGAATAGACTATCAGTCATTTGTTCATTTGGGAGAAAGTAATGTGGCAGTGTTTATGTACCATCTAGAAGGCAAAAGGGTACATGACCAGACCAGGGCATTAGCTTTTACATATAGGTCAGTAATGCCTGTTAGCGATTTGTATCTGCTTCATAGGGGTGGTGCTATGCAACAGAATTAAACGGGGCAGGGGGAAAATGGTGTAGAAGCATTTCAGTCTTTGTGGACACTACCAGCTCTGATCTTATGGTTTCTAAGATCTACTAAGTAGATTTCATTTAAATAAGAATAACTGCAAAAGCCAATTACTGCAAAAGGCTGCAAAACCAAAATTAATGAGCTTGTGTTTCTCAGGAGTTGAACAATTATGAGTTTAGCACAATGAAAGCAAAATAATTCTCTGCTTAATGATGTTCTTTATCCATGATACATTTAATTTTCCAGCAGTCAGGCTGCTTTGCATTTCTGGTATCTAGTGCTCACTTTAGGAACTTGGCTTATCCTCCAAGGGTACTTATCCACATGTACCTACCACTAATAAAGAAGACAGCACTAGAATCTTAACGAAACATTGTGTGACAATGTTCAATTAATGTAAAGCTGTCTTCCTAAACTAAATTGTAATGAAAGCACAATAAGGGTCCTTTGTCTGCTTTACACACCGTGGGTACGATCCAAACTTTGAATGCCTAATACAATCCTATATACTCTATGAGATTAATTCCCAGGTAAGTGTGTACAGGATTGCAGCCAAAGTCTCAGTGAAATCAACAGGACTTAACTTGAGAACATAGTAAACTGGAAACTAACAGAACTTAAGTCAGCCTAGCTAGCTCCAGATCACTCCATGCCATGAGTAGCAGCAACTGTCCAAAATGCTTCAAATTTGGTTTGGTTTTGGGTTTTTTACATAATTTTGTATGAATGTTAATTATCATTTAAAGCAAGATGTGTAGAAAAATGCAGCCTGCAGCTTGGGAAGGTCTTTCCAACATATATACAAAAGGACCTTAAGTTCTTCTCTTCCGTCCTCTTTCCATTGAACAGCACTCGCAAACAAAATTACATGATGAATTTTTCACGGCAACATGGGCTCAGGCATTTCTACAACAGAAGACGAAGGTCACTTAGGCGATTCCCGTGAAGGACAAGACATTTCCTTTCTTTCCCAACCTGTGATGTGCCGCTTTCCATTCTTTTCAATCTAGCACTGCCGTCTGGTTTGTCAGGACTTTTTTATTGATGAATATTTTGAAAGCCTCCATCGAGACAGAGCATTACACCACTTTTTTCGCACTGTGATCTAATGAGAAGTGACTTATTTTCTCATAGGTAAATGTTTTTAATGTTGATGTGTCTGTGAAAAATTGTGATCTGTTGTAATACCAGTTACAGTGGCAGTATTGGAAGTAAGCAACTGGTTCTGTTTTTAACAAAAAACAAAACAAGCATACATTTAAGCACAAAAGACTTTTCATATTTTATGTCAGAAACGACAATATTAAGTACAATATTTAACATACTTTGTCACATAGGTATTTAAATGCACTGTATTTCAGCTCTGTATCATATTTTATATGATTAAGTTATCATTGTTTGTTCTCTTTGTATTCAACTTGATACGTTGGCACTGTATTGACTTGTTATAATAATTTGCTGCTGATTTGGGGGCTACATAACTGTCTGATGCTATGAGTAAAGCAAACAAATGCCTAATCAAAAAGTTAATAACAGACATTGTTGTACAAGACATCATTGTCCTTCATTCTTACTCTTTGATATGTCTGTCAGTTATTGTTTTGTGGGCAAAAAAAAATACTTGACATTTAAACCTTTTCTACTAAGCAGATGTGGATAAACTTTTTCCCACCCAACCCTCTCCAAACAGAAGCTCCTGTTTCCGTGTCCAAAAGTAAAGCAATTCTCTGTGGATGATTTACTTACAGTAACTGCCATTTGGTCTCTGTAGTAATGGAGTGATTTGTAAAAAGTGAACGTTTCTTCGTGTTTATTTGTGGTTTGTTTCTATTGCGGGTCATGTTTGTATCTTATGATGTTGTATCTACACCAGCAACATAATAATGACCCTACAACCCTAAACTGTCTTATTATCATGAATTAAACATGTTTCACTCTACAGTGAACTGAGCTAAAATTCTATGCTTCAATAAAGATAATGTCAACAAATTATTTATGTGCTACTTTTTTCACAGCTTATTCATTGGGAAGAGGGAGTGATTCAAAGGTATATACACCACACACATTTATGGCCTACAGTTTTCATACCCACAAAATAAGAGGTAATGATTAGGCCTATGTCTGAAAAAGAAGTGATTTTGCACCTAGGTACCTAATGTAAAAGTGCATTGGGAAGAGACCTGGTGGTTTGTTGCACAAAATATTGTGTGCAAGTGCTGTGCGATTGGGAGTGGATATTCACCTGAGAGCTATCTCACTTATGACATTAACATTCTTCACAAAGTTATGCACATAAGTCTGGAATCCACTTCTAATCTCA
Organism: Podarcis pityusensis; assembly: GCF_964106645.2. Classification (NCBI taxonomy): domain Eukaryota; kingdom Metazoa; phylum Chordata; class Lepidosauria; order Squamata; family Lacertidae; genus Podarcis; species Podarcis pityusensis. Next base: position 69,740,062 of record NC_138035.1, read on the forward strand.
CAATAGGTAGATTTGGGGGGGGGGGTCATATCTGAAGAGTCCCTTAGTGTAGGAGAAAATCGGCGGTTACATTGGCACAACTCTTTTTGAGGGCTTTAAGTAGAAGTGTTGATTCCAGGGTGTGCACACGATGATGAACAAATCCTTCTCTGAAGTTAAGACATACAAATTGTGGCTAGATTTTTCAACGGTCTTAAACAACACTAACACATATTTTCTTATACTGTATCACTATTATAGCTTGTTTTCCGAAAGACCCTTATGCCCTGTTCTAGCTTCATAGTCTGCCAGATTACCTCAGGTACACGTATGAGACAAGCTCCTCATGCAAGCCAGGCAAAACCCTTCCTTCTCCATGTGTCAGGTGAGCTGTAGTCACATCAGCATACTCTGTCTTGCCTGCATGGTACATCCACCTGCCCATCCCTGGGCTGGCTGCGTATGCTACTCTCAACAGATGTCAGAGCTGGTTAATACATAGAACCTGAAAGAATGGGCCACAGAAAATACCCCTTTGCAAGTCAAGCCCCCAGGTGGTACAGATACAGCAGCAGCTGTCTGTAGTACCACTTATGATTTATTTCCAGTTGGAAGCAGTGCTGGTCTATTCCATAATAAATTTGTTAAGTCTATAGATACCACAAAACACTTTGTTGATTTTCCATTCTCGTGTGTGTATTCATACATGGTACAACCATCTGCTTAACACGCTGGTGGGATTTCTTCTCCCTTCTCCAGGATCAATAAACAGCAATATCAGGAGATACTACTGGATCCTGAAGTACATTATTATACAGTGCCATAGTTGTGGGACTGTAAAAACAGGAGCACTATAAAACATGATAATCTTATCTGCTGGTATTATAACTTGGCCCAGGAAAGTAGGGAGTTGGCTGAGTTTATTGTTCACTCTGGTCTCTTACGGATTTCCTGTGTTAAAATGCTATAAGGAAGAAATTCCAATACCACAACTATTTTTTTAAAGGAAAAATGTGTACAATTTTGCCAAACAACAATCATTTTTCTATTTATTCAGGTAGAGTATGTCATGTATTGTTCAAACAGAGTATACTTGCAGCCATGCAATCAAATGCAATTTTGAAATGTTAATAGTTCTTTCCATTTTCTAAGAACTGGCAGGATTTTTGAGATCTCTAACAAAAGAGCCAGCCTAAGTGGATGAAAGTCAGAGGCATAAGACTCACAAGACACTGCTTAAAAGAAAAGCTCAGCGATAAAGCTAAATCCTGAAAGACGTGCCTAGGCCAACTCACGCCAGGCCAGCACAAACAATGAAGTAACCCTGCAAACATAGCTTATTTGAAATTTCCCCCAAGACACACATTCACATTTGATTGTAGAGTTTAAAAGGTGTAAGTTTGTTGTATTAATGAAATTAAACATAAATAAAAGGAATTTTAATGCATTTATACAATAAGTCCCATTAACCATTCCATCATTATTCTCACATTTAAACTCTGAAGTAAAAACAAATTCTGTATGTTGTTTATATTTTTAATGTATTTCCCCACACCCCACACCCTTTTCACAGCTATAAAACTATGGGCAGCCTCATCCAAAATTACTTGTTATCTGGCAGCTGATAAAGGATCCCCTCTTAGTATCTTTTATGTAGTGTTTTATCAATTCACTCCAAATGCTACTAATCCATCACTTTCAAAGCCTGAAACAATTCTAATCCTGACACGAGCAAGGGTTGAGTTTGTATCCCACCAAATTATACTCAAAAGCAGACCCAATTAAATCAGCGAGCTTCTGTTAGCCAAGTTCATTTATTTCAATGGGTAAGTTGGCTGCAACTGAGGTTTTTTTTAAAAAAACCCAAACAATTTATAACCTGATATTCAATCCAGTTAAACTGAAGAATATTAATTCATGCTTGTTTTGTTCCATCCACTTCAATAGTACCTTGTGCCTTGAACCAACAGATACTACTGCTGCTTTTATTATTTAGAAAGTGCCTAATATTTCTAGGTACTAATTTTAAAAAGAACACAGGCCTTGGCTGCAGATCTGCAATCTAACATACATGATACAAAAGGAAAGGATGGGGGCGGGGAAGAGGAAAAGAATAGGGAGACTGCAATCCTATACATATTTGCCTTTAATACATCTCATGAAACTCAACAAGACATACTTTAGAATAGACATGCCTAGGATTCAATGGTCAAGGTCCCACTTATTACATCATCATCATTACCAGGTGGGATGGTTTGTGGCGCTAGGCCATAATTGCACCGCAATCCTGGACAGTTCTGGGAGATGCTATGCCCCGAAATGATATTTACAGGGAAGGAGCAGCTCAGGGTGAGATACTATTTCAGGTCTAACAGTCCTGAATTAGCTAACTCATGCATATTAAATACGGGGGTATCTTCATGGGAAGGTTCTACCTGCGCTATGAAAGGATATCAGTTTTATCCCAAACAATATAAAAAATTCCTTCCAGTAGCACCTTAGAGACCAACTAAGTTTGTTATTGGTATGAGCTTTTGTGTGCATGCACACAATACCAATAACAAACTTAGTTGGTCTCTAAGGTGCTACTGGAAGGAATTTTTTAAAATTTTGTTTCGACTACGGCAGACTAACACGGCCACCTACCTGTAACTAGTTTTATACCAGTTTATCGTGGCTCCCCCCCCCCCAAAAAAAAAAAATATAATAATACCAGGAATAGTTTGAAAGCGACAAGAATTGTTTGCCAAGATCCCCAGCCTCACCCCCATTTCAAAACGGGGAAACTCCTGTACAACCAGCTGGTCACAGGCGACCCCTCGACACGGGTGGACGAAACGGCGGCTCTCCCCTGGGTCTCCCTTTTCGCGAGATTCATCTGCGAACAACGTCAAGAGCCCTGGACCGGACCCTCCGCTAACGGGAAGAGGAGCCCCTCGGCCGAGAAGAAGCTTAGCAAGCCATTTCGGGCGGGAGTCGGAGAAAGAGAGAGAGAGAGAGAGGCCCGGCTTTTACCTCAGGCCCAGCGCCACCGAGGTCGCCTCGAGAGGCATGCTGGGACTTGTAGTTGCCTCGCGCTCCTTCGCTCGTGCCCTGAACGGACGCGGGAACTACCGGTCCCAGCAGCCCCTGCCACGGGGAATGGGGGTGAAGAAACCCTAAAGGCCCGCCCTTGATATGTGAGTGTGTGTGTGTGTGTTGTGGTAATGCCTAATTTTGGGCTGCCGGGAGGAGGAGGAGGAGAGCTCCGGCTGAGGGCGGAGAGTTACCTCAGGTTACCGTTTAACAGGCCGCCGCCGCTCCTGTTGCTACTGGGCTTGGGCGGCGAAGCGACCTCGGGAGGCCGCGAGGAGGCGGAGAAGGTGAGGCGCGAGGAGCGCGAGGCGCCTTTTTAAATCTTAATTTATTCATTTATTCATTGTATGCTTGTGAGCGAAAGAGGGATAAAAAATAAAAATAAAAATTAAGGCAACGGGGGAAAGGAAGGAGGCGGCGGGTGGTCGAGACTCGGCGGGTTGGGACCGAATAAGTAAGTAAAATAAGTGAGAAACAGCTTTCGGGACCGCCGCCGTCGCCTCCTCAGAGAGAACAGATTTCGGACCGGGTTGATCGCGGGGCTTTTCAAGTGTGTGCGATCCCCTTTTAAGGACCAGCAAAACTTGTCCCGGCAGAGAGGTTAAAACCGGTGCGGGGAGCAGCTCCTCCTCTCGCTTGGTCTCTTCGCCGGTCAGGCTGCTGCTTTTAAGGAGCAGGGCCAGTTTTTTTATTTTAAAAAAATGAAATTGGGGTGTGTGAGGACAAACCTCATTCGGAGAGAGAGGAAGGAAGCCTCCTGATTATTATTATTGTTGTTGCTGCTGCTTGTTGTTAGTTAGTTTAAATACGTTTAGTCCCTGCCTGGCGGTGTATCCGAGTCAGGCTTGTTTGGAAAGTCTTGCCCGCAGGAAGCCTTTGCCCTTCTAATGGGTGAGCCTGGTTTGGGGTGTGGAAATGGCCCCGAAGGTTTGTTTCGCAAAGTTCAGGGAGGAACCTTGGTTTTAAGAAAAGAGGTTCTAAGGGATGAGCCCTGTTCATTGGGACTGCCAACCTTGCTTGTAAAAAAGAGATCCTGCCCACCTTAGCAGATTTCGCCCGTGACCTGGGTCTAATCGCACCTCTTGCCCAGAAGCTGCAAGAAGCTCCTTTCTAAGTGCCGCTTTGCCATGAGAAGCCTCTTCAAGGTTTAGCCCATCATTTGCCATCCTCCCCTGATAACTTCCCCTCCTGCAGTTCTTTCGCCTCCCCTCCCTCTGTTTCATTCTCTTAACTGCATCCTGCACTTCCTCTTTTAATCTTTATGTTGCTTGCATTGCTTTTATCACACTTTTATCAGTAGGATAAGGTTTACAACTTGTATCAATATACAAGCGAGACTGGCTGACTAAAGTATTCAACTCCATTGACGTATTTGAGGAAGAGCAAAGAGCCTGTAATCGGAAGCTCTGATGGGGGAAACCCCATACCTGAATCTTTAGCCCACAGCTAAAGATCCTGGCTCTAGATTCTAGGGAGAACCACTGACAAGAATTCCAAAATGAGCTGAAAATCACTTACCGGTAATCACTAGCTTTTGAAAACTTCTTTGTTTTTCCCAAATCCCACAATCATTTCCAGCATAATCTGATTTCCCCCCTTCTAGTTGCCTTTCCACTTTTTCATTCCCCAGCAACATAGCCTTCTATTTTTTCCTTTGTTTAAGGCTGTTTGTTTAAAACTTTAATAGTGTGTTCATAAATCCTTGAGAATAAAGGGGCCCTTAAGTTGTCGTAGTACAATCAAAGTATAAGGAACAAAGTAGTCTGTATTGTGAATAAAGAAATCTGCCCGATATTTATTAATGTTCTGCATTTTTATGGTGCTTTCTGTCCAATCTTCTGTACATAAAGGCAAGTATATTTTAACTGTGAAAGTATATTAGGCCTGCTAGGTGCATGTTTTGAATGCACAAAAGTCTTTTGGTGATCAAACAAGTAGCCTCTTGGTTGTAAGGCATCAAAATGTACTGATTGCAGGAAAACCTCTGCTGGACAGCTCTCAGTTAAGCCAGAGCTAGCTTAGTGTGCCTGCTTAGAACACACAAATCTTCCAGCAAAAAATACACTAATAAAAAGCATTAAGTATATGAACATTCTAAATACAATTCCCTCATGCCTCCAAAACCATTGATAAAAATTGGTACAAACCTGGCAAATGAAACTTGATTTACCACAAAACTGGCCATTCAGGAGTTAGCATATCCATAAAAACTATCCTGCATACAGGAGCTTAAACAGCCTCACAGACCAGGGGTGGTGCCTGTGATTGCGAAAGCACCCTTGAAGTCTTCCTACAAAGCCTCGGAGCACCCTTGGTCATGAGGTGGTGTGGGTGATTACATACTTTTCCCTTGAAAAATACATTGAGCTGAAGGAGGAAGTTGAAATTATGATATTTTCCCAATTCCTCTTTTAGTTCTATGTGCTTTTCAAGGCTCATATTAATTCTAAGATCCCTTAGAAAAGTAAAGTGTGTGCATGCTTTTTATCTCTCTCTGCAGAGCTGGAGGTTGGTACTGAACTAAAGGAAATGGAGAGAGGTTACCAGAAGGGATGGCATCCATGGCACTCAGTCCAAAATCAAATGAGCTCATGGGCCGATAAAGATTGGCACCCCTGCCACATATAGTACATACACACAAGCACTTGGATTCACTGGGGTAAAACATTTTAAAGTGTGGTGCAAAGGTTCTGTAATTGTAGGATGGTTATGCAGATAGTCAGTAGATGACTGCTTTTACAGAGAATGATTGTCATTGTGCTATCAAGGCAATTCAGATTTAGTATGACAAGCACAGCAAGGACTTGGACTGCATGCACACCATACATATCAAGCACATTACTTCCCCTACAGTATCTCAATAACTTAGTTTGTGTTGGGAAATATAGCTCCGTGAGAGGTAAACTACGTATGGTGTGTACACAGCCTCCCACTGGTATTCCCTCAGTATTTGCCTATATTGCCAATATCTCCCTCAATATGCACCAATATTTGACATAATTCCAAGATGAGTAAGGATGGAGCCGGAATGCACTATACTAGACAGGAAAAGTGGAAGCCCAGAATTATCAACATTACCCAGAAATCACAGTCCTGTTCTCCATTTCGACCAACCAGGCAAGGGATGGAGGATCTGCGGCCCTTTAGATGCATTTAGGTTCCAGCTCCCATCAGCCCCGGCCAGCATGGCTGATGGTCAGAGATTATGAGAGCTGGTGACCAGCATCATGGCTCAGTTGGTAGAGCAGGAGACTTAATTTCAAGGTCCTGGGCAAAAGATTCCTGCATTGCAGGGGGTTGGGCTAGAATACTCTCATCCCTTTGAACACTACAAAGAGAGAGAGAGTGAGTTAGGCTTGAACTAGACAAAGGGTGGGGAAGGGGAGAGATAGTTAGATCCTCTAAGCCAGGCATGGCCAAACTTGACCCTCCAGCTGTTTTGGGACTACAACTCCCATCATCCCTAGCTAACAGGACTAGTGGCCAGGCATGATGGGAATATAGTCTTGTAATCTGGGGAACCGGGTTTGCGTCTCCGCTCCTCCACATGCAGCTGCTGGGTGACCTTGGGCCAGTCACACTTCTTTGAAGTCTCTCAGCCCCACTCACCTCACAGAGTGTTTGTTGTGGGGGAGGAAGGGAAAGGAGAATGTTAGCCGCTTTGAGACTCCTGAAGGGGAGTGAAAGGCGGGATATCAAATCCAAACTCTTCTTCTTCTTCTTCTTGTAGTCCCAAAACAGCTGGAGGGCCAAGTTTGGCCATGCCTGCTCTAAGCAATATTATTTGCATTATTCTGCCATTGAAAGGAGAATACATGCCCTTTTCTCATTTTGTTATTGGCATGTGCCTAGTTCACCTCTGTATGTTCCCATCAGCAAACCAATATTGACTCTGGAATGTGAACTTGGCTAGAAACTTCATTTGCTCTATGAACCTGCCAAGCTAAATGGGTTGGTCAGGTCAGTCTTCAGGCCAGTGTCAGCATGAGGAACACCACGGAACAACAAGAAAATTAACAAGTCAGACCTCTCACTCTTTTCTCAGAGGGGAGCCTGCAAGCCATTTATGCCAAGAACTGGAACCATCGCTTATCTAAATGAATAGTGGAAAGACTTAGTGCCTTACAGATTATTGAACTGTTTAATCAACTTGGCACATAAGAAACACGTGGTCCACAAATGGGCATTAGTGACCTTTTAAAACCGAACCTTTCCCTAGAACAAACATATACACTGCTGATAGCATACTGGGACTCTGAGGGACAAAATCGTTTAAGGAAAATGCAACTTTGGAAGTGAACATTCATTGCATTTAGACATGAAATGTCAGGTCATTGATAGCTCATTTTAAAGATCAATAATAATTCTATCTAGATAGGTTGTTGTGTCAGTCTCTTGCAGCAAAATGATAAGTATTGTGACACCTTAAAAACTTTATGGCACAAGCTTTTGTGGACTGTAGTTCTCACCAAATACATGAAATGCTATCCTGGGTTGCAAGGGTTTATGTCTGTGTATATGATTTTTTGGGGGGTGGTAAATAGTGCGGTCAGAAGGAAATAGTACAGGTGGTGATATTTATGCTATAAACAGTGGCCATTCAAACCCACATGCACCAGTTGTGTTGATAACACAGATATCCTAGCATTGGTAAGCCAATTAACACATGTAGTATGATAAAAATCCATTGTGAAAATTCATTCCACAAGTGATTGCATTGAGTCTCTTGATATATTGCAATTAAGCAGTTAAAAGTTGTTGTCAATTATTTAAAATAACTCATGGCAGAAAAGGAGTACATTTTTTAAAAAATCTGGTTTAGTCAGGGCTTGAATGTGGCCTGTGGTTTCTTCTCAGTTATAGAAGTTAAGTACTTCTGTGTGAATGTCTCCAGAGATCATGGCCTTAGCCATTATCTTGAGTGGAGTTCAAAATTCTCCATAACTGCAGTGTGACCTAAAAGTGTTCCATGAGTGACCTGTGATAGATACTTTGAAATAAAATATTTATAATAAAATTAACTGGAATTTCCTGCCTGCGAAAACAAGGGTTGTTAACTTGGGCTAAGACTCCAGAATGATCAACATGAGTCCTCCCAGCTATGTAAACATACCCTAATGGGAGAGGTTAGGCTGAGGCTGTGTCATGATGGGTCTGTGACTCTTCTGGGCATACCAGGAAAGGCCAATCATCAGAACAAGTAACTTGACTATGAATTGACTCATGAAGGAAGTGGCTTGGGGACAAGGGTCTGAGGGTTTGCTGTTGAACTGCATCTTTCTATCATTTTTCTTATGTGATTTCGAAGCACTACATAGAACATCATGTGTTAGCACGCAGTTGCCATGACTTTCACTGCAGTAGAAACTGTTAGTGGTTTTGTGCACCCTTGGAGATTTGGTCTAGATGGAGCAGAGGAGGAGAAAATGCAAATATTTGACCATAAATATCTGGGTACCTTGCTGTCTGACCTTTTATGCTGCCCATATTCTACTGCTCGTGCTCCAGAATAATATTATGAAGAGTTCATTCTGGCATATTTGCTGTGCAAGGCTTTCCTAATCATTGTTTACACCAATGGCATTGATGCTTCATATGTTGCTGGTGTGCTTACACAATGTCCCCAGGCTATAGTTTGCTTTTGTTTTAACTGGGGTTGGGTAAAGTGTGCACCTGAACATGCAATCTACAAATTCGTATTCAGGAATATAGATATCTAGCATGCATATGAGAGGCAGGTTTAGCTGCAGCTCCCTGTGAAGTGTACACTCAGTGGCGAGCCTTGATTTGATGGTATTCAATATGTAAAGCAGCCCTAGTATACACAAACTGGATGAAATCTGTGGAGCTTTCAAAATAATTCAGAAATGCATTTGGTACACAGAGTCCACATGCATAAAGGGGTTTGCCTTGATTAGAGTTCATTTTCCTGACAATCCACTTTGGGAGAAAGAGGGTCCCAAACTGGATCCACTAGATAACTGTACTATCTGACCCCTTCATGAATTCAAACCAGGGATTTAAAGTGCCATCTTTGAGGATGGTTCTGGTGTCCCTTCAGTTCAGTGTTGCTCAGGTGCTAAACTTCAGTTTCTGCATTCTGCATAGTTAAGTTCCAGTTCCTCTTGTTTTGGTAAGCAGATGCAGTAACCCACAGTCAAAAGGTAAACTTTACATGAGTATAACTGCAGTTAACTAGAGTGTTGTTTTGAAAAAATCTACCGTATATGCACTAAGAATCTATAAAAGAGTCATGTTTTACATCATATATGATGTTAGGCACAGGAAACATCAAATTATGTCTGAAACTTTCAAGCTGCAGTTAAAGGAGATAGTAAGCGTGCTCTTCCTTTGTAGTCAAAAGTTGGCAGTTTTTAAATTTTGTGCCTGCATGGCAATGGAAAAAAGATGCCAAGTTCAAAAAGGGCCATTTTTAATTTCAAAGGAAGAATTGGGAGCACACTTAGAATGCACTTCTGATTGTTCTGTCACAAGCTCAGCTTGAATTCAACCCATGTCTCCAAAACCTCTTCCTTTGAAACCCTACCTCAAGCCACGTTTGCAAAAGGAGACTTGAGAGGGCACACTCCTGATTTTTTTCCTTTGGAAAGTGCATTTGTGATGTCCGGCAATCAGGGCGGGCTGGCCTATGAAGTGGACTGAGGCATCCACCTTGGGCAGCAGAATCCCAAGCGGTGGCTCCCCCATGGGCAACACACCCAGCCCTGCTGCTGCTGGAGAAGTGAAGAGAAGTGATGCCTTCTCCTCCTCACTTCTCCTGTGGCAAGGGGTGGGGACCCTGCCCGCACCCTGTCATTGCTAGAGAAGGAAGGAGAAGTGGCTGCAGGTTTCAGTGAGATCTTGCAGCCCTTTCAAGAGATCTTTCCAGAACCCAGAAGCTGCAGCCATGCAACCCTGATAAGCAAGACTTCAACGGGACGGGGAGGCATCTTCTCTCTGACCAATGAGAAATTCCTGGAGCAGCACTTCTGCATTTAGTTTCCAATCTATTATTACTATTTTATTTCTATACAAACAAATATATTAAGGTGGTGTACAGAATCTCACTTAACCAAAAACATGAGAAGAAAGCAGTGAAAACTTCTTGCATTTTTGTAGTATTTTCTTTATTTACAAATATAAAAACAAAGCATGTAGAGACTGAAGCGTTACTAAAGGGCAACAGCTCTTCCACCTTACATCAGGTTCCCAGAGAGTGGCCTTGCAACCCTAGATGCCTTAAGCCAGCTCCCCACTTATTTCTTCAAATTGTCAGGTGCTCTTTTCCACCAATGCATCCCTGCACCACCCTCTTAGGTGAAGGAGTGTCAAATTCTCTAAATTACCGCAGGGGTGTCATTCAAAAATAATGAATTTCCCCTAGCTACCAGCAGACCAGCACCTAACTAATAGTTTCCATTGACAAAAAGGCGCCAGTTATCCTGGGCTGTTAGTCTAACAAAGGCATATGGCTGCTATAACAATATTTTGTTCTTTGGGAAGCAAAGGTGAGCTTGCTTTTATATACAGTATCTCCAGGTGATATAACTCTGCAGTATGCATCTATTCTTCTAACACTTTCAAGTTGATAAGTGGCAAGAAGCCCTTTCAAAGCCTGACTTATCAGTCACATTTAAGAGCCATCAGTTATTAAGTCTTTGTGTTTGGTCTCTTGGATACACCCAATAATTCTTACTAGGCAGATAAGTATTGCTGTAGCTTTTATGGTTGTCTGTTCAGTCTTTTTAGGTGTGCACTGAGATTGCTCAAGAGCAGCTTTTCATTCTTTGTTTTCCTTTATGGGAACACAGAGGGGCTGATTTTTTTCCATCCCCAAATATTGACTTTGCTTCAGAACATCTATGCTATGGTGTATTATTGTGATATCCCAGCATTGTGTATATTGGGAGGGGAGATTCCTGACAAACTGTTCTCAATTCAGGTAGGTAGCCATGTTGGTCTGACGCAGTAGAAATATATATAAAAATAAAAAATAAAAAAATTGTCCAGTAGCACCTTAGAGACCAACTAAGTTTGTTCTTGGTATGAGCTCTCAATTCGTTCATTCAATAAATTTCTATAACACACATCATCAAAAATAACTTTAGGGTGGTTTACATACATAAAATTATTAAAGCTACAAAACAGAATAACACATTAAAACTGGTATTAAAATCCATAGCCAGCCAATAGCAGCAACCAATCCCCCATTACAAATGGGCAGGACTGATAAATTGCCCCCAAATATCTTGGTGAATGAAGATGTCGTCAACTGGCATAAAAAATCATGTAGTGTTGACACCATAGTGATGGGAAAGCGTACTATTCCTGGCTACCAGAGAAAAGACCCTATAAGTCACTGCCCAATGTGGCACAGTTACTGGTGGGACCTTCAGAGTGGCTGATCCTGCAGATCTTGGAGCCTGAGCAGGTTGATATTTACAACATAAGGGAAGGTTGCTGCCAGACATAGGCATTTATTTATCTTTTCATATGGTCATGCCCACTTCTGGCAATGAGTCCTGCCTATACCACAATTTTGTGTGTCCCCAAACAAGTTGCCTAAATTTGGGAGGGGTGCTTGTGTGACAGAATAGCTCTGAAACCACCAGCCACCTGGCTTTCTCCACAAGAGTCACCCTCTGATATTATCTGCTAAAAGTTACAGATAGAATTAAAGAACAGTGAGCACATTTTGATCCTGGGGGAGTGAATTCATAGTCCTTTCACCCATAAGCCCATTCCTGGTTGGTTTTCTTCATTTCAGCAGCCTAATTTAGATGTGAAAAGTCACATTTCTTGTTATGATTCAACAGTTGTGAGATAGAAACCCTTGATGATCTGGAAATCTCCCTGAGATCTACCAGTAAGTCTGTCATCTGCCTGCTTCTGCCATAGTAGGGGCATCTCTGAGCAATTTTCTGTTGCTCTGCCTGTCTTCTGATGTTGCATGGTCTCAGGGGGTGGGTGTGGAGGAACAGGACATTCTGGTTGAACCGTAAACTAGTATGTAATGGTGACTTTGTGGTGTCACCCATACTCACAGAGCAGTTGTTCTTCTGTGGCCCATGTGGAAAGAAGAGACAGGTGTGTGGTGATCGCAGTGCCCTTCTTCCTCCTTCAGTCTCCCAGTTCTTCGGTCTCCTAGTTCTTCAGTCCCTCTCTCTCTCTCTCTCAGGATAGTTGGGCTTGTACGGCCCCAGGAGAGGGAAGAGTCTAGCTGAAGGAAGAGTAGACGTGTGGTCCCTCCCTCTCCTGGCTCTCTCTCACAGAGAAGTTGGTCTTGTGGGGCAGAGGGCCCAGGAGTAGGTTTGTGTCTCCTCCTTTCTTTATATGAAAGTACTCTCAGTTATTATCTTCCGCAGAAGGAAGCACTTCTTTAAATTGTCCTTTTAAAAAATGCTTATATTTTGATAGCATCTTCAAGGAGCAACTCTTCAGTTCCCTTTCCCTGAAATGTACTATGGAACATGCTGTAGAGGATGAAACTTGCCATGTGTTGGACCAGAGATACTGTGTGGAAAGGCGCGTATATAACCAAGGAACCCTACAAAAGCAACTGCACAAGAAGGAGAAGACCTCTCTGCCTCTTGCTCAGAAGATAGCACGTTCTTGTCGGTAGGACATCTTAGCTATTTATGCAGTCAGTAGATTAATTGGTATGGATGCCAAATTGCCCTTCCATTCACAGAAGGGCTCCTTCTGTTCATGGGAGGTTCCTACTGGCAAAATAGGGTTTGTGTGAAAGCATTTTTTAGATTTCCCCCTGTAGGCCCCAGAGTCACCTCCCACACTGTTCTGGAGAAAGTTAGCATGCCAGAGGGAAGAGCATAATCTTCTAATGTGCTGGCATTTCACTGTCAAATAGTTCTTTAAAATAATAGGTAGAGAACATACAAGGACTCATTCTGCATTCTCATAGTAGATACAATGTATTTCCTATGATTAAGGTATTTTCTGCCCGTACACGAAAAATGTACATTTTCAGCTGATACAACTTTTTCTCTCCCCCTCTTGTATTTTTCAGTTGTTCTTCCAAGAAAGCCAAATCTGTTCTGTGTAGTTTTTTACCTATTTTTACATGGCTCCCCCGCTATCCAGTGAAGGAGTATTTGCTGGGAGACATTATCTCAGGAATAAGCACTGGGGTCATGCAGCTTCCTCAAGGTTAGTGAAATTTAACTTTTAAACTTTAGTCTTCTTTTTGGAATCTTCAGAACAGCCTTGAGAGATCTTTTGGAGACAGTCAGCTTCCAGCTGATTGTACAGTCACTTTTCATGAGGGTGTCACATGCCTTCTGGGGATGCATAATGCAGTACACCTCATATGTCAATCAACTGAGGTGTTGCATTCATCTAATGGGAATAAACCTCCTCCGTTTTCACAATGGAAACATCTTGTTTAAAAGTCCTCCTGTATGAAAATTGTGTATTTCTGTAATAAAGTCAACAATTTTGTCATCACAATGACTACCCTTTGAGGGTAGTGCATTTAACTAGTGCATTCACACTGGTTAAAACATGTCGGGCTTCGCAGTTGATGGCCTGCAGTAGTGAGTGAAGCTATTTTGCTGAATTAGTTTAATATCCATCCTTTATAGGATTTTTGGTGACTCTTAATGTGGCAAGCCCCGATGACACACAGACTTTTGACTCCACAATCTATACCACCATCAGATTATGTCCTTATTTTAGTACATGTAAGCAAGCAGAATAAATAATTCAGCTGAGTGAACAACAGATGTGCAGTTTTTTATGTGGAATAGTTCCCCCTCTTCTTGCCATTTTTTCCTTTTGCTCTCCCAGAGTGAATTCAAATCTGAGTGAATATTGGACTGGCTGATTCTAAGAAGACTCATGGGAGCAATTCCTACATAAAAGCATATACTAGTTGTATTTCAAGGACTAGCATGTACAGGCTCTAAGGCTAAAATTGCCCCCTGCCCCTGCTCCGATGAGGTCTGCTTGCCTTCCCCAGTTGCTACCTCATTGGCAAGTGGAGCAGGGCAGAGGAGCAGTGGCTGAAGCCCTGGGAGCTGGGTGATGGTTCAGTTTGGGTTCACCACTTTCTTCTCTTCATACTATTGACTGTCCTGCTAGTTATTGATGAAGGATGTATTGGGGTGGGGGAGACTGTACATTGTGATTGTCTGGACACAGTATCTGTTACCAATGTGGCATGTATATGAACATTTTTTTCATTTGAATAATTAGTGTTGAATCTGAGTTCATTTCACCAATGCTTCTCTCTCTCTCTCTCTCTCTCTCTCTCTCTCTCTCTCTCTCAGGATTAGCTTATGCATTACTGGCAGCAGTACCCCCAGTATTTGGCCTATATTCTTCATTTTATCCGGTCTTTCTGTACACTTTTTTTGGAACTTCCAGACACATATCAATAGGTAAATATTTTAGCATGCAAACGTTTGTTTTCTTTAAAGGTCAGATTAACAAAATGCACTTCTGCATCAGAAACTATTAGATGCAACCCCAGATGAGTATTGCCCACTGTTCCATCTTCTTACTCGATACCATTTTTAAAATTTTGAAGTCAAATCTACTTATATTCATCATGCCAAAGTCACAGCTGCAGCACGAGGGCACAGAAGTGGCCCATAACCTCCATGCATCAACTGCTGCCCCAACATTTATTTGGCCCCATCTTAACTATGGCAATGGTGGGAAAGATGAGGTCCTCCAGATGTTGATGGATTCCAGCTTACATCAACCTCAGCCAACTTGGCCAGTGGTCACAGATGATGGGAGCTGGAATCCAACAATATTTGGGGGAGCAGAGTTTTCCCATCACTGTCGTACATCCTTAGGCAGCTCACTTTTGTGCCATTTTAATTTCATTGTGTGTCAAATGTGATCACTTTTAATGGCTTGTAATTCAGCAAAGTTTCTGTGAGAACCAGAGTAGTGCAAATAAGTGTGGTGCTTTGAATACTCAATGCTATATAAATGATGATGATGATTATTATTATTAGCAAATATATTTTGCCTTGTTTTTGTCAACTCATTTTCAGTAACTGAAAGCTTCTCATTGACATTTGAATTCCTGTGTTGCAGGGCTTTAGACTAGATGGGCCCTCAGAGTCCCATCCAACTCTACAATTCTATGATTCTATGACATTGATGGAAATATTAATTCAGGCCCATAAAGTGGTGTTGGTGTGTGTACTTGTGTGTGTGTGTGTGTGTGTGTGTGTGTATAACTGCAATAAGGAAGATGATTAAATTTTCTTTTCAGAAGCTGAAATATATGTGATCTAGCAAAAACATGTAGGCTTCCCTGGTAATAATAAACATGTATCTCCCCTCAATCCACACTCTTGCAGGAACCTTTGCTGTAATCAGCCTGATGATTGGTGGAGTTGCTGTCAGAGAAGCCCCTGATGAAATGTTTGCCAATACGTACGCCAACTCTACTAATAACACAGATCTTGAAAACAGTGCCAGAGATGACATGAGGGTGAAAGTAGCTGTTGCAGTTACCTTGCTCTCAGGGATCATACAGGTAACGTCACTGTTGGTCTAGGAGCAGTTTTGAATATTGCTGCCCAAAAGATTTTAATATTGCTGTGCGGAACTCCACCTGAGTAAGCCCCTGGTTCATCCACCTGGTTTTCCATTCAGGATCTAAAATGGCATGGGATGTATCCTTTCAACCTACATTTTGGGGAAGTAGCTTCAGTCTGTGTTTTCGTGTTGGGCTGTGGAGTGAGGAGAACAAGGTATGCTGTTCTAGACTTACTGGCAAGTAACCAGGTCACGTAGTAAGCACAACTAGGTAGACTTTGTTCTCCTTTAAAAATAACATTTTATTCAAGAAACATATAACTTGTGTTGCTTTCATTGGTCACATGGAGTGGCAAAGAAGTATGGAAGAGCCCAGGAGGTCTCATGACTTCCGGAAATCCTCGCAAGCCACCTTGGTTATAGGTGTCCTGTTATCACTTCATCCAACTTAAAGACAATAATTATTCCCTGCTTTCCTAAGACTTCTGCTGTTTATGCTTGCCGCTTCTATAACCGCACACTGTGCGACCCACCAGAACATGCAAATCACACAAGTATTAGACCTGGCAATCTTGACATGCTTCAACACTTTGGGCTGGGAGGTGTAGGAGGAGGCCTGCATGGTTGGCAAGAGGTGACTTTGCTCTTGATGCAGTGTGCTGAACTTGGATTCTCTATGATACTGACCTTTGCTGGCTTTTAAATGATGATTCCTTGAACATGGCTCTTCTCTCTTTTCATTAGTTGTGTTTAGGACTCCTTCGATTTGGATTTGTAGCTATTTATCTTACGGAGCCCCTGGTCCGGGGATTCACCACTGCTGCAGCTGTGCACGTCTTTACATCCCAATTAAAGTATCTGCTTGGAATTAAGACTAAAAGGTTCAGTGGACCCCTCTCCTTTCTTTATGTAAGTAACTATATCTGGAAGTTAAAGCACAAAAGGACCATTCCTTAGTGTTTAAAGCCAGTTGGGGTTATAAAGTCTCTAGATTCACTGTCCATATCCACAAAGAAATATTAACCAGCTTTCAAATGGATCACTCATGGGTTTTGCCAGGGAATCTTTTCATTTTGTGAGGTTCCTCAGAAACTTCCCTTTCAGATCCTTCAGACACCTAGAAGTGAGGGAGCAATGATGATTTAACCCGTGAAAGTTTATAGACTGTAGTGTAGACACAGCCTAAAGAAAGACAGATTTTTCAGTACTCTGAAATAGTTATGTCAGTTATAAACATATAGCCTTCTGCTTTTGCTTCCTTTTCTTTGTAATGGCCACTAGCATGGATGGCTTTAAAAATAGAGTGGGCAGAGAATTGATTGATCAGTGCCTATTTAATATGACAGCTATATGGATCCTCAGTGTTCAGCGGTGGTACACATCTAAGTACCAGATGGTTTTTCATACCGTTCTCTGCTTTCAGAAGGCATTTGAGTTGAAAAGCAAATGATACATCTTCAAATAAATAAATCTTCAAGGGCATTTGTCTGGTCCCTCCTGGCATTGGTCTGCTCCAACAAGGCAGTTTTAATTTTAGTGTACCATTGCAGACTATGAAGAAGTCAGATATTATTTGTGGCCAATTACTGAGCTGACATTGATAGGTCTCGTATATAGCTTATATTATAGGAAACTATGTTAGTGTCAAGGCCAGTATACCTTTTGTTGGCAGCATACGAGCCCAAATTACCACTTTTTACACTGCAGCTGAAAAGAGGCAAGAGGTATGTGTATATAATCTGTTCCATAAAATCCATGCAGTCAGTGTTAGAAACAAATATGTGAAAGCTAGGAGCTAAATGGCACCTTAAGCCTAAGTTATGGGCACAACAATGGAATGTCTAGGTAATTTTTTTTAATAACAAGAATAGAAAGCTGAAAATGAATGAACTGCAGCTAAAATATCATGTTCATTTTTCACATGTTCTAGTCCTTCCCCTGCCCACCCCCCTAATATTCTTAAGAGGGTCTCTTCTCCAGTCTTTAGAGAGTAGCTGGAAGTTCCTCCTTTCCTTCCACTGCAGTTTTAATCTGAAATCTTAGGTGCAGTACAGAACTCAGAAACGGCTCACGCTAATGTAATTCCCTGTAGCGTAATGCACCTAGAACAATGGGAGTTTCGAACTCTGCCTGCAGCTCTTTTGCCCCTGGCGAAGATTCCCAGCTTTTTGGGAGGAGGAGTAGAAGAATTGCAGACAATGCTGAACCTTGAGAAGGATCATAGCTCAGTAGTAGAACATCTGCTTTGCATTCAGAAGGCCCTGGGTTCAATCCCCAGCATCTCTAGTTAAGGCTGGAAAATAACTGTCTGAAAACTCTCAGAGCTGCTGCCAGCCAGTGTAGACAATACTGAGCTAGGTGGACCAGTGGTTTGACTTTGTACAAGAGAGATTCCTCTGTTCTTCCTCCCCAACGCCCAATTTTCTGATAGCCACCAGAAATATAGATTGGCCCTTGACTGATAATTCTTCATGCTGCTCAGAATCTGAGACCATTGTTATGCTGGGTGATAGTGCCCTTCAGATGAAAAACCATTTAATTAGACAATTGGCAAGCAAAGCACTGCAAATCTACTTCCATAAAATCCCTACGTTCCTGTGTATCTTCTGAAGTGATTTCCGCCCCCGCCCGCCAAACAAAGTTCTACCAATCATAAATGGCTCAAGAGACATGCCTTTGGTGTTTTTGCTAAGGTTTGAATCTGGATTTTTTCCAGTAGAAATAGCAGCTTACTTGTGTCTCTTTAATTATTGGATTACAACAGTGTAAATGACGGAGGAAGAGCTACCAAGATTTGTCAGAATAAGCAAATGCAAACCAATTCCCCAGAACAGATTTCTTGATATTGGAGAACAGTCAGAGTGAAGCAATCATATGGCTTTTCTGTAAATTACTTTCCAAGAACTAAGATACCAGTAGCAAAATAATATTTTAAAACAGAATGAGGGAATACATGTGTCCAACACAGTTTGGGTCACTGAAGAATAGCAGTGGGGGAAAATAAACTGATTTAAGCAAATTGTCACATAGAAAAGCCTTTACTAAGAATCTAGTAGTGTCCTTCAGCAGCCTTACATGGGTGATATCAGACTAACCTGATTTACTTTCTACAATTGTGTTTGCAGACAGGGATTTATTTAGGATACCCCAACTCTATGCAACTTTTGCTTTAGCATTTCTGAGGCTGTGTGAAATATTTTTCTTGAAGGCCATAAGCGCTAGTCAAATTGGCAAAACACAAATGCACACAAGCCACCATTTTTGTTTTCAAGTAATAATAGTGAGGGGAGGGAGGGAGTGGCTTTCTTCACTCTGGCAAAATGCCATTCATATTTATGTTACAGTAGTAAAACCTGGTTAAGCGAAACTTCATTGTGTTAATGGTTTTAACATTATTCATACATTTCAGGATTTGGGTAATTTGTTTTGATGTTTGCATTTGTCACTTAGTTATGACTTATGGTTAGGACAGTTTTTTAGATTTGAAATACTGAAGAGAAGCAACCAAAACCTTTGCCCAGGAATTTTGAGATCGAGCGTATTTAATACATCATGCTCTGCATGCGATTCTCCTGCAGCCCCCTTGCCAACTTCTAGGAAAGATCACTGCTGCTTAATCAACACTGAATTTCATTGCTATGGTAACCCTGAAGGCCTGTTGGCAGCTCCCTGCCTGTAGATCAGTTTATGTACTTTTACACAGATTTGATTTGCTGGAAAAGGTTTGAAATCATTATTTCCAGTGTTGATGTGTGTTTGCGGTCAACACAGATGCAAGTTCTTAAGTTGATGTATGTTTTGTCTTAAATATTGCTATCCATTTGGAACTTAAGAGATAAAAGGAGCGTGTGCACTTCTGTGTGAGGAATTTAAAAGTCATTATCAAAGAAAGCTGAGTTCTCTGAGCTGAATAAATTCTGTGATTTGAATAAATTATACAGATTGAGAAAAACTGATGTATTTTATCTTTCCACATAGCCTCCACTACTACCACCACTGAAAATCCCACTTAGCCCTCTTTAGCCTCAAAGATTTCATGAAGCTTGTCTACTTTCTTTCAAGCCTATTTTAACACCCATAAGGGATAGAAACATGAAAAGAGAAATTTGAGGTTCTCAGGGTGCTATATTCTGCATCGAACATCACATTTCCACATAAACATCCACATCTGCTTCTCCTTTGACTATATCACTTATGAATAACATTCCACATTTTGTTGTCTTGCAGAGTTTAATTGCTGTGTTTGAAAACATCACAAAAACCAACATAGCAGCTTTGGTTGTTGGACTAATTTGCATGGTTTTGTTGCTGAGTGGTAAAGAAATCAATGACCGCTTAAAGAAGAAACTTCCAGTTCCTATCCCTATGGAGATCATTGTAGTAAGTGAGGGATAAGAAGGGGTGTCTTAAGTATGTCCTCTTAAGCATGGTTTGAATGAATGAATGAATTTATTAATACGGTCACAGACCAGCATCAACACACACAATATCACAGATCACACACACAAAAAAATCAGAAATACAGAGGACAATATGAATATAACAAGGATTTAAATATAAAAAATTAAAATTAATTATTAGCGTGCCCCCTGTAATTAACATTTAGGGGTTTGGTCATTATGGGATACCACTTGCTTCCTGCGATTAATTGCAGACGCACAGAATTTGGCTACATTTAATGTAGTCTTGGGATTCTTGTCCTCTAGCAGTAGTTTTAAACTATGGTGTTCTGATTCTTTCCTGGACTTTTGCAAAACAGGTGTAATAAAAGTCAAACGTATATCCTCATAAAGACGACAACGTAATAGTACATGTGAAGCAGTTTCAACTTCCAATGAGCCACAAGGGCAGACCCGTGCTGTGTATGGTTTACCCTCAAATCTGCCCTGAAGTAAGGCAGAAGGGAGAACGTTGAATCTGGCGAGGGTAAAAGACCGTCTGTATTTGGGTACCTGAAGACCTGACAGATAGTTAGCTGGAGAGAAACCTCTCCCATGGTCTCTTATTGCTGGATGTTTGATCATTTCGCTCATGTGGCATTGTAATTCTACGTCCCAGATACGCTGGCAAATTGTAGTCCTAGCTTTCTTGAAGCCTGTCGCTATCAGGGTCTGCTGTGGGATCCCCAAGCCTTTCTTAAGCATGGTTTGGAATGTCATTCACTGTGCAGACAAAACTTCAGACTGAACTCCCTCTTGGATTAGCTTCCAAGTTTTCTTATTGTAACCAAGTTGCCTCTTGTTTCATGTGTGTTCCTTTTAAAGGTGGTAATTGGTACTGGAGCTTCAGCTGGGATGAATCTGTCAAAGACTTACGGAGTGGATGTTGTTGGCCATATCCCCAAAGGGTAAGGATGAGGAATTAAACATATCTTTTTAGCCCTCTGTAGTTTAATACAGTCAGTCGATAATAGTTTTTCCTTTTTAATTCCTTGCAGATTACGTCCTCCACAGGTACCAGATATCAGCCTCATCCCAGCGGTATTTGTGGATGCAATAGCCATAGCACTTGTTGGATTTTCCATGACAATCTCCATGGCCAAAATCTTTGCTCTCAAGCATGGCTATAAAGTTGATGGAAATCAGGTAATTTGAATGTAATTTCACTATCTGGTCAAAAGCCTGTTGAAATTGGTGGGAATTTTTTCCAAAAGCTAGTTGCTGAAGACACACTTATCTGAAAAATAGCTTCCCTACATTTCCAGGGCCCAGAGAAGATGTAACATTCCTGACCTCCTAACCATGGTTAGGTTGGAAACATTAAATATGCACTGGCCTCGTATCCTAATTGAAGAAGTCCTATGAGTTGGCAAGAGAAGATTCTTCCATTAGAAAGATTTGTTTTCAGTACACATGCTGCCTATCCAGTCAATCTAATACAGTCAAACCTCAGTTGTCAAACATAATCCATTCCGGAAAACTGTTTGACTTCCAAAACGTTTGACAACCAAAAACTGAATGCAGAAGCCTCAGTACAATAGGGGAACTCAAAACGGAAGCCGTGTAGCGCGTTCGGCTTCTGAAAATGGTTCGAAAACCAGAACTTTTACTTCCGGGTTTTTGGCATTTGGGAGCCGAAACGTACGATAATGGAGGCGTTCGGCAGCCGAGGTTTAACTGTAACAACAAAGAACCCTTCCTTGCAAGTTTCGTGCAGGCCACTTCAGCTTTACAAAGGTTTTGAAGTCTTCGTTTTGTGCTTATGGACTTTAAGAACATTGTTTCCATTTTTTAAAATTCAGTGCTTAAATTATCTTTATGCAGTCCCCCCCCCCCCCAATTAGTTGCAAAGCAGTTTCTTATTTAGGAGATAATAGTCACGTGTAGAAGTTTGGTATGTATCTGTGGCAATGTTCAGCATGACTTCTGCTGGGGAGAGAGAGAGAGAGAGAGAACACAGAATGCTAGACTAGATGGGCCATTGGCCTGATCCAGCATCCCATCTTATGTTCTTACTACTTTTGTTCTCCTGCTTTTTCTGTGTTGACAGGAACTCATTGCTTTAGGCATATGCAATTCTGCAGGATCGTTTTTCCAGACCTTTGCTATAACTTGCTCAATGTCCCGGAGTCTTGTCCAGGAGGGCACTGGTGGAAAGACTCAGGTATGTGTATTTAGGTTTCACTTGTCCTTCCTGCAGGGCAGCGTTCAAAAGTCCCATTGTTCCTGGCTTGTTTTGCGACAGGGAATTTCATGAATGCAAGCAGTTTCTGAGCTCTGGGTGCAGTACTGCACCTAAGATTTCAGATTAAAAATTCCAATTTCTGGAAGGAAAGGAGGACCTTTTTCTGCCTCCCCACTTCCAGCCACTCTCTGAAGACTGGAGAAGGGACCCTCGTAAGAATCTTAGGGGGACAGGCAGGGGAAGTATGGCTTGGTTTTTTGCAGTCTTCAGATGAGGACCAGACCATGTAAAAAATGAACATAAGATTTTAACTGCAGTTCATTTTCGGCTTTGTATTCATGTTATAAAAAAGCATGCCCAGACACTTTGTTGCAGCACCCGTAACCTAGGTTTAAGGTACCATTTAGCTCCTAGCTTTCATATCTCAGTTTCAAACACCACCGCAGGGAGGTGATGATGATTATTATGATGATGGTGGTGATTAGAATACTGCCCTTCATCCACAGATCTCAGAGTGCTTCACAACATTACAATATAAAAACCACAAAATACATAATAAAATCAAACCAATAATCTCCCCTCCCACAACACATTAAAAGGATTGTCAGTCAGCCAAAGGCCTGGTTGAAGAAGAACGTTTTTGCCTGCCAGCTAAAGGTGTTTAATGAAGGCGCCAGCTGCGCCTCCCTGGGCAGAGCATTCCACAAACAGGGAGCCACTGCAGACGATACCTGTTCTCATGTTGCCACCCTCCGGACTTCACGTGGAGAAGGTACACAAAGAAGGGCCGCACAGGATTATCTCGGGGTCCAGGTCAGCTCATATGGAGAGAGGTGGTCCTTGAGTTATTATGGTCCTGAGCTGTTTAAGCCTTTATAGGTCAAAACCAGCACTTTGAATTGGGCCTGGAAACTAATTGGTAGCCCGTGCAGTCGGGCCAGGATTGGTGTAATATGCTGAAATTGTCTTGCTCTAGTGAGCAACCTAGCTGCCAAATTCTGCACTAGCTGCAGTTTCTGAACCATCCTCAGAGGTAACACGTTGCAGTAATCTAGGCTACCAGAGCATAGACAGCAGTAGTTAGACTGTCCCTGTCCAGATAAGAGACCAGGGTCATATACCTTGGACTTTCCCATTTTATCCTCACTTTTGGGGGCCAGCTTAGGCTAAATAACTGGAATTACCCCAGGGCCATCTAGTGAGCAGGGATCTGTATCTATATCTTCCTGCCTCCCCCAATTCTGTCCAAGTCCACATACTCCGTATTTGCTACTCTGTATGCAACATGTGATGTATGTAAATTTAGTTGATGCCTCTTCTTGTGAGTGTTATTGCTTATGGCATCAGTGTGCTTGCTTAAGCAGACTCAATCAGACATACAAGTATATAGAAAAAGAAATGGGAGGAATATTTGGGCTTGGCAATGCCTTTAAAAACCTTTTAAACTATATATGGGATTCTTCAAAAGTGTTTCTGTGTCCTTTCCCCCCCAGGTTGCTGGTACTCTGTCCTCAATCATGGTTTTCCTGGTCATTGTTGCCATTGGTTATCTGTTTGAACCACTGCCACAGGTAAGAGTCTTTTATATATATGTTTTCATTCCAGTCTAAATTGGTACATAAGCAGCAGTAAAACCGCTTTTGTTAAAGCATTGCACAATCTGTAATTTTTAGAGCTGTAAGGAAATAGAATGTTCTGTGCTGCAACAATAAGCTCAAAAATTGGTTCAATTGCAGGGTAATTTAATGGCATTGGTGATTACTGTGCATCAGCTTTATCTAACATCCTTCCTGAATATCTGCAATTGGAGGGAAGGCTTTCTAGTCTGAATACCTGTGTGAGTCTCATTTGGCTCTGGTTAACTAACAGCAGCTCCTTTTATTTGTCCTGTCTTTGGTCTCCACACCTGTAAGCATGCAAGAAATTAAATATGCTTTAGCAATGAAGACTTGAGCTTTGTAATCCTAATCCAGCACTTTATACGTGTTACTTTGTCACCTTTTATACTTTCAACCATTGATTCAGGAATAGTGGGACAGAACTGTTAGCCAATGATTAGCGGGAACCTCATTGTTCGGGTCCTCAGGTTATGCAAGTTGCAAGTGAGAAGTCGTTGTTCAATCCACTGGATGCATGCCAATGTGCTGACACATTTATCTTGAATTTATCTAGTTCTAGGCTGTTGAGATATTATTTTATTTTTATTTTTTTTTGTAAGAATTTTTATTGGTTTTACAAAATAATTTTAAACAATACAAACAAATAAAAAAAGACATACAAACATGTAAAATTTCATAACCTTTTTTTTCATGTCCCTCTCTTCTCGGACTCCCCCAAACCTCCCCTTCCTACATCCCAATTTCCAAAATTTATTTCAGCAAATTCTAATTAATTTTATCAAATATATTTTTTCTTATTCTTTTCTTCAACTTAATCTTATGTCACTGTAATCTCCTTTTCTTTCTCCAAACCTCGACATTTTAACATTCCTCAATTTTATAATAGTTCTTAAGGTAAATTTTAAATTTCTTCCAATCTTCTTCCGCCGTCTCTTTCCCCTGCTCACGGATTCTGCCAGTCATCTCAGCCAGTGTCATATAGTCTATTACCTTCATCTGCCACTCTTCCAAGGTGGGTAATTCTTCTGTCTTCCAATACTTTGCGATGAGTATTCTTGCTGCTGTCGTAGCATACATAAAGAAATTTCTATCTTTCTTTGACACCAATTGGCCGACAATGCCCAAGAGAAAGGCCTCTGGTTTCTTAGGAAAAGTACATTTAAGTACCTTTTTCATTTCATTATATATCATTTCCCAGAAAGCCTTAATCTTCGGGCACGTCCACCAAAGATGATAAAAAGTACCTTCCGTTTCTTTACACTTCCAACACTTATTATCAGGCAAATGATAAATTTTTGCTAGCTTGACTGGGGTCATGTACCACCTATAGATCATTTTCATAATATTTTCCTTTAAGGCATTACATGCCGTAAACTTTATACCAGTGTTCCACAACCATTCCCAGTCAGCAAACATAATGTTATGACCAATGTCCTGTGCCCACTTAATCATAGCTGATTTAACTATTTCATCTTGTGTATTCCATTTCAGCAGCAGATTATACATTTTTGACAAATTCTTAGTATTGGATTCTAACAGTTCAATTTCTAATTTTGATTTCTCCACCTGGAATCCAATTTTCCTGTCTTGTTTATGTACCTCCATTATTTGATAATAATGGAGCCAATCTCGAACCTTGGGTTTCAATTTCTCATAGCTCTGTAACTTCAATTTATCTCCATCTTGTTCCAAAATTTCCCAATACTTTAGCCATTTAGCTTCCATATTAAGCTTTTTCAGCGCTGTAGCCTCTAAAGGTGACAACCATCTAGGGGTTTTACTTTCCAACAAATCTTTATATCTTATCCAAACGTTATATAATGCTTTCCTGACAATATGGTTTTTAAAGGCCCTATGCACCTTAATTTTATCATACCATAGATATGCATGCCAACCAAATGTATTATTAAAACCTTCTAAGTCCAAGATATCTGTATTCTCGAGGAGCATCCATTCTTTCAGCCAGCAAAATGCTGCTGCTTCATAATACAGTTTTAAGTCCGGCAGGGCAAACCCCCCTCTTTCTTTTGCATCCGTCAGTATTTTAAATTTTATTCTGGGCTTTTTGCCCTGCCAGACAAATTTCGAGATATCCTTCTGCCACCTCTTGAAACAATCTATCTTGTCCAGAATTTGTAATGTTTGGAACAAAAATAACATTCTAGGCAATACATTCATCTTAATAGCTGCAATTCGGCCTAACATTGACAATCTCAAATTTGACCATATTTCTAGATCTTTTTTAATTTCCGACCAACATTTTTCATAATTGTCTTTATACAAGTTCAAATTCTTAGATGTTAAATAGACCCCTAGGTATTTCACCTTCTTTACCACTGTCAAACCTGTTTCATTCTGGAACTTCTCCCTTTCCATGACTGTCAAATTTTTTTCCAAAACTTTAGTCTTTTGTTTATTCAATTTAAATCCGGCCACCTGACCAAATTCTTGAATTAGCTCCAACACCCTTTTTGTACTAGTGTCTGGCTCTTGTAAAGTAAGTACTAAATCATCTGCAAAGGCCCTTAACTTGTAATGTTTGGCTCCGACCTGTACACCTTTAACCTGCTGGTCATCTCTAATCATATTAAGCAACACCTCCAGAACAGAAATAAAGAGTAAAGGGGAAATTGGGCACCCCTGTCGTGTCCCTTTTTCTATTTTAAATTCTTCAGTTATCACATTATTTACAATCAACTTAGCCTTTTGTTCAGCGTATATGGCACCCATACCATTCTCAAATCCTTGGCCTACCCCCATCCCATGAAGATTCTTTTTCATAAAACTCCAAGAAATATTGTCAAAGGCTTTCTCCGCGTCCACAAAGATCAGAACTGCTTTAGTGTTTATATTCACCTCTAATAATTCCAGAATGTCTATTATGTTCCTCACATTATCTGATAAATGCCTTTTTGGGAGAAAGCCTGCTTGGTCCTTATGAATCTTCTCCATCAACACTCTTTTCAATCTTTTTGCCAGAATGTCTGCAAAAATTTTATAATCCACATTAAGTAATGATATTGGGCGGTAGTTCTTAAGTTGAGTCTTTTCAGTCTCTGTCTTTGGTATGAGTGTAATATACGCTTCTTTCCACGATTCTGGTGCCCTTTTCCCCTCCAAGATCTCATTACAGACTTCCTTTAATGGTTGTACCAACCACTCCTTCAAAGCTTTATAGTATCTGGAAATCAGTCCATCTGGTCCTGGAGATTTGCCCAGTTGCATATTTTGAATGGCACTCTCTATCTCTTGATCTGTTATTCTCTGGTTTAGATCCACCTTACTTTGGTAGGAGATTTTTTGTAGTCCATACTTTTTAAGGAATTCGTCTATATCTTCTTCCTTCTGCGGTCCTTGTGAATATAGCTTTTTAAAATAACTCAAAAAACAGTTTCTTATCTCGTTAGGTTTAGAAATATTCTTTCCATCCACTTCTAGACTTGTAACTGTATTTAGTTTCTGTCTTTTCTTCAGTTGCCAAGCCAGAAGCTTACCACATTTATCTGCTGATTCAAAAGTCTTTTGTCTCATTTGTTTTATCTTCCATTCAATCTCTTGATTCATCAATTCCATATATTGTGTCTGGTATAACTTAATCTCTCTCAGAATCTCCTGGGACTTTGGTTTTGATCTCAATTTCTTCTCTCCTTCTTTTATCTTTTCCAAAATCTTATCCTTCTTCTCATTTTGCTTTCTCTTTTTTACTGAATTTTGTTGAATTAAAAATCCTCGCATCACTGCTTTGCTTGCGTCCCATATCACTCTTTTTTCTACATCAGTTTTTAGATTTATTTCAAAATAGTCCTTTAAAGTTTTTTGGGCCTTTCTATGGATCTCCTCGTCTCGAAATAGATTGTCATTCATCCTCCATCTGAATTGACCAGTTACTGTAAATTTCATCTCCATCTTCACGGCGTTATGGTCGGAGCAAGTCTTTGGACAGATTTCCACTTTCTTAATCTTTGGAGCCAACCCACTAGTAATCCAAATTTGATCGATTCTGGTCCAGGTCATCATTGCTTCAGAGAAGAAGGTTCCCTCTCTCTCGAGAGGGTTCCTTGTTCTCCATATATCAATCAAGTCCATATTTTCAGTCATTTCAAAGAAAGTCTTTGGTAGTCTCCCATCTCTGGTAATTACCTGTCTTTGTGCTTTATCCATATTTGTAGATACCACTCCGTTCATATCTCCCATCATAATTAATTTGTAATCCAAATAGTCCAACAATGTCTCATGCAGCTTCTTAAAAAATTCTGACTTCCCTTCATTAGGTGCATAGATCCCTAGTATCAAAAATTTTTCACCTTGAATTTGCACTTCAATTGCCAAATATCTTCCTTGTTCATCTTTAAATATAAACTTTGGGGAAAATTTTTCTTTTGCATAGATTACCACTCCTCTTTTCTTAACTTTATCCGATGAAATAAATTCTTGGCCTAATCTCTTATTGACGAGTAATTTCCTATGCAATCTTGTTATATGAGTTTCCTGTAAACAAATTATGTCCAACTGCTCTTTTTTCAATAAATGGAATATATTTTTCCTCCTTCGCGGAAGATTGAGTCCATTACAATTCCAGCTTAGAAGTTGCAGGGCCATCCTGAAGCTATTTACCTCCTGTCGCTCCGAGTAGTTGTTCTTCTTCTGTCGGTGATTTCAGTCCAAACGTCAGGTTTAAAATGTCTGTTGCGTCTTTCGTTTCTGATGTTATTTCCTCTCCGACTGTTCCTTTCAGAAGGTCTTCCCTGTAGTGATTTAAAAATTGATCTCGATCTTCTACTGATCTTATCCTTATTTTCCTACCTTTGAATTTGAAAGATAGGCCTTGCGGGAATTCCCACCTGAAAGGTACTTCGTTCTTCTTCAGCAATCCGACCAATTCTTTATAGTATGTTCTTGCGTCTAGAATTTCCTTTGGGATATCTTTAAAAATCTCCACAAAAGACTTTTCAATCTCGAGTGTTCTTTGAAAATGCAGGCTCAATATTTTTTCTCTTTCCTCTCTTGATCTTAATGTTATTAGGCAATCCCTTGGCTTCTTCCTGCCTTGTGCTCTTCCCAGTCTAAAAGCAGTGACTATTTTAATTTCTTCCTTCTCTAACTCCTGTTGCCAAAAATCAGAAAATTCTTTAGAAAGGAAGTTCGCCAAGTTATCTCCTTCACTTTCAGGCACCGCTCGTAGTCTTAAGTTTCTACTTCTCCTCTCCAATTCAAGCATAGACAGGGCCAATGTATGATCTTCTAGCTTTTTGCAAACTGGTACAATTTTTTCCTGTGTAGCATCCGCCGAGACTTTAGCCTCATCAGCAGAGACTTTGGCTTCTTCTGCGATTTTACGTATATTAGCAGAGTCCTCTAATATTTTATTAATAGATTCTGTATTAGATGTCACCCTTTTCCCTAATTCATTCACACTTTGTGTATTCTGATCAAGTTTAATTGAGAGTTCTGTCAATTTTCTACTATTTTCCGCCCCCTGCTTTGTCAAAGATTCCAAAGACTCATTTATTTTAACCAAAGCTTGTGTTACAGGATCTGATGACATTGTTGTTCTTGTCTGACCAGTTGCAGCTGGTGCCACTGGGATGCCTGGGACTGAAATTCTTCGCTGTGAAGATTTTGTTTTGTATTGTCTCCCAGACCTGGTTGTTGTCTCTTCTGATGCACCACTCATGCCTAGCCAAGGTCACTCTCGCAGCTGTTAGTTGTTTTTCAAGGGAAATTTCCACTGCCTTAATAGTTACAGCCCAATTTGCAACAGTTATCAAAGTGTCCTCTAGGGGAACAAAGTTTCCAAAGCTACACAAAATGTCTTACAGTCCAAAATTCCCCTGAGGTTTCCCAATAGTCAGTTGTAACAATTCTTATATTTTCAGAGTTCAACAAACCAGTAATTTAATGTCTCTCCTGAGCTGAGTAGTTTGAAACAATGTAATAATCTAAGTGACAGCTCACTGACAGTTCTCTCTCTCCAGGTTCCTTTGCCCCGGCAGTCCGTTTCAGGGGTATTTGACACAGCGATAAAAAGTTTTAAAATCTTTTTCTGGCAGGTTCTAATTCCAAATTCCTCCCCCTTTTGCTCCTGCCTACCAAAAGGGGGAAAATTCACAGTTTATGTCTGGTTCTCTTCACTCTTTGCGATCTCTCAATGGTTGCAGCTTTTAATCCTTCTTTGCTTTATCCTTATGCAATCCGGGAAGGGCTGACTTCCTTACTTTAGCCAATCCCGTTTTCAGCCAAATTTCATGAAGATAATTGTAAATCCCAATTAAGTCAGTCTTACTCACTGGTTTTACTTTGTAGTCCAATTTTCAGGAAGGAATCGGCGCTCTCCGGCTATGGCGATGCGGCTTCGCTTTACAAGCTGGGTAGCGGCTCTCAGCACCGCTTCTCCCCCCGCTGCCGTTCCGGAGCCTTTAAAAAGGCTCCCTTGCGATTTCGGGGGGGCGCGATGGTGCCCACCGAGCCTCCTTGTTCACAGGCTTCCGCGCCTGTAATTTTTGAGGGTCCCCGCTTCGCCGTAGCGACAGGACCCGAACTTGTAAAGCAGACCCCCTCCGGAGCTCGGAGGGAAATCCGCCATTAACCGATGGCGCCGACCGGAAGTCGGCTGTTGAGATATTATTTTAGCCAAACAAAAGTATCAGTTTCCTAAAGATCACCGCTTCTCTTTCCTAAGATGAAGATAAGAAACCTGTAGGTCCCAAATAAAGCTTCAGAGATTTTATTGCTGGTAGGTCAGGCCATTGCCCTGTTCACTTAACTGGAAATAAATAAGGCAGGGAGTGACATGATTGGGAAGTGACAGTTTCGCAGTAACTAAGTAAGAGTCCATTTGCTTGGTTAGCTGGAGTGGAAGAAGAGCACTTAGCGCAAGCCATAAAAGGTTTGTCAGAGGACTTGAAGATTAGCATTTTATTAAAAACCAAATATAAGGATTACTTTGTATGCTTTCCTGGGATCTGCACTAACCGTAAAAGGCTAAAGGAGAAATCCCAGTTAGAAACTGGTGCAGGCCAAAGGGTTATGAATACAGAAAATAATCTTAGTAACCTATTATTCTAATAAAACACTGGAATCTCCATTTCGGACCCTAAAATATAATGAGGCAACAGATTGTTACTTCTCTTTTCAGAACAACAACTTGGGTGTGGAGGTAGCTCAACTGCCCAAGGAAAGGGGGGGGGGTAGAAAAAAAAGCTCAGCAACTTTGACTTGTATATTACAGGGCTTATAAAGCATGCAAATGATGTAGTGTGAGGGTGGGGGAACAATAGTTCCCATTATCCTCTATCTAATAACCTTTCTGGCTGGAGTGGTTGCATTACAACCGCATCTGGAGGGCTCCCATCCTTGCTGTAGTGGGCATGTCCATTTTAAGTTCCCCCAATATCTTTGGGAGAGAATGCTCCTCCTCTCTGCTGTGAAATCAGTTGTTTGACGTGTTTAACTTCTACTGAATGAAGTTAACTAATGTCATGGATGCTTTAGCTGAGATTCCTGCATTGGAGGGGTTGGACTAGATGACTCTTGCAGTCCCTTCTGACTCTACAATTCTATGGTTCTACAAATTGTACCCTTACAAGGGAAACACATTGATTTTGATATGGGCCATCCAGGAAGGTTGCAGCCATAGGCACTTTAAACAAAACCCTGCTGATGTTTATCATCAAGGAATCTCATTTGGTTTCTGATGAAATATATGTGCAGATAAGCAAAAGATCAAAAATGACATGTGACTGCATGGCTGTTTACACTTGCTAAACAAACATTTTAAAAAAATATTCTTGTGTATGTAAATAGATCTCCTGCATAGAACCTGCTAGTTATTTACACTTTGGAATGCTTTTTTTTTTTAAGCTGCAACACAGTTTAAAAATAAAAATAAGAAAACCAAACCCTTCTCAAAATATGTTCCTAGGCTGTGCTTGCAGCAATTGTAATGGTCAATCTTAAAGGCATGTTCAAACAGTTTCAAGATATCACTCGCTTCTGGAGGACCAGCAAGATTGAACTGGTGAGTGACCTTGATTCTGATCAAAGTGCATGGAGAACGTTTCTGATATGGTAATCCAGTGGTTCACCTGCAATGTTGTGTCTCACAGAAATAGTTGCACTGTGAGAGTCAAATGATGCAAGAAGAACAAAGCTCTAGGCCCCAAAACTAGGAACATAAAGAGATAGTGCAGGAGAGGGTATTGAAATGTGCTTAAGATCAATTAGGCAATTCAAGGTCTCATCTGCCAGTGAAACACTTCCCTGCTTAGAAATGTAAAGCCAGTACAGTGGATACATTGGGTTATATCCACCTAACTTGTATTTAGAGTAGACCGAACAAAATTAATGAACCCAAGTTTATTTCAGTGGGTCTACCCTGAGTTTGACTAGCAGTGTCTTTTCCTCACAGAGGTAGGAAAGGCATGGCCCTTGCCTGTGCAGGAGCAAAACTCAAGGCTTGACTCCTGGCAAACCCTGGGTTCTCTTGCCCTAATCTGCATTGAGAAGCTATCACTAAGAACTGCTTAGAGCCGTATTTCTGTTTATTCTGTGTGTGTGTGTGTGTGTGTGTGTGTGTGTGTAGATAACCACTTTTATTTCACGATATTTATATAAGTAGGGAAATCCTTTTCTGGGAATTAAATATTTTTCTCAGTACACCACCTGCTTATTTTATAAGAACAAATAGGGTGTGCAATCCATTTCATCAATGAGGCTTCAAAATAAGGCCTTATTTACCCACACATTTTTTAAAATCCATGTTAATGTGTGCACTTGGTTTGCCTTACTATATTAGGCCTATCACTAGTTTTGAGTGTACTAGTAACAGTTCAGACCTGTTTCCTTCCCACAATTTCCTCTCCCCACCCCATTCCCGCCCGCAAGTAAAATGTGAGTGTGAAACATGGTTAGCCTTTTCTTGAAAGTGGTCTTGAGTGTTTGTAATTGACTCAACAGGCTTTTATTTGAACCTGCTGGAAAGTAGAAACCATTACTAATTAGGTGTTTGTTTGTTTAGGCTATCTGGATTGTAGCATTTCTGTCCTCAGTTTTTCTGGGGCTCGACTACGGTTTGCTCACTTCTATAACTTTTGCAATGATAACCATCGTGTACAGAACACAAAGGTGAGGCTCACTTTTAAACATTTATTCTCTCAAATCAAAGCTATTGGTGGTGGGAGTAAAGAGGGACAATCTCCTTCTCCATGCTCAACCAATACAGTGTAGTTTGCTGAGCTAGCTCGTCCTCCCTACAATGGAAGGTGAAGTCATTCATCAAAATGGTTGAGTAGGGTACCACTTCTGCTTGCCAGCAGTGTGTTAAGAGACCTTCTTGGACCTCTTCCAACCCAATCAATCCCTCCCAGTGCAGCTGGAAGAATATCTCTGGGAAGAGTTCCTTGGAAAAGCAAACATTTGCGCAGTAGTATAAACTGCATCTGAATCTAAAATAATATTGTAAAACCTAAACTAAATAAAAGTAGTGAAGAGCCATAGCTCAATGGCAGGACATCTGCTTCACATGCAGAAGGTCTTAGATAGAGCTGGGAATGTCCCTAGTCTAAAACTCTGGAGAGCCGCTGCCCGTCAATGTAGTCATTCGTAAGCTAGATGGACCAATTGTCTTACTCAGTATGATGCAGTTTCCTATGCTGCTAAAGGTAACTGGGCATCGGCATCATCTGTTCTATCAAATTTCTCTAGATTGCTTTAAAAAACACAGGCCCGGCACTCAGTTTTCAACCCATTTTATGCCTCAAGAACTGGAATTTCTGCTGATGCCTCTCTGTTCTGGCCTTTGATCAAGGCATTGCGTCAGAAGAAACCTGTTGGGTTACTTTTGACTTCAGATCTGATCTTAAGTCCTAAAAAGGAGGAGAGCATTTGCAGCTCAAGCAGCCAATAAATGGCAAGTTGCAACTTCTCTTTAGTGAGTCACACCCAAGAAACTACAAGCAGTACACTGTATAACAATATTCAGGATCTACGGAAGATGTGGGGAGTGGGGAGGCAGCAAAACTGTCTAAGCAGACCTTATTTGCCACTGACGTAATTTCCCAAATCTGATCCTCAAACAGAAAGCAGGTTTGAAGTGTAGGAAGTGTCTATATGATTCCATGCACATTGAAATAGGGTCCAAAATATGCTGAAGTCGAAGTGTCGTTCTCCCTTCACACCCCTCTTCAATTTTATTTCATAATATTTAATATACTGCTTGATTGTAAAACAAGAAACCTCAAAATAGTTTTCCACTCACTGTTTCTGGATAATGGGCACCAGGCCCTTTACCAAAGAGGTAAAGACATTAGTGGGAGCCTCTAACAGAGATTGCTTTTATAGCCTCTTAATACAGAGACTCTTTCTCTACAGTCCACAATACAGACTCCTCGGCCAGATTCCCGGTACAGACATTTACTGTGATATAGAAGAGTATGAAGAGGTAAGAGGGTGCTAAATCTCTTTATACCCCTTAAGAAGGAAGGAAAGTGCTCTCTTTGATTTAAGATGGAGGGGAGCAGTAACAAAGCCTTGGTTGGGAGTTGAATCTGAATCCCATAGGACCCCATACTGAATATTAAGATCCATTCCTACCAGTGCAAGCCCACCACATGGGGAGATGAGAGCAGGAATGCCAAATGGTTCTTTGGGAACTAGCAGCTGGGACATTTCTGGAGGGAGAAATAACCAGAGCCATGAGGCATGTTCAGAGATGAGACGGGAATGCAGGGCGTGTGCTCAGTAGTCATGCCTGTCTGTTGGTGGGGAATCTTACCAGACTCCCCACCCCCGCTTGACTTAAGATCTCAGCCAGCTCCCCTGCTCTGATTTCTAGCAAGCTTCAGGCCTGTTCCACCCATGTAGCAGAAACAGGAGACTGAATCCTGAGGTGTTAGGAAGGACTAGCAATTTGAATGGCTTTAATAGTGGTTTAGAAAAATTCATGGAGGATAAGGCTGTGTTCTTCCTCCACTGTCAGAGGCACTATTCCCTTGAATGTCAGCTGCTGGGAAGTACAGTTTGAGGAATCGCTGCTGCATTCAGGTCCTGCTTCAAGTGTTCCTTCCCATAGGCATCTAGTTTTGGCCACTGGGAAAACGGGATTTTGGTTTGGTCTGGCAGGACTCTTATTTTTCTTACAACTGCATCACTTCAGACTGTAGGTCAGTGAGAAAACAGATTTTTGAATGCTCTCCAGCATTCTACTGACACAGCAGAAAGGCAGCTGGGCTAGAGCCTTTCTTTCTGAAGCATTAGTTTTTAATTGTTAGGAGGTTGTTGTTATTTTTACGTGGGGGAGCTTTCAAAACTTGGAATATTCTACCTGCAGTTTGGAGTGGTTTAGTCTAGTTCTGGCACATCCTAGCTTGTGAGACCCAGTCCAAATTCAAGGGCAGAAAGCAACAGTCTTGGAAGCAGAAGTCAAGGTCAGAGCAGAGGTGAGGTATTTCAGTCAGTTTCTTCTTTCAGATATCATAAGATTTTTGTGCTCTTAATAGATGTGAGTGGGTGTTTAGACTGACATCTTCCCGTATGAAGCCGAAGTGATATAGTCCCTCCATGGCAGCTCCTGCTGCCTCACAAATTCACGTATAAGTCTACCCAAAGGCACTACTAAAGGGATCTTTAAGCCTGTCCTCCTTCATTGGGACAGGTACTGTCCCAGGTGAGATTCCAAGGCCATTTCCTGTCAAGTAGGTCGCTTATTCCAAAATGGTAGTTTGATGATGTGTGCTTGGGGTGCCAGAAAGAAGGGTTTGAAATGGCTCATTGAGGCAACATGTGGACTGATGGATCCTCTTTGCAGGAAGCAAGGAAATAGGGAGCCAGAGGAACAAAATGTGTTAGTGGGGTGGGATAGATCACCACAAAAATCTCCTTTGAGTTTAATCTTGTGCTTTCCCACCTCCCCCTACTCCCATGTGTACCATATGACCCCTGGGCAGCATGTTCCGGCATGATGGACAATGTTTACTTAACCTCTAATGACTGTATATTTTATACTGCTATATAAACAAGTTGAGGAAGACATGCTTTCTTTATTAAAAGAATCTCTTCTTTTCTTAGGTGAAAGAATGCCCTGGAATCAAAATATTCCAGGCAAATGCATCGCTCTATTTTGCTAATAGTGATTTATATATCAATGCACTGAAGAAAAAGGTGAGGAACAGCAATTCATTTTTACTCTCTATCCTATTGAAAAATGCTAAATACTGCCATTTCACACTGCAGGGAATTATAAATTTGACTACTCCCCTGTCTAAAAAGGAAAAATAAATCTATGTACAGACAATACTTGGATTCTAGACCAATGTAATTTCAATATGCTGGCTTTGTACAGAAAGGGTGGTGTTTGTTTCTTAGACATGGGAACACTGATTCCGTTCAACCATTCTGGTTTTTCACCCGTAGTCTGAGAAGGTATAACCCATCAACAGAGTTATGTGAGTTTTCTGATGAAGTGTTTCATCTCTAAGCCGCCCATGTCACATCTGGGTGTGTTAGAAAAGCCTTCTGTCTCAGCCAGCCTGAGCTAAGAATAGTTGGATTAGTTCTTGAAGCATTTGAACATAGCTCCATTCTCAAGCATGAATTTGTGTCTTGTTTTGATTCTTACCCCACACATACACAGAATCTAATTTGACACACTTAATTCTCTTACACCCCAAATCAGGTGGGGTAGTGATATTGGAAGCTCCAGGAATGTTACTGTAATAGGTGGTGCTTGTTAAAACCAAATAAAAGCTCTATTTTCTAGTATTCCCAGCCCCCCTTTTTTCTGTCCTAAATAGCAGTTCCATTAAAAAGAGTCTTTCCATTGTAAATTCACCAATTTGGCAAGTGAATTAATTTTCCTTCTTTAATAGCTGCTGAAAGGTGACCTTTTAAAAGGCAAACAAAGAGTCCTGGTAATGTTGTTATGGCAGAAACCCATGGCTTGGTTACCACTTTACAAAGATGAATCTTCTCTGGGGGGGTTTTTGCCTTGTTTCTGCTATAGACTGGTGTTGATCCCTGTGCAGTCTTGGCAGCAAGGAAGAAAGCCCAGAAAAGGCACAGAAAGGAACTGAAGCACCTTCATGAACAAAAGAAAACAGCAGTCCTGAAAGTGGTAAGCCTTGCAAGTGTTTCCTGGCACAGGCTCTGACTCCTCCTTAGCAGTGATTTAATAAATTGAGAACCAGCTTTCTCTTCTTGCAAAGCATTAATTTCCCCCTCCTGCAGCTAACTGAAATGTCTGCTGTCTTTGCCTAATGTTAGTTGGGTTTCCAGTTTGCCTGGATCTGAAATAACAGTTTGTACAGAAACCTGGTTAGTATTAACCATGGTTGAGATCAATGTTGGCATTTTACTTAATCGGTGGGAAGGAAGGAAATTCATTTAAGAGAAGGGTCAGATGAAGGAGTATCATGTTCTTGAGGCTGGTGCTATTTTTGAGCTATGCATAGGCTATGTTTTGATAGTTGGCTACCCTACCCTTGTCCAGTACTATGCATGATTTTTACAAGGGTGTCAGTGCAATAGGAACATAAAGGTATGTGTTTAGTGCAGCTGAGGGCATTTGATTGACAATTTTGCATTTCCTTTATGAGGGAGGGAATACTCGGGAATCAAATGGGTTTGTTTCAAGTCCATTACGACATGCAGCATGTGAGCAGCAGTTTGCCTTAATAGAATCCCTGTTAAATACAAACATTGGGATTTAGGGAGAGTGCTGGTGACATGTGATATGAATAGGGAACAAGATGTGGATCAAAACTAGCTGTTACTTTTGTTGCCTGACCACACTTCCCCCTTGTGGTGCAGAATGAAACTGCTGCACCAAGAGAGTTACCATCATTGTTCCTCCTGCTGATCTCACAAAAGAAGCTTTTACCATTCCAGAGAGGCACACAAAAACAAAGAATGACTGGACAATTATGTTTTAGATTCAGACTTGTTTTAGAATGAGGATGTCCAAAGGGCAGATTCACACACCCACTTAACCACACTGACCGTATCTCCCTCCAAAGCCTCTCCTTTTAAACTCCCTCCTGGAACCACAGCCAGTCAGAGGCTGCCATTCTGTAACCATTTGCTAGTAGGAGAAAAAAGTAAAAAGAAACACTTGTGGAACCAACTTTTCCATCACAACATGTGTCCTTATATAGTAACGCTGATACTTGTCCTTTGATATTTCCTAATTTGTATGTAAACAATGAGCTCTCTCTCTCTAAATATTTACATAGAGTCAACCCTTTACATTCATTTACACAGAGAACAAGTGTGCATGTGGAACTGTTGTTGTTGTTGTTGTTTATGTAGAGTTAATATGACATCCTGTGCTGATTGTAGGAACTATTGATGGAAAGAAGCAAAAACCTATACTTAAGTCTGGTATTTATTTATCTTTTGTGAAAGACAAACTACACAGAGAACAGTGTGAAACATGAAGTAATGAATGACGAACTGCCGCTCAACGGAAAGTTCTCTGCAACTACGCAGGACTCCTCTCCCGATGAGCTCGAGCGCTTTATGGAGCCAGTGACCAATATTCACACAATCATTTTGGATTGTTCACCTGTGAACTTCGTGGATTCAGTTGGAGTCAAAGCCCTAAATTCAGTATGTAGCATCTTATCTCATTGCCATATCCTACACTTAATACCTTGCTGCCAGAATACTTTTCACTGCTTCAAGGCACACATCAAAGACAAAGCTTCATGCATCCACGTACCAAGTAAAGGGAGTGAGGCCAAAGGAAGTTCTCTTGCACAAGACTGTGCACAGCTCACGTCCATTTCAAAGAGGCTTGCCCAGAAGAGCTTCCTGCTGTCTTATGCCTCAAAACAGGGTTGGGAGGATTTGTGGCCTTCCAAGTGTCACTGGTCAGCCAGTAATCAAAGATGATGGGAGCTACAGTCCAGCAAAATCTGGGGGGCCACAGGCTAGATATTTAGGCTGCAATCCTGTAGACACTTAATCTGAGAGTAAGTCCCATTCAACTTGAAAAGACTTAACTTCAGCATAGGCCTGCAAAGGATTGCACTTCTAAGCACCGTACTCCTTGCCTCCCAATTTCTCCCTTGGCATTTTTAGAATAACTGCTCAATTTTAAAAGGGCATGTGTATGTTATGACGATGACTTTTAAAATACAAATATATTAACTGCAAATTAATTTCTGCACTGTTGTAGATCATAAAAGAATACGAAGAAATAGGAGTTTCAGTGTATATCAGCGGCTGCAATGGTAAGCCTGTTTGACGGTTGGAAATCATGGACTTGCTGTGGTCACTTTTGACCCCCCCTCCCCCACCCCCACATCTAGCCTTGCATCATCTAATCTAACTGGCAGCAGCTCTCTAAGGCCTGAGGCAAATATTGGTCTACTGCCTGATTGTACATAGCAAAGATGCTAAAAACATGCTGTGTTACTGATGTGTGGCTTCCTGATCAACCCCATATCATACAAGCTATGCCTGTCTCTCCTTTCTGCCTGAAGTGCAGATGAAGTGACTGTAACACCAGCAAATTCAGCTAAAGAACAGGAGAAAGTGCTAATGTAAATCCCAGCAACCTGCAACTGTTGAAGATAAAGCCAAAGAATGAGATACTTGGTCCTTACCTTTGCCTGTGTAACTGTGGGCATTTTTGAAGAAAGAGGAGAGGATCTTGTTAGTTGGTTTGTTAACACACTAGCTGCT
This sequence comes from Podarcis pityusensis, assembly GCF_964106645.2. NCBI lineage: Eukaryota > Metazoa > Chordata > Lepidosauria > Squamata > Lacertidae > Podarcis > Podarcis pityusensis. Next base: position 69,779,559 of record NC_138035.1, read on the forward strand.
GTTAAAAGAACAGCCTGGAGGCTATATGGAGCCCTGTGACTTTTGATCCACTTTTATCCAGCTGCTTTTTAAACTCGGCAGTGCCCTCTAGTGTGCCCAAAGGTGCACTATGGGTGATGCTGCATCCAATTTGTATGCATGTTGGACTACTACTTGAACTTTTCTGTGAGAGTGCTCAAATTCAGTATTCAAAATAAGTTCAGGCATTTTGCACACATTTGTTATGCTGCAGACTCTCAAGGGTGCTTGAACGGACACACAAACACCTCTTCACAGCCATGGGAGTTAGAAATGGTGTTTTAAAATATAACAATATTTGGGGCCACATCCAATGCTGCAACACCTATGAAGCCACCGACTTCAGGGCATGGAGCAAAGCTTCCTCTTCCTATCCCTCTCTTGCCTCCTCCCTCTTTCTGCTCCCTTAAAATTGGCTCTGGAGACGTGCAGGAGGCACCAGAGCAGATTTTGACACTTACTCCCACCATGAGCTCCATAAATCTGTTCTGGGGGTTCCCCCAAGCCTCCAGAGCAGATAATGGGAGGGTGTGAAGTTCCATTGTGCCAGTGGACATCCTTGTGTTGATGAAACTAGTTAGCTGAATGCCGCTCAGTTTCCCCCATACTGGGACTATATAAATAGAGCCATAGCTCCTATATTGCACCCGGAACTAAGCACACACCACCCATTGTATGCATTGTTCCTCCTCCAGCTACATGGGCAGGTGTGTGGTTTTGCATAGGTAAGCTGTTTAGTCAGATCACAGGAATGAAATAGAGGCTGTACAATTTTACACCCACACCCCTTTAAAGCTTTTTCTTCTCTACCTAGGATCGGTTGTGGAGAACCTTTCTAGACTACATTTCTTTGACAAAGCTGCTCGCAGAGACTTGCTGTTTCCCAGTACCCATGATGCTGTCCTCTTCAGCCAACTGAAAGGCCTCTCAGCCTCGCAGACTCCTGTAGATGTTGTGGTGTGAACTCCTGCATCATAGATTGTATGGTGGTGCATTGATTAAATTCCAAGGGCTTCTCTTTAATACTTAATTTGCACAGATTATACAGCGCCTAAGATTAGCCAGTCTTACGGGTATGTGACACAGTAGTAGGGCCGCCTTGTTTTCTGCCAGGATGCTCTCTGAAGAATTTGAAGCCTTAATACTTTCAAAAATTGACATCAGGTATAGCCTGAACTGGTTTGTATAAAAAAAGAAGACTCGTGTATTTTCTTGAAAGCATCCTAAAAGATTTGGGAGTTTCTTTTTTGTTGTTGTTCAGAAATGTGCCAGCAGATGAGATATTGCACTACATGGATATTTTTAGCACTGTGGATTACTGAAAAGAGTACAGATGATGCAGCAAGCCTGGGAGACATGGACTGCTTGCTACTTTCCTTTGACGCTTTATTGTGGAGGCATTGTTGTAAAATGTATTCTTGTACCATCTACTGAAGAATTGCACTGTACGATATCTTTGAAGTGTTCAGCACTGGCTTTCAAAACTACATTTTATGTAGTCAATTTTTAAAATCCCATAAAAGCCATTTTTTGCAGCTTGTGCTAAGTTCTTCCATTTCCCTTCTGCTTATTTTTAGATGTTATGGTAGTCAAGATAGCTATGCACCTATGTGACACTTTGATGGTGCCTATCTATTAGGTTAAAGGTTTTGTGACCTGAGATCGTAATAGACATTAATGGCAATTATTCTTTTTTAAAAAGGGGGGCCAGTGATCTAGTCTGAGTAAGCATATTGTTATGGTAATTCAAGTGTATAATGAAAAACCTTTTTACAGATTTCCTCCTAAATGACACCAAAATCTGATACAAAAAGGCACTGTGGGGCACTGTAAAAAACGGGGGTTTCACTGCAAAATGACTCCCTTGAAACTGGTGCCAAAGTTTTGGAATCTCAAATGTTGGGGTTTGTTATTAATGAAGGTAACATGTACTCCACTTTCAATGAGGTAGTTACTGATTTCACAGTGCTGTACAGGGTATGTCCCACTCAAAAGCTTGCAGAAAGGAAGAGGTGCTCCCAAACAGAGTTCATTAGATCTAGGAAGGGTAATATGCAGTTAAACATTTTTACTGAATATCATAAGGAACTACACCATGTAACTTGGAATATTCCATTTATTTCTACTAGTCCAACTATGTTACACCACACACACAAACTAGAACTTTTGATATTACTCTGCGTAGTATTAGCCATATGAAGGAGATCTCTCAGTGCTATCTAGAATCAGTTGTAAGTCATATAACGAGGTGTAGCACTGAATTTGGCATATGACTTGATTACTTTGTTCACAGCTTCCAAGAAGTCCTTTTCAGTGGCAATCTTTCTCCTTGCTCGGATGGCGAACATACCTGCCTCTGTACACACACTTCGAATTTCAGCACCTTGCAAGGAAGAACAGTGGATGTAAAAACAATCTGAAACAACTATCACCACCAAACAGAGAGAGAGAACAAGAACTATGATGTTTGACTTACCAGTGCTGTTAGGGCACAGTCGAGCTAGCAACTCAAATCTTATGTCTCTTTCAACACTCATTGAACGGGCATGAATCTTGAAGATGTGAGTTCGTCCCTAAAAAAACAACCACAGCCAGACTAAGCATAAGGGCTTCATCCCCTTGTTGCCATCTACACATCAGTGTTGGGAAGGCCAAAGACAGAGTCAGCAGGGCAACAGATGTGACTCGTAATTTGGTAGAGTGTTACATTCAAGCCACACCACCCTCCACCCATTCAAGCAAGGGACATTGTTCCTGTTCAGAAACACATTCTGGTCAAGCAAAAAGCACTTGAGGGTACAGAGCAGGACCAGTGGCCTGGGGAAAACATGAGAGGGCCAAAAAGAGAGGCCTGGAGGGCTGCTTGATACTCGCCATCACTGATGTCTAGTGATGCACCTGGGAGTAAAGCAGTTGTTCAGCCAATATGATTTGTCCTTTGAAGGGACAACAATGGGGGAATGCATCCTTAGGCAACTGTTGAGGCTCCAGCACTTTGGAAAGGTCCAGAGCTGCTGTTCTGCAACCACCTCCTTGCCCACCAGCCTCCACTAATCCCTTATCTGCCCCTTCTCCAGAGGAAGAGGGCAGGTGAGTGAGTAGAAGGCAACAGCTGCTCAACAGATCATGGGTTCAAGCCCCAGAGCCAAATATTGGGAGAAAGATTTCTGCAATGCAGGAAATTGGACTACATGATCTTTGTGGACCTTTCAAACTCTACAATTCTATGAAATAAAAACCTGCACTTTCCCTTAAGGCGTCATACTTTCCTATTGCCTCTGCTGTAGTCCATGTCACCCCCTCAGAACAACAGGAAGTACAGACAGAATCCTGTGGCATCTTCAAAACGAGCACAGCACAATACGACCTTTTGTGGGCTGGACTACAATATTATTTTCCTTTTTGTTAACTGCTACAACACAGAGTTACTCTTTTGGAATTTGTCACTAGACAGAAGCACCAGGTCAAATACATAATTTGAAATAGAATCAGGCAAGAACCAAGACAGACAGGAAAGGTCTAAAATTGCCCACCAGAATCCTTTTGATGACTATTTGATCAAATCCATTTTCTGAGAGCTAATAGAAAAAATTCTCACCTTCAGTCCTTCAAGTTCTAATAAATGTGTTCTTATTGACTTTGCTTAGTATCAAAATAGTCTAACCTCCAGATCTGGCAGGCTGAATTCTATTTTTCTATCCAGTCTTCCAGGCCTCATCAGTGCTGGATCCAAAGTATCAGGTCTGTTGGTTGCCATCAGTACTTTAATGTTGCCTCTTGGATCAAAACCATCAAGCTGGTTTATCAATTCTAGCATAGTGCGCTGGACTTCATTGTCCCCTCCAGCCCCATCATCAAAGCGAGCCCCTAGAAAGAGACAGCAGGAGAAACACAAAAGGCACCCTTGTTAACTGTGCCCCCAAAACAAGAAAATGTAATTCAAGGGTACTCCCTTACCATGTTATCTATGGCTATTGAAGTAAATCAAAATATCACATTCTTTTTTTTAAAAAAAAGATATTACTAGCAAGATATACTTTTGTGAAATACTTTTCCTTGTTCTTTGCTGGTGCTACAGAGACCAGCATGAAGTAGCACAGCACAGAGGCCAAATACCAAGTTGCTTCTGCCATTCTATTACCTAATCGTCTTCCAAACAGACTAACCTGACATAGAGAAAGGGGACCTGGTTTGAACGATAAATTCACCTATGCTTTAATGTGAGCAGTGTGGTAGACCACACTTACTAACTTCCCTGTTCCTGCTGTTGCTGCACCAGATAGAAAAACAAGTCAGGGTGTGGCTTGTTGTTATGTAAAAACTGGAGCTAGTGGTTTGTTTCTCTCCAAACGCACTATGAGTGCTAAGCCAAGAATAAATAAAGAATAAAGAGTTGTAGTCCAGTTTCTGAAGGGCACCAGCTTGGTGAAGGCTGATGTAAGGTGATACCAACCTCCAATAGCATCAATTTCATCAAAGAAGATAAGGCAAGCTTTTTTTGTTCTGGCCATTTCAAAGAGTTCCCGAACCATTCGAGCACCCTATAAAAAGACAGACAGATGGTTTACTTTCATATAAAGCCAACTGTCACTTGAGTTAAGAGTATTTAAAGTAAATATTAAAACTTCCAAATGAATCTACAGAACCAAGAGGTAAAACTGATCATTATGGGACATCATTTTAGTTGCAGTTCCTTCCAGGACATAACTGGTGCCTGGCTGTCCCAACTCATGCGAATAGCCTACTGTACATCATACAGTATCTCACATACCCTACATAAAAAGACAGGCTTCAGATTCTATATGACCCAAACTGCCAGAGGAGTGAACAAATATATAAAGAGGTCCAGGTTTCTAATCATACTGTATAATATTAAGGCAAAGACTCTCATCCTCCTCTGCAGGAAAACTTAGATTATTTAAAGTATAGTTTGAGCAGACTTTCTGGTGACTTGACCTCCCCCAGTACAGATGCACAGACATGCGCCCTCTTTTCATTACCTCTCCTACGTATTTCTGCACCAGCTCAGATCCAATCACTCGGATGAAGCAGGCATCGGTCCTATTAGCAACAGCACGAGCACAGAGAGTTTTTCCTGTCCCCGGTGGGCCAAAGAGAAGCACTCCTTTAGGGGGCTCGATCCCCAGATTGACAAATCGTTCTGGCTGTAGTGGTTGGGAGACAGTAAGTTTAAAAGTTGCACAGACAGGATGAAACGCAGTATTTTTGGGTCCTAGACTGGACCCAATGGCAGCCAAAGCCCTGCAGGAACCCAAGCTTGCCACAGCAGTACAATTTCAGTACTATCAATGAACTGTCAAGAAATCTTCCATTTTAAAAGTAGTGCACAAGTCAAGAAGGGACCCAGTGGCAAGAAAGCTGTGCAGTGCAGTGTAACAAGAGAGTCGGTGCAAAACCAATAGGAAGGCACTGAAGCTTCAATAATGCAAGCAGATAAAGACATTTCCCTTTGCCATTCCCTTTCTTCAAGCCTTCAATGGTACATGTTCCCTGCAATTTCACAAAGACAGCACTGCCCTATTCAAGCAGTCAGCTGGATCACAGGAGAATACTAACAGGGTAGCATCTCTCTGAATCCCTAATACTATTGTGACAGACAACAAAAGGGCATGGTTTTTGTGCCCCGCTTGTGGCAGCCTAGAAGAGGAATTTCCAAAACAGTGGACTAGATGAAGTTTTGTCAGATCTAACGAAGCAATTCATACTTTCCTCGAAAGGTGAACAAAAGGAACATCCTAAATCTTGACAACTGAAATGTAAATTGATTTAAAAGCCTTTTGACTACTGAATAATTTAGGTTCTTGCGTTATATGCAATTAGCCCTTGAAAGCTGTAAGAGGAATAAAATCAGCAGATCACACACACCTTCTATTACAATACTTACATGAAGCAAGGGTGTTTCCACCACCTCTCGTAGCTTCTCAATCTGTTCTTTACAACCTCCAACATCACTGTAGGTGACATCAGGCTTTTCCTCTACCTTTGTAACAAAACAGATGTGCATACATCTTTGTTATTTGCAATAACGTGTTTTTTTAACAGATCTTATGAAATAAGAAGAGCAGGTTACAATGAAGTCAGATTACAAAGGTAAACAATCAAAGGCCAATAGCAATAAGAGTTCTTACCTGCATCATAGTAACAGTTGGATCAATCTTTGGAGGCAGAGGGATATGAATCTGATACTTGTTTCTGTCAACACTGCAGAAAAAGAATACAAATGCACATTACCTCCACAGGGGCAAACTATCTCTTCATAAGGGGGTCTGGCAAAAGCATCCTTCAACCACGGCAGAGTGAATAGACTGCAGCCACGGAGATGTAAAGGCTTTTCTCCATTTGATACTGGTGAGGCTGGTTACATAGTGAGGGTGAGGGATCGGAATGGGTAGTTTGGAACACATTTGGGCAGACAGGTATGCCATGTGGCACCACAGCAACATATTGAAGGAATCCAGGTGGAGGGACAACTTGTTCAATCCTTGTCACTCTCCCACCCTCTCTCCAGAGAACTCTGTGCCTTGTATTTTATCACAGCTCAGATGTGAGTATTTTATTTACATTCTGCAGGCAAGGCATTTTACAACCAAATAGTACTCTAGAAGAAAACAGGACCAAACTCCACTTTCGTATCATGTTCAGCTTATAATCAAGTTTTCCCAGTGGTTGCTGTGTTCAATGCTGACCTTGTTTGGTACCTTGTATTTTAAGCCTGGATCAAATATCACACTCTGCAGATGGTCTGAAAATTAAAACTTGTCCACTTTTAGCTGGATTAAGCCTCAAGTGCCATTTAGTCCATGCCCTTGAAAAGAATCTGCTATTATCAGTTGGTCCCTAACTGGCATTTTGACATTTAACGCTTTACATGATAGAGACCCTGTTTATCTGATGCCTGCTCTATCCCATGCAATAAGAGCTTCTGATGAGACGTTCTTTCAAGAAGCCCCATTGTCTGAAGGCAGGATCCAGAGCCTTCTCCACAGTAGTATCCCAGTTGTGAAATTTCCTGCCTAGGGATAAGGCACTCCCCATGTTCTCTATTCTTGTTCTCTTTTCGAAGGCAGGCAAAGATTATTTTCTTTCAGAAAATGTTTGTTGACTTGTACTCTCGTTTTCATCTGGGAATTATTAAAATCCTTACGTATGATGTTGATATTGTTTTGTGTTCCATTTTACAAGCTTGTTGTATTTTACTCTACAATTTTTTTCTATTATAAACCTCTCAGGGAACTTTGCTATGCAGCAATATAAGAAAATATTATTTCAGTTTCCAGTCCCAAATCCAACGTGCTGGCTCACTGGATGTTAGACTGGCCCCTTGCATGTATTTTAGGCAGGCAATCAAAGATGTTTATACCGCTTGAAAACTATTTCACTTGTTCTACCATGGCTTGTTCGAATGCATTCCATCTTTTAATTGCATTGTGCTATTGTAAACCACCTTGGGAGCCCTGTTTAGGGCAGGAAGGCAACATATATATATTTTCCTATAAATATAAATGTGCATTCAATCCTCTAGACTCGATGACTAAGTCAAGTAACTCAAACTAAGAACAGTAAAAGTATTGGTATCAACTCACCCAACTCTCATCCCTTCTTCAATGTCGGTGGGTGCCACCTGATCACTAAGATCAACCACAAATTTGGCAAACTGCTTCACATTGATAATGTACTTAGGATCCTCAGAATCTGCATTGATTATCTTGGTGCATCTAATCAGAAGAGAAGAGTAATTAAACAAGCAATCTGTGAGCAAATGAGGGTTTAATGTGCCTGACAGCAAAGTGTCATTCGAAGTCCAGGTTTCTTGAAGAACTTACAGGAAGGCTAAATTTCTGCTGCCCTTGCCTAGCTAACCATAACTAAAAATTCTTCCTTCTACCATATTTCTTTTTCTCCCTAAAACTTAAATAATCATGAACAGCATAAGAAGTGGCACTTTAAATATCCAACTAAAGACTGCTTTCAGTGTAACCTACCCCACCCCCAGGGATTTCAAACACCTGGGCCTTAAGATATGATGTCAGAATGAAACATTAAATTAAAGCTCCTAGGAAACAGATAGATGCAAATAGCAAAGTTTTAATATTTATGTTGTAGCATAACTCCATATGTTATACTGGAAAGGACCCTATGTTACTTGTTTGCAACAGGGATTGCACATTACATGTGGAGGATAGAAGCAACGGCTATATCGCTATGCATTTTTATAACTATTTGCTGCTATGGCTGACCAGATAAAGTATCTGCATACCTTGCCACTTGCAGTGGCTGCTCACTCTGAAGTGTTTGCTTATCTGCAGCGAGATCCCAGAGAGCAGGGGGAGCCAAGCCAGTGTCTGATTCCTTAATACCTAAAAAACAAAAGCAGAAAAACCACTTGCTTTGCCACTCAGATCAATGCTGTGCTATAGCTTGCTTCAAGCACTAGTTTGCTTCAATTAGTTTCAGCAGCAAATGCAACATAAACATGACAAAAAGGAAAAACCACTCTGCCACTTGCATCAATGCTATGTAATACTCAGCAGGTTTGCAAACCTTCCTGGGGGAGCATTTTAGGAGATTTAAACTGGGGGCTTTTAGCTCCCAGTCTTAACAATTACACCACACTAGATATTCAATTGTACATTGGTTATCCTTTTCCATGTCAGCTTCAAAATCCCAACTGTCAAAATTAAGCCGCTCTCTGTATCTGACAGCATCTCCTCTCTCATGTTTCCCCTTTTTCTCTGCCCATGAAGGTTTCTTTGTTTTCAGTTCCTTTGTTTTGTTCAACAACCCTTCCTATTTGGAGTTTTTCTTGGGAGTGAGCAGTAGTGAACGACAGGCCCATATGCTCCATAGCTGAAAGGGCAAAACTAAAACGAAAAAGATATATGCTTTCAATGAACCCTAAAATGACATACCTGTGAGCTCATTGATTTTCTTAAGCAGCTGCTGAATGTCATCTTCAACTTGCTTGATCTGCCTCGAGTATGTACTCTGGCCCTGGATTAGAAAAAGTAAGGCAAACTAGTAGATATATGAATGGGACGTGAACAGATACTTCCCAAATGCAGACCTATGAACAGATAAACCTTATTAATCAGGCCACTAGCTTGGTAGTAGGCACTGCAGTTCTGCAAAGTTTCAAGCAGATGTTGAATTTTGTCAGATCTTGTTAATCGTGAGATATGAACCCTTACACAGCTCTTTGCAAATAAGACACATATTTACTTAAGTCCAATTAGCTCAGCAATCTGCAATTTTCATCTTTTCACCAAACCACACATGAAACTATAATAAGCTTTTGGTTTGCTTATTCCAAATTGGATTTTGTTTTGAGGTGCTGTTACTTTAGATGAAAGTGAAATCTTCCAGCTGAAGCAGCAAAACTCACAAATTTATGCATGTTTACTTAGAACTAAACCCTGCTATTTTCAGTGAGGCTTACTCAAAGTATGTCTTTTAGGACTGTTCACTCCTCCCAGTTGGTTAATGTGGATGTTTCCCAAACATTCCAATATAACTAGTTTTTTTTTAATTTTGAAGCTGTAACTGCAACAAATACTTACATAGGTTTTCAACAAAGCAATATCACCTTCATCCAAAGCTGAAAGACATATAACACAGATCATATTAAAAAGTGAAACAATTGCATTTTGTACGACTTCCCACCAACAGTCTGAAGACACAGAATCTGGACATAAGTTTTCTGTTTTATTATTTGCAAAAATGTATGTACTGCCAACATTAAGCTATATATGGTGGCAAGCAGCAGATAAGTAAAAATACAAAAATGCAATTCTACCCATAAAATAAACACATCACAAACCGGTACATCAAATTAATACATCAACACAGTTGCATCACATCAGGCAAAGCCTGAGTGAATAGGTGAATGTTAAGCAGGTGCCTAAAAGCCAATACCATGTAGACATCTACCTGATGCCCACAGAAGCACATCTCAAAGGGAAGGAGTTGTCACACTAAAGGCTCTGATCTTAGTGAACATAACCAACTTTGGGACCAAATGGCCCCATAGAGTGCCTCTCCCAAGGACTGAAGTGACTGGGAAGGGTGTATAATGTATAGCTTTCCCAAAGATAACCTGGTCCCAAGTTGTTCAGGGCTTCATATGTCAATAGCAAGACCTTAAATTTGGCTGGGCAGCGTAACAGCAGCCAGTGCCACAATTCAGCCACATCAGTAATATGGGGCTAACAAGAGCAACAGAACCTACAGGGTTAGAAGATGGAGCAAGCTTGTTTTCTCCTGCTCCAGAGGACCCAAACCTATTTATTCAAGTTACAAGAAAGGAGATTCAGACTCAACATTAGGAAGAACTTTCTGACAGTAAGAGCTGTTTGACAGTGGACCTCCCTCGGGAGGTTGTGAACTTTCCTTCACTGGGGGTTTTTAAGCAGAGGGTGGATGGCCCTCTGTCCTGGATGCTTTAGCTGAAATTCCTGCATTGCAGGGGGTTGGACTGGATGACCCTCAGGTTCCCTTCTAACTCCAAGATTCTATAATTCTACGTTTAACGTGGGGGGGGGGCAAGATTTTAAATTAAATTGAATTCATACACCGCCCTTCATCTGCAGATCCAAAACATCTGTAGGGTACCAGAGTTTGGGGGGGGGGGAGAGAAGGGGGGGGCGCAAATGAGCAGAGGGGCATCCGAGAGGCACGCATGCGCACTGGAACCCCAACGGGCGCCCAGGGAATGGGCGTCAGGGGGCTTTTCTTTTCCGCAGCAGCCCCCGGCTCACCGCGGATGGGTTTGTCCTCCTTCTCCTCCTCTTTGGTTTTGCGCTGGTCGGTTCCCAGGTAATCCGGCATCGTGTCTTCCCCTCAGAGCTTCCGACGGCGGAGACTCCTTCTACCGGCGGCTGCTACTGCGCATGCGCGTTACGCAGCATCTCCGAGCTTCTTCCTTCCGGGACTGAACAGGAAATACGTCACGAGCATTTCCTGCTGTCGCCGGAAAAGACCCCTCTCCACAGGGGGGGGGAAAGGAATAGGTCCATAGAGATGCGGGGGAAGTTTAAAGCTGCGCACAGCCGGATCTTCCTTCTCGAATGGGCAGCCGCCACTGAGCCGTGGGGAAAATTTAATGCGTTTCCATAAATCTTACCCTCCCCGAGACACAGCGCGCGCCCACCCGCCTCGCTGGAGTCTGAATGCATAGAATCAGAGACTTGTGGAGTTGGAAGGGACCCCGAGAGGCATCTAGTCCAACCCCCTGCAATGCAGAATCTTTTGCGCATCGAGGGGTTTGAACCCACGACCCTGAGATGAAGAGCATCGTGTTTTTTCTACTGACTGGGCTAAATCTCTTCAGAAATATCCCCTCCCCCCCCCCAAAAAAACCCACTTCTGACCTTCACGACTGTTTGGGGCTTTGTTTTCTTTGCTGTTCCCAGGAATAAACCACTTCTTGTTGTGGCCTTTTTGTCGCTTGTAGAGAAAAGCACAACTGAAAATGTTTATTTGCGTCTGTATCTGTGGCCCTCAGTCCTTCAAGCGGGAAAGTCCCTGTGCGCAGTTTAAAAAAACACAAAACTTTAATTCTCTACAACATGTAAGATGGCAGGGACGTTCATTAAAAGGGGCGACGCGACCTTCCCAACCACCCCTTCCTTTCGTTTAAAAAGGAGGGCGGGGGGGAGAGGGAGGCCTGCAGCTCCCTTGTGCGGCGGAACCTCTCCATCGCGCTCCGAGGCGAGGCGGAAGACAGGAAGCGGCGGACAGGAAGCGCTTGCCCGCCCCGGAAGTGTTCGCCGGGTCCTTCCATGCGCCGGCTCCTGGCAACCCGCGACCGAGGCCGACGGCGGGGGAGGGGAGAAACACCCGCGGCGGACCCGTTTGTTCCGGGACGGAGCGGCCTCCCTGGGCGGCGCCGCGATGCTGCTGAGAGGGGCGCCCGAGGGGCAGGTCACCGGCGTCTCCAGAGCCTTGTCCTCGGGTCGGTCCCTTCTCCTTTCTCGGCTCCTTCCCCTCCGGCCTTCCCGGCCTCCGGGGGCCTCGCAGGGGGGCCACTTCTCCGCGAGTCCCCGGTGAGGCGGCTTCCTTTCACGAGGCCTTCGCCGCGATTGGGGGGCAAGCGGAGGCCGGGCGGGAGGGGGGGATTAGTCGGTTCTCCGGCGCTGAAAGCCCCCGGCTGTTTCCCTCTTTCTTCCCCCCCCCCCCGCCGCCCCGGTTTTGCCGCCTCCCCCCCCCCCCGCGGGAGCTGCATAAGAGGACCAGAAATTCACCCAGCGCACCTTTCCCCGGCACCCCGTCGTTGTACCTTTTTTGCTAGTAGAAGCTGCCCCTGTTGAATTTCCGCCTGTCGCACAAATATCCGCGGCTCTAGAAGGTTATGCAGCATGGAGGGGTTTTTAGCTCGTTTGCCTCTTGGACATATTACTGAGATTGTTGGGCAGAAGATCTCTCCTGCTTTTTCTCCCACAGAGGCTTCCTGTAGTTAGGTGTTAACTCCATGGGCGGAATGCGGTGTTTCCTACCTTAGTGCAGCACTGCCGATCTTATTCACGCGTTTTTTAGAAAAAGAACAAAGCAAGTCCTCATCTTTTTGGGAAGTCTCACACGCACACCCAAAGCAGATATGTCGGTAGAAGAAAGCCCTTCTTGCTGGTTGAGCAGGTGTATAGTCTATAAACTGTAGGATTGCAACCTACAGTTTGGGGGATAGAAGAGCCGTGTTGCCCTGACATGTAACTGACTAAAGCACAGCATCTACTACCCCAAGTATGATAGAAATGCGTCAGTTATAATACAGTTAATCAGCTAAAGTGCTTCTTATTTTAAAAGCACTTTACAAGTGACCTATTTCTAATAAAACTACTTTTCAAACATCTACTTATCAAATATCTATTTGTAATGACAATTATAAAGACAGGTTTGCTGATGAATTACAACAAATTTAAATAGCTGGTACTTTGTGTGTGTGTGTGGTATATAATGTTTTTATAGGCTGGCTTGAAGTGGGCAAAATAAGAGTGCATTTATTCGTGTATATGATACCTTAATGATGCCAAACTAGGATTTGCTGCATCTTATGTTTGCAGAACACATACCTTTGGCCAAATAAATGTATGCAAGGTACTGGGTGAATGTGAAGATTTTAGCTCAGTGGAAGTGCCTCCTAAGCTTGTAATATTTTTATTCACAGCTTCTGTGCTTAGCCAAGTTGAACCTGTGGGAAGATGGTTTGAAGCATTTATTAAGAGGAGAAACATACATGTTTCTGCCTCTTTCCAGGAACTGGAAGATGAGAAAGAGCTCTCTGAAGAGTCAGGAGATGAAGAATTGCAGCTGGAGGAATTTCCTATGTTAAAAACACTTGATCCAAAGGACTGGAAGGTATATGATCTAATGTTACAATTGTATTTGTTCATTTTTTAGTGAAGATTTCCTACCAGTACTAACAATTTGAAATATTTCTATTTTGCTTCAAGCAATATATTCTATATTGCTTCTTGATAATTGCTTCATCTTTTATTCCCTGTGTGATTTGATCTTAAGGATTGTTTTCAGCCACACAAAAATTAGTTCTCCCTGTCCCCACTTCAGGGAAATTCAAGATTCAATCCCACTTATGTAGGAGTAAGCCCCGTTGAGTTGCCCAATAGCATTTTGTGCCCTCTCCTTTTTTCAGATTGGTATTAGGTTTCCTTTCCCAGTTGCTAATACTAAGTAAATAGTTCTAAGCTAACAGCACAGTGTCAGTGGGTCACGTGGAAAAATATAACATTATAGAAGCTTTGAAAATATATGATGAACATATAATATGAAGGTCTGGTCAGATCAGCTAACAGTGGCAATATGGAAGTCTGCCTTCTAAGGTTCCATTAACAGGCATTGCTGCTGCCTTGTGCTTAATTTATACATACCTGTTTTCATTTAACTCTTCTCTTTTTCTTTTGCTTCATTCTGTTGTGCTCACATTTCTTTCTGCTAATACTTTTCTTGTGGCAACTCTTAGAGAGTTGGAGAAGTAGGGCACCACACTGTAGCAGCTACCTGTGTTCTTTCCCTCTCTCATGAAGTGAGGTCTTCTTCTTTCTCTCCTTTTTAAGGTCTCTTAAAATTCCTTATTCAAAACCTGGATGGAGGAGCTATAGGGATAAGGCAAGGCAATAAAGGCAAAAGCGGCAAGAAAACAGAAGGAGGAAAAAGTAGTTTAGCTTTCTCTGCCACTTGGCTGCTCAGTAGTTGCTACTCACCATAAATAGCTGTTCATATTTGCAATTTTCTCTCAGAATCAGGATCATTATTCAGTTCTTGGGCTGGGACATATAAGATACAAGGCATCTCAGAAACAAATAAAAGCTGCTCGTAAGTACCTTACATTCATTTTTTGTATTGAAAATGTTTCAGGTCATATGAACAGTTCTGTGCTGCGCTGAAAGCTGTTGATTTCATAAAGGAAGAATAGTTCACTTAAAATGACACCAAGAATGTGGTTTTGACTGCTGTGGCACAGTTTTTCAGCTGAGCCATAGAGTCTCATTGTTAGTTTAGGACTCTTATGATTATGGGGTGGGGAGGACGACACTTTAAAATACATGTGTTCAGGGAGCAACAATAACAGATGAGTCACAAAACTAAAGTAAAACGGTAAGATGCATTTTACATTGACTTCCAATTGAAGTAAAACACCTGAAATTAAGGTGGGGCAAAGCTATGGACACATGCAGCCTGTGGTCCATTTGTAATTTTTATGTGGTAATTCAGACTCCTGATGCAATGTAACTCCTTGTGCAATTTCGTTCAAAACTTAGAGATGCCAGACACACACAAAATACTGAAAGGCTGATAAATGATTGATCTTAACTGCTGCATCAGCCTAAATCAGCTATGGTAGTGTGAAGGTTTGGGGGTCTTTCACAGCCCAAACCCATTTGTAGTTAATGGGGGCTTTCAACCCCATAGGCATGGTTAGGATTGCATCCTAAAATACAATACTTTGCATATGCAGAGTTGCATTTTTTCAATACTGTAGTTATAGTATAATTAGTATTCAGAAATTAATGTGTGGGGTGAGATGTTGAAACTTTAAATATGTGTGAAACACCACAAAGTACTTGTTTTGCCACTTTGCATTTCATATAAGGGAGAGGGGAAATAATTTTACTTACATTTCTGTCCTTCATTAAGGATAGCTATGACCCCACAGATATGTAGTATGGTTCAACTCATGGGGTGTCTATGCAAGTACAGGGTATCGCTGCTGTTTGTTTACTTTTTGCTGCTTAAAACATTTTTGCTGTTTAAAACAGGCAATATGCAATTGATGATAAAGCAGGTGAAGGGAGGTGTTTCTGAAGTTGACATTTCCTTCTCCTCCCATAGATAAAGCCATGGTTTTGAAACACCATCCAGACAAGCGAAAAGCAGCAGGAGAACAGATAGGTGAAGGTGACAACGACTACTTTACTTGTATAACAAAAGGTAAGTCCTAGTTATCAACTAACATAGCCCATATGACTGTGCATAAAATGGTTCAGTATATTTGTGATTCTTGCTTACATAAAACGCATATTAGAAGAACAGAGCTTCCAGCAAATGGAACTGTTGGCAGTGTCTCAGTAATAATAATAATGTTGCTGCTTAATAAAATAATAATGAATTCATTGAAACAAGTTATTGTGCTCCTTATTGTTCTTGTATGCAGATGATAGGGCTTGTGTGTGTCAGCTTAGATTAATTATGAAATAATTGATTGAATTATGCTTACTAATGATTTTAGATTCCTAGTTTGTGTATATGTGCAAGCTGCTCTAAAGATAAGCAGCCTCTTATCCAATTATTGCTCTTGTCACGACTCTGAAATGTTGCATTCCAGAAATTGCAATAACTGGGGGAGCTTTTGAAAAGGGAAAACTGATGTAATGATGATTTTAGAATTGTGCTCTATCCCCTTTTCAGAAGTCCTAATGATAGCTTTTAAGCATGTTACAGAAACACGCAGTGCATATCTTATTCTATTGATTCACCAAACCTATTGGTAAATGCAGTCAGTGGGATTCTTCATTGGCTGTGAGGACTGGATACATATGAATAGTTATTTCATCCATCCAGCACAGTCCACAAAGCTAATTTTCTGAAATGGCTGTGCATTGCATGTTAGTTCAGAAAAAGTCATGCTGGGCATTCGCAGTGCATGAGCATCAAGGCACTTTTGAGGGGAAACCAAGCTTGGCTCCCATTCTAAGTTGATTCCTTACTGTAAATTGATTATTTACTGTAATTCCATTTTCCAGCCTATGAAATTTTGTCAGATCCTCTGAAGAGACGAGCATTTAACAGTATAGATCCTACTTTTGATAACACTGTTCCTTCTAAAAGTGAAGCAAAGGAAAACTTCTTTGAAGTTTTCTCCCCGGTTTTTGAAAGAAATGCCAGGTAAGCTATATTATAGGCTGTAGGGGAGATTTTCTCCCACTTTGCCTTATTGGCAGTGTGTCTTTGTGTTAGAAGTTTCTTTGATTCCAGGCATTTGGGGAGCTTGAGCATCTTAATGGTGGTCAGATGCAGATAGAGTTGTGTCTACATACCTAGTGGTTTGATGTGTTTGAACTGAACTCGCACTCAGTTATCTCACTCTTAGGTACCAAAATAATATTTGTGTGCTTATTGCTGTTTCCTAGCAACACACACTGGTGATACCATTGGAGCAGTCTGTTGTAGAGCAGATCCATCTGTTGGTTCCAGAACTGTTCTAATTGTTTAATGCCGCCTCAGTGCTTGGCCATCTTCCACGGTCACTTGCTTCACAAGGCCTAGCCTTCACGATGGTGCAAAAATAATTTTCTCAACTTTGTCAGAGCAATGGAGGAGAGGCTATGCTCAATTTATTGGTTTCTGTCCAGTGTACAGTTTTATATTGCATCTTGCAGTTGTGGATGTTTTTAGTGCTAGGTTAAAATAAACACATAGTTTTGTTTGTTACTATGTTAAATATTTTTGTGTTTTTATATTGTAAATCACTCTGTGATCCTTGGATGAAGGTATAGAAATTTAATTTAATTTGCTAATACTATAGAAATAATAGATTATACTATCTCAACATTCCGAGTCATTTTGCAATGTTAGCACCAAGATGGAACACTGATACTGTTTTCCTTTGTGCTACTTGCTTGAGAATAAGATTAAGCTCACTTCTTCTGAATTTGAAATCTCATTTAAGTCTTATCAGTTATGGTCTATAGAGTTCAGAGGATTAGAGAAGCAAATCCATATACTTCAGATTAAATTCTCACATGATATAGCATTAATGCATAGTCAAAGTTACTGTTTCGTCAATGAATTCACCCAACTTTTCATCATAGTGAATGTCTGCGTGTGTCTTAATTGCTACAGATGGTCAAATAAGAAAAATGTACCTAAGCTTGGGGACACAAATTCCTCCTTTGAAGAGGTAGATGCATTTTATTCATTTTGGTAAGCAAACTTTTTTCTTTTTCTTCATTTTGAAATAATTTTATGTGACATGTCAAAATTGTATGGGAAAACTTGTCTGTAAAAATAAACAAGACTCTTACACTTGTACAAGTCCGTATAGTATAAAAACATAAGAGCACTGAATAACTTTTCCTTAGGAATAAAGGGTGGGGCCAGGAAGTAACATTGCAACCCTGTTGCAGTTTGAAACTTTCCTTCCCCCAAAAATAGACTGCCATATATATAAATAGTGGGGTTGCAGAGTCTTTAGTCAAGACAAGCCTGGAATAGTTGTGATATGAGATCTTCAGATTGATGGCTTGTGACTTATGGGAACCACATAAGTTTTTATTTAGTGGCAAACAGATGTATGTGACCAGATGTTAACATCATTGCTGATCTCTATTGCTCTGTGCTGTGGTTACGTAGAAATGCAGAAAAATTGCTAGGGGGAGAGGGGCCAATGTAGGAAGCAGAATGCTTCTCTGCACCCCCATCTCCATTTTCTTTGGAGGCATTGTTCTTCCCATATCATAAGATTTTGCCTTGCAGCATAAAATAATCAGAATGAGCTGTTCATTAATATTCTGATGGCATGTAGATTTCCTTAAGCTTGATAAAGTGTATGCACCAGACAACTAGCAGTATAATCTCAAATTAAGAATGCAGACTAAAAATGTTCTGAAGAATTTGCAATACGACTATTGCGACTTTTGATTAGGCATCAGCATAGCACTAACTTTTTCTCTCTCCTACTTTATTGTATGTTAGGTATAATTTTGATTCTTGGCGGGAGTTTTCTTACTTAGACGAAGAAGAAAAAGAAAAAGCAGAATGGTATGTAAATAAAAGCACTGAAGTTAATACACCAAACAGATTCAACTTGCGTATTCAACTGTGGTACCTCCGGTTGTGGACGGGATCCGTTCCGGAAGTGCGGTTGAATCCCGGGGTTGCTGCAACCTGAGGACCACTTCTGCGCACGTGCACACGGCGAAACCCGGTAAAATACTTCCGGGTTTGCCGTACGCACTGTTGGGATACTGCCAGGGAGATGGAGGCATCAGGCAGGCCCCCAGTCGTCCCTGGACCATCACCAGTCTCCCGTGGAACAGCATCAGTCAATTAGCGACACGAGCCTCAGAGGCATTCCAAGGCCTGTGCACACCCTTTCAGCCGAGTCTCCACAACGAAAGGATGCAGACAGAAGAGCATATTTACAGCTCTATTCAACGTAGTTCAGAACACAGGAAAAACATGACTGCTTGCCTCTGTGTCCAGGAAAACAGCCGGAACAAAAGCTATATACAAAACAGAGGTTCCCAGCGAGAAGCTGGAAGTAAACAGGCATGCGATACACAACAGCCTGTTCCCTTTTTAAGGTGGAACGGAACTATCCTAACATGCCCATCCCGAAGTTTACATAACCAGAGGGTAAACGGAGGTTCGACTGTGCTACAGATTTTACACTAATCTTATTAATGATACCAGGTACTGAATAACAAAGCAGAATAATCCTTATGAATAGGCCCAGTATAGATTCTCCGTAGATCTAGTAATCCTCAGAGATAATCAGTCCAAAAAACGGTCCTGTTCTCTACTCTAGTATCTCAGTATTGTGCAAGCATTCCCCAGCTTATTGGAGGAAAATTTGAATAGAAATAAAATATAGGAAAGCTTTCTGTTTTTAGGAAGGAGGGAGGGTTCGGTTAGCCAAAGTTTAGAAGCTTATTCAGGCAGTGGTAAACACATGGTACGTGTCAGGATACATTGAATACAATAATTGGGGTTTTATCAAAAGGCATCACTTGCGAAGCTGTTTGAAGCCCTACTGAATACGATCGTATTCACTGAGGAATTCGTGGAAGTGCTGCTGAGTTTTGCAACATTTCCCGAAATGATTTTGTACTGAGATGTGCTTGAGCATAGAAATGCTTTCTACTTAAGGCCTCTCATCTCTCTCTGCAGTCGAGATGAGAGGAGGTGGATTGAAAAACAGAACAGAGCAGCCAGAGCATTAAGGAAAAAGGAAGAGATGAATAGAATAAGGACACTAGTTGGTAAGTGTGAACTCACTTTTGTCAAAACCCGTTCATTACATTTCAGCCTTTATATGTTCACTTCACAGACACCTTTTCTTTTCTTAGACACCGCTTACAGCTGTGATCCCAGAATAAAGAAGTTCAAGGAAGAAGAAAAAGCAAAGAAAGAAGCAGAAAAGAAAGCAAAGGCAGAAGCAAAACGAAAAGAACAGGAGGAGCGCGACAGAGTACATTTCAATCTATACTTGTTTTGAAGGATTCAAAAAGTATGAATGTGTACAGCAGAGCTTTCCAAACTCTGTGTTGTGTAGGTGTGTCACGCAAATACTCCCCGTGCCCCTTCCGGGGCGGGAAAGGGATTCGTTCAACCTCTGGTTTGCTAGTAAAACTAAATTACTGTGTAGCGAAATGATGCATGTCTAAAAAGTGTGTCACCTACATGAAAAGTTTGGAAAGCTTTGGCGTACAAAATGTTTTGGTGCTCTGGCAGCTTGGCAAAACTACACATTGGGTGGTATTCAACCAGCCTGAACTATGAACTTCTGCTTCCTCTTCCTCACTCCCCCCCCCCCCGCTCCCCTGTGGACGACCCTCCATAGCTGGTTTTATGGATGGGGGCTGCAATGGGAAGGTGGTGAAGGAAAAGTTGTTATAGTAGCAGACACAGCTGTCACCCCTTGAATATTACTCCGAATTGCTAATACTTGTTGCCAGAGGTGTATCTGGCAACTTCATTATAGTTTTCAGCAAATGCTGAAGATGCACCTCTTTACCTTAGTCTTTGACACTTGAAATGTATATTTTCATGACCCACCCTATTTTTTGTGATTGAAGGCATACAAATAAAAAATACAAACTGTTCTAAATTGTATTTAAAATAGTTGTAACCTGCCCTGGGACCTTAGAGTGAAGAGCAGGTAATAAACTGAAATAATAATATAGCAATTTAAAGGTTTTGGTTTTACATAATGATCTATTGACTTGGCCTGTGGCCCATGTAATAAATTGTGCTTTCCTAGAACATACCTAATTAAATATGTATACCTAAACAAATACGCAATATCTTTGAATTCAAGTGATGGGTGTGTTTTGGCGCCAAAACTTGAGATAAGCAAGTGTTTAAAAAACCATTTTAATCCTGTTTCATTAGCATAAGAATTTGTGACGTTCCCATTTGCTAAAGACCTATCATGCTGAAAGATTTCATGGAGCACAGATGATTACTGGAATGATGCAGTTATTTATTTGGTCAATAATTCAGGTCATGGCCTTGAAATAATGACAAATAGGCATCTCTGGTTGGTTTGCTAGTAAGAATACCTAAAATTCTGAGAACCGAGTATCACAAACTGCTTTTAACTTGGCATAGATATGGTATCAGACTTTACTGATTCATAGTTTTTCTTCTGTTTCAGCAAAGGCAAGCAGAATTAGAAGCAGCACGATTAGCCAAGGAAAAAGAAGAGGAAGAAATTAGACAACAAGCGCTGCTAGTGAAAAAAGAGAAGGATATTCAGAAAAAAGCAATTAAAAAGGAAAGGCAAAAACTGCGAACAACCTGCAAGGTATATGTGTACTGCTATAGTTAAATATAAATTTTATTCTTTATTTTATTCTTTTAGTCTTACATCGAGCTCATAGAACATTGGGTTTGAACAGCACTCTACATTAGTCCTAATTCTCGGAGAAGCGACCTTGATATCTTAAAAGAGTTTTTCTTTAAAGTTTTATAAAGCCTCACATTTACTTTTGATGTTGTTATTCAAAATATCCTTGTGAACTGAGGTGTGATGTGAAGGCTACGGTAACTATATATAGTTTTCCAGAAGGGATGCTAAAAATAAACAGTTGCAGTTATCCAAATAAAAAAGTGAGCACTGGCGAAACATGCACACAAAATGTGCATATTAGCAAAAATAATGTACAAAAATGCATTACGTTAGGTGAACTTGCACACACAAATGTGTATTTTATGGGGGGGAGAGAGAATACTTATGTCCTTAAGTGATGCTGTGGTACTGATAGTCAAAATGACAAGAGGTGCAAGAAGTTCTCCAAAATATAAACATCCAATTTTAGAAGCATAAATTTTAGCCAACATATGTGTCACTGGTATTTTGCACTAATTAATCAAGAGCTTAAAATACTAGGCATTTGAATGTCAAAAATCAGCTAATTCTCCAGTGCTTTCTGCTCTGAAAAGCAAAGCTAGTTCCGCTTTTGATAACAATGTTCATGGAAGCTGTTTGCTTAAATGAAGAATTACTACAGTGAAAATGCCCAAGCCAAACACATTGCTTGTTGCCTCTGCCTGCTGTTTTTCTGTAATCTGAAGATAAAGCATATGGTGTTCTTCTTTCAGAACTGGAATTACTTTTCTGACAGTGAGGCAGAATGTGTTAAGATGATGGAAGAAGTAGAAAAGCTGTGTGATCGTCTGGAATTGGCAAGGTATGCATTCCTGACCTACATGTTACGTTTTTTGACCTTCAGCTTTCTACTAGATCTGAAATATCGCTCAATAATTTATTTTTAGTCTGCAGTGCTTGAATGAAGCACTTACATCCACAACAAGGGAAGAAGGAAAGGCTGCTGTAGAAAAACAGGTAATTATTCATCTTTTGTCACGTAAGAGTGTGTCAACATAGTGAAAATATTGGTGTGATCCTGTCGAACATGTATGCTGTGTTGTATAGGAAGCAAATTGCCCAGCAGAATTGCATTTCTAAAGAGAATTTTTGCACCTGCTCACACAACTAATAATGCCTCCTTTATTGCATTTTTAAAGTCCAGCAGAATCTCAGAGCATACAAAGTGGAAGAGCAGTATGCTATCTAGAGGTTAGCAGACGAATCTTTGCACGTTTATGCAAGCTTGAGAGATAAAAACGAGAAAAATGGGACACTACCTTGTCCGCCCCGCCCCCCTTCAGGGGTAGCAAGAGGATTATAGATTATTTTTTAAAAGGATAAGGAAGTTCAATGCTTGAACTTCATGTTAAAGTATATGGACTTACATGTTGCCAAAATCAACAGAAGACTGAGACACTGCTTGTTCTGTTACAGTATTTAAACTGAATTGTGAATTAAGCTTAAATGGTCTGACAATTCTCTTGCTTTATTGTGGTTACAACGTGTCTAAGACCAGTAACATGCACGCGATGCAATTATTATTATTTCCTCCTTTAGATGAGGGTGTTCCTCAGAGTTTTAAATCAGTCTAAAGCTACCTATTTAAGTGCAGTTAATTTGCACAGATCTTGGGGAAAACTTTCTTAATTGCTTCTGCAAGAAACAAATGGTGAGACATGCTGGGGTCACAGTGTTGTAACTTGTGCAGCTGCTACCTCCTTTTAACTTGCTCAGCTGTGTTTTTCTAAAGCTTCTCCCACAGTGGCAGTTGTGGACCAGGAAACTTGTGGCAATTGCCTACGTATTGGGAGAAGGCTTTTGTGTTTGCAGCAATTCAGTGCTAAAGTCTCGTGTGTTCTTGTATTCCCATAGATAGACGAAGTAAATGAACAGATAAGGAGAGAAAGGGAGGAAGCAGAGGCTCGTATGCGGCAAGCAACAAAGAGTTCTGAAAAACCCACAAGCGGAGGTGTTGGCGGAAGTAAGAACTGGTCAGAAGATGACTTACAGCTGCTAATTAAAGCAGTAAACCTCTTTCCTGCTGGGACTAACTCAAGGTATCTACAATTATTGAACAGTATGTATATAGGCAGTAGTCTTGTGTTGAAGCATAAAAGGCAAGTCAGGGTGTTGATTTTTATGTTAAATTGATTTGTGAATATACACTTTCTCAACGTATCACAGATCTGCAGAAACAGCTTTCTGCTGAGGGATATTTGCAAAGTCATTCAAGTTGATTGCTGAATTTGTTCTGTATTTCTGACTGCATGATTTCGGCTAGTTTGCAGTTTGGGGGTATGAGCTGAAGGCCTGTGCATTTTCCAGGGAAGACCCTTTCTTCTTCAACAATTTGTGTTTTTCTAAAACACAAGGTTATTGCACATTATGGATATTGTTAAGCATATGCATTAAGCACAACTGAGAATAATGTAACTCTTATTTAGGAAGATGTGCATGTATAATTCCAAAACTGCATCCAACAAATAATTTCAGTATTTGATTTTAAAATATACAGGGTGGGTCCTTCAAAAGAGACCCCGTGGATACAGAGTACCCATGTTCCACGGGGCCTCTTTTAAAAGACTCACCCTGTATATCTTACCAAGCGATATATTAATTACAGTACACACACAAAAACTAGCCAGGCATTTAACTGCTAGAATCAACATACTTTTAAAGGATGTTTTTAGAGCATTTTTGTTTTTTCTTTTGCCTGATAATAGGTGGGAAGTTATTGCCAATTACATGAATTTGCACTCTACTACGGGAATAAAGCGAACAGCAAAAGATGTTATCAACAAAGCAAAGAGCCTCCAGAAACTTGGTATCTTTATCTTTGTAAGATGGTCTGCATGCTTCCATTTACTTCCTAGTAAATTCAGCTGACATTCCACAAGCCTAAATACATTCCTGTCCACCCCTGCCCATTTCCACTATCTTCCCCAATTCTGAGGCAGAGTATATGAAGGGTGAAATAATATAGCCCTCCAATCCATTTCATTGGTTTCTTGGCTTGATTTCTCTTGGAGTGCTGGCTGTTTTTCGTAATGAAGACTTTCATATCCCAAGGGCTGAGATGTCCTTATAATAATTGGAGGGTCATTTTGAGCTATACGTATATGCAAAATTTCAGCATTGTATAAGTAATGATGCTGCTTAAAGGATGACCTAAACCACTTTGTATGCGCACCCTCTTGCTAAGAGACTTATTAAAATAATGTAACTTGGTGGCCTTTCAGGTGAAAACTGAGTTTACTTAAAATTCTCAGACTTCTTTCATTTATGACATGGGTTGAATTGTTTAGTTGGCCTTTTAACGCTTGACTTTAAGCAGAACAATTTCCTGTGAAACATTCGTTTGGGGCATGATTACTTAAAAGCAACTTCTTATTCTTCTTAGACCCTCATCAGAAGGATGACATAAATAAGAAAGCTTTTGATAAGTTTAAAAAAGAACATGGAGTTGTGCCACAGGCAGACAGTGCGACACCGTCAGAACGTTTTGAAGGTAAGCGGGGAAGAAGGATTCGCCTCTCCCCACCGTCCCACTCTCAAATATTCCATTCAGCCTTCTTATGCCCAGATCTCATGTGGTTAAGAGCCATCCCTCCAGTTCTGCCACTGGATGCTTTGGGGCATTATCTGCTTGATGTCTATCACTACTACTGTGAGGAGCCGCAACCAAATGAACAAAGTTCTTCATTTGCAAGTTCTAGTGTTTGCAGATGTGAACAGAATAGTTAGAATTTGGATGAAGTTATGTAATGTTCAATTGGTGGAAAACAAAAATGCCCCGATGCTTGAACTAAAGGCATCCAGGGAACAGGGAGAGTGCTGGAAAATTCCTTGGGAGTTTTGCATAGCTTTCACTAAGGACTTCTTGCTTAAAACACATTCTTTTCTCATGTATTATTTTCAACAGCCACATTTACAGATTTGTCTCCATGGACAACGGAAGAACAAAAACTTTTAGAACAAGCTCTCAAGACTTATCCAGTGAATACTCCCGAAAGGTGGGAGAAAATAGCAGCTTCTGTTCCAGGCCGATCTAAAAAAGACTGCATGAAACGATATAAGGTAGGAAAATATGGCTTCTGTTTTTACTCCATAGTGCACTTCAGAGTATTACCAGCTTAAGAGAGATTACATTTGCTTCTCTCCATTCCACTTTTTAAATTTCTCACTCAAGTGTCATAGGAACCTTACCTGTTCCTTGGGAAAGAGATCATGAGCAAAGGTAAGAGTAGCTTGCTGATAACAGTTACTGGCAAAACACCTTTCATGACTGCCTGAGATAGTAAGGGCAAAATTAATGATGCCTTGCCGTATGTAGAATTTGCCATTTGTGCCAGGGAGGGAAAACCCTGGCTTAGCAACTTTTCCTGCAGGCAAGGCTGTCCCAGGCAAAGCAAATCACACACTATGGGTTCCCACATAACTTGTTTTAACAGGCAAACTCTGCTTCCAAAACAAATCAGGAGGCAGAGGAAGCTACAGACCCTGTCTTGGCAGATATAAGTGCCATAAAAACCTTTAAATAGGCACCAGGGATTGAATGTGATGCTACATACATACAAAGCACACATTCACTGCACCTACCTCTTTAATTAAAATAGGCTGGCCAAAAAAGACTTTAGGATTGCATTATACCATTTGAATCAAAGACATATACCATGACCACTTGCAAATGTAGATTTGTATCAAATGAAGAAATAGAAAAGAGCAGGGATCACACTAGAATTTTCTTTCAATGTTAACTAAATTCAGAGTGCTGGCCTTTTAGTTCAATGCCATTCATTTAGGATTATTTGTGGTGTTCTTTATTGAATCGAAACATTAGTGAACCAGTGGATTTCAGAATTGGGAGTCCCAAACTTCACTGCTCAGTCAGTGGGAAATGGGGACACAGCTGAGTCCTGTTGCAGCTCACCAGAGAGAGAATGATTTCCCTCCATGGGCAGTTCACCAAGTTGGTGTGTGAAAGAGCACAGTCCTCCAAGGGGAAAAGGTTCCTTGTCCCTGCTTTATGTGCTTAGTCTTACAGTAAGTGCCAATTCATGGTGGCACAGCCAAAATCCACACTATACTTGCATCAAGCTTATGTTGAAAGTCAAACTGCAGCACTGGGGTGCTTGTACAGGATTATAGAAACCACCCTATAACTTGAAACTGAATAGCTTTTGGAATAGTAATATCTATCCCATTCTGAACCCTAATTTTGGAAGTCTGAACTATTATAAAGTCAATACAAAAGTTATTGAGCAGTTAAATTGGGTGGTGGGAGTGAGTGTTATTCACAGGAAGGCTAGCTGGTGGCAGCCTACTAATGGCAAGTGTTTAAAGTTACTGATTATTTGAAACTTTGTCTTACTGTGCCAAGACTTGAGTATTCTTTCTAGCTTCTCAATACTTGAAATAAATAGAACTTGCTTAGCTAATTCTACTAGATAAGAAACAATATGAACAAGGTTCTCTCTCTCTCTCTTATTCTAGGAACTTGTTGAAATGGTTAAAGCGAAGAAAGCTGCCCAAGAGCAAGTAGTGAATGCTGCTAAGACTAAGAAATGAGATTCTTAATGACAATCTTAGTGTGTGTTGTTTTGTAATAAAAGTACAAATGTATAATACGGCTTTTATTATTTATATAGATAGCTGTACACTTCTTTGTGGAAACAGAAGACAAAATGTCACATAGTGAACCTTGTTCCACTCAGGCAGCATACTTGGGTTTGTTGTTGAACATCAAAGCAAAGTTATAGTTAAGGGGGGAGGAATCAATTTGCCAGTCTTGAAAGTTCAAAGCCATCACAAATCTCTACAAATCATCCCTTAAGCCTCCAGGAAAGCTTTACGATAAATGTCAAGCACGAAGCCAGTACATTCCACTACGGAGTCTGTTGTAATCAGGGAGTTGTTCAAGTGGCCCTGAAATTTTAAAACAGAGATAATTACAAAGAGCAGACAACTTTTTTAACAAATGGGCAGCTAGTACTGAAATCCTTACCGACAGCAGCAATTGCAGGGCACTTATCATAAATATACTTTGTGCAGACTTCTTTGATTGTTTGAGCATCAATTGCCTGAAATACAAAGAACACAGTAAGCCTTTAATTTGTGACCATTTTATGTGACAGTGCAAATAGCTGAAACCTAAAAACAAGTATCCATTAGCATAGCTGAGGGTGTCTATATGCTATATCAAACATTATACCAAGAAGAGCTACAGCCCATGAAGTATGTAAGAATTTTGACAAACATCCAAGTTTTCCTGAGACCAGTTAGGAGCACTGAAACACAGCTCTCAGCTGCTGGAACCCTACTTTTGGCCAACTCTCTTGCAGCTGAGATTTCAGCATAATCTTCAAACACTCTGCACCCATACTAATGCAGTAAACAAAGCCATAACTCTGAGCTATTATGTTAAGTTGGCTAAGAAAAGCACCAAACCATTATGCTCCTTACTTCAATTCTTGCTTCAAGTTCAGGAATTGGGATTCGACGATTGTAACACAACATTTGTCGTCCAATGTCTTCACAAATGGGAGTGGAACCTAAAATTAGACATTCTTAGCATGTGTGCAAATTAATTAGACCGGATTTTTAAAAAGAAAACAATCAGATCATACCATCCAGTTGTAACAACATGTTGGTTTTCAAAAGATTCTTCGCGCGTGCAACCTCACTTTCAGTAACACTAGTACACAGTCGTATCCTAAAGACAATGAAAAATAGAAATGTGTTTTAATAATTTGGCTGCCAGTGTTCTTCATGATATACTTCACTGGGCTCACTAAGAAGAAGCAAATGCACAATCTAGATAAAATAGAAAATAGGCCTTTATGAATAGCACATAGAACAATCACGGCTCCAGTAACCTGTTCCTGTAAGCTAACATCCCAGTGAAATAGATGGGTCAAGGCCACAAGAATTGTAGAATCATAATGTAATAAAAGTAATTTATTTCTTAATACCCAGTTTATCTGACTGGGTTGCCCTCTGGATGGCTAATAAGGTAGAGTTGGAAGGGACCCTGAGAATCATCTAGTCCAACCCCCTACAGTGCAGGAATGCTGCCCGCAGCTGTCCCTTGTTGGGCTCGAACCACCAACCTTCTGGTTAACAGCCAGATGCACTGACACATTGACCTGTTAGGTTCCAAACCCACCACCAAATATGCCAGTGCATGCATATTCTCCTACACTTTGTAAAAAAAAAACAAGGCACAAGAGTAATTGCATGGTATCCTCTAGATCAGGCATAGGCAAACTCGGCCCTCCAGATGTTTTGGGACTACAACTCCCATGATCCCTAGCTAACAGGACCAGTGGTCAGGAATGACGGGAACTGTAGTTCCAAAACATCTGGAGGGCCGAGTTTGCCTATGCCCACTCTAGGTGAAATCCTGCACCAACTTTACATAAGCTACTGCTCTCATGTATGCATAAAACATTACCCTTCAGGGCATTTGTTGCTTTCATTCCATATCAGCTCCTTTCAGATATGGTCACTTCCTTACCATTCTCTCTGAACAAAGTGCATCATGTCCTCTATGGTTGATCCCTCGCAAACCATATAGACACCCCACAGTCCAGTATCTGTGTAGCAGGTGTTGAAGGACTGGAAGCTATGACAAACGTTGCCATGGCATGCAACTTGAGCAAGCTTACTAGACAGATTCTGTTGAAATAAAAAGAGGAATATATTTGGGGTAGAAGGGTATCATGAAGCTTAGACACAGATGTCTTCATTCTAGGCACTTCTTAAATGCAGATATTTTTCTACCCCACACTCATCCATCTACCAGCTTCTAAGTGGCAAGTACCGGTACTAATCTATAAGAACAAGTTTCGAGACAGACAAATCTAAGCTAAAATAATGGCTGTTGGAATTGAAAGGAAACTCGGTTCAGAAGGGGCTTGATTTCTGCCAAGGACAATGTTAACGTGTCATTTTCAGGTAACTCTTTTTCCCTGCAGGACTAACGGCAACTGGGGGAGGGGACAGAATTTGCCAAGCAAAAGCACAGGTGAAAATAATTCAATTCTTTCGCTGCCTACAAAGCTTTTAACCTAATAATATCTCCATATCGCATCAGTTTTTGCTCTTAAGTGGCAGGGAAATGGATCTACAGGACTCAAGGAATGACTTATTTTCAAATAGCTATAGGAAGTATCAAGACTTGTCTACGTTTACAAAAAAAAGGAAAAAAAGATGATACTCGAACTGGGCTCATCTTTCACAAGGAGACTGTATAGACACAACACTGCAACAATCCTTTACTTGAAACTGGTTAGTAATGTTGAGGCTAACTCACCACACCACCTCCGAAGGATCGATCCCAGTTGCCTATCAGAGTATTTGCCACCATGAGAGGAATAGTGTCCGGGTGACACCAGCCGGCTGCTTCAACAGCTATCGCAATGTGGGCCAGAGGCATCTTATCATCTCGAACACGAATCTGATAAAGCACCACAAACAAAAGGTTTCAGGTACCTTTCAAACAGGCCATGAAGAACCTCAGGCCCTGGAGCAAAATGCAGCCTGCCAGATCTGATCCTTGAGACTCCACAACCTCAACAATCTTGGCCACACACCTCTTTCTCCAGGCCATACCCCTCTCCAACACAACTTTGCACCCTCCTCAAGTGCAAAGTTTTTGCCCGGCTGGAATGAGCCCATGAACTTTGCCCAGATGGATGGAGGACAAAGAGGAGGATGAGCAGTCTAGTTAGAAACTAGCCTATTGTAATAAAGGTCCTTCATCTCTGCCTCTAGCTTCACCTACCATTGACATGTGGCCTTTGGAAGTCTGCCCAGGAGGGGATGTGGACCTCTGTCTGAAAAAGGCAGCCCCTTCCCTGCTTTAATGTAAAGGCCAAAATGGATGGAAGCTAAAAAGACACAGAGAGCCAAATTTGCCTAATAAACTAAATCAATTGTACAGCTTTTAGTTCCACTATAATGGCTCTGTAATAATGTCTAAACAAGACATCACAGCAACTTAGCAGAGGTTAAATGAGAAATGGAGGGAAAGTCAAAGCGGCAAAAGAAACAGGCCAGAAATCCCATGAGTGCTGTAATGCAACACTAATGGTGCTTCAAAAGATGCTGACCACCTCTGCTCCTTTATCCGGTTTCTCAGCAGCTTTTGCAGACAAACCAGAATCTCAGCTAACCAAATACCTTGTATAACTATTACATTATCAGTGATTTTTCAAGCTGCAGCTGTCTGGGTGGGAGGGAAAGGCCTCAACTTACTTCACTGCCCGTGAACTGGCAAGGGGGCAAAGGTGGCGCTCCTCCTTTTGCAACAGACGGCAAGTTACCAAAATGGTACTTGGCTAGTTCAAGCAATTCGTCATGAGCGACTCCTAAATGAGATGCATGTCAGTTTAGGGGTGATATATGTAAATGAATCAGACAAAAAAGCAATTAAATACTTCATTTTAGTATCCAAGGTAATACTCAGCTAAACATTGACTATTTTATCCTTTCTGATTCTGAACAGAGGAAAGATGTACTTCTTAGTTGTGTAAACATCACAAATACCACAAACACTGTATACATCATACAACAGCGGCATCATACCTCCCGCAGCAGCAAGTACCATTCTGGGTCCTTTATAATGTGTTGTAATATACTCCACCAAATCATTACGGTTAATGGACCTACAAGCAGATCAGCAAAACAGTGAGAAAGAAAATAATATGATGCATAGAAGGGCAACAGAACGAGATAACTTGTCTACAGTTGAAAGCAGTATGCCACCGTATGAAGCAAAATTGCTTCTGATGTTCAATATGTATAATTTGGGAGGAGGGAATGGCCTTGCTGCTTTTCAAGAAGAGTCCACCAGGGGCACAGTCCCCATACATGGTTTTTATGGCCAGGAGCTCTCAGGAGACAAGTGAAACACTAACAAACTCCTGTACGCTAAGAGCAGATTGCAGAAGAGCAGAGCATTCAAACTCTGAAACAATTAAACAAACTTAGAACCAACTAGTTGATTGCTATGGAGAAGAATTACAAGGATTTGTGTCACCTTCCACTAATCATGTTACAATATCCAATTAAGAGTGGGGGGGGGGGGAATTGTTACCTGGAAATACTGCATTTTTCTCCAGGTACAAAGTGCAACACATAGTATACTTGGCAAAAAAAATGCAATAGGTCTGCCAGAAAAAAACTCACCCTGTAATTTCAAGAATGAGAAGGACTATGCACAACAATTTCAATTAACTTTCAATTAAGAATAATGAACTGTGCAGAAAGGTTGGAACATTGTATTCTTTGGATCACGATTCCCCCCGCCCCCAAAATAGTAATCTTTGCTTTGAAAACTGTAGTATCATTTAAGGTTTTAGCAGGGAGCACAGCTATAGTATACCCTTGACCAAAGAATGGTACACTCCTATCTGGGATGGTCGTCTTCTTCCACTGAGTGCACAGCTTTGGGAGGGAGGGAGCGAGGGATGCATGTGGAGCCGTGAGGGAGGAAGGGGACACCAGATAAGCTGAATCAACCCTGGCAACTAATGGGGTGACAGATGTCGCAGCCAGATCGCCCTCACATCATTGACCATAATAAAACGACTATACTATAAAATATCATTTAAGAACTGGAGCAACAAAAGGGAGGCATACTTTATGTTTTCTGTGGGTCCTAATATGGTCCGTCCCAGTGCTGTATTTTGATAAGCCGTGGCATGAAGATAGTCAAAGACAACTTCCTGTAAATTAGTCTCAACTTCCTGCATTTCTCGAAGGATCACTCCTCGCTCCCGTTCAATCTCTGCCTCCCCAAGTGTGCTATTCTGTATGATATCAGCAAGAATCTCCACAGCTGGAAGTAAAATAAGAAAGAAATACATCTTTTTAGAAAGAAATTAGGGAAATGACAATTTTATATTTAGAAACAGGCAGGAAATTGGAGGGGGGATGCATAACTTTATGCTCTGGATTTCAATTTATTTAAAATTCTATCCTTGTCACAGGATCCAGATTTGGAGCCAAATATGGTACACGATAAACCATATCTTACTCTGCATATGTGAATCACACCCAAGTTGCTCATCCCATTTGGTATTGGGAGGAAACTAACCACAATCCTTGGCTATCTCAGCAGGGATCATGGTTTGTTTCACTCTACACAAAAACAATGATAAGCAAAAGTTTATTCCTAGATTACCAATTGTGGTTTCTTTCTTCCACGCACTAGCAGGGAGAAGTGAAGTCACGCAAATCAGTCATGCCCAGTAAGCCATGGTTTATACCTAACCGTGATGTGCAAACATTATTATTACAGTCAGGCCTCAATTTTAAAAATAGTATAGAGAGTATGCCACAGAAAGGCATAAATAAAGCAAGCCCAGCGCACAGGGACCCCACCTTGGTGTTTTTGCAGATGTTGAACAGCCAGTTAATCTACTTTCAAGATCAGTTCCTTAGGAGATAAAATCTAAATTCCCAAACTCACAATTACCTCTTGGCAGGTCTTTTGAGAAAGCCTTTGCATAATATACAGTTTGTTCTCTTGATGTATAAGCATTAAGGTGAGCACCCATGTTTTCAATCTCCAGTTCCAGATCCAACTGGGACCTTTTTTTTGTCCCCTGCAATTTTGATATAAGAAAGAAAACAGTAAGAGTACCTCAGTGGAAAAAGAGGAGATAACTGAAATGACACGCTGTATTTCCTTATCAGAAATAAACAATGTAGTTATCCTACATCAGGGACCCCAAATTGATCTGGTCTAGCAAGTTTGTCTTGGATGTCTACTGGATTATCTACTTCCAGTTTATCAACAATAACCAGGGCAGGTATATAAGGCACCTGCCTCACATAGTGTTTGGTCTATGACAGGCTTCCTCAACCTCAGCCCTCCAGATGTTTTTGGCCTACAACTCCCATGATCCCTAGCTAGCAGGACCAGTGGTCAGGGATGATGGGAGTTGTAATCCCAAAACATCTGGAGGGTCGAGGTTGAGGAAGCCTATGAGTTGAATTTGATCAAAGAATGGTTTTAGACATCAGGAAAAATACTGCAGTCACCTGACACACGGTCCCAGCACACGCTGAGGACAGCCACATATATGTGCGCCCAATATTATTAAGCAGAAACTCTAGTTGCTTGGGTCCTGGTTACTGTGTGGTTTTTCATGACATCATGAAAGAGCCAAAGTCCCCTAAGAAAAAGGACTCAAAGGTCATTTTTCTGGTAAGTCCCCAAATGGTTTATGGAGACCTCTTCCCCCAAGATACCAAAGCCTTCTTTTTTTATTGGAAACTGTATGTGATGTGATTTCAACTAGCCTTTGTTGGGTGCGGCCCAGGTTACTTTACTTACTATTATAGGTTTCATAATTTTAAACAAAGCATTACTTGTCTTGTGCATGAAATACAGAGCAGGCTAAAATGGTATAGAAGTTAGCTAACAAATTTGAGCACAAAATGATTATTTGCATCTAAAATAGGTAGGTACAGTCCCCCAGGTCTAAATGAACAAAAATGTATATCCCCAGGGTCTATCATAATGTAACACACAACACAATCTTTTATTTGTTTACTCAGAGGTTAGTCCCAAGTTCAACAAGACTTACTTTCAGGTAAGTGGATAAAAAATTGCAAGGCTACACTTCTGTTATGTTACTGGAATCTCAGAAGTCACCCAAAATTTAAGATATAACATATCAAAACTAATTCCTGTACTACTTGACCTATCACTCTCAATATTTTTAAAAGCCTTGTTTTCTTAAGAAAGATCAAAAATTGTCTCAATCTGGTCCATAAGCTCTTATTTGATTAAAATAAACCAGTTTGTATGGCTCACTCCCCAAAAAACAAAGATGGCCAGAAATATACTCAACCACCTTTGAGTTTTACAACCTCTAGATGGAGCAAACAGAAATAGTTCTTGAATTAAAAAAATAAGTGTGATCTGAAGTCTTGTATGGTTGTCTTGTATGATTTGCAGGCAAGCTTTCAGAGTGCAGACTGCCCAATCTCCTGGCACAACCCAGCATGCCCCCTTAATGCTGATAGATCTCCATGCTTTTGCCGCAACTGTTGTGTGGGACCACTGCGTCACATGCTCTAAAAAGCTTTCTGCAAGTATGGCGTGTCATGATGGAGTTGCATACCTTACCAGAATGGAGCACCCGCTACGCGTGAATCAGCACCCTGTAATGCAAGGAGCAAGGTCTTCCTAGAGATTACGATGGTTGCGCAGTGAGCAAATTTCACAGGCCACAACATACAATACAAATGGGATAGATCCTTCGGAAGAGCAATAAAAGAACTTCATCAGCTTCATCCGGCTGACAAGCTGTAAAGTAACTACTCGTCCTTTAACCTTGGTGGCTACTTTCCAAACCATTAAGCATTAAATACTTAGGCCAAGGTTATTTCACCACAGCTGCCTTTATTGGAACAAGATCTAGATTGCTTACGTGCTTTGACACTGCTTTCTAGTTTTCTGATCTGAAGCTAGGCATAAGGTCTACTACTGAATTAAAGATGAACACAAATTAATATTTAATTGGAAAAACAGCATGGGAAAGTTACTTTGAGAACTTGCCTTAAAAGCCATATGCTCCAGGAAGTGAGCTGTTCCATTGTTTTTCTCATTTTCGTATCTGCTTCCAGCGTCAATCCAAAGTCCCACCTCATTCAAAACAAATCATTAGTCTTACCAACCAATAAAACACAGACTGAGATTCAATATGCTGTGGAGGCAGAGTGCCCCCTTCCCTCGCCAGTGGCAGGGGGAACATGGCCAGCAGGCAACTGCGGGGTGCACAAGGGCAGCCCCAAGGTCTCCCAGTCTGGGTGCCTGCCAGTGTGCCTCCCAGTCTGGCTGAGAGGGAGGGAGGGAGGGGAGGAGCAGCACTGCCACCACCACCACCCAAGGAGGGAGGAAGAGGAAGACAGGAAAGTGCCCAAGGAAGCACACCTCCACACCAGCTGCCCAGTCCACCAGCAGGGAGCAACACTTGCCCTGCCCCAGGCACCAGCAACACACGTTGCGCCTCTGGTGTGTGGAAGAGGCATTGATTCTGTAAGGCTGCATTAGGATAATGCAAAGGCAACCCGGAATCAGGAATGCTCCGACTGCAACCACTTTGCATCACAAAATCACCACCTGATAATTATCAATATATTATCATATTGCTGGTGCATAGTGGATCCACCCCACTGATCCACTTTGGTATCTTGGATCAATTTCCAACATCAGAATACCGGTGACAACAGCTGCTATTTCCCATGAGAACAGTTCCCCTGACGATGCAGCGATCAAAGCAATTAGGCCTTAATAAAAACAACTATTCTACAAGCCAGAAAAGTTTATATTAAAATCTCCTGCATAAGTAAAGCATACGCTTAATGCAGCATCATAAATATTTACTAGGAAGCCTTAGCATTTAAATTTTCCTTCAGCAAGGATGCTATTACTGTTCTTTACACAACCAACTTACCAATATTTGAAAAGGCAAAGATTTAAAAGGCCAGGGGAGTATTTCACTCACAACTGTTACTTACTGTGCATGTTGAAATCCCAGAATCTTCAGATGCTACCCTCAAGCCGTTATCTAGAGAAGATACCTTCGTCTCAGGAACATTTAGGACAATTTGAGATACTGCCTTGGTAGCTCTGAATCTGCTTCTCCCAAGATGTACAGACTATTGGAAAAAGTGACCAGTGAGGAGTATGATACAAATGCTTATCTTCACTTACAAGGAAGTAAATTATGTTTATAAAATTATGTGAGAGCAAACAGAGTTCCAGTTACTGTTCTATGAGAGTTTAAGTCAATAAGTGGTCCCAAAACTTTGCTCAGTATTTTCTATCTACAGAGAGACATACTGGGAAGCAAACCTATGTGGAGCCCTCACTTTAGGGTTGTTGAGACAACCCTCTCAAATGTTAAAAGAATGCAAAAGGAAGCCACCAGATTGTGTGGGCTGGCTTTTCTGTTTGCCGCCTATTACCAGAGCTTCTCTGTGCGAGGGATAATTCAGAGCCCCCCCCCCCATGAAATAGCTCAATGCATGTGGCTACACATGGCCCCTTCTCACAGTTGCTGGAAGCACAGCCAGATGGCACATCAGTAGAAGAAAGAGCCGGCCCATGTCCTTAAAATTTAACGCATGAGAGGGTTCGTGTGAACCCCCCTTTTTATTATCCGTCACAACCGAAAGACATATGGTTACTGAGTGATGAGAGTAATGTGTTGTAAGATACGTACAATATTCACTATTGCTTTGGTGTGTTTGGGGGCACATTCTGATACTGAAACTAGGCTTTGACACAAAGGCGACACTTGATGGGAAGACCTAGCTCCTTTCCCCAGAATTACCCTTTAAATAAAGCATTCACGTTGGAAAAGGTGAAGGACGACGACTGCCCTCTTGACCAAGCTACCTCCTGACCAGCACCGCTGGACACTGACAACGCAGAAAGAACTAGGAGCTGGATGAGGGTCAGGATCCATTCATAGGGTGGGGAGCATCCCTCCTCACAACAGGGCGTGGGCTGTTCCCCAGCACAGGGCAAAACAACCACCACCACCTATATTTGTAGGGGTACATACAGAGCAGATACATTAAAAAGTCACTGCACTAAAAGGAATAATTGTGAAAAATAATAAATATCGGGGGGGGGCAAATTTTGTCCTTGCTCAGGGCACCTTGTGAAGAGTTAAGAGGTACCAAGCGACATCCCAATGCCCCCACCAAAACTTAAATCAACAGCACGGACTACAATTCCCATCAGGCGGCGCGCTACCGACTCCCTCAGCGCGGAGCGAATACCAGAAGGAAGCCCTGCGCGGCATGATCAAGAAACTACGCGCCCCAGCATGCAGTGCGCGGCGACCAGACAGGCGAGAGCGCCTCTCGTTCCGGCAGCCGCTGCCTCAGAGGCCCGAAGGCTCGGCAGCCGTTGGCCGGCGGAGCCTCGGTCACTCACCCGTTTCCCTAAGGCTGAGTTCCGCGAAAGGAGGAGGCCCGGGCAGGCCCACAGGAGACGCCCGCCCGCCAGCCGACCCGCGGCCGCCGCCATTTTCCTGCCGGAGCCGGGAGCATTTCCGGAAGAGAGAGTCATGAGGGGAGGAAGCGCGGCGGAGGGGTCGGTGCGCAACGGGGAAACGTCGCCGAAGCAGAAGCGCCCCTCGTACTTCCGTTCCGCTTTCGCGCTCTTTCAAACATTTTGAGTTCTCAAAATGATGTCAAATAATCATGTAAAAATCTAACGTTACAATATATATAATACTAAGGATTAGGATTAAAAAGGAGGGAAAGGAATTGTTGGATTAACAAATTTAATTGGAATACAAAAGAGGGAGGTATGAGGAGGTCCGGGAAACAAGTAAACGTAAAAGAAGTGAGGAAAAGATGGAATTGTTTTTAACTGTTTTTTCTTTTTTTTCTACTTTGTATTTTTCCTTTTTATTGTTAATTTTTTTTATTAATGTGATTTTTTTTTCCCTTTGAAACTTTAATAAATATTATTTAAAAAATAATAATAATAATCCCCCACCGACCAGGGCCGGCTCACCCGTGAGGCAAGGCGAGGCGACGCAGGATCGTAGAATCTTAAGAGTTGGAAGGGACCCCCGAGGGTCATCTAGCCCAACCCCCTGCCAAGCAGGAATCCCAGCTGAAGCATCAATCCAGTCCCTGCTGAAAAACCTCCAAGAAAGGAGAGCCCACAACCCCCCGAGAGAGACCGGTCCACTGTGTAACAGCTCTTATTGTCAGAAAGGTTTTCCTGAGGTTTAGTCAAATTCTCCTTTCTGGTAGCTTGAAGCCATTGGTTTCAGTCCCACCCTCAAGAGAAAACAAACTTGCCCATATTCCATGTGAACATGTAGCCTTATGAGGCTTTGCCCTCGGGTGGGAAAAATATTGCGCCTGGGAAAGGGAAGTGGGAGTCAACAGACACTCAAGGAATAGTTTCGGAGAAAAGGCTTTTTATTTCTACCATCCATGAACTGGTAGAAGGAGCAAGTGTGATAAGTCACAAAAAGCATGCACGAGTTCACAATCAT
Source organism: Podarcis pityusensis (assembly GCF_964106645.2). Classification (NCBI taxonomy): domain Eukaryota; kingdom Metazoa; phylum Chordata; class Lepidosauria; order Squamata; family Lacertidae; genus Podarcis; species Podarcis pityusensis. The sequence goes on from NC_138035.1 coordinate 69,817,752, forward strand.
GTGCACAAGCATATATACCCCTTTCCAGTTCCCTCCTCCTTTCTCCTCCCTCAGGAGTCCTGCCCCATGTTGAGGTTCCTGAGCATGTACAGAAAGCTGTCTTGGGACTATTGGACTCTTCCCAGGAAAGGGGGAATGAGAAGCCGAGGGGGTTTTCAGCATGTTCAGATACGTTTCAATCTCTTGTTCTGGCATGGTTCCCGGACAGAAAGCAAGTTGCAATGTGGTTCTTTAGCAAGGCCAGAAGACATGAGAAAGGCCTGAGAAACAATGGACTGTTCTCTACCTTTGTTACAGCAGAGTGGAATGTTTCTGATGCTTAGCTGCTGAGAAAATGATTTTGAGAAGCTTTGAGCCTGCTTTGGTGGGGGGTGACTTCGGGCCTAGGTGAGGTCACCTGTCCTCACCTTCCTTCAAACATTCATTGAGATATTTGAAGGTGGCTATCATATCTCCTCTCCTCTTTTCCAGGCATACCCAGCTCCTTCAACTGTTCTTCATAAGGCTTGGTTTCCAGACCCTTTTATCATCTTGGTTGCCCTCCTCTGTACATGTTCCAGCTTGTCAATATCCTTAAATTCTGCTGCCCAAAATTGGACACAGTATTCCAGGTGGGGTCTGACTAAGGAAGAATAGAGTGGTACTATTACTTCCCATGATTGGGACACTATACTTCTCTTGACACAGTCTAGAATAGCAGTAGGTTTTTTTGCTGCTGCATCACACTATTGACTCACGTTAAGCTTGTGGTTCACTAAGACCCCTAGATCTTTTTCACATGTACTGCTAGTAAGCCATGTGCCTCCCACTCTATATTTGTGCATCTGGTTCTTCCTGCCTAAGTGCAGAACCTTACATTTGTCCCTATTGAAATTCATTTTGTTAGCTTGGCCCAGTTCTCCAATCTGTTAAGATCATTTTGAATTTTGATTCCATCTTCTGCAATATTAGCTACCCCTCCCAGTTTGGTGTAATCTGAAAATTTGATGAGCCTCCCCTCAATTCCAATATCCAAGTCTTTTATAAAGATGCTGAACAGTAATCGGCCCAGGACAGAACCCTGTGGCACCCCACTTGTCACTTTTTTCCAGGATGATGAGTACTGTTGCTTCTTCCACCTTCTGGGAGATTAAATTGTTAGCAACGCAATGGAGGAATTTGCCGAACCTTACATTCTTAGCACAGTTTGAGTTCTAACAAATATCAGGGAAGTTTAAGCTTCCCATGAATGCTATATCTCTCCTTTTTTATTGTTTGGTAATCTGCTCTATGAACACATCATCCAAGTCTTCAGTCTGGCTTGGTCTACAGCAGACGCCTACATTAAGGTTGTTTCTGTGGCTGAGACGTTTGACACACTTCTAAATCGGCACACCACTATTGTATTTGCTGTCAGTGCCATTTATCAGTGTGCTTATTTTAACTGGAAGGGCATGCCATTTTTATCTTTTAAAAATATCAATATAATTTTAATCTATTTTAAATCAGAGGTGGGGAATTTGTGGCCTTCTAGATGTTGTTGGCAAACTCCCATCACTCTCAAGTCACCATGGCCACAGATTCTCCATCTACATTTTAAAGTATATTAATATTCTATTGGATTTTTTTAAAGTTAAAAATGGCATGCTCAGGTGAGTTGATTCTTTAACACCCACTAGTGTGGCCATATCTTGTGGAATTAGATGCCATAAGATATGATGGTGGTACTATCTTAGGCAACTTTAAAAGGGGATTAGATAAAGGTTTGGATTTGGTTACCTACTGTGAGAAATAGGATGCTGGACTAGATGGAGCTTTGGTCTAATCTAGTAGAACTCTTTATGTTTTTAGGGATAAACATTCACAAACTAGAGTCCTGAGCTCACTTCATCAGATTACTGAATATTGTTCTAAGATGGTATTTGTGGGTGTGTGACATACAGTTGCAGAGGAAAACACTGTAAACCAAGGGGCTAAAAATCCAACAATATTTAGATTGTTCACAATTTGGAGTTATCTTGAAGCTTTTATTCTGCTTTATTTATACACAGAGTAAACTTGTAATTAACTCTGATTCTAAATTGCTGTGTCCAAAAGACTTGTCCACTTGGAGGTATTAGCTGTTATGCCTCAGAATGAGAAAAGAGCCCTTCATTATTCTCTGGCAATTTTCCTCACCTTCATCTTTTAAACATATCTGAAGCAGAGGCAAATTAAGGATTTGTAATCTTAAGTGTTTCTGCCTCACAGTGCCTGTGTCTGTTGGTAGCTGCTTCATTGAACTTTAAGTCCTGCTTTTAGGCAATGTCTAGATTTAATTTGCTGAAGCTAAGCAATTTTCTACTGAGACTAATGGTACCATTTTTCTGGATGGAATCTACCCATTTGAAGTGCTACACAAATGTTGTGCTTGCACAACCCCTTCAGGGATAAACTGACAAATTACTGAACTATATATTCTGATAATTAATGACTATTCTGAGTAATTGAATTAAAGTAAAACTCATATAGTGTAAACCCTTGTATTCACAATTTAGACATTATTGCCAAAGTATTTTATGTAAATTCAATAGGTGAGATTGTACAGTATCTTACATTTTATGGAAATGGTTTGGCAAAGTTACATCTATTGAACAGCTGCTCATTATCATCTCCTGAATTTCATTTTATTATCTGTGCCTTGCTTCCCAACCAATTAAACAGCACACAGTTTTTCTTTCCCATGGCTGATTAATGGAAAGTAACTACATAAAGCCTTCAGGCCACTGACATTGATTCTTTGTTCTTGTGAGTTGTAAGGATTTTTTTCCTAAGGAATGAGGAGGGAAGATTGCTGTCTCAAGCTGTAATGTCAGGGCTCTTCATTAACCGGGTGCTTATTTTGAGGACAATTGTTAGCATTTTCACAGCCCCTAAAAGAAAATATTACCTCCTCATCCTGTTTTCCCTCATAATTCTTAGCAAACTGCATCATCAACTCAGTAATTTTAAAGCACCAGTAAAAGGGATGCCATTGCCTGCTTTTAATGGATTAATTTCACCTCTAATACAGTTGTTGTGGTCATCACAGGAGCTCATGGAGTTTTTTTTAATTATAAGTTAATTTAGATGACACATTGCCATTCTAGTGACCAGGTGCTTAGCGTATTGAATATGCTGGTTTATAAATGTAATATTGCCATTACATGTTTACGTATGTACTCAATGGCTTCTGATTTTGCAGTATGAAGATAAAGCAGGCTTACTTAGGTGGTTTCTGGAAAAGTGCAACAAAATGTCATAGGAAATGATGCCTCTCAGACAATGCTCAAGCCTTTGAAAAACTATTGTCCGCATCCAGCCTTGCAACTGTGTTCTTTCTTTTATCTATATTGCTGCAGCCTATTTATGCCCTCCTATAATTTCCCCTGTATGCCTTGGCTGCGTTTCATAGAGTCCTTCCATACTCCCATATTTCATTGTAACTGCCACCATTTTTCTTCTTTATAGTGTTCCTCTGTAGAGCTCTAGTATTACTGCCTTCTTTCTCATTCTCATTGAACCAGACAACCATGTAAAAGTGATCTACAGAAAGAATAATACAGTAATGTTAATTGTTAAATTAATGTTCTTTTTTCCCTACTGAGTTATCCCAAAACAGTGTTGATTTAGGTTACATTTTTAAAACATAAAAATATATATTAAAAAATGAAGTATATACACCAAGTATCCTGATTAATCTTAGAAAAATGAAGCATTACTTAATTCTGGCTAGCTCAGATTGGAATGTGTCAATGTACTCCTAAAGCAGTAAAATGGAACTTTTTGAAATACCAGTGCGCCTCTATGTATTTCATACTTTTTGGATCATTTTGCAGCTCTGGGTGCTCTTCCTACTGATATTAATTCTGTTGTTTCTGTGTTGGTATTGGAACAACATCTTGAGACTAGTCTCTTTCTCAAGGTTATCCAGAATTATTTTCATTTACTCTTTGGACCACTTGGCTGAACTTCTTAACTTCCTATCCCTCCGGTTTCCACTTCCTTAGATGTACTGTGTCCTGTAGATTGTAATTGGCATAAAAGTTTGATCCTATTCTATTTACACTAAACAGGAAGTAAGTCCACAAGGCACTGCAGGAGCTACTTCTGAGTGAATGGCACTCAGAGAGTCCTGTGGCCACAAACGTATCCTCTGGAGTATTTCAGCAAGGAATGAGCTGTCATTAGGCCACTAAACAGCTGTTTCTTCCTTGGGGTAGATGTTCCTGTTGGAAGGATTGCTAATGAGTGTATACTAGTTGCAGGATAAATGTCTATCATCCCACTATGTATATGTATGGCTTTTCAGAATTTGGTCAGTGCTTACTTACTCTTCCTCAGCCAATGACTTTAACTGAACACCAAGGCACATATGATTATATCTGAGATTTTAGAATTCAGCCTAGAACCTTTAATGCTAAAAGAAAAAACTGGAAACATTTGCTTTCAGTTTTAAATTAATCACAGTTTGTTATTAGGTCCAAACCATGGCAAACTTTGGCTAATTTACAGTTAATTGAAAATCTGAAGCATATGCTTCTAATCACCTCCTTGCAGTTGTGAGGGCTGAGCAAGCATGTCCAAATGTATCCCAGGCATGTTCCGATAATGCTAAATTATGGTTTTGTGTTATATACAAATGAAGCCAGAAAAACAGATGTTGGCAGGCTGCTACCTGCAAAAGGCTGCAAGATGTTCCACTTCAGCATTGCTTATGATATTTGAATATGGCTTTGGTTTGTTTGGTCTTCCGTGCAGGAAAAGCAGGAGACCGGAAGCCTAATGAAAAAGGTATCTAGAACATTATATTGGTCACTTCAGGGGAGATCCTGTTGAAAGTCATCTGTACAGGACATAGCTGGGGGAGTGTGGTCCCATCAAACCACAAAAGAAATATGATATATTATGGCAAGGATAGGACTCACCCTAATAATGATTGCCCTAGTCATTCTATAGGGAAAATACCAAAGTATGTACCACACGGGGAGGAAGCCTTATTGGACCTAGCCAGAACTGGAATACTCATTGAAGACTGATTTACTGATTACTGTGTTTCTAATCACTCTTCACACACACACACTTTGGTGCCTGAATACTTAGCTCCAGCACAGAACCCAGGGAATCTCTGTGTTATTCCTCCACTTTTCCTTTGTTGCTGAAATGGAGATCTTTGGTCCAGATGCTCAGATCCTGCCCAGGAAGCTTCTTTCTTCACTGTCTTCACCTGACCCAGGAGTTTCAATGCACCCTGGTTTTATTTTATTTTTTCCAGGATTGGTCCACTGTTGTTGTTGTTGTTTAGTCATTTAGTCATGTCCGACTCTTCGTGACCCCATGGACCAGAGCATGCCAGGCACTCCTGTCTGCCACTGCCTCCCACAGTTTGGTCAAACCATGCTGGTAGCTTCGAGAACACTGTCCCACCATCTCGTCCTCTGTCGTCCCCTTCTCCTTGTGCCCTCCATCTTTCCCAACATCAGGGTCTTTTCCAGGGAGTCTTCTCTTCTCATGAGGTGGCCAAAGTATTGGAGCCTCAGCTTCAGGATCTGTCCTTCCAGTGAGCACTCAGGGCTGATTTCCTTAAGAATCGATAGGTTTAATCTTCTTGCAGTCCATGGGACTCTCAAAAGTCTCCTCCTGCACCATAATTCAAAAGCATCAATTCTTCGGTGATCAGCCTTCTTTATGGTCCAGCTCTCACTTCCATACATCACTACCGGGAAAACCATTGCTTTAACTATACGGACCTTTGTCGGCAAGGTGATGTCCCTGCTTTTTAAGATGCCTTCTAGGTTTGTCATTGCTTTTCTCCCAAGAAGCAGGCGTCTTCTAATTTCGTGACTGCTGTCACCATCTGCAGTGATCATGGAGCCCAAGAAAGTAAAATCTCTCACTGCCTCCATTTCTTCCCCTTCTATTTGCCAGGAGGTGATGGGCCCAGTAGCCATGATCTTGGTTTTTTTGATGTTGAGCTTCAGACCATATTTTGCGCTCTCCTCTTTCACCCTCATTAAAAGATTCTTTAATTCCTCCTCATTTTCTGCCATCAAGGTTGTGTCATCTGCATATCTGAGATTGTTGATATTTTTTCTGGCAATCTTAATTCCGGCTTGGGATTCATCCATTTTAGGGCCTGGGAAAGATACATTCTGTTCCCTATCCTGTCTCATTGTAGCCTCCACCTCTTCTCCTGCTTCCTGTTTTTGAGTGTGTTTGTGCAGGGCTGCCAACAATTAGAATATGTTTATAGCCCTGCTAGAAAGAACAGTACGGAGCAAAATGTGCAGTATCGTTCTAAGTAATTTTGGTGAGATGGGTCACTCTGGCTGCTCACAACTAATTGTGCTGTAAATTATACGCAATACTTCTTCAACCTGCCTGAACTCAAATTTTCTGAGACTGGAGGATAAAGCATATAAATTAGCATGAAATGAATAGTTGACTGAATCAAAGAGTTCTTTAAACATATATCAAAAAGACATTTTGTTGTCTATTCTGCAATTTTCTTAAGAATATCTGGGCAACTCCACTGCTAAAGGCTGTGTATACCCTCCCCTTTACTACACATCCAGTGTGTTTATGCTGCTGGCTTGAGAGTTGGTGTACCCACAACATTAGTTGCAAACTACAGCTATCCTTATCTTTCTTATGAAATACTGCATTCTGATGCATTTCCCCCCAATTCTGCTTCAATCCAAATTGATAAAAAGAATGACCTAGCTGCATTTTGCACCAGTAATGTATACAAAACCAAAGCCTCCTCTATAGCCCCATTGGGGGGTGGGAGGTGGTACACAAGAGAAGTTTACAAAATTGTATTTGTGGAATAATAAATTGTTTTAAAGTTTATACACTTTAAAATTGTGAAATGTAACCTGTTCAAAAGTCGTTTTTCTGTTACTTTTGAGTTTTCTGTCTTTTATTTAATGTCTTAATACAAACTGAAGCAAAAGAGCACAAATATATTCCTGGACTAACTCCATTGTAATCAGTTGAAAGGCACCAAGGATAAATTGTGCCCAAGTGGCTCAATAAATTGCCCGAGCATGTCAGTAGCTCAGAGGGGATTAGAACAGAGAGACCCTCCCGACTTTCCTTTTCAGTCACACTCTTGGTTACAGAAAAGAAAAGATCAGGAGAATGTCCTCGAGACACCATGTTTTCTTACCAAATGTACAACTTTTGGTATCATTTTCTAGGAATCTATCACTATTAATGTTAAACACAAGTAGTGATTAACCATACATGACTGTTATTTTTCATTTAGCTGTATTCTGTTTTTGCTATAGCAAAAGAAAACCTCATTTGTTTAAAAACAAAACAAAACACAGAATGCAGACATGAAGAGTGTTTCAAATAAATTATCCATTGGATTAGTGGGAGTATAAATGCAAAAAAGCATTTTATTTTTTCTAAAATAAATTTAGGATTAATTAAATACATGCAAGTGAAACAGGTTAGTTCTCATTATCACTACTTTCAATAAGGTTTCCTGATGGCATATGATTAATACTGCATAATTTAAAAAGCGTCATTATTTTAACTATCTACATAGATATATTTGGATCTCAACCGTTTATCTCCTCCTTATTCTTTGTTAGACCTATTGATGCATTCTGTCTTGTTTTCTCCCCAAATGTAAATCCCTCTAAATGTTTCAGTTAAAAAGAATAAAAACACCCTTGGGAATTTGTAAAATCTGCATATTAACATGGTGATAATTTTACTGATTACTGTGTTTCTAGTCTTCAAATGTTAAAGATTATATATTAATCAATAGCAGAGATTTAATTGCGGTTCTACTATGTCACCCCCAAACTCTAGACAGCTGGCACTGTGTACTGAACATGTTGATTATGTTTAATTCATGCAATTAATGAGTGCCACATACTCCCTTGCAGTTAAGCAGTTGCAGAAACCTAGAGCAGAACATTGAAGCTGAAACTAGAACTCTCAAATGGCTATTTTAGATTTGAAGGATTCCAGTGTGCTGAAGTTTATATTTTATGATGTCTGGAATTAGGAATGTTTTATGTGTCAGGTGGTTCAAGAAATAAGGAGTGAGTAATCTGTGATAGATGATTATATTGTGCCATATAGTTACTTGTAAACTCAGGGGTGGTGCCACTGAGCCTCTTGGGCTTGCCGTTCGGAAGGTTGGCGGTTTGAATCCACATGACGGTGGTGAGCTCCCGTTGCTCTGTCCCAGCTTCTGCCAACCTAGCAGTTTGAAAGCACACCAGTCCAAGTAGATAAATAGGTACTGCTGTGGCAGGAAGGTAAATGGCATTTCTGTGCGCTCTGGCTTCCATCACAGTGTTCTGTTGTGACAGAAGTGGTTTAGTCATGCTGGCCACATGACCCGGAAAGCTGTCTGTGGACAACCGCCGACTCCCTTGGCCTGAAAGTGAGATGAACGCCAAATCCCATAGTCGCCTTTGACTGGACTTGACCATCCAGGGGTCCTTTACCTTTTTACCTTGGGAACTACTTAAGAACTTTTATTTCAAGTAAGCAATATTAGATAGATAGATAGATAGATAGATAGATAGATAGATAGATAGATAGATAGAAAAGTCTTACCACTTCAAGATACAGTCCAGTTTCAGGTTGTTTTGACACACAATCACAAATATTTTAAAAGTGACTTTTGCTGCAGGGTCCCCAAAGCTTAAGGTCACCATGTGCCACATAATGAGTTCTTCATGGGCCAGTGTGAACCAATACAGGCAAGGCGGGCTTTGCCTATCGCCACAGGATTGAGTAAAAATGGGTGTAGACTTTAAGGTTACTTCCAGAAAACCTGCTTATTTTTTATCCTGATTTGTTTTCAGTGAGATTAATGATGTTGATTATTTAATGAGCATTCACTCCGATTTCTTTGCAGAGAAGCTAGATAATGTTGCATCAAAGCAAGTGTTATCCCCTGCATTTTCCTGTCACTTTCCTTATTGCAAAAACTCTGGTCTTTTGAGGGAATATGACCTCCTAATCAACTTTAATTGCACAACCTGAATTTGATGGTAGTTGACTGAGCCATACCTGAAAACAGCAACAGCCTAGAAGCACCCAAAGTTTATGAACTATCATTTTGGCAGGAATCATGTGCCATTAGTGCTTTCATAATAGGCCAAAAAAAAAAAAGGCAAAAATTTCCCCCCTATCTTTTAGCAGGGACAAAGTTCTTTCAGTGGTCATGGACTGGTTTTACACATAAAAGTTACTCACTTAATAACTAATATCATATGATGACTTGCATGAGTAAATGAGATTTCATAGATGAAACAACAGAGATAAAAGCATTGCACCACTTGGATTTGAAAACTATGCTTGCATCTATCAAGCTAGTCCACACATTTTGCCTGAAGTCATTGGGGCCCAAGTATGCTGGTGGGACAGAGGAGAAAGAGGATATACACATACATTTTTCTTGGCCTTGATTGTTTATGGGAGCTTATTGCCATGATTAAAAAAGAGTTTAAATTGTAGATCATGCTTGAGGGTACGTATACAAATGTATTGCCCTTTATCAATATGTGGAATTCAGATCTTGTGAGATTTTCTGGAACAAAGAAATGGTGTTAAAACATTCTGAAAAGTGAGCTTCTGGACCCCAGATGGAGAGAAAGATTATATTGTAAACTCAAGGATTTGCAGTGTGAGAGATGGATAGATCCCTGTGTGAATAATTACATCACACTGTCATTTAGTTCTTTCTGCTGTTATTTTCTATGGACAGGTAGAACAAGCCAATACAATATGGTATCTAACCAGCAGCAGGACAGACACATTTTATAATAAACAGGGACACAGAGATCCCAGTGACAATGGGAACCAGTGGTGTTTTACAGGGCTCACAACATGGAATCATAGACTTGTAGAGTTGGAAGGGGCCACAAGGGTCATCTAGTCCAACCCTCTGCAATGCAGGAATCATTTGCCCAACATGGGGCTCAAATCCACAACCCTGAGATTAAGAATTTTATGAATTTAAAGACTATTTACAGAAATATTGCAAAATTAATGAATGTTAGAATGATGTTGGAATGAAGCTAGGTGGTTTAAGCAGTAATGCTATAAATGTGTATGTAAAAAAGGATTGATAATTGATGAAAATTTAAAGTTATAGTATATTAAGTTAAAGGATCATGAGAAAACAAAGAGGGAAAGAAATTGCTGACTTAACTAATTGAACTGGAATACAAAAAAGGGAGGTATGAGGAGGTCAGGGAAACAAGGATATGAATGTAAGCTATGGAAAGATTGACCCATTTTTCTTTTTTTCTTTTTAAGTGTCTCTTATTCTTTTATTCTGTATTTTGTATTTTTCTTGTATTTTTACTCTTCGTTTTTCTGTAATTCTTTTTTTTTTCTCTGAAATTTTAATACATATCATTTTTTTTAAAAAAAGAGATTAAGAATTTTATGCACTACCATAAATGGATGGGACTTCTGGTCCCCAGGGTGCTAAAACAAGAAACCGCATATAAAGGGAATTTGTCACTTGTGCCTGATTAGCACACAAGACCAAAGGTGGACAAACTGCTCCAGGAGGAGCATTTAGAGATGGGAAGGCCTGGGGAAAAAAACAATAAAAGTTGTGGGGGAAATGGGGGGGGGGACCTGTTTCTCCCCCTATTTTCCCTATTTTTTTTCCAGGCCTTCCCATCTCTAAACACGATGCGTCCCCCAGCAGAGGTGCGGTGTCCACACCCACTCAAATTCCCTGCAAGTAGACCTAAAGCAGATGTGCAGAAGAAGTGGCCACCTGAGTGAATATGGCCGGACACTTCCACGTGGCAGGTCCTTCCTCTGCCTGGCGGCCGTGAGCTGCCCCGGGTGCCACCCCGCGCCCCCTTCGTGCCCCAGTCCTGTGGGGAAGGGCTTCACAACCAATAATAATAATAATAATAATAATTTATTATTTGTACCCCGCCCATCTGGCTGGGTTTCCCCAGCCACTCTGGGCGGCTTCCATAGAAACAAAAAATACAGTAAAATATCACAGATTAAAAGCTTCCCTGAACAGGGCTGCCTTAAGATGCCTTCTAAATGTCAGGTTGTTATTTATTGCTTTGACATCTGATGGGAGGGCGTTCCACAGGGCGGGCGCCACTACCGAGAAGGCCCTCTGTCTGGTTTCCTGTAGCTTTGCTTCTCGCAATGAGGGAACCGCCAGAAGGCCCTCGGCGCTGGACCTCAGTGTCCGGGCTGAATGATGGGGGTGGAGACGCTCCTTCAGGTATACTGGGCCGAGGCCGTTTAGGGCTTTAAAGGTCAACACCAGCACTTTGAATTGTGCTCGGAAATGTACTGGGAGCCAATGTAGGTCTTTCAAGACCGGTGTTATGTGGTCTCGGCGGCCGCCCCCAGTCACCAGTCTAGCTGCCGCATTCTGGATTAGTTGTAGTTTCCGAGTCACCTTCAAAGGTAGCCCCACGTAGAGCGCATTGCAGTAGTCCAAGCGGGAGATAACTAGAGCATGCACCACTCTGGCGAGTCAGTCCGCGGGCAGATAGGGTCTCAGCCTGCGTACCAGGTGGAGCTGGTAGACAGCTGCCCTGGATACAGAATTGACCTGCGCCTCCATGGACAGCTGTGAGTCCAAAATGACTCCCAGGCTGCGCACCTGGTCCTTCAGGGGCACCGTTACCCCATTCAGGACCAGGGAGTCCTCCACACCTGCCCGCCTCCTGTCCCCCCAAAACAGTACTTCTGTCTTGTCAGGATTCAACCTCAATCCATTAGCCGCCATCCATCCTCCAGCCGCCTCCAGGCACTCACACAGGACCTTCACCGGTTCTGATTTGAAAGAGAGGTAGAGCTGGACCAGTCGCGTGGAGCTCGAGGAGGGCAGCAGTTCCTCTCCGGCGTGGGAGAGGGCGGTCGCGAGCTCGGGTGGGCCGGGAAACCGGGCCCGGGGAAGGCGGCGCGGCGGCGGCGGCGGCGCTGCTGGGCGTCTAATGGTGAGGCGCAGGGCGCTGTGGAGCTCCGGCCTCGCGCTCTTTCCCCCCTCGGCGAGCCCGGCAGCGGGCGGGCGGGCAGCGGCCAAGGAGCGCCGGCAGCCTCGAGGCCTTCGGAGCCAGCAGCAGCAGCAGCAGCAGCAGCAGGAACCGGGCAGAAAGCGCGGCAGCAGCAGCAGCCCCGTCATGGACGACGAGGAGGAAGAAACGCCTCAGGGGAGGTGAGGAGCGCCAGCTTCCCGGGTGGATTTATTCACATTTCTAAGGGCGGGGGGGGGGGGCAGGATCCGCAGCCCGCTTTGCTTGCGCCGAATACCACATGAAACGTATTTCTTTCCTTTCCTTTCGCCTGCGAGAAGCAGGCGGCGCCCCTCCTCCTCCTCCTCCTCCCGCAGTGGGCATGCACCTCCGCCGGCTGCTAGAATAATTCGGGATTTCGCGCCGCGATTATTTCGCAGCCCCCCCGAGAGGAGCCGGCTTGGCTGAGGCGAACGTCGCTCTCTGGCCGCGCAGTCTGTGCCGCGTTGTGGTCCAAGGCTGCAATCCTCTCTATGCTTACCTAAGGGCAAACCCTGTGTCCCTGCTTCTGAGTAGACGCATATAGGGCTGTGCAGGAGTTGTTGCCTTCCGTGGGACTTCCTTCTGAGGAAGCTTCGATCAGGTGGGTCTGGCCGCGGGTGCAATTTGCTGGAGTCCCGTTGGAGTCCCGGAGACTCAGTTTCGAGAGATCCAGCATCGCAAAAGCCTTCCCTTACGAAATATGTCACTTGTGAATGTGGATCATATGGAATAGAACCTGGAAGTGAGATGATTTTAAATTAAGCCTCCTATGCATTGGGGCTCTTTTCCACAACTGAAAAAGGGCATTTAAGCAGCTTGTGCATTTGTGCAACATCTGGATGTTCATGCGGGCTAGCTAGACTGAAGAGAGAAATAAAATGTATGCTCATTCTTTCTTTCAAATGAAAGATATGCTTAAATCTTTTTGTGTGGAAGTGCCTGCAGGTTTTCTATTTAAATGATAGTCTCAAAAACTAAAAGCGACTTTATATTATAATTGGAGGCGGTAGATGTGCAAAAACTGATTTATGCACCACTTTTGCAAATGGGCTAAATTGATATTCTTGTCTTTACTGGGTTGTGGATGGGGCTGCTGCCGCCCATGATTTACGTGTGTCTTGTCACTTCCCAGCCATCTGTTGTAGTATCAAGCCCTTGCTGAAGTTCTTTGGACGTACTGTGCAATCAAATGACTAACACATTGTCTGAGTGAGGGCCTCCCACACTGTCAGTTTAAATGGAATGCAGTTGAGGTACATGGCAAATCAGCATGTAACTTGCTATCACATTGGAAGGCGGTTTGCACATGGCGCCTATGCTTTACAAGCAGGTATAGCAATCTTTGTGTTTTAGAAATAGCAAATAGTTAAACCTTTGTCACCCTTTAATTCAGCATTTATGGATCTCTGTTATTTGTATTTACCAGGGATGAATTAAGGGATTGCTGCTGCGGTCTGTGAAAATCAGGTGACTATAACTGCAAATCGTTAGTGTTTTTTAGAATTGGAAGACAGTGTACTGAAGACAGTTGCTAAAGTCTCTCTCTTTGCCATCTGGGGCTTAATTTGAGCTGTGCCTCATCATGTCTTGGGCCTCTTTAAGGGCCACGTTAGGGCTTGTGACAGTTTAATAGTAATATTTTACAATTCAGTTGTTCATTTTGCAGATTTCTATGAATGGGCAACCACTTTGAGGGATTCTTGTAAGGACTACAAAGAAAATAAATTATGTCCAATTGAGATATTAGCATACATTGTGTCCAACCCCGTCTTCCCCTGGGAAGATCTGTCTCATTTTTAGCTGGTGAATCAGACTGGACTGGAGAGTGAAAGCCAGGCAGATCAATTCAGTTGCTATACTCCTAGCCTTCTCCCTCATTGACATGGAAATGCGCTGCAGCAGTCTTCAAAAAGCATGTTATATAATCCCTCTCTTCCAAATTTGTATGCCTTGCAGCACTGATTTCTTATTTAACGTTTGCACATAAAAACAATATCCTGTGGAATGATATTTGTTGTAGGTGCAGATCTTCAGTAGGGATCAGCCTAAAATAATCTGGAGTATTTAAAAACGAACTGTGTTCTGCAGAAATATGTTTCAATGTCTGGCAACTGGCCCTATTATTTAATGTGTCTTGTGTTGCATATGCTGGACAGCTTGCTAGCAATCGCTCTTAAATAGTATCAATAAACGCTGGTGTAAAAAAGTAGTATGTTGTTTAATGTGAGTCTGATTTGTTTCTGTTCTTTGTATGCTGGGCAACTAAATGCAAAGGAATATATAAAATAAATAAAAAATTGTCCAGTAGCACCTTAGAGACCAACTAAGTTTGGTCTTGGTATAAGCTTTCGTGTGCAAGCACACTTCTTCAGATACACTGAAACAGAAGTTACCAGACCCTTATATATAGTGGGAGGGTGGGGTGGGGTTTTTCTCAGAAGGGTAGTAGAAGATGGGTGATTGACTCAGTGGGTATGGTAAACCTGTTGACGACTGTTAACGACTGCAATTAGTATGTAATGAGACAGGAATCCTATTAAGACAGATCTTAATAGAGATGCTACCGGACACGGGTGGTGCTGTGGTCTAAACCACAGAGCCTAGGGATTGCCGATCAGAAGGTCTGCGGTTCGAATCCTCGCAATAGGGTGAGCTATTGTTGCTCGGTCCCTGCTCCTGCCCACCTAGCAGTTCGAAAGCACGACAAAATACAAGTAGATAAATAGGTACTGCTCCGGCAGGAAGGTAAAAGGTGTTTCCGTGCGCTGCTCTGGTTCTCCAGAAGCGAGCTTAGTCATGCTGGCCACATGACCCGGAAGCTGTATGCCAGCTCCTTCAGCCAATAAAGCGAGATGAGCGCCACAACCCCAGAGCCGTCCGCGACTGGACCCAACGCTCAGGGGTCTCTTTACCTTTTTAATAGAGATATTGGATGCCTGTCTCATTACATATGCTAATCATCTGCATACTATCCCTTGCTTTTTCCTGTAGAACTAATTGCAGTCGTTAACAGTCGTCAACAGGTTTACCATACCCATTGACTCAATCACCCATTTCCTACTACCCTGCTGAGAAAAACCCCACCCCACCCTCCCACTATATATAAGGGTCTGGTGACTTCTGTTTCAGTGTATCTGAAGAAGTGTGCTTGCACATGAAAGCTTATACCAAGAACAAACTTAGTTGGTCTCTAAGGTGCTACTGGACAATTTTTTAAATTTTTTTATGTATTTCAACTGCGTCAGACCAACACAGCTACCTACCTGAAACTAAATGCTAAGAAGTAAAGGTTCCTGGACTTGATATAAAAGGATTAGTTAATTGTGGTATGTTCAAATTATACTGTTTGCCATTTGTATATATGTTTTAATGTGAAAAGAGGTATGCACCTTCCTCAAAGACAACCTTCAGTAGTGTTTCTCAAACTTAATAAAATAATTCCCCCTTCCTCCCAAAAAAGATTTTAAGTGTCGACCAGAAAAATGGTTCTGACTCTCAAAGGAATGAAGTCCTGTAACAGCCTCCCAAATAAATATCAAAGGAACTACTAGCTTTTTAGTTTTAAAACTGTGAGCATGAGTGAGAGATTTTGTTTAATTTTGATATGCTGTCTTGCGATTGACAAGAAAAAAAAAGTTCTGCCCCTAAAACTTGTAGGAGTTACTGCCGCTGGAGACTGAGATCCTGGACAGCTGGGCTGATTGCAAAGAGCCAAGGTGTTTGCAGGGTGTTCTACATTCTGTTTACTTTAGTTGCTGCATTTTGTTTCTAAAGGAAATTTGCCCGATGAGCTCACTTGGCACGCTTAGCCTTGTTTCCTCCTACATGCGAAGAACAACAATCTAGATTGTTTTGTTGTTTTGTTATTCGTTGCACCAATCCATTGGGAATGGCTGTTTGGATGTGGAAGATCACTATTCATGATTGGACTACTGTAGTTAGCCTTTGGAGTTCCTTCTGTTCTCTTGGGATTCATGTTTCTTTTGATTGTGGGTGCATGAGTTTCTACAGAGATCATGATGCTACTGTAAATGATTTTCAGCACAGTATTACCTTGGCTGGGCAATCTCAGCTTCTGTTGTTGAATTTCCCTCCTAGCATTCTCTGCCTTTGCTTTTTTCAAGCCTGTCATCGTACATGTACACTCTGTGCCCTGCTTCTATTTTGACATCTCCCCCTCCCTGCCCCTCTCCATCTTTTATACCTGCCGTTGACTGTATAAAACCTTCTCACTGCACATGCTTTAAAGATGATAGAGCACCGGGACAGTTTGCTCCAAAATAGATGAGCAATGGCAGGGCCGGCCCACCCATGAGACATGGGGAGGAGACAAGCCTCAGGTAGCAGGATCCACAGGGACACACATCATTTCGCGACACAGTAATTCAGTTTTACTACCAAACTGGAGGTGGAACTAACCCCCTTCCAGCCCCGGGAGAAGCACACACTTGCACACTGCAGACGACACACCAATGTGTCGCAACACAGAGTTTGGAAAGCTCTACTCTAGGGTTGCCTGGGCTCTCTACTGCCCAGTGTGATTCAGAGTGCCCGACCCCCCATGGCCTTTGATTCCCACTACAACCATTGGGTAAGGTTGATTTGACACTCCACCGCTGCCCCCACTCCTGGTGTAGAGCTTCATTATGCTTTTTCCCCTGGAAAGGTAAGGGCAGTGCCACTTTCCGGTTCGGCTGGCCCTGATCAGTGGTAATGCAAACTGCCCGTCCCTCCCGGTGCTGCCCTGTGGATTGTAGGCAGGGATTCCTGCTCGCTTGCCTGTGTAAGCTGAACCCTCAATTTCATCCATCCATGGCTAGGATCTCCCCCCAGTGTGTATGTTCATGAGACGTGGACTTGACAGGTCCCATGTAAAATGTCACAACAATGGGTCTGAGGGACAGTGGACTTGGCCCCCTGCTGAAAAAGTTTGCTGACCCCTCTATTAAAAGGTTCCTTGATCTATGTGATTCCACAGTAGATCAGGCATAGGCAAACTCGGCCCTCCAGATGTTTTGGGACTACAACTCCCATCACCCCTAGCTAACAGGACCAGTGGTTGGGGATGATGGGAGTTGTAGTCCCAAAACATCTGGAGGGCCGAATTTGCCTATGCCTGCAGTAGATTCTCAGGCCGTGTTTCTATATCTATCTATCTATCTATTTTTTATTAAATTTGTTTTACCATTTAAAATACTCATTTTACATCCTTAAGATATCAGTGACTTCCCTTCTCTTTCCATGGTTCATTTTACAGATCATAAATCCCTGCATATTTTACAAAAACTATACCATTCAGTATTCCATTATTGCATTCATCAAAACTTATTTACACTGTTGATTTTATCTTAATGCTGCCAGAGTTTTCAGCTGTACACAATTATTTCCCATATATTCTATAAACGTTTTCCAATCTTCTTTAAACATATGTTCTTCTCAGGCCGTGTTTCATTCCAAATGCCTTGAACCTTCTGTTAAGCTTCATAGTATTGTTTTTTTAAAAGCAGCATTCATAATTGCAACGTATTTTCCACTTGATGCCTAAAGCAATTTCATCGCTAAAAAGCAACAAAATGAAGAGGATGGGGAAGAAAATGCATTATGCCTGTCAGAGCCTAAGTGGTTAAAGTTGCTGGAGACATTTCCTTCACAGAGTCTATTTTAGACCTCTCACATTAGTTTAAAACAAAAGCAAGCAATGCGTCTTTTGCTTCTGAGGATTCTCTTGCTAGCCGGGGTCTCAAGGTGACTTGTTTTGTGTATTAAAAAAGAAGCGAAGCTGCTGAGTGCTGGCTTTTCAGTCACGCTTGCTGGCAGAGCTTTTTCCATTTTGGCCCATTGGGGAAGCACTGACAGTAACAATTCAGAATATAAACCTGACCTTCTCCAACTGTGGCATGTTCCCACAGTGCCTCATGCCCTACGAAGCTTCTGGAAGGGCATCAAAGAAATTGCAGGGCAGTTTCTGTGATTATAAAAATGGCAGAATCCTGCTTTTTAAATTGCAAGTTGCTGCTGTGACCTGCTGTTCCCCCTTCAGGTATTAATTGAAAAATGAAAATATTCATAAAAGAAACATCTGCAACAACTCGAAGACTATGGTCCTGCAGCTGCTGGCATTTTAGTGGGATTTCAGTGTGCAGAACTGAGTGCATGGTTGCCATTTAGGCATTGTACAATTCGAAGCTTAACACTACTGTTAATCTGTCTCTATGAGTTGTATAAACTTTTGCTTTCGATCTCATTTTAAAAGGGGGCTATTCTCCAAAATGAAAGCATTAGAAACAGGAGGAGGGAGAATATTTGGAAATGTTGCATTGACTCTCAAATGAAAGTGATTACGATATTTATTATTTTAATTGAAGGCCTATAGGAAGATCTCTTTTTCAGCTTCGTGTGTCATATATTTATATATTTATGGTAGCTGATATTATACCTCTGTTCACTGAGTCTCAGTGAAAAGAAAGCTGTACTGTGTTAAGTTCTTCACAGTCCAAAGGTACCTGCATTCCTTTCACACACATACTATGTGGGTTATCAGTCATATTTACCATTAGCCAACACGCACCTTTAGACCACACACACCTAGGGTGTAACAGGAAGCAGGGTGGTTGCTTTTTCTCAGGTATCAGGTTGCAATACTTGCTTTTCATAAGAGATGCAAAATATATTGCTGCCTCTGGAGGAGACTGAAATACCTGGATGCATGACTTGCAATAAGTTGGAGTCCTTAAAATATAGTTACTGTCAGTTTGCCACCTCAGGGTGGGGGGCAATCTCATGTTGAGAGAATAAACGGTCTACTTGTCACTGTCTTGGTGTGTATGTAGGGAGATCAAGTACCATTGTATTTACTGAACAGAAAAAACTTTGGGATGTGTAGACCTTGGGCTGTTGACCTTTACACTGGCATTCATAAATTGCATGAATCTGCTCATACTCTTCAGTTAGCATAGCCCTTTGGCTTTTGCATCTTTTCATGCTGCTGTTCAGCAGGTAGCAAAATAGAAAAGCCTCTGTCTTTCATAAATGGTGGTATATTCCTTTTTCTTGTCTATTTCCCTACGTAGAAGTTATATACCGGTAGCAGATGGAACTCTTTAAATTATATCTTCCATTCCCTTCATCCTTCAGAGGACTTATCAGAGCAATCTTTTATCCATGAATTCAGACTGCTGCCGTGGCAGGCCTAGTTTATATGGAGCACTAGGCAAAAGTATAAAACTGGTCCTACTGGATGAAAAGATGGGGTGTACACTGGTAAGCCCCACCTTCTCTCACACATGCCCCTGTATGCGCATGGCCAAGCTGTCCCATTTTCATGGAGTATTAAAACCTGTTTTAAAACTATGCACTTGCAAAATAACAACTATGGAGCCCTGAGGCAGGCATCTGTGTCTGAGGCTACGACATGCCTTGTCTCAGCATCCCAAAAAACCGGAATGAATTGTAGTGTAATGATTTCATGCAGTGGGCTGTTTAAAGAAATACATGTTAAGAGCCAAAGGGAATATATAAGCTGGTAGAGGCCTTTATAGCTACAAGAAAAGCTTGAAAGAATGGTCTACATTTTAGATGTGCTGATGTACTATTAAGTGTTAAGGAAAATATATTTCCTTTGAGCAGAATACCGACTAATGTCTTACAAGTCTCAGCAAAGCTGCAGAATAACTAGAAATGGAGCCACGTGGCTGTAGCCCTCTCCTCACCTGAGCTGTCACCTGCCCATGACATCACAATTTCACTTCCCAGCAAAAGGCTGCCTCTACAGCAGCAGGAAATCTTGAGCAGGTGGTGAGGGAAGGCTCAAAATACTAAAGTGTATTACTTCTTAACATTGATTCTTCACTTCTTTTATTTCTGCTTAAATTTTGCACCAACACAGTCTTAAGGTTAATAGCAAAATGATCGTGAATTATGACAAATCCAGTTATTCACCCAAGCTGGTAAGTACTGTACTGTATGAGAAGAATCATAGCTGTTAACTGAACTCTAGTTTAGATGGCGCTCAGTGGTGGAACCAGATTTCTTAAATCAGCAGTGCAGTGCTAAACATATCTCACTGAGTTGAGTGGGGCTTCCGAACTGGGTACAGTGGTACCTCGGGTTACATACGCTTCAGGTGACATATGCTTCAGGTTAGACTCCGCTAACCCAGAAATATTACCTTGGGTTAATAACTTTGCTTCAGGATGAGAACAGAAATCGTGCTCCGGCGGTGCAGCAGCAGCAGGAGGCCTCATTAGCTAAAGTGGTGCTTCAGGTTAAGAACAGTTTCAGGTTAAGAACGGACCTCCAGAACGAATTAAGTACTTAACCCGAGGTAACACTGTATAGGATTGCAGTCTAAGAATACATGCCTTACCTTACTGACATCAAAGGATGCACATTCTTTGATATAAAAAAAACTGAATCTGTGTCAGTAGACTACACTGCAAATTACGCTGGACGTGATTTGTGTTCAAGCTGCCCTAGTACTGGAAAGGTATAGTTAAGATTTGATTTATCTCTACATGGAAGGCCTGTTCTCAATCTCTAGAACAGTATGAAAGCTAGTTTATATGTAAGAATTATTCTGGACAGGGATATTTGTAGCAACCCTGGAACTGTAATAGGAACCTTGAAAGTATAATGTAGCTGATTAATTTGGTTGAAACCCAGACATTTCACTATTCTTGATTCCCCAGACTTTGTTTCCTCCTGCTTCTCCTTTCACAGCACATTACATCTCTCACCTGGATACTGCATGAGGTGTTCTCAATTTCTTCTTCTGCGTTTACTCAGTTCTGTACCATCCTGATGCTGTTTTCCAAAATCCATGCATCTCAGTTCACTGTTTTCTTTTATTTACCCATCCCAGTTTCCCCCGCTAGTTTTGAAGTCTTTGTTATCTTTATTTCTCCCCTTAACCAACCTACAATGCAAAGGGTCTTCAGTCCCCAGTTCTTACGACTTAAAAAAGAGAGTTTGATACCTCTGTTCTAATGTACACTTCAGAGCTTAATAGACACCTGTCTCTTGACGACTGATCATTAATTGTTTCAACTATACAGAGCTCTTGGGACCTCACCTGCCCTTTCAGTTGTAAGTAGCCGGATTAGCAACCAAGCCACTGTTTGCTGTGATCTTAATAGGGGACCAAAGAGTTCATTTTAATCAAGCATTTCTGACAGAAGTTCAGAGTGCAGCCGGAAAGCACTTACAATCCCCAGTGTTCAAAGTATTTTAAGTCTGGATTTTGAAATCTAAAGTCCGAAATAGTAGGTGCAAATGTAGTGCCCCTGTGTGGTAGGTTTGAGGTCCTTTGCAAACTATAACTATTACTCACTGTCAAGGGAAAGATGATTCATCTTGGTAGGAATAACCTTGTTGTTTCCAGATATCATTGCTGTTTATCATTCCTTGCATCCTCTCCCTAAAGTGTGATGGAAAGTACCCATCAGTTTAAAGCACCACATCCACGGGGAAGCTGATTTAGGACATCCTGCTTCTGGTTAATCTCTCTTTCTCTGCTCTCACCCGTGGTTTTCTCCTCCCCACCATCCTAGCCCTGGTCAAGGATCCCTGCTTGTCAGTGCAGATGAAAATGCAGAGTGCTGCTGGATGCAAAGTTATTGCCTGTTGGGTTGATGTGTCTTAGGAATGAACTTGCTAAATCTAACTGCACAGATTTTGAGCTTCAGGAGTGTTAGAATCAATTTCTGGAAGAAGGACAGACCATCCCCTCCTAACATGCAGGAACTCAAGAGTCTGATGCTGTGCATAGCAAAGAGCAAGATTCTGCCTGAGTCGCAAAAATCTTGCCACACCTGCTTGCTAAAACAAGTTCTTTGTGCATTCTTTGTACAGAAAAATGGAAGAGGAGCTGACAGGATTATTCTGGGGACATTGTTTTGGGCATTAAAAATATTTCAGCTAAAAAAAGATAAACTTTTATATATTTCTTTTTAGTTCTTCGCCAAAAGATATGGACGAAGAGCAGCCTTTGTCTCCT
Organism: Podarcis pityusensis; assembly: GCF_964106645.2. Taxonomy (NCBI): domain Eukaryota; kingdom Metazoa; phylum Chordata; class Lepidosauria; order Squamata; family Lacertidae; genus Podarcis; species Podarcis pityusensis. Next base: position 69,839,769 of record NC_138035.1, read on the forward strand.
TGCGATCAGAATCCTAAAGAAGCAGTACGGAAACGGCAAAATTCTAGTCAAGGTTCCCGGGGCAGCGATTCTTCCAGAACATCCAGAAAAAGCTTCAGACTGGATTATAGGTTGGAGGAAGATGTAACAAAATCAAAGAGAGGTAAAGATGGGAGGTTTATCAACCCCTGGCCAACATGGAAACCTCCCTCTTTCCCAAATATTATGAAATGGGCTCTTACGGAAAAGGACAACAGCAAGGTCCCATCTTCAAAGCAGGTAAACATTCTATAGTTCTATTCATCTAGATATGTTTGAAGCACTCTCAATACCACTTCATGTAAATTACATGTTTACCAGTAAGTCAAAGATTTTTGAAGTATATATTACGTGCAGTGGTGTTGCGTGGGTTGCTGGTGCCCGTGGCGTGGCAAATGTTGCATCCCCCTGGTGGGCTGGGCAGCTGGGGTGGAGACGCGCGTTGGGGGGGCAAGTAAATAAATAATGTGGTAAATAGATAAATAAACTATCTGTGCTTCCAGACTGTTGCTATTTTCAGGTAGGATTCAATCACATACTGGTAAATTTAGGTTGTGCAATTATAGTTGACTGGGATGTCTTGCACAAAAAGCCCACCTCCCCCCAAAAGCAGACTTTTCGTAACAGAAAAATTACTGGAAAGTGTGGGATAACACTGCCTTTGTCACGTCACCTAATCAAAGCATAACTTAAGAGCTCAACATTGCACCATAGAGCCCAGATAAAACAAATTCTGTGGCAGCCAAAGAGTTGAAGGCAGCCTTGTACATGGATTGCCTGTCTACTAGTAGATCTCTGAGGGATTTGCAGTAGATCAGCAAGGATTCTGACTCTCAGTTGTTTAACAATAGCAACTAAAAGGCTTTTCTCCTACATTACCCTAGAACTGGGTTTGATTTTTGAGTGACAAGACTGGGAGTATAGTTCTGGTACGGAAAATGAATTCCTAGCCTTTGTATAAGAAGGCAGAGTTGAGTTGCAGCTTCAATTTTATGCTGGTGGTGCATATGCAGTAATTTTGTAGCAGTGCTGAAAAAGCACAGGATGCTGCATTTGCTGTAAAATTCATTATTCTGAGAGTTTCAGTCTCCTTTTTTTAACACAGCACTTTTCTTAGTTTATATCATTACAGAAGCATTACACATAAGCAAGCATAGCTTTGCAATAACAGACGTTTGCTAAGGTGGATGAGCACGTAGTTAGGAGTGGGATTTGAATTCCTTGAGTAGTTACTTGCCCCTTCATTCCAGCAAAACTAGAACGAATAATTCAGAGCATTACAGATGGAAGAATAATTTTCAATTTTTGTAGCAGTGTGTACATGCATCCCTTGTGTATCCTCTAAAGCCCTAAACAGTTCAGGCACTGTGTCCCTTTGAGACCTATTCCCATGTGTTCCATTATGATACCTGAGATCTACGGAGAACATGTTTTTAATTAGGCCTTCTCTGTCAGATTCAGACAGCAAGGCTGTGCAGCATTTTCAATGACTACCCCCAAATATGACGGTGTCTCCTGCTGTATATTCACACAAATTCACCTCTAAACTCCTTAGCAGATGTCCCTGTCCTTGGCTAACCTTCGGAGACCAGCATCAAATTAGAAAATAATGGTGAAATGTTGTTCTGTGCTACTGCAGAGAGCAGGGCTAGATCTAATAGGTTTAAATTACAGAAGGAAAGACTTTGGTTGAATATGAGAAACTTTTTAATGGTAAGAGCAGTTTGAGAAGTGGTGGGAGGAGGCTGCCCTTTGCTGCAGGTCTATAAAGTCTTAAACAGCTCAATACCGCAAGGACCGCCTCTTCCCAGATTCTGTGATCATCATCAGAGGCCCTTCTTTGTGTACCTCCTCTGTGAGAGGTCTGGAGGATAGGCGACACAAGAACAGGCCTTTTCTGTGGTGGCTCCTCACTTGTGGCATGCTCTCCCCAGGGAGGCTTGCCTGGCACCTTCGTGACATATCTTTAGGCACCAGGAAAAAACATTCCTCCTCTCCCAGGCCTTTGGCTAATGAAACAATCTATGCCCTTTTAAACTAAGAGGTGGGGCGGTCTTGTTTCATCATCATCATCATTTTATTTGTATGCCGCCTTTCCATAGTTAAAACAATGCTCAAGGTGGCTTACCACATGACAAGATTTACATAATTACCAACGTAACAAAAGTCATAAACAATAAATAAAACACTTCAAAAAGTACACAACCAAATGGAAAACAATTTCCATATAAATCATAAAATCTAAGACTAAAAATACAGCATTGATATAAATCACAATTTAAAATGACATACATAAAAAATAAAAGCAATTAAAAACAAAAACGGAGTCCTCTCTGCCCAGCAGCAGCAGCACTCCTCCATGGAGCCTATTAGGCCCTGCCCCAAGCCAGGTGGAGAGAAGCAGGGCAGGGCCCTATAATAAATATTTTTTGTATTTATATTGTAAACCGCCCTGTGATCGTTAGATGAAGGGCAATATATAATAATAATAATAATAATAATAATAATAATAATAATAATTTGAAATGCCCTTTGTATTTGGGAAATGATTTTCATGTTTACTGTTAGTTGTTGGTCATCTCTTTTCTAAATGTTATCTGTCAGTGTTATCTGCAAGCAGAGTTGGACCTTCACCCTCCTATAACACCTCCCTTAATCCAAGCTGCAAGCAAAACTCGTTACCTTGAAATACCAAGGGTGATTCATGCACATAAACAGGGTTCCTTACGTACAACTCGTGCAGATCTGCATCATACTAATCTGAACTGGCTGGATGCGTCAGATGCAAATGATTCTTGTCATTGTGCACGTTTCTCGTGTGCTGGAAGTCTTGCAAATAGAAACCTAGCAAAGCAGGGAGGAGGCTGGCTGGCACCCTTCCCTCTGCTGTGCTGTTTACAAAGCCTCCTGTGACTCGTGATGCAGAGCCTACGTGTCACTTCCTTTCTGGCTGCCATTGGTCCAGTTGCTTTGAAGTCACTAAGGGCCTGGTAGAAAACTGATGACTTAGTTGCACTGAGGAAATATTTGATGCTCAAGTCCATGAGCAGCATTGGTCTACGCTAAATGATGTTTGTGATGAGTATGAGTTACTCGTGCGTAAACTGGTGCCTCTCTAGGCTAATTTGCCTTGTTAAACCTTTCTGACTGCACAGCCCTTTCTAATCCTGACTGTCTCAGTCACTGGCAGAATCCGTCAGTGGGCGTTTCTTGAATCTCTTCCAACATAAGAGTTGTTTGACACCCAGTCTCCTCCTCCTCTCACTGCGCGGGAGCCTTCTGCGCAGGGAGGGCGTAGGTAGCGGAGGACCTGTCCCCTTCTCACTGAGTTCCAGTGAAGAGTCCGGGAGCCCTCTCTCCGATTTCCCCATCTGCCCACTTTTGTTCCTGGTGTTGCGCTTAAATGCTTCCCCCTCCACTGAGCTGCTTCTCCCCCTGCTGCTGGGTCCTTCTCCAGCATCATCTAGGAGCCTCCCCTTCGCCTCCCGCTCCGATGTCAGTTCCCTGACATCCACCTCCCCCCCAGAATCCCCTCCACCCCTGGACCGACCTGGGGGACCAACTTCGTCCCCTTCGTCAGCCGAGGAGGCGGGGAACCCCCGGAAGGAACTGTCACCATCTTCTGTGGATTCGAAACCCGCTTCCCAACCGCTCTTCCACCTGCCAACGGGGTGGTCTTCCCAGTCTGATTCTTCTTCCTCCGAAACCTCTCCTCCCTCCTCCTCGGAGTCAGAAAATCCCTCAAAAACCTCTTCCTCATCTGTGGTTCCAAGTTGCTCCTCCCAGAATCTCTCCAGGGGTTTGGGTTTGTTCGGGAACCGGCGGTGGAATACCTCCACCAGATACCTGTCCTCGAAGGCTTCCGTGGGGACCCACGTGTTTTCGGACCTGGGTTCCCCTTCCCACGCTACCAAATACTCCACCCAGCGCCCTTGCCACCTTGAGTCCAGTATTTCCGTGGCCCTGTGGTGGTGTTCCCTTTCTTCTACCTGCGGGTGTGTGGTGACTTCTCCCTCTTGCCCCTGGAATTCCCGCCCTTCCCTATGCGGTGAGAGCAGGGACCTGTGGAAAACCGGGTGTATTTTCATGCTATCAGGCAACTTGAGCTTAAATGCCACGGGATTAACTTGCTGTGTTACCTCAAAAGGTCCCAGCCGTCTGGGCTGCAACTTCTTGCACCCCCCTTTGAAAGGTAGCCCTTGGGTGGACAACCACACCCGGTCCCCCACCCGTATGGTCTCCCCTTCCCTGCGGTGCTTGTCTGCCTGCCTCTTGTAAGTTTCCTTGGCCCGCTCCAAGTTCATCTTAAGTTGCTGGTGTAGGGCCTCCATTTCTTCCACAAACTGCTCTGCAGCGGGTACGCTCCAGCTTTCCTCCCCACTCCCCGGGAAGGCCCTGGGATGACACCCATGGTTGGCCATGAATGGGCTCATTCCCGTGGACACGTGTTCCGCGTTGTTGTACGCGAATTCAGCCAGCGCTAGTTTTTCTACCCAATCGTTCTGCCTCTCGCTGACATAGCAGCGTAGGTATTGCTGGAGTATACTGTTCGCTCTTTCTGCTTGCCCGTTGGTCTCTGGGTGTCTCGCCGTCGAGAAACCCACCTCCACCTGCAGCAAGCTCATGAGCTTCCTCCAGAACCGGGAAGTAAATTGTTTTCCGCGGTCGGAGATAACCCTCAAGGGGGCGCCATGCAGCCGGAATATGTGCTCCACAAACAACCGGGCTGTTTCCTCTGCCGTTACAGCATGTGAGCAAGCTATAAAATGGCACATTTTTGTCAGTAGGTCGACCACTACCATGACTGCTGTCTTTCCCCGGGACTTGGGCAAATCTGTCATAAAATCAATGGATACCACCTCCCAGGGTTTCCCCGGCATGGGTAAGGGTTCCAGTAATCCTGTGGGGGCAGCCCGCTCCCCCTTTGCCCTTTGGCAGCGGTCGCACCCCCGTACATATTCCCGTACATCCTCCCTCACCCTGGGCCACCAGAACTGCCTGGTCACAAGCATCATGGTTTTGTGCTGTCCAAAGTGCCCTGCTGTGGGGTTGTCGTGGAGTTGTTTGAGTACCTTTCCCCTCAGGCTCTCCCCCGGTACGTACAGCGCTCCCCTATAGTACAGTACCCCTTCCTTCTCCTCAAACCCTTCTTGGGTCCCTCTTCCGTCTCGTAGTTCCCGGATTTTAGTTTGCGCGAACACGTCGTTTCTGGTCAGCCCGGCTAGTTCTCGTTTCCCCACCAAAGTTCCCCCACACACCCATCGGTCCTCGGGGATCACGTGTCGTTTCTCCGGCGGCCCCTCTCCTTCCAGGTACTCCGGTTTACGCAAGAGAGCGTCTGCTCTTACGTTTTCCTCTCCGGGCACGTATCGGATTTCAAAGAAAAACTTGGAGAACTCCTGTGCCCATCGAATCTGTCTCTGGTTGAGTACTCGTGCGGTTCTCCAGTACTCCAAGTTCTTGTGATCTGTGCAAACCTGGATCTGTTGTTGCGCCCCTATCAGTAGATGACGCCAACGACGAAAGGCCGCGTAGATTGCCAGCAGTTCGCGGTCATACACTGTATAGTTTTGCTCCGACTTGCTCAGTTTTCTCGAGAAAAAGGCACACGGTTTCCATTCCTGCTTGCCCCTCCCTGGCTGCAAAAGGACCGCCCCTACGGCTCTGTCGGACGCGTCGGTCTCTAGCCTCAGGGGTTTCTCCAGATCTACGTGCAGGAGTTGCTCCTCCGATGCGAACGCCTTCTTCAGTTTTTCGAAGGATTGCTGGGCCTCTTCTGTCCACACAAACTTCTTTTTGCTACTGAGACAATCCGTAATGGGCGCTGTCAAGTGGGCGAAGTTCTTGATGAACTTCCTGTAGAAGTTGCTGAACCCTAGGAACCTCTGTACGTCCTTCCGTGTTTTGGGAGCCTTCCACTCCAGCACTGCCTGCACCTTGCTTGGGTCCATCGCTAAGCCTTTGTCAGACAACTTGTACCCCAGAAACTCGACTTCTCTGGCGTGAAACTGACATTTTTCCAGCTTGACCCACAACTGGTGCTTCTGCAGTCGTTGTAACACTTCCCTGACGTCTCTAACATGTTGCTCCTCATTGTCCGAATAAATTAAGACGTCGTCCAAGAAGGCTACGCAGTTCTTGTACAGCAGAGACCCCAACACGTGGTGCATGAAAGCTTGAAAACAGGCGGAGCCCGACTGTAATCCAAAAGGCATAACTAAGTACTCAAAGGCACCTAGGGGTGTGAACATTGTGGTCTTCCATTCGTCCCCCTCCCTCATCCTGATCAAATTGTATGCGCCCCTGAGGTCCAGCTTGGTAAAAATTTTGCCTTTCCTCACTCGCGTTAAAATGTCGTCAATCCTGGGCATTGGGAAGGTCACGGGTTCTGACACCAAATTGACAGCTCTATAGTCCACTACGAGCCTGGGTTTATTTGTGTCCTTTTTGTCCACAAAGAACACCGGACTGCCCCCTACTGCCTTTGATTCTCTTATGAAGCCTCTTTTCAGGTTCTTGTCAATAAATTCTCGCAACTCCTTCATCTCCCTGTCAGACATGGCGTACAGCTTACCCACTGGCAGCTGAGCCCCCGGAAGCAAGTTGATCTGGCAGTCAAAGGGCCTATGGGGTGGCAGTCTATCTGCCTCCTTCTCGCTGAAGACCTCCCGCAGATCTGCGTATTGTGGCGGCACCTCCCCTTTCCGCTCCACCGCCATCCCAGCCACCCTCGCCACGGTCATTCTTGGGGCTTCCCCCCCTAGACAGTGTTCCATGCAGTAAGCTGACCCAAAGGTGACTGTCCTCTGATGCCACGCCACCACTGGATCATGTTGTGCTAGCCAGCTCATCCCTAATATTATTGGGGGTCCTGCTAGTGAGGCGACGTGAAAGGCGATGGTCTCCGAGTGCCTGGACACCCTCATTCTCATTGGTGGGGTCTGGTGTGTCACTTCCCCTCCTAGAAGCGCCCTGCCATCAATGGTGGTCACTTGCAAGGGAAAATCCAAAGGCAGTAAGTGGAGCTGGTGCTCTAATGCAAAGTCTTTGCTGAAGAAATTACATGAGCTGCCTGAATCCAGCATCCCTTTCACCTTGACTGGGTGCCCGTTCGGGAGTTCTAGCACCACTTCGATGGCTATTGCCGCCTTGGGGGGGTCTGGTTGGGGCACTTTTACTGGTGGCTGGCCTGGCTGTGGTGCCCCTTGATTGGCAGCCAAGCGTTCCCGTTTCCCTGTTCCTGTTCCTTTACCACCTCCTCCTCACCCCCTGCGGCTCCCACCATTCCTTGCCAGGCCTTTCTTTGAGGGCAGGCTCTGGCAAAATGGCCTGGCCGCTGGCAAAGGTAACACTTCTTGGAGGTTTTCCAATCCTTTCCCTCCTTTTTGCGCCCTTCGCTGGTGCTTGAAACTTCCCGCGCGCGTGCCCCATCTATTTCCATTGGCTCTGCTGGCGGGGAAGGCTGCCTTGGTATTTCAGGAATGCGGTAGTCATGGCAACGTTGCTCTCTCCCTTCCCGCCTCTCCTGGGCCCGCGCTTCCTGGCGCACGCCAATCGCAAGCACAGCCTTGGTCAGCTGATCCATCCCCTGTGGGCGGGGTGCGCAGGAAAGTTCATCCTTAACCGTTGGGGACAACCCCTCCTCGAATAACATCTGTATGGGTTCGGAGCCCAGTTCCCACCCGAGGCGGTGAACTATCATGGCAAAGCGCGACCAGTAGTCCCTAACTGACTGGCTCCCCTGTTTACAGTTCATCAATTCCCGCTTTGTCACACTTTTTTGAACATCAGTGGAAAACATTGCGTCCATTGCTTGGAAGAATTTCCTCAGGTCCTGCATGGCGGCATTCTGCGTCGCCATAAGGGGCCTGACCCATTCCCTGGCCCCGTCCTGCAGGTGACCCACAATATATGCCACCCGCGCCGCGTCGTCTTCAAAATCGTCATGCTGCAATTCCAATGCGTACTCTATTTCCGTTCGAAACGCACTGTATTCTTGCGGCTTCCCCCCAAATTTGTGCACCAGTCCCGGTACCTTCCTTGCTATGGGGGTGGGTCTGACCTGTGCATCTTGAGACCGCCTTTCGTCCAGCCGCGCCGTCAGAATGGCTACATGCTGCTCCAACTCTCGGTTCCTCTCCACCAGCTTTTGCCCTCCAGCTGCTCCCCCCTGGGTGCTGGCTTCTCCGGGCTTGCTCATGATGCTGCCTGCCTGCTGCTGCGCACGAGCAACTTTCAGGGACTGACGGATTGCTGTGATGAGTATGAGTTACTCGTGCGTAAACTGGTGCCTCTCTAGGCTAATTTGCCTTGTTAAACCTTTCTGACTGCACAGCCCTTTCTAATCCTGACTGTCTCAGTCACTGGCAGAATCCGTCAGTGGGCATTTCTTGAATCTCTTCCAACATAAGAGTTGTTTGACACCCAGTCTCCTCCTCCTCTCACTGCGCGGGAGCCTTTTGCGCAGGGAGGGCGTAGGTAGCGGAGGACCTGTCCCCTTCTCACTGAGTTCCAGTGAAGAGTCCGGGAGCCCTCTCTCCGATTTCCCCATCTGCCCACTTTTGTTCCTGGTGTTGCGCTTAAATGCTTCCCCCTCCACTGAGCTGCTTCTCCCCCTGCTGCTGGGTCCTTCTCCAGCATCATCTAGGAGCCTCCCCTTCGCCTCCCGCTCCGATGTCAGTTCCCTGACAATGTTCAAGTGTATTTATGCCACAGACTTTAATATTACACCTTGTTGGTGTAGAGAGCCAGTGTGGTGTAGTGGTAAAGAGCGGTAGTCTCGTAATCTGGGGAACCGGGTTCACTTCCCCGCTCCTCCACATGCAGCTGCTGGGTGACCTTGGGCCAGTCACACTTCTCTGAAGTCTCTCAGCCCCACTCACCTCACAGAGTGTTTGTTGTGGGGGAGGAAGGGAAAGGAGAATGTTAGCCACTTTGAGACTCCTTAAAGGGAGTGAAAGGTGGGATATCAAATCCAAACTCTTCTTCTTCTTCTTCTAGAGCAGGCATCCCCAACCTGCAGCCCTCCAGATATTTTGGCCAGAACTCCCATGATCCCTAGCTAACGGGACCAGTGGTCAGGGATGATGGGAATTGTAGTCCAAAACATCTGGAGGGCCGAAGGTTGGGGATGCCTGGTGTAGAGTTAACAAGGCTTTCTGCTTCAAGGGTCCAAGGTGGATGAAACACTTGCTGCTTGTAAGCCAGGTGTGCTTTCTAATTTTGTGTCCTTGTTTTCTTTTGCTAGGAACTTGACAGAGAGCTTCCAGTACTGAAACCTTACTTTGTTCAAAACCCCGAACTAGCTGGAAAAACCGGAGCTGGTATGCGAGTAACATGGCTTGGACATGCTTCTGTAATGGTGGAAATGGATGAACTTACACTTCTTACTGACCCCATCTTCAGCCAGCGGGCCTCTCCAGTGCAGTTTGGAGGACCTAAGCGTTTTAGAGGACCTCCGTGTACTGTAGATCAACTCCCCAAAATAGATGCAGTGATGATCAGCCACACTCATTACGACCACTTGGACTACCACTCCGTAATAAATTTAAATAGTCGCTTTGGCAGTGACCTGAGATGGTTTGTGCCCCTGGGTCTTTTAGACTGGATGCAGAAATGTGGTTGTGAGAATGTAATTGAGCTGGACTGGTGGGGAGAAAACTGTGTTCCTGGTCATGACGCAGTTACGTTTGTTTTTACTCCTGCCCAACACTGGTCCAAGAGGACTGCAACAGATGACAACAAAGTTCTCTGGGGAAGCTGGTCTGTCTTGGGGCCCTGGAATAGGTTCTTTTTTGCAGGAGATACTGGCTATTGTGTTGCATTTGAGGAGATAGGGAAGCGATTTGGACCTTTCGATCTTGCAGCTATTCCCATTGGAGCATATGAACCAAGGTACGTAAGCCAATAAACTGGAGCCTGTGACTCAAGATACAAAACCAGTTGTAGTTTTATATACAGCACCAACAGTGTGTAAAACACAGGCAGTGTCATAGCCACGTTGGCCTACCATGCCAAATCACTCCTGCTTCATTCTCTAGTGTGAGCAGTAACAACAAACCACAAACCTTGGCTCATAGCTGTCAACTTTCCCCTTTTCTTGCGAGGAATCCTATTCGGAATAAGGGAATTTCCCTTAAAAAAAGGAAAACATTGACAGCTATGCCTTGGCTTATCATGACAGCTTCCTTCCTTCCTTCCTTCCTTCCTTCCTTCCTTCCTCAGCCGCAACTGTGAAGCCAAGAACAGTTGACTTCAGATTTACACTGGTACTTCAGGTTACAAACGCTTCGGGTTACAGATGCTTCAGGTTACAGACTCCGCTAACCCGGAAGTAGTACCTCGAGTTAAGAACTTTGCTTCAGGATGAGAACAGAAATCGTGCAGCGGCAGCAGGAGGCCCCATTAGCTAAAGTGGTGCCTCAGGTTAAGAACAGTTTCAGGTTAAGAACGGACTTCTGGAACAAATTAAGTTCTTAACCCAAGGTACCACTGTATTTGGAGAGAAACAAACCATGAGCACTGTTTTGAACATCACAGAAAACCAAGGTTCTTGGTTTGTTACTTGCATGAAGGAAGAAGGGCAGTGGGAGTGATACATGCTGCGGATTTATGTTAAGCCATGGTTTATGGCATACTATGTCACCTGAACGGGGCCAATGAAAACTCACAGTCTTAAAGACAGGCAGGAGGAAGGGCTAGATCTTAATGGGCAAGGGGTAGGTGAAGATTGGCTGCTGGTTTTGTATTACAGGAAAACTAAATGTGATTGAGATGCCTTGTGGAAGATGGGAAATTAGAATGATTGAGATGCAGCTTAACAGATAAATGAGCAATCTCTTTTAGCTATATGGGAGAAGGGAACCAAGTGAGCTAGTAAGAGGAAAAGCTATGCAACAGATTGAGAAGGGCAGTAAGGGAACCTTAACTTGGCCAGTGCACGTCTGTGTAACTGGCAAGGAAAAATGCTCTTTCCCTCTTTGGTAGGTGGTTTATGAAATACCAGCATGTGGACCCCGAAGAAGCAGTAAGGATTCATATTGATGTACAAGCAAAGAAGTCTGTTGGAATTCACTGGGGAACCTTTGCTTTAGCAAATGAGGTAGGTGTGAACTAACCATTTGTGCAGCTGCGGATGTCCATTCAAAATAGTAGCATCTAGAACTGCCTGTTCCAACCTGATAGCAGAAATATCCTTTCTTCTGACTTAAAACAGAAAGTATCATTCACTTACATCCCAGAGTTTTAGTGTATGGGAGAACTGCACATCCGCTGTGTTTTTGTGCTGTGTCCCCTGATTGGAAGGAACATTATCTCAAGAAGAACTGCAGTAGGCATCCTCCTCTGAGGAAAGATAATTCTACTGCGTCTCTGTATCAGGTGTGATTAAGTGATCTAATTACATCTGATGCAAAGAGGCAGCAGAATTACCTGCCCTCCGTGGAGACTAATTGGAAGGAGGCAAGGACAGAATAGTGGGCTGTTTCCTCTGCAGGTGTGTAATTTTGAATGGAGATTTAGTTTGAATGGATTTTTGGTATAGGAGCTCCAACTAACTTAACTATATATAAAAAAGAAGTCATGTAGTGTTATATTTTTTTCTTATGGACCATTAGCAGTTTTCAAGGTGTTTCAAATGCTTCAAAGAAAATGGCCTCTGATTTTAGTATTATTTTATAGGCTGTCAATTTTAGTTCTGAAGATAGTCGATTCTCTCTACAACTAATTGTGTATTGTCAAAGCTAGGTTTTCCCCCTCAGTTTTTAGTTTGACTTAAATTTTGCTTAGTAGTAAGTCTGAATGTCTTACAGATACTCTGAAGCAAACTACTAAAGAAAGAATGACAAGGGTGCTTTAAGAGATTGTGTACAGCTTAGTTGCTCTGTCTTTATATACTGAATTAATAGTTGCTTTGTGTTAGAGTGACAAAATCATTGGAGGCAATTTCACTTGGTATGAAACTGGTTTTCCTGAATGTGTAACAAAATCATATCTTATCTGTATGCATATCATATTATATCAGCATACATATGCGCCAGTACCCCAACGTTCTTTGACATTCTAGCATAATGAAGAAACTAACCCCCAGCCACCCAGAGAAACCCAGCTAGATATGTGAGGTATAAATGATAAAATAATAATAATAATAAAATAATATTATTATTATTATTATTATTTATTATACTGGCCAACAACACAGGATGATGCTCTGCAGATGAAGGGGCTGAGCATATAAGACCGTGGTTGATTCTTAAAACTGGAATTAGAATCAGAAATCATTAATGTTTATGAAATCCCTAAACTTTCTGGTAGGTGCTTGAGAAGGATTCTGAACCCCACAGATCCTCCACATTTCATGCCCTGCTAAGTACAGAGATTCAGAATGTAAACTAGTTCTGCTGGAAAATTTATATGTTAAAAAATTAAAAGGAAGGCCGGTAAGGACACTATTTAAACATTTACTGTCAAAAGGTGGCGTGCACAACTGGAGAGGTATCTCTCTCATAAAATTTATGATTTGGCCACTGGACTTTGATAAGTCAGTTGTACCAGCCCAAGGGTTTCGTAGAATGTAGGCATTGTTTAATCCTCTCTGCCACAGTTCTTTTCATTTACAAGTTTGCAGCAAGTAAACATATTTTGATACAGTGGTACCTCGGGTTACAGAAGCTTCAGGTTATAGACTCCGCTAACCCAGAAATAGTACCTCAGGTTAAGAACTTTGCTTCAGGATGAGAACAGAAATCACACGGTGGCGGTGCGGCGGCAGCGGGAGGCCCCATTAGCTAAAGTGGTACCTCAGGTTAAGAACGGACCTCCAGAACGAATTAAGTTCTTAACCCAAGGTACCACTGTATGTTCTTTCATACTGGTGTTTGAGCTATTCTTGAATTTACCATGACTACAGTTCTCAATCTGCAGTTGCTACTTATTAGATAACTAAGAATAACACTTTCCAAATGTGGAAAACTAATAACACGTTGTGTTGAGTTAGACTGTTTCTAAGGCGTTTCCCTATCCTGCCTTCAGTCCTTTAACTGGAGACTGAAACTGGACCTGATGCAGAGCATATTCATCCTAAGAACGAGAGCCCTGGCTGGATAAGACTAAAGGCCCTATATGCCTATGGGGAAGCTCACAAGTAGGGCAGGAGCTCTGTAATGCCCTTCTTTTCATGTTTCTCAATAACTGGTACGCAGAAGCATACTCCTGACTCATCACTGAGCTGTGGCCCCATGGTTTTCTATTATTTTTTAGGAATATCTGCCTTTGTTGAGCACTTCATACTTTCCCATAAATGGAAAAGATTGTGCTCACAATCCAATGCATGTGATCATTCACCGGCAAGAACCGAGGTTACAAATTGGTTCTGATGTGTGCAAACAACTGCTCTCGTGAACAGTTGTAATATCTAAGAAGTTTAGTCATGGAAAACATAGCTTTTGTAAGCAGTGTGCAGTCCCAGAGTGCTCAGTCTGGACAAGTTACCACAGCTGCACAGAGCAGTTGATTCATCCTGAAATAGCAGGATCAGTTCAATAACACTTGTTGCCACAAATACAAGGTATGCTTCAAGGGGGTAACCCCATTCAGAGCTTAACAAGGACTTCAGAAGGAAAAAAGAAAAGTCTTATTGGATTTCAGTGGAACCAGAATTCCCCTTAAGTTTGCAAGACTAAAGTAGTCATACCTATGAAGCTGTTTCACAACAGGCTTATCCCGTCCTGACTGCTTGTTTTCTCCACAGTATTACTTGGACCCTCCTGCTAAACTGATGGAAGCTCTAGACAGATACGGACTGAAAACTGAAGATTTCTTTGTCTTAAAGCATGGTGAATCACGAGACTTAAATATTAACGAGGATGGATTTGAATAAAAATGGGGGGGGGACGGATTTCTTATTAATTGTATCTGGGGGTGGGGGAAGCAATTAAGGTTGATACCTTTTTGTAAAATTTTGAACAGGATTTTTAAGATTTCAGGAGTTTGCATACCAGCCTTACAAAATTGCAAGTTTTTAATAAATGAATGAAATAGCACTTGATAGCATTAACTTAGCTGCACATGCCGTGTACATAAGGAGTTAATTGCATTGCCCGTGAAGTCATTTCACCTCTTTAAAACCAGTGCAGGTCACCTGCTAGAGATTAACTAGGCCACAATCCATAAGACCCAAGAGGACCTGTGAACTCAAGGCTTTCTTGACATAGCAACCCTCCCTCCCTCACTGAACTGCTAAGTGCTTTAACCCTCCCTTTCTAAAAATCGGATTTCTGGTTTAAAAAGTGGGGGATTACACTGAAAAACAAGGCCTACATACACATGAAGATTTGGAGCACAGAGAGTGTAACCTTATGTTGGATAAAGTGCTTATGTATAGAATTCTGCATGCATTTGACTGCAAGTCTGTTATAGTAAAATCTCCCATGGCAATGGCCTTCAGGCCAGGGGCTCATATGCGCACTAGTTTACCATATGCATTGCTGTGCTTGTGGGACCCCTTCCTGCCTTGGAGTGGGGTGGGAAGAGCACAGTTAAGGCACTCCATCATTTCCACCAATGATCTGATCAACAGGAATTGGGTGGAATTAGAAAACTGCAGATAGGTTTTCCTGAAAATGATGGTATGTGTGGATTCATATACCTGGAAGGTCTTGCTGAAATACCATTAATTTTTGGCAGGTGATTAGGATCAAAACCTTCATTTGCATACATCCCACCATCCTGTGAAACAGACACACTTTCTAATCTTTAGCATCCTTACTCAGATGCCAAGCCTGCAGTGATAGAACCAGTATGCATGTTTCAGATTGCATATTTTTAAGCAGAATCCTAACCATGTCTACTCAGAATCAAGTCCTATTGAATTCAATGGGACTTCCTTCCTCATAAGTGGGATTAGGAGCACAGCCTTAGCTACTATTGTTTAACATCAGAAAGGGCTTGGGTTGTTTTTGGATTAGGCTAAAATCTGAAATGATCTAGTTCAGGGGAGTCCAGCATGCATCCTGAGGGCTGCATGTGTCCCTTGAGGCCTTTTTAGTGGCCATCAGCAACATTTGATGCCCCCCCCCCCCCCGCAGCCCTTGCGCTGCCTTCCCAAAGCCAGGTAAGTGAGGCACTGGGCTTTGGGAAGGAGGTGTGAGGGCTCTGACTGGGTCCCAGAATCCTCCCTCCTCCTTCCCAAAGCATAGTTAGCGCTTTCCCAGCTTTGGGAAGGAGGTGGGAGTTCTAGGACCCTGTCAGGGCCTCATGCCTCCTTCCCAAAGCCTTGCACCTTTCTTATTGGCTGTAGAAAGGCAGCAATGAGAGGGTGTGATGGGGACCAAATTTTGGCCTGTGCAATAAGGTAGCGTGTGGCCTGTGGGTTCCGTCTCAAAGTACTCTTGCAGCCCACTTGGTGTAAAATGTTGGGTTGTGCTGATCTACTTAAAGATCCTGAAACTACCCTGATGGAAGTGGATTTGAGTTTTACAACCAATACAGTAGCCACATGGAAAATGTTTTGAGTACTGCAGCATTAGTGTGAATAGCCCCAGCCCATTATCTCCCTTGAGCAGAATGATCACTTAGAGAATGTGCCCTGTGCCTTCGTAGCTGTTGGAAATTAAGAGGATTTTTGATGGTGTCTTCCAACACAACTAGTTGCTAAAAGCACATTTTGAACAAAACACTAACTTTACTGAATGCTTGTACATTTTCAATTGCAAATGTAAGAGCCAAGTTTTGAAATTATAAAATGTGCCTTTTCAAAGAGTTCTAACTACAAAAAAATGCCTATTTATGTTGCTGCTGGCCAGAATCTCTGTACACTTTGCATTGTGTTGTCACTGTGAAATTGTTCTAGCAAAGGCCTGAACACTTCTTGTTTTGAGAATAAGCAAGCTGCATGTAACTGGAACCGTTTGTTCTCTGAAATCTTTATTCAGCTTGTTTTGTTTGTTCTTGCTCCCTGCCTCCTACTGTGGGTTTCAAATGAATTGGTTTGTCAGAATGATGTGGAAAAACATATACAAATTGCTTATAAAATTTTAAAAGCATGATATTAATTTGTTCAACATTGTAAAAAATGGCCAATTATACATGTGTCAAACTAGTAAAACTAATTTACAAAATAAAGATTTCTCTTGCTCAGAAGTAGTCATATTATTGAATAATACTTTGAGTATGTTATGTTAATATGACTTGGACTCTCACAATAAGAAATAACCATTTAATTTAACTACGCTCCTTTTTTCTCTCCCAATTTTTCTTTAGGAGGATTTATCTTCAGCTAAAGAATAATATTCAACATACTATTTGCAGTTTTATATCACTACATACTTGTGTTTGCTGTGAAATACAAATGGGAGAGTACTATGGCACCGCATTTGAAACATACTACTTTTTCATTTAATTGCTACTTTACATTTTATTCAGGTGTATGGGTTTGAGCTACTAAAATACAAATACAATGAATTATGGCTCTGGGTACACTGATGTTCACAGCTCACTTGTTGGAGGACTTAAGTTCATCTGTAAGATACTGGGCAGTAACATCCTGTTGTGACTGATGAAATCTGTCATAACCAGGCTGCAAGGTTTCTACCTCGAGTATAAACTCAACCATACATAAATCTGACCATCTTTGCAAAACAAAAATAAATTCCTTCCAGAGGTGTAAATTTAATTTTTGTGTGCATAATTGCAAGCTATTCCTTTTAGAGGGCTTAAAGTTAAATAGTAAATAAAAAAGCAGAGTCTGATTATCTTAATACTTATTGTACTGGTATATAAAAACAGGGTATGGGAGACAGCAATGCCAACACATTACAAAACATTGTACGCTCATAGTAAAGGCTGTTAGAAGAAGAAGAGTTTGGATTTGATATCCCTCTTTATTACTACCCGAAGGAGACTCAAAGCAGCTAACATTCTCCTTTCCCTTCCTCCCCCACAACAAACACTCTGTGAGGTGAGTGGGGCTGAGAGACTTCAGAGAAGTGTGACTGGCCCAAGGTCATGTGGAGGAGCAGGGAAGCGAACCAAGTTCACCAGATGACGAGTCCACCGCTCTTAACCACTATACCTGTTGCCCCTTGCAGCTCGCTATACACAAGCTGTGCCTCATACATTTCAATAGAGAAGGTAGCTCTACCCTTATATGGAGTTTTCTCCATATTTACATATGGAACTCACATACAACTCTGGAATACAGCCAAAATATTCTAGCATCAGGTTTTCTCAGCCCTAAGAAGACAGATCAAGATCAATTAAAATATTTATACTATCAAGGCAGTGTACAAAAATATACAAACTGAATAAAACATAAGACACCACAAAATAGTTATAAGAATAGCTGGCTCATCTTTAAAATAATTAAATGTCTGAACTGAAAATAAATGACTTAAATATCAGCATTTTTTTAAAAAGTCTGAGACACCTGAAAAGTAGCAAGGATGAAACCAGCAACACAAAATGCCTAACTCCTATTTGAAGTGAGTTGGACTCTTGAGACACAAGGAGAGCTTTAAATCAAAATATGCAAAGTTATGGCTGAAGCATTTCTACAGAAATTAGCTCTACACAAATTGTATTTAGCAACATAAATGAACAGTACTGATCTACAGCTTCATGTGAATTCTACCATGAAATGCTTTTGCATCGAGGTTGAAAGTAGTTTCATACACGCAAGACGTTCTACTACTTTTCTTCCTGTTGCATGAACATGTAGGTCTACATATATATTGTGAGTCCGACATTCATAAGCCTCAGTTTAGGCTTTTGCATCTGGAATTTGATTTTGAATGGAGGCTTTTAACAATTTCCAGTTTCAGCACCGCTGCATTATCAGTTCTGCCACTTGTTCTTTTACTTCTGTGTCATGATGGTACAACAAAGATGTTAGTTTCTGAGCGCACTCTGTAGTATTCCCCCAGAGTACAGAAAAAATTGAACCTTCATTGTGATGAGGGACAGTAATGCTCTTGTCCTTTTGCGTAAGTTTTGTTAAGTTTGTGGCAAACACCAGGACCCTGAGCAAAACTTCTTTGTTTATGCAGGTGTCAAACAGGGATAATAAGAAGGGTGCCTAGAGAATTAAACAAACAAGAAATAGTTGTTCATAGGCATGAAAAAATAAGTGAACATAGATCTTTTTACTAAATATCATATGCATCACTTACCCACCTTCATGGGCTCTAGTAATTTACTAGCTTCTGAACTTCCCTATGCCAACCCAAAATCAAATTTTGAGCACCATACACCTTAGGCATTCTCCAGCTACTAACCTGGAGTATTCCTTACCACTGCTCACTCAGCTATAGCTATTTTAACCTTTAAAGCCCTATACAGCCTAGGACCCTCGTACCTACGGGACCGCCTCTCCTGGTATGTCCCACAGAGGAACTTACGGTCTTCAAACAAAAACATCTTGGAGGTTCCAGGCCACAGAGAGGTTAGGCTGGCCTCAACCAGAGCCAGGGCCTTTTCGGCTGTGGCTCCGATCTGGTGGAACGCTCTGTCACAAGAGACTAGCGCCCTGCGGGACTTGACATCTTTCCGCAGGGCCTGCAAGACAGAGCTCTTCCACCAGGCCTTTGGCCAGGGCACAGCCTGACTCCCTCCTTTGGCAATCTTCACAGAACTCTAGCCCAATGGTTGCCATCAATTTGATTGGAATTAATTTTATAATGAAATGATTTTAGAATGTTGTATTATTTTATTGTTGTTGGGCACCCTGAGCCCGGATTCGGCTGGGGAGGGCGGGATATAAATAAAAATTTATTATTATTATTATTATTATTTCTTCAAATAGTAATTGTTGGAAGAAGCATAAAAAGTAGCATTACCTGAGCATTAAGGAGATGTTCCGTCATAGCTGGGTTTGCTGATAAATTCACAAGCACTTTTAGAACCTGAACCTATTAATATAGGGGAAAAGTTAATTTTTTTATATATATATATAATATTTATTGAAGTTTAGACATTGCAAAAAAAAAAACAGAAGAAAAACAAAAGAAAAATATAAACAATAAACAATTACAAAGCCTCAAAAACAAAAGTAAATACAATAGTACAAAACAACAACAATACAAAAAAAGAAAAGAAAACAAAAGCATTTTTTTAAAAAAACCCAAAAAAGAACAAACAAACATACAAAAGAACCACATATTTTCATATCCTTATCTTTCATTTGCTTATTTCCTCGACTTCCTCACACCTCCTTTTTTGTATTCTAGTTCAATTAGATATTCCAGCAAGTCCTTTCCCTCTTTCACAAATTTAGTTCCATAATTTAACTTAACGCAATTTTAGACTTAAATTTACCTCTTTACCCAATATCAATCTATTCATACTTGATTCTTTATAATATTTCTACTAAAGTCATATAGCTTCTTTCCAGCATCTTTCTAACATTCATTAATTTTAGAATATTTCTGTAAATAAGCTTTGAATTTTTTCCAGTCTTCTTCCACCGACTCTTCTCCCTGGTCTCGGATTCTACCAGTCATTTCCGCCAGTTCCATGTAATCCATCAGCTTCATCTGCCATTCTTCCCTGGTAGGTAGGTCTTGTGTCTTCCAGTGCTTTGCAATGAGTATTCTTGCTGCTGTTGTAGCATACATGAAAAAGACTCTGTCCTTCTTTGGCACCAATTGGCGCACCATGCCCAGGAGAAAGGCCTCTGGTTTCTTTAAGAAGGTATATTTAAATACCTTTTTCATTTCATTATAGATCATCTCCCAGAATGCCTTAATCTTTGGGCGTGTCCACCAGAGGTGAAAGAAAGTACCTTCAGTTTCATTGCATTTCCAACATTTATTATCAGGCATATGATAAATTTTTGCAAGCTTGACTGGTGTTATGTACCACCTGTAAATCATTTTCATTAAATTCTCTTTTAAGGTATTGCATGCCGTAAACTTCATACCAGTGGTCCATAACTGTTCCCAGTCAGCCATCATAATATTATGTCCAACATCCTGTGCCCATTTAATCATAGCAGATTTCACCATTTCATCCTGAGTATTCCATTTCAATAGCAAGTTATACATTCTTGACAAATTCTTAACTTTAGGGTCTAACAATTCTGTTTCCAGCTTTGATTTTTCCACTTGAAAACCTAATTTTTTGTCCTGATTATATGCCTCCATTATTTGATAATAATGGAGCCAATCTCGCACTCTGTTTTTTAATTTTTCAAAGCTCTGTAATTTTAATCTGTCACCCTCTTGTTCCAAAATTTCCCAATACTTCGGCCATTTGGCCTCCATATTGAGTTTTTCTGGGCCTTTGCCTCCATAGGTGACAGCCATCTTGGGGTTTTATTTTCTAACAAATCCTTATATCTTATCCAGACATTAAACAGTGCTTTTCTTACAATATGGTTTTTAAACGCTTTGTGTGCTTTGACCTTATCATACCACAAATATGCATGCCAACCAAATACATTATTGAAACCTTCCAAATCCAAAACATCCGTATTTTCAAGAAGCATCCATTCTCTCAGCCAACAAAAAGCGGCTGATTCATAGTAAAGTTTTAAGTCTGGCAGGGCAAATCCACCTCTTTCTTTAGCATCAGTTAAAATCTTAAATTTTATACAGGGCTTCTTGCCCTGCCAGACAAATCTGGAAATATCTCTCTGCCGCTTCTTGAAACAGTCCATTTTGTCCAAAATTTGCAGTGATTGGAACAGAAATAACATTCTTGGCAATACATTCATTTTTATCACAGCAATTCGGCCTAGCAACGATAACTTCAAATTTGACCATATTTCTAAATCTTTTTTCACTTCAGTCCAACATTTTTCATAGTTATCCTTAAATAAATTCACATTCTTAGCAGTCATATTAACCCCTAAATATTTCACGAAAAGTTAATTTTAATAATATACTTTGGATTTAACACTACACATAAAATAAGAAGGATATATTAGGAACACATATTACTAATTTACTAATCAATAAGATTTGCCAGCACAACTTACAAACTGCAGGCTAGGAGATCATAAAACAAAAAAATTAGATCCCACTTTTTCTGGCAGTTAAACATGGTGACAAAACCAAAATTATAAGGAGGAAAAAAAGCAAAATAATATAAACCCAATTTTCTTGTAACAAGCATTTGTCCTTATTAGGAAATAAGCCCCTTTTAAGTTTTATCAGTACTTATTTCTGAGTAAACCAGTACGAGAATTGGCTACCCGCATTGCAAGCTTCATAAATCACTCAGTTTGGGGGGTGGCACAGAAAGTGGGGTTTGCAGCAACAAAACCAGCACACCACTTTGGGACCAGTCTGTAGTCAAGCAGACAGAGTTGAGTTTGGGGGTAAACCTATGAGATTGACTATCAATTAGTCAGTTTGGAGGGCACTGCAGAAAGCAGGGTTTGTGGCACAAAACTAGCACCAAACTTTGACATCAGTTGCAGGGGGGAATCTGGAATTTCGGGGCCACACATTAATGAAGCTTGCATAGTACTCAGCAGAAACACAAAGTTAATCTGAGCTGTGAAGTGTAAACTGGCCCCAAAGCTGCAATGCAGCAACGCTAGTGACAGCAACCTTATCTTTGCACCTATTCTTAATTTAAAATCTACATCCATCTGTCATAAGTATAAATCTATCCTGCATTCTCAGAGAATCCTGTTTTCTAATATGTGTGCTTCTGTAATCTAAAGAAGAAACATTCACAACTGTTCAAAACAAGCTCTGCTGTTATTTTAACTCAAAGTAAACAGGTTGAGAGTGATAGAGAGCCATCTTGTGGAGCTCTTAACTTACAAAGGAACAGGGAATGGAGTCCTGCTAAGGTTTTTTCTTATGAATGACCAATAAGCAATTGTTTTAATGCTCTGGTTCAAAACTCTTTTCTAATTAGAGTTAACATTTGAGTTGGCTTTGGAGTTCAGAAAGCCTAAATAGTCCTACTCCCTCACCTTTCAAAAAGAGGTGAGTAAAGAAAAATCAGCTAAAAACATTTTCTACCCCCTTTAACTTATGTGCATGACTACTATTAATTTTCAAAGTGATTTAATACACAGAGAATTAAAGGACAAGAAAAGCAGAATCCAAAAGATTTTCCTCCTAACAAGATAGAGCATCTTATGGTACCTGTGTTTTTTCATTTCCTTCCAAAAGCATTTGAAGAAAGCATGGTATGAAGCTTGTCATCATGTAATGATAGTCATTGGTAACAGACATATTGGTTAAAAATCGGAGCCCAGCCAGCTGAAGTTCAGAGTTCAAGGGAGATGAATCTGTCTCCTCACAAACTATGGTAATATATACCTTAGGGAGGGAAAAACAAAAACACGATCAGAACAAACCACTCCCAGTGATAATCCCACTGTTATCATTAAAAACAAAATATTATCGCTGTTGAACACAAATTTTGAACAAGTAAGCAAAGGTAGCGACAAAGTACCTTTTTTTTAACATGAGGTACAGCGAATGCTGCTAATTTAAACAATTGGAAAAACCTTTTATCACAATAATCCTTCCGTTAACAACATATTCTAAATGTAGAGTTATCTGTTTTCTTCTCTGCAGATGTTTAAAGTATTGTTAATAACATATACAGTGGCACCTCGGGTTACATACGCTTCAGTTACATATGCTTCAGGTTACAGACTCTGCTAACCCAGAAATAGTGCTTCAGGTTAAGAACTTTGCTTCAGGATGAGAACAGAAATCGTGCGGCGGCGGCACAGCAGCAGCAGCAAGAGGAGGCCCCACTAGCTAAAGTGGTGCTTCAGGTTAAGAACAGTTTCAGGTTAAGAACAGACCTCCAGAACGAATTAAGTTCTTAACCCGAGGTACCACTGTATACTCGAGTATAAGCCGACCCGAATATAAGCCATGGCACCTAATTTTACCACAAAAAACTGGGAAAACTTACTGACTCGAGGATAAGCCTAGGGTGGGAAATGCAGCAGCTACTGGTAAATTTCAAAAATAAAAATAGATACCAATAAAATTACATTAATTGAGGCATCAGTAGGTTAAATGTTTTTGAATATTTATTTCAAAGAAAAACAGTAAACTAGCTCTGTAAATGGAAAAGAGGGTCAACAAAAACAATATGGTACCAACAATAACTTTAAAAGTACAAAAACATTCATCTCTCCCCCTTCTCACTGTACTCAAACTACTCCCTCTTCCATTCCTCAGCTGCCTCATGAGAGCTCTCAAATATTCCACAGTACTTTACTCAGACCTCTTACCATTGTTTAAAACTGCCAGTTTCCCCCGTCCCCTCCAGCCTTTCAGTGTTTCTCCCTTCTCACTGTCATGCCACGCTCACTACTCTTGTGCAACCTGACTTCACTTTTGCTTGCTGCCTATATGCAAATCCAGGATTGTGATGCAGCAACTACAAATCCTCCATTGGGGGCTGCCACCATGAAAGCCTTTCTTCCTAGGGAAAGAAAGGTATCTTGTGGACCAGAAGCTAATTCTGGACTAAACTTCGCAAGCCCACAGGTTTGATTTTTAAGGAAGGAAACCTCTTCTCAATGGATAAAGGGGATGCTGGTGCTATCTTACCCAACGTTTCCAGCAGTGATGACAACAGAACACAGGTTCTCTACCCCACTGGTTCGCCCAGCCTTCGGTCTCAGAAGATTTGATATACACATATCAAAGGGCTTGAGTTCAAGCTCCCTCAAAGCTCAGTGGGAGATGGAAGTGTCAGGGCGGCCATGGTGTGGGAAGCGGGGAGGCGGCCTCACGTACAGAAACACGTAGGCAAGAAGCTGAGATCGAGCTCTGCAGCCAGCGCAGCACCGTCCGGGGCAGCCCCACACGCCTCGGGATAGTGGAGTAGGACATGAGGAGAGGCAGCTTCCCTTCGCGAGTGCCTCCTAGAACCATAACGGCAGTTGCCACAGCAACCACCACCGCCGCTCTGTCTGGTTTTTGGTTTTTTTAAAAGGAGCACTGCCACGCATGCGCCGGAACGCCTGGGCTTTTTTAAGCGTTTGCACATGCGCAACTGCGGGGCTGTTTGCACACACGCAACTTTGCCGCTGTCAGCGGCAGCGGAGGAGGCTGTTTTCAGGCTGCTTGTTCCTCCACTGCCACTGCCTACAGCAGCAAAGGCGGAGGAGGAGGAAGGAGCAGCCTGAAAGGGCTGTTTCTGGGCTGCTCGTTCCGCCGCCACTGCCAATAACAGCCCCTGCCGCTCACAAGTCATCCGCACTGCACTGGAGAACAGGTAAGTGGGACCCTCACTTGAGTATAAGCCAAGGCGGGCTTTTTCAGCGTAAAAAATGTGCTGAAAAAGTCGGCTTATACTCAAGTATATATGGTAGATTGAGGGGCAACACCACCAACCATCCCTACAGTTTTAGGTTTCATCATGCAAATTCAAGAGCCATTTCATTGCCCTCTGAATACAAATACTAAAATTGGCATATTGTCATATTTATTTGCAACACTTGTTTGAACAGCACCTGAACTTAAAATAATGTAGGTTGGATGACTGTGACAAGAGAAGTAAGTCATCCTATTTTTTGTTCATCATTAGCGATCCTCTTCTGAATGCCCTTCACTTCTTATGTCAGGTGGGTAGTACCAGAGAGAGGGCCTTTTCAGCTGTGGTGTCCCACATATGGAAAGCCCCTTTGAGTTATATTTATGCTAATCTTTGTTATTAATTTGGTGTTGCTTATGACTTTGAGAGCTGTCCTGGGAGTTTTAACTGAAGGGCAGCATGTAAAATGCTGTAATTAATCATTATAAAAAGTATTTACCTAATCAATATTACAGGGGAAAGCTTAGCTCACATTGAAGTCAACGGGAAAGCTTTCATTGCTTTGAATCTAAATGGGATTGCACAAAAAGTTCTTCATATAAACTCATTATTTATGCACAGAGTTTTCTGTAGTAGAATTTGTTGCTTTTAAACTTACCTTCATCTCTTCTTGATTTTTAATATTCATACTCAAGTTATTAAGTGCATTCAGTGCTTTTTCTTTAACTTTAGTGTCAGGAACTGAAAGCATTTTTCCAACGACGATAAGCCCGCCTAAATTTCGAATGATATCCTACGAGTTAAACAGAAAAATGTGTGATATACAATTATCTTAATTTAATTCCGGGAGCCAAACAAAATATGTTTTAATTGTTATATGAATTCTGCTTGAATCAACAAAGAATACAATGAAGCAATTGGATTTCATTTTTATCTAATCTGTAAAAACTACTCTAGGCATAGCATTTACTGTAAGGTGGAGCACGTGGGTAGACACTGCAAAAGGTATCATTTTTACCTTCTTCCCACCTCTCCCAAACTACTCCAACACACCAGGACACTCTTTTCAAGTGGGACAGAGTTATGCAGGAGTTGGAAGGGGGATGAAATTGCCTACCTCCTCACAAGTGTTCATGGAACTGTGGTTTGCTCATGCAAAGGGCTCTGTGCATCACCCTTGCCAACGACTAATGACATCTCTACTTTTTCTCATTGAGGTAAGGTACAGAACAGTGAAGTACTCTCAACTCAATCTCCCGTTTCCTCTATAAGGGCTCCTCCAGATGACCTGTTTACTGAGCATTCAACCTGATTTACTTGCACAAAGCTTATGTAGAGGAAAAATGATAGCTGGTCTCTACTGAGCATTTGTTCTGATTTGTCTGCAGGGCGGTTTATTACAATGAAAATTTATCCTGATTTTCTTGCAAGGTGTTCCTATATCTTTCCATTAATCATTCGTTTAGTTCACACTTTTCAATGCATTTCCTCATCACTTTCCAAACTATACAAAATCTTTCTTTTTTTCAAAGTGGATTTGTTGAGCTACAGAAACAGAGCCCTAACTGCACAAACTAAACGTTTTTGTTCTTGAGGCCCTCTCCACAATAATGAGAGTCTGGAGGCACCACTAGCGTTGAGATGGGACAAGGCACTATGGGTCTGCTTAGAATTGTTACTTAAGCTGTGGAAGCTGTATTGCTCCTAGAAAAATACACGGCCAAATATTACAGTTACCTAACACAGTGGTTCCCAATTGGTGGTCTGTGGATCCCCGGAGGTCTGCATAATCCACCCAGGGGGTCCGTAGCACAATTCACAATACCAAAAACTACCATAGAGATATAAATATTTTCAAAAGCCGTGGCTTTCGAAAAACGGGCTCTGAAGTACTTTGCTAATTGGGAACCACTGACCTAACAGAAGCCAAGATCTACTTGTAAAATAAGATTTCAATTTGAAGATTATATGATCCTGATCCCAAGGAAACAAATTACATTGTTTTAATTAGTTTTTACATGATTATTACTTTATCTTATTGTCTTTTATATATTTTATTTTCTTTTAAGCAAAGAACAATACTTACCTGATTTGCAGAGAATGCAGCACTGTTGCTCAATGTAATCAAGGCTTGCTCCTGAATTGTGGGATCCTTCGCAGAGTCAAGTAAACGAATAAGATTCTGTATATGGTGTGCCTCCAGATCATGGGATGATTTTGGAAGATCCACGTCTTCTAATTTTAGAAATTTTAGAAACATAAACAATTTCTACACTAGTAATTTACTAGTAATTTAGCCACAATCCCTTCTGGGCAGCCTTCCCAGGGCAACATCATCATGTCAGTGGTGGATTGGGCCTGGGGTAAAAGTGGGTGGAGCAACACATTTTAGGTTGTCTTTTATGCAATAGGCTAGTTGCTACATAGGCTCACACGCCACTCTCTGTTCTCTCTACCCAGACATCAAGGACACATTCCAGCCATGCAAAAACTGTTAGGGTGTAAAGCAGGGGCAGTGAGGTATATGGTCTGGGGAGAGGCGTGTGTGACTTGGAGAGAGTCCCAAGGGCCAGACAGAGGGGGCTACAGGGCCACATTTGGTGCCTGAGCCTGAAACTCCCCATCCCTGAAACAGAGTGTTAACACCTGCCTCTACATTGCATATTGGAAAGGCTGCAGTAGTCTACAGTGGTTAATGTGTATATATGCACTAGCTAAAACAGTTGCACTACAACTTTTTATTTTATTTTACATTAGGCATTTCTTTGCGTTTCAAACCTGTGTAGCTACACTCTGAACTATTATAGCCCAATGACAGAAAGTTTGACATGAACATAAAAGGCTGTGTTAAAACAGAGATACATTTTGGTGACAGTGGGCAAATCACTAACTCAGCTCCAATGACCAATTAGTAAGATGGTTATGATAATAAAGTCTTACTTAACCGGATTTTTATGGAGCAGAATAAAGCAATGAATGTTGTTCTCCCTGCATCTGAGGATGTCTGTTCTGAACCGGTGTTTGACATTTCATTTCACTTCATTTCATCTCATCTTGGAACTAATAATAACCATGAATTTCCTATCTATTCTCCCTCCTAGGACAGTGGGCTTGGGTTCTTCCTTATTTCTTTACTTAAAACTGCATTTGTCCACTTGGCTCCAAGCCACCTCGCAAACAGTGTGGAAAGAAGAGGAGGGAGACACATACAGTGTTTGAAACAGGTTTATTATACCTTATCAGCAATTGGTCTAGGTAAGAAGCAACAACCTCGTTCACTAATAATTAGCAATGGGTGCCTGAACAAAAAGGTTCAATTTTTTAATAAATGAAAACGCCACTAATGGCAAGAGGTGAAAGAAGAGCCTCTGATCAGGCTAACTGCAGAGAAGCTTGCCTGCCTTTAATGAGTCATAATGTTTTGAACAACTAACAATCCAAGAATGGATTGCTAATTAGCAGCAAATCATGGGATAAATTGCACAACTGCACTCTACTATTATCAGTAGTAGACTGCAGGCCAAAATGCCTAGCTAGATAGGCCCTTGTAATGTTATGTTACTAGCATGTACATAAATAACATGCAAACCCCTTGAACTGTGCTTCTGACAAGTGATTGAGGAGTCCTAAACAGCTTTGGTCTAAGGGATTGTTGTTTAGTCGTGTCCGACTCTTCGTGACCCGCTGGACCAGAGCACGCCAGGCACTCCTGTCTTCCACTGCCTCCTGCAGTTTGGTCAAGCTCATGCTGGTAGCTTCGAGAACACTATCCAACCATCTCGTCCTCTGTCGTCCCCTTCTCCTTGTGCCCTCCAACTTTCCCAACATCAGGGTCTTTTCCAGGGAGTCCACTCTTCTCATGAGGTGGTCTAAGGCAGTGTTCCCCAACCTTGGGCCTCCAGCTGTTTTTGGACTACAATTCCCATCATCCTTGACCACTGGTCTTGCTAGCGAGGGATGATGGGAGTTGTAGTCCAAAAACAGCTGGAGGCCCAAGGTTGGGGAACACTGGTCTAAGGGATACACCGCTGTATTTCTCTGCACTTGCCACTGGTGTACTCGGGGCCGGATTTAGGTTTGATGAGGCCCTAAACTACTGAAGGTATTGGGGCCCTTTATATGTCCAGCTCTCCTCTATCAACAACCAATTGTTGCTGTTTTTTGTATTGAATATATGCTACAGTGGTACCTCTGGATGCGAACAGGATCCATTCCAGAGCCCCATTCGCATCCTGAAGCGAACGCAACCCGTGTCTGCACATGTGCGGGTCGCAATTTGCCACTTCTGTGCATGCACGTGACGTCATTTTGAGGGTCTGCACATGAAACCCCCAAAGTAACGTGTTCTATTAAATCTGGGTCGCTGCGAAGCGCAACCTGAAAACGCTCAACCTGAAGCAACTTCAACTCGAGGTATGACTGTATATGGTAGTTTATGGACCTAATGGGTATCTAAAACTATTTGCACATAACAAAATATGTATTTTATCAAAGTAATTGTTGAACTGAAATACAATTAAGAAGTATATTAATAGTGAAATACAGTGGTACCTCGGGTTAAGTACTTAATTCGTTCCGGAGGTCCGCTCTTAACCTGAAACTGTTCTTAACCTGAAGCACCACTTTAGCTAATGGGGCCTCCTGCTGCTGCTGCGCCGCCGGAGCACGATTTCTGTTCTCATCCTGAAGCAAAGTTCTTAACCTGAGGTACTATTTCTGGGTTAGCGGAGTCTGTAACCTGAAGTGTATGTAACCCAAGGTACCACTGTACAATTAAGAAGAAGTATATTAATAGTGAAATAATTATTCAGCTCCAACTTAACATTTTGGAAATGTGCATCCAGTTTTTTTGGGGGGCCCCCAAGAGAGTGGGGCCTTAGGCTATAGCTTGTTTAGCTTATACGTCAATCCGGCACTGGGACTTCTCACTATCCTCTGGAAAAGCGCAAACTCGGTAACTGGGAAATGCATTAAGAACAAAACTAAGCGCCCGGCGCTCCTGGCGCTCTTACCTTGCCGAAGGTTTTCCGACCCCTTCCGGCCCGGGCTGGAAATCACGGGCATCGCCGACACTTTTTGCAGCAAAGGGCCCTTGGGGGCGGCCGCCTGGTGCTCCTCCTGCCCACCACCAGAAACGGGCGCTTCGTGCCCTGGACGAACATCTCCCCTTCTCCCGCTGGTCGCTCGGTAAACGCAGTAGCAGACGCCGGCCCCGACCGCCAGCCCGGCCACCAGCCCCGTCCGCACCGTCACAGGCGACCCTCCGCTCCCCCTCATGGTCACGTCTCTCTCGGCCCCTCGGAGATCCGCCGGGCGGGCCGGGAGGAAGCGGCCATCAGCGGCTCCGCCTCCCTCGCTCGGCGGCCTGGAAGAGCAACGGCGCCTCGGCGCCCTCCGCATCCCGACCTTCGTGCGCACGAAGCGCGCTGGGGAGATCTGGCAGGGCCCCGCAAGCTTTTTATTGCACCGCCCGCCTCAGCCTCAGAAGTAGACGAAGCAACGGAATCACGAGCAAAACATCCATTCGCTTTCTCCCTTCACAGCCTCTTTGAACCCCGCTCTTCATACAGGGAGGCTCTTTTTAGTGCAGTTCGTAGGACGAGGAGAGAAGTGCTTAAAAGCGCAATCCTAAACCCAGAAAGATGGCCCAGAGGGGTCGGGCCTGTTCTGCTGCGCCCCCCCCCCCCCCAACGGCTGGTTTCTTCCAATTGCCTCTCGCACTCCATCCTCAGGCGTTGCTTTGGTGTCCCCGTTGCAACTGCAGATTTTGGAGTTCATGAGAACTACAGGGGAAAGAAGCAGTAACTTTGCATAAGTCTGTTCTGGATACTGTAGCCTTATGAGGCTTTGCCCTCAGGTGGGAAAAATATTGCGCCTGGGAAAGGGAGGTGGGAGTCAACAGACACTCAAGGAATAGTTTCGGAGAAAAGGCTTTTTATTTCTACCATCCATGAACTGGTAGAAGGAGCAAGTGTGATAAGTCACAAAAAGCATGCACGAGTTCACAATCATGTGCACAAGCATATATACCCCTTTCCAGTTCCCTCCCCCTTTCTCCTCCCTCAGGAGTCCTGCCCCATGTTGAGGTTCCTGAGCATGTACAGAAAGCTGTCTTGGGACTATTGGACTCTTCCCAGGAAAGGGGGAATGAGAAGCCCGAGGGGGTTTTCAGCATGTTCAGATACGTTTCAATCTCTTGTTCTGGCATGGTTCCCGGACAGAAAGCAAGTTGCAATGTGGTTCTTTAGCAAGGCCAGAAGACATGAGAAAGGCCTGAGAAACAATGGACTGTTCTCTACCTTTGTTACAGCAGAGCGGAATGTTTCTGATGCTTAGCTGCGGAGAAAATGATTTTGAGAAGCTTTGAGCCTGCTTTGGTGGGGGGTGACTTCGGGCCTAGGTGAGGTCACCTGTCCTCACCTTCCTTCAATACAACTCAAAAGCGCAGCCTGGCCGCAGATCAACACGTGACATTTAATCTCACCACCTTCGCCCGTTGTCTGCTGACCTGCGTTGCCCCTTCTAGGTTGCTGAGTACAGTGGTACCTCAGGTTACAGACGCTTCAGGTTACAGACTCCGCTAACCCAGAAATAGTACCTCGGGTTAAGAACTTTGCTTCAGGATGAGAACAGAAATCATGGCGGTGGCACGGCGGCAGCGGGAGGCCCCATTAGCTAAAGTGGTACCTCAGCTT
Organism: Podarcis pityusensis; assembly: GCF_964106645.2. Classification (NCBI taxonomy): domain Eukaryota; kingdom Metazoa; phylum Chordata; class Lepidosauria; order Squamata; family Lacertidae; genus Podarcis; species Podarcis pityusensis. Next base: position 69,870,722 of record NC_138035.1, read on the forward strand.
AAGAACAGTTTCAGGTTAAGAGCGGACCTCCAGAACGAATTAAGTACTTAACCCGAGGTACCACTGTACTGCAGTCCCAGGAGAAGCCACAACACGCAAACTGTCTTTCCTGCCTAACTGTTCCTTGTCCTCTTTTGTCAGGATCAAGTTACCATTGCATGTGGATACCTAAAAAGCAGCATTTTTTTTTAAATGAAAAAAGCAGCTTGAGAGGGGCCAGTTTAGGGAAAAGCATCAGTGTGAGGGCTGTTTTAGCCTTTCTTTGTCTGCCACTTCTCCATTCCTATCTACCCCCAACTGTTTCTCCCTCTCTGCGGTGCTGAACCCATTTTTGTGAGGGTAGAGTGTGGAAACAAACTGGAAATAGCTTGAGAGGGAGGAATCTCTTAGTGGAGAAGGAGGGTAGGGGGGCTTTTCCTGCTCATTCTCTACTTAAACCACCCTCTTCCAACAGTGTTCTTTTAAAATAAGTAGTAGATTACAACTTTTACTTTCATGCATCTGCTTGCAATGTTGATGTGCCTGCTATTCCAGGGATCAGCAAGGTTTACCTAACCTGGGCCGGTTCACTCCCGCAGAGATCGCTCCGTGGGCCGGATGACGCGATTTCCGGCATCTGCACATGCACAGACATGATTTCCGGCACCGCAGAAGCGAGTCCCCACTCCGCACTGCGCCAGTTTAGCGCAGCGTGCGGGGACCCGACAAGCGTGTGGCTCAGTTCGGGGGTGGCTCGTGGGCTGTTTAAATGACCCCCATGGGCCGCAGGTTGCCACCCCCTGTGCTGTTCTGTGAGGTTTGGTCTCATTTGCACTTTCTCCTCCAGCTCCAGCAGTCATTGTTTCTTCAGAACTCTGTTATGCACCCTGTTCCCCCCTCCCATAGGATAAATGTATGTGTCAGCTAAGTGTAAACTTGGAGATTGCAACTTGAAATGTTGTCTGTGGTATGGTGCAATGCAGCTTATCATGTTCTTCAAAGTTCCTTCTCTCACTGGTGCCTTCTTCGCCTGTTTCTCTGTCTGTGTTATGCTTTTCCTCAAGTCTCACTTCCCAGCTGTTCTCCCGGGTTCCTCTTTTTTTTGTCCATTGCCTTGCTACATGCTTCCACCAGCCACCTTGCCTCTGGTCTCTCCACCCCTTCGTTTTACTATCTCCTATGATTTCTTTCTAGTCCTCAACCTTCCCCAAAAAGCTCTGCCTCTCCCTAGGGCCTATGTGGTGTTTTAATCTGAGCCAAAATGACAAAGTTCCTTTTCAGCCTAGAAGTTGAACTGAAAATATTCTGGCAACGGTGATCACTCAGCTGTTTGATAATAATCTGTCAGAAGTGCAATACAATATAGTGAGTACCCCCCTTTTAATTAAAAAAAAATTATAGGCATAGTTTCTATTGGCATATCACTGTCTTTTTTCAGTGCACCAATGCACTTGAGTTGTGTTATCATTAAAATGACTGGGGATGTGACAATTGCTGAACACATTCTGGAGGTGCTATCATTACTGCGGTGTTAACATTGTAATCTTCTCAGGTATTTAATTACTTTCCCAAAGGCATCTATAAATTAACTTCCTAAGCAGCGTGCCATCTGAGACATTAAAATATAACTTTTAATTTGGAAAGGTTGCTGAAAAATAATTCATTCTTGTGGTTGGATTTCTTATTTTAGTCTGTTACCCCAGCCTGTCAAAAACCAACCTCTCTTTATCTTTAATCTGTATTAGCCACAGAGGTGTGTTGTGAATTGGAAGAAACGCACCACTTACTCGGGCTAATATATATTTTGTGTCTACGAGCACAATATTTCAAAATAATGCATAGGTAGTTTTTAGCAGTGGTTACGGGTATTAAAACTCAGTTGCAAATGGCAGGTGCTAGTTTTGTGTCACTGCACTAATGCTTTAATTGAGAAGAAACTATGTTTTCATGAAGTCTGTCGTTAAGACAGGTTTTGTAGTGTAGAGGTTCACAAACTCTCTTGTTTCTTTGAGGTATAGGATGTCTTTGAGCTTCACACAGTACACTGCTAATGCACGAAGGTTGGAAATAATGCACCTTTCTTTGACAGATCAGGGGTTAGTTTGGGTCTCATAATCTGCCTGTTCTATCTGGGGATATACTCACAGCTTTGTAGTACAGCAGCTGTTCTGCCTTTTGGGCAGTCGGTTCTTGGATTTGCTGATTCAGGAAATCCCGTCCACTGAGAGCATGCTGCTCTGTTTTCATAATGTTACTTCAAAGCCTTGTTCTCAGATGGTTAAGTAGTAAGATGCCATATCATGACGACTACTTTTTGCACAGCTGAGTAGTCAAGTTTGGATTTGTATCTGGGCATGTGTATTTTATTGGCAAAGAATGTGGGCTTTAGAATCATGTGACTCTGAAGCATCTTCTTTTAAAATATTTATTTTGCTAAGCTAATAAGATACCAAAGGACCAAATTTAAGCAAATTTATTACAATGTGGGAGACAGGGACAGATGGGATGGAAAGAAAGGAATCAAGTGCCTGTGATGAAATATAATAGCTTTTTGGTGTAAGTGAGAGATGAGTAGTAACAACAGCAATAACTGCAGATGACAGCAAAGTTATGCCTCTGGGGAAAGTGGTTTCCTAGTAATATTCAACTTGGTGCTCATTTGGCTGAGAATATTTTTGAACTTCATAGGACAAACCAAAGCTGAATTTCTGTTTTGCATCTTCAACTAGCTGAGAACTCTTGCAAACACCCAAAGGAGAAATACTGACTCTTCCTAATGGTACATCAGTATTGAAATGGTCAGAAATGAGGCCAGTTGGGTTCAGTGGTGGTTCTTTCTGCCCTCTGCTTCAACTGCTCATAGAAGACCATTCCGGAAGAGGGAGTGCCATTGGGTGGCATGTTCAGTGTGGGATTGAAGTGCTTTGGTGGGAGAATGTTGCCTTATGTGAAATGGCCCTTAAGTGCTGTAACGAAAACTTTATTGCTATTCTTCTATCCTCTCTATGAGAAAATGAGTTAACTTTAGGTGTATCCAGAATTTTCCAGAAAACCAGTATATATTAAAAAAAAGATACAGGAGATAAGTGGCAAGATAAGGCTGTTAGATGCAGTTGCTTAAGGCATAACAGCTTCTTTTCCATATTTGTTCTAGGAAGGTGTGGGACCCATTTGAGCTCTTGGGGTTAATTCTTAATGACTGGCAAGTCTTCCAAAGTCCAGTTAGCCAAATCCTCAGTTAGCACTTGTGTCCATTTTTTGAATGAGAAACCCTGCGAATTTTGGGGAAATGCTAAAGATGCTTCCTCCCTTTCTTTTACAGAACTGTTTGTGTGTGGCTGAAGAAAGACAGTGGTCAGTATTGGCCTAACACATACCACCCCCTGCCTTGTAAGTATTTGCAATACTTGGTCCATTTTAATTCTCAGCTTTCAGGCCCACTCCTCACTTTTTCTTCATCACCACTTCAATAATTAGCTGTTGAGAGTACAGTGTGGATCTTCCATAATTCTGATGGCATTTAAATACATTGAACATTTTAAAACAAGGGATTCTGGTGTATGGCAAATATAAGCAATGTGACACCCATGTTACTGGACTCCATATTTCTGCATGTTTGTTAACCCAGAAACAAGAAAGCTGTCTGTAGATCTAGATGATGTACAATCTCAGTAAGTACACATGATAAGATTTCTAGTTAAGATGTGTTCCCATCTCCCCCCCAATCCCAAAGAAGACAGGTTTATACTGTAAAATGTTTAACAAAACAGGAAGGAATGGGGAAACAAGCCAACTAGATGCCAGTTCTTGAAGTCGCAAAGCTCCCAAAGCAGGTGGTCTCTCAGGCCTGCTTTCCCATGTCTCCCATCCCTCTCTTTCTGCTTCAGGTAGGTGATAGTTGATGACTTTCACACAGGAGTTAGCTGGTCAACTTTCCCAATTGGAAACCTTTATACGGGGAATTACAAAGCAAACTGGCTTGGTCTCTGTAAGAATTTGCACAGTATTTGATCACTGAAGCAGCAACTCGCTGTTGGACTTACTCATTTGATTTCCTTGACCTGAGAAGATACTGGAGCAGATATTAGGCAGCAAACTCGTAAGCACCTAGAAGAAAGGAAGTGTTTATTAGCATGGCGCCCCTATCCCTGCTATATTGTCAGGGGCTACTTCTTAGGCAGTCAAGGTGTGGAGCTTCCAGCTTCTAAGAGCTGTGTGTGCTATTTGTAGTATTTTGCCTTTCATTCACCTTCACCTGCAGAAATGGGTGGTGCCAGATATCTTGCGCCCATCAGTCATCAGCTGGACTGTGCAGTGTCTGCTACCAGTTACGGCACATACGGCAGTTATGTGCAGGTGAACAAAAGACGAAAGCATGGCTTATGTTGGAATAGGCCCAAAGGACATTTCATCGAAAGGGAGGCCTCCCTCTCTTAAGTCATTTAATCCTTTATGCAGCTATTATTCCTAGACAGGACAGGACTGAAAACAGGACTAGACAGGACTTTTTCCTTTGTGTCTTTAGGCATAATATGGAAGATCTGGGAACGTTCTAGGTCAATAAATGGGTTAGTTGAGAAATGCCATTATGTTATATACAGATTGAGGAAAATGTATGCATAGGTGTCAGGGGTTCAGGAGCAGAGGCAAGGGCAAGGGAGGAAACAGAGAGCGAGGGGGAGGAGGCAGAAGAAAAGATGAGTGATGACGACGACCCGAGATCTCCGAGTCTTTCCAGTGAATCAGAAGATTCACAGAAAGGAGCACCAGTGGCCAGGGCAAGGGGGGAGCCTAGGGGGACACCCCAGGAAGATAGAGCCAGAGGGGACTCAGAGGGGAGCAGTTGGAAATCGGGACCAGCGTCACCGCCAGAGAGCAGGGAAGAGGAAGGGCGCCAGGGATCAAGCGCTGGCAGCTCACAACAGGGGGGAGGGCACGAGTCAGGAGTGGCCACACCTCCATCGGGGAGCGAAGAAACGGTCAGACGGAAGGTGGAAGGTTGGGCGCGCGCGCCAAGTTCAAATGCACAGGAAGGTGGCGCAGTAGGCAGCCCGGAAAGGGAGCCAGGTCCTAAAGCCCGCCGAAAGGAGGGAGAAGAGTCAGGGGGGTCAGCGTCAGAGGAATCCTGGAAGGAAGAGACCCCGGGGGGCAGAGGGACCCAGAGAAGAACAGTCAGGCGGAAAAGGTGGAGCAAGGCTAGGATATTAAGTTGGTGTACAAGGGGCGGAGACTCAGATGGAGCTTCGCCGATCTAACCATTAGACGTAGGGTTGCACGCAGCAGCTTGAGAATGGAAACTGTAACTCAATAAAGACTTTTATTTAATGATCGCTGGCTAGCGTGATCCTCTGTGAGCTAGGATCTGGAAGCAACTCTGACAGTAAGCTCCATCTCTTAAATTGTGGGCATCTACAGCCTCGCGGAGAGGAGAGAAAGCGGGTGCCTACTAGCGAGCTCACGAACGGCAGACAACATGACGGCCGAACAGCAGATAGCGGAACTCAGAGAAGCAGTGTCGCGCCTGAATGCCGAGGCTCTTGCATCCAGGAAGAGAGAGGAGGACGCAGCTGCCGCCTACAGGGATCTCCAGGTCAGGTTGGAAGTGCTTACGAAGCAAGGGCAACTGACACCCAAACCGGAGGGGATTGGGTTGGGGAGACGAACAGGCGGTCTGGTCTCTCACTTCGATGGGAATTTGCAACAGTACCCCAACTTTAGAGCAGATGTAATGTGTGCACTGCAACTGCTGAACAAAGACTTTAGAGATGAGCAAGAGAAGGTGGGATTCATCATGTCCCATTTGCATGGAGATGCTAAAGCATGGCTGCGCAATTTGTGGAGAGATAAGGATCCGGCGCTCCAAAATGCGGATGCCTTTATTAAAGCGATGGATGGGTGCTTTTTATCAAGCATTGACGTGGATCTTGCTCGGCAGCAGATACATGGACTGAAGCAAGGGAGGGCCAGCGTAAGGCAGTACCATGCCCGCTTTTTCGCTTTGGTCAGTGCTCTGGAATGGGACAGAGATTCGGCTCCTGTAAGAGACCTGTTTTGGGAGGGATTGCACGGCTCGGTTAAAGATGAAATTGCGAGGGGGGAGAGACCCCGGACCACGCAGGAGATCGTTCAGAGGGCGCTGGCGGTGGGGGTGCGGCTGGAAGAACGTCCGTGGAGCAGTGGCGAAGGGCGTGGAGGGCGCGAACCAGCCAGGGGCTCCTCCTTCCTTCCCAGAGAAGCAGCGCGTGCGCAATCCACGCCTCCGCCAGGAGGAGGAGCGGAACCTATGGAGGTTGGAGGTGCAAGGGCTCAGTCAGCAGCCAGAGCCCTAGCACCGGCAGCAGTGAAAGCGAAGCCTCCTAGAGGGAACAGGAAGTGTTACATCTGCGATGATCCACAGCATATGGCGAAAGAGTGTCCCCAGAGGCTCCACAAGCACACTGCAGCCTCAGCAATGGTAACTGCAGCAACGCAGCAAGGACAACCACAGCAGGGAAACGACGGAGTCTGGTTGGAGGAAGAGGCACTGGGGCCCAGCCAGACGTGTCAGTGAAGCAGTCCCCAGAGATTTTACAGCCCATGGACCCCCTCCCGCCCAAACCAGTAGTGAGGCTCACCGCGTCGCTCCAGCTGCCCAATGGAATCACCATGGACGTGCCAATCACCATTGACTCCGGAAGCAATGCGGACTTTATAGGGCAGGACTTTGTCGACCGGCACGCTATACAGTTGCTGCCTGCCACGCTGCCCCTGCAGGTTGTCACGGTGGATGGCAGGGAGCTGCTAGGGGGGCAAGTGGTGAAGCAGACGCCACCAATGGTGATGCGACTTGGGAATCACAGGGAAATCATCAGCTTCAATGTCACTCAACTATCGGACACGCCCATTGTATTGGGCATGAGTTGGCTGGACAAGCACAGCCCGACGCTGGCTTGGTACCAGAGGCAGCTGACCTTCGGCTCTTCCTTTTGCGCTGAACACTGCATCGTGCCCAGGCAGGAAGGAGAGGAAGAGGAGTCACAGCGGCAGCTAGGCACGCTGCAAGCGGTTCCCCACAAGTACGCAGAATTCTTGGAGGTTTTCTGCGAGACGGAGGCAGACAGGCTACCCCCCCACAGACCATATGACTGCAAAATTGACCTGCTGCCGGGGGCGGCGCTGCCCAAAGGGAAGCTGTATTCCATGTCTGAGGACGAACTGCAGGAACTCAAAGAGTTCATAGATCATAATTTGGAGCGCGGTTTCATCCGAGAGTCCAAGGCAGCGGGGGGCAGTCCGGTATTCTTTGTTAAGAAGCGGGACACGCCCCAAAAAAGACTTGTAGTGGACTATCGCATCTTGAACAGTGTGACCAAGCCATCGGACTTCCCCATGCCCCGAATCGACGACCTCCTCGCAAAGGTATGGAAGGGCAGAGTGTTCACCAAGTTGGACCTGCGAGGGGCATACAACCTCATTCGCATGCGGGAAGGAGATGAGTGGAAGACAGCCATGTTCACGCCCCTGGGCACCTACGAATATAGAGTTATGCCTTTTGGATTGCAAAATGGCTCCCACGTTTTTCAAGCTTTCATGCATCACGTGTTGGCGGGGCTCCTCTACAAGACGTGCGTCTGTTTCTTGGATGACATCCTGATCTTTTCGGAATCGCAGCAGGAGCATGACAGACACGTCAAGGAAGTGCTGAGCAGGCTACAGCAACATAGGCTTTACGCCAAGCTGGAGAAGTGCCAATTCGACGTGACCGAGGTGGATTTCCTGGGCTACAAGTTGTCTGATAAAGGGCTCGCCATGGACAGCGCCAAGGTCCGAGCAGTGTTGGATTGGAAAAGCCCACGCAACCGGAAGGAGGTCCAACGGTTTGTCGGCTTCGCGAACTTCTATCGCAAGTTTATCAAAGGCTTTGCGATGCAGACAGCGGCCATCACGGACACGCTCAGCTCCAAGAAAAAGAAGTTCATCTGGACAGAGCAGGCGGAGCAGTCCTTTCAGGCACTCAAGCGTCTCTTCGCGTCGGAAGAGCAGCTGCTTCATGTCAACCCCAGCAGGCCGATGAGGGTGGAGACAGACGCTTCGGACAGAGCCGTGGGAGCAGTCCTGCTGCAGAAAGACCCGCAGGGGGTTTGGAGGCCGGGAGCGTTTTACTCACGGAAGCTCAGCAAGTCCGAACAGAACTACACCATCTGGGACAGGGAGTTGCTGGCCATTCATGCAGCGTTCAAAGCGTGGAGGCACTTCCTGATCGGCGCCAAGCACACGGTGCAGGTCTGCACGGACCACAAGAATCTGGAGCACTGGCGCACGGCACAGTTCCTGAACCAGAGGCAGATACGTTGGGCTGAGTTCTTTGCGAATTTCGACTTCCGAATAGAGTATGTCCCGGGGGACACCAACATCATGGCGGATGCTCTCTCCCGTAAGCCACAGTATCTGGAGGAGGCAACGCCAGCGGCCGCCATGCACATTTTCGCACCGACAGTGTGGGCGTGCGCGGCGGCAACAGTTGACCTGGATGCGGTGCGACGAGCGTTGCAGGATGACTCCTTCGCGCAAGCAAAGATGGCAGAGGTGCACAGGGGCACGGCAGCGACCGACGAGTTCCAGCTGCGAGATGGTTTGCTCATCCGTAAAGGGGCCATCTATGTGCCGGGAGACGAACTTCGCGCCAAGGTACTGCAGCAGCTGCACGACGCGCCCACTGCCGGGCACTTTGGCAAGGAGAAGACGGTGGAATTAGTAGCCAGAGACTTCTGGTGGCCCGGAATGAGAGGGGAAGTCGCGGACTACGTGGCGAGGTGTGACACCTGCCAGAGGGCCAAACCAGTGCACAGACCGCCGGCCGGACTGCTGGAACCGCTGCAAACTCCGTTCGAACCATGGGAGAGAGTGGCCCTGGACTTTGTCACGGATCTGCCCAGCTCGAGGGGCAAGACGGCTGTGCTGGTGGTGGTGGACTTGTTCTCCAAGATGGCACATTTCATTCCGTGTGCGAAGGTGGCCACGGCGGAACAAACCGCCAAACTGTTCATAGACCACGTGTTCAAGGTTCACGGTCTGCCGCGGTCTATTCTGTCCAACCGAGGGCGACAGTTCATCTCGAACTTCTGGCAGAGGCTGATGGGCTTCCTGAACGTCAAGATCAACCTGGCGTCGGCTAGACACCCGCAGACCAACGGGCAAGCGGAGCGGGTCAATGCCATCATGCAGCAGTACCTGAGATGTTATGCGAATCAACAGCCTGCGACGTGGGTGGATTACCTGCCTCTCGCCGAGTTCGCCTACAACAACACGAAGCACGTGTCCACGGGGGTCACGCCGTTCTTCGCCAACAACGGGAGGCACCCCAGAACCTTCCCGGGACTGGAAAGAATGGGGGAGGGGGAGCCGCAGACAGCAGATGCGTTCGCGTCGGAGTTGCAGGAGGTCCACGATCAGCTGCGGCGGCACCTGGAGCTGGCTAAACACGCATACAAGGTACAAGCAGACAAACACAGAAGGGTTGGCGAAGAGATCCATGTGGGAGACTGGGTCTGGTTAGCAGCCCACGCAGTGCCGGCCAGGTCGTTGGCGAAGAAGAAACTAGGGCATAAACAACTGGGGCCCTACCAAGTCGAAGAACAGGTCAACCCGGTGGCTTTCAGGCTGGCTCTTCCGGAGGGTTCCAGAATGCATCCGGTGTTCCACAGATCGGTGCTCACTCCCTACAAGGCACCTCACAGGTTTCAGGAACCAGGAACGGCACCGGGTCCGCTCCGAGAGAGAACCGGGCAAGGGGGAGTGGCACAGGAGGAGCGCATCAACGAAGTCACGGAGATTTTGGACTCCAGATGGGGGGAAGAGGGGGTAGAATACCTTCTCGCCAAGGAGGGCACCCCGGCCAGTGCCAACAGCTGGGTGCCGGGCTACGCTTTAGACGAACCTCTGCTCAAAGAAGAGTTTCATGCCCTCTTCCCACATAGGCCAATGCCAGCAGACTTTTTCGACGACTGGCTTTTCACGCCCACGCTTTCAGCCAGCACGTTCCGGGGGTTCGACTCGGACGAGGAACCGACACGAGACGCCCGTTCCCCGGAGGGGTCACCCTCGGGATCTGCTTCAGAACCCTCGTATTGGTGGGATGATCGACCAGAGGAGCAGTTCCGCAGAAGGTGGCTGGAGGGTCCAGGACGAGCAACGTCTCGAGAAGGCAACGAGGGAGAGACGGACATGGACGTTTTCGGGGACGACCCGGGTTTCGAGCACGGCGGCACAGAGATGGAAGCGGAGGTGACCGTCGTCAACGAGAGCAGGGAGGAAGAACCGGAAGACTTCGGATGGCGGCCCGCCACGGGAAGCGAACTGTATCCGACATTCGTCCCCCTGACACGGCAGCACCCAGATCCCGCACCGGAAGGAGGGGAGGGGGGAAGAGGGGGCTTCGAGGGGGGGATGGATGTCAGGGGTTCAGGAGCAGAGGCAAGGGCAAGGGAGGAAACAGAGAGCGAGGGGGAGGAGGCAGAAGAAAAGATGAGTGATGACGACGACCCGAGATCTCCGAGTCTTTCCAGTGAATCAGAAGATTCACAGAAAGGAGCACCAGTGGCCAGGGCAAGGGGGGAGCCTAGGGGGACACCCCAGGAAGATAGAGCCAGAGGGGACTCAGAGGGGAGCAGTTGGAAATCGGGACCAGCGTCACCGCCAGAGAGCAGGGAAGAGGAAGGGCGCCAGGGATCAAGCGCTGGCAGCTCACAACAGGGGGGAGGGCACGAGTCAGGAGTGGCCACACCTCCATCGGGGAGCGAAGAAACGGTCAGACGGAAGGTGGAAGGTTGGGCGCGCGCGCCAAGTTCAAATGCACAGGAAGGTGGCGCAGTAGGCAGCCCGGAAAGGGAGCCAGGTCCTAAAGCCCGCCGAAAGGAGGGAGAAGAGTCAGGGGGGTCAGCGTCAGCGTCAGAGGAATCCTGGAAGGAAGAGACCCCGGGGGGCAGAGGGACCCAGAGAAGAACAGTCAGGCGGAAAAGGTGGAGCAAGGCTAGGATATTAAGTTGGTGTACAAGGGGCGGAGACTCAGATGGAGCTTCGCCGATCTAACCATTAGACGTAGGGTTGCACGCAGCAGCTTGAGAATGGAAACTGTAACTCAATAAAGACTTTTATTTAATGATCGCTGGCTAGCGTGATCCTCTGTGAGCTAGGATCTGGAAGCAACTCTGACAATAGGGTTTTTGTTTTTGTTTTTTAAAAAGAGTAATTTATGAAGACATGCCTGACAGAAATGGTTCTTAATGTTTCCAGGTGAATTCTTTTCATGCACTTACAGTGGTACCTCTCAAGACGAATGCCTCGCAAGACAAAAACTCGCTAGACGAAAGGTTTTTTTGTTTTTTGAGCTGCTTCGCAAGACGATTTTCCCTATGGGCTTGCTTCGCAAGACGGAAACGTCTTGCAAGTTTGTTTCCTTTTTCTTAACACCGTTAATACAGTTGCGACTTGACTTCGAGGAGCAACTCATAGAACGCGGTGTGGTAGCCTTTTTTGAGGTTTTTAAAGACTTTGGTGATTTTTGAAGCTTTTCCAAAACCTTCCCGACACCGTGCTTCGCAAGACGAAAAAAATCGCAAGACGACAAAACTCGCGGAACGAATTAATTTTGTCTTTCGAGGCACCACTGTATTTATGTATACCTTTATTGACTGCCTAGTCAGCAAAGTTCTCTCTGGGTGGTTCACACAGAGTTGAAACAATACACATTTTTCAGACCCTCCAAGTGTCCCTATTTTCCAGGGATGTCCCTGATTTAGAGAAGCCACCCTGGTTTCTGATTTGATCCCAGAAAGTCCTACCTTTCCTTAGAATATCTCTATTTTTATTGGAGAAATATAGGAGGGTATGGCGTTATCCGACCCCAGAGCCGTCTGAAGGCAATCCTGTATAGGGAAGGGTTTTTAAAAAAATGTTTAATGTTTTATTATGTTTTTATATATGTTGGAAGCTGTCCAGAGTGGCTGGGGCAACCCAGTAAGATGTGTGGGGTATAAAGAGTAAAATTATCATTATGGAATGGGACATCCCCATTTTTATTGGATAAATGTTGGAGGCTGGTTTTTTTAAACAATTTACATATTAAAACCACCATTACAAACCTTTAAAATGTCAAAACAAAAACAAAAAAACCCCCAGCCCATCCAATTTCCCACCTAAAACTGTGATCTCAGAAAGCCACCAAGGAGGGGCCATGAGGAGATGATACTCTCAAGGCAGAGATACTGAAATCACCTGTACCAAATCCCAGATTTCGAATGAAGTATAAAAACGAAGAATGTGCCGGGGTAACTTTTGTTGCTGAGGACGACTGTGTCGGCTGAATCATGATGTTCACAGTTCCATTTGCTGCGTGCACTCAGTTTCAAGTGCTGGGCTTTTAATCCTTGTTCAACGGACATCCAGAATGCCCATGTATCCTGTTCTAAAATCCTACTCTTTGATATGGTTTCTGAAATGGATTGGAGTCCTTAAGCCTCTAGTCAAGGTGTGAGCACCAGTTGCATAAGGCAAAGACATCCCTGGCCTGTTAATGTCCCCTGGTGCATGCGCAAACAGAAACATATCTGACACTATGGAAACCATGCTGATGTGACTTGCCTGAGCTCTAAGACATTAAGGTTTAAACACCGTAATGCTTGGGGAGTAACCAATGTGGTGCACTCCAGATGTTAGTGGAGAACAACTCCCATCATCCCTGACCGTTGGCCATGTTGGCTGGGACTGGTGGGAGTTGTGTAGCCCAGCAAGATGTGGAAGCCATTGTGCACAACTTCCAGAGGTGTCTAAGGGCTCATGTGTGTGGCATTCTTAATGATGTGTGAATGACACAACTCTTCTCTTCTTCTCCCTCACCGTGCTGCACACATTTTTGAAATCTTTCTTGATGTACCACCCAAGCATGGGATTCTTCTTAGAGCCCCCCAAACAAGTGGCAAACTTGAATAAAGCTAGCTATCCCCTTTCTTGACACCAGTGTCGGGTCATGTTCCTTATACCACAATCCCAAGCATGCTCACTAGGAACTAATTTCCACTGAGGTCAGAAAAAATTACTCCCAAGTAGAGCTATTTTGGAGGCTCAGGTCACAGATGCCCTTTCATGAGCAGAAGGCCTCTTTCTGACTTAGTGAAATATTATTTCGTGAGAAAAGACAAAAAGGACAGTGTGTCTATATATGTATTTACATAGTACGTTTTGACTGTATAATTCTGAGCACCATACCATGGGTTCCCTGGTGGTCTCCCATCTGGGCACCTCAGCAGACCTGCCAAGTGTCCCTCTTTTCAAGAGACAGTCCCAGATTTACAGAAGCCATTGTGACACCTTCGTCTGCTGGCTCACTGGTCACCAGAGTGCTAAAAGAGCTGGTGGGCTCCTATGGTTGGATCATTTCGTCTGTGTGAGAGAAAGGAGATGGAAATGTAAGTAGGATTTCTCTCAGCATCTGAATTCTGTGATGATAGTGAATTCCTCTTGAGTGTAGATGTGTGAATGCCAAAACCAGTTTAGGGATAGGAGAGTACTGTGAGCCACATTTCTCACATTTTGCTCTTTCTTTTCTAGGCTTTCAAGGCTGAGGAAAGTGTTATCCCAGTTGGGAAGGTGAAGTAAGATTTTGCCTCTTCCTGAGATCTCCCTCTCACCCACAACTTCCCCCTCTGCACCCCTATTTCAGAGGACAGAAAAAGTAAAACCCTTCAGCATATAGATGTTGATGTGATGGCCTGGGACTGGGACTCGGGCTCAGAACCAGAACCAGAGGAGACTCAGTCTGCACCGGATCCTTTGCCTCAGGCATCATCTGAACCAAGTCTGGGGTCTGATCCTGAAGAGTCCCAGTCTGCACAGGTTCCCCTGCAACAAACACCAGCTGGGCCGAGTCAGGGGCCTGAGCCTGGCCTGGCTCCAGATGCAGGGATTACCTTGTTGCCTTCAGCTGGGCCATCACTTACAGCTGCTCCACTACCGGTTGGGTCAGGGGAGGCTAAGGCGGCCCCTGGGTCTAGTAACCCACCGACGTTTCCCGAGCTGCAGAGACTAAGGTCTGAGAGAAGGAGAGACCTGAGTACTCGCAGGAGGAGTGCTCGCCTTCAGGCGAAACAGGGAGGTGAGTCGCCAGGGGATCAGGACTGGCTGCTACCCTGACAAAGATAAAAGGCTGTCGGACCCTGCCCCAGGTTGCGGGAGCAACATTGCTGTATGCTAGATCCTGCCTGAGATCCTGTACCTGTCCTTGCCTGGTTTCCTGCCTCGTGTCCTGCCTTGGCCCTGTCAGACTAACTCCCAGCAGAACCTTCGGATTCTGGACCGGTCCTGGACTGTGCTTCACGGGTTACCCCCGGGCCCAGCACAGTTGCTTCCATAGTCATATTCATCCCTAAGGTTTCTAACTGTCTGAGGCCTATTTCGAGGTTATGAAAAATAAAAATATCCCATGTAGCTCTTTGTTTCCCTGTAGGCTCTGCATACCTCCTGCCAGAAGAGGATGGCCCAGGAAAAAATGACGGTAATGTCTATTTCCAAATATATGTTCAGTGTATATAAGAAAGTCCCCCAAGCAGTTCTAATTGCTAGCCTTCTCTTCTTTTCCATTTAGATGACATAACCCTTGAAGACCTGGAGGGAGAGAGCAGGAGCCCATTTTCTGTGAGCAGCAGGACAGCTCTGGAAGAAGATGGCGGAAGAGCTCCTCCATCAGAGGAGCTTACGAAATGCCCAGGAAAACATGAAGGCAATGTCTATTTCCAAGGATATGTTCAGTGTATATAAGAAAGTCTCTAAAACACCCTTCCCTGCTAGGGTGAGAAGCGCTGCATTTCCATTGTGCTAATTATTTCTAAACTTGCATGTGTGCATTGAAACTAGGATATGCAAATCTGTCCCCCCATTTGGCCACCCTGATAGCCTCTCTTCTTTCTCTTCCAATAAAAAATTCAGAAACAATTAGCCAGGGCCAAAGAATGGCAGTAGGGATGATAATTTAGGTAAACCACTTTCCTCTCATGTGATCCTTCATAGTAAAGGTTCGGGGTGAGGGGCCTTGGAACTTCTTGGAACTTGCGGAAGGGCTGTACCTTGGTGGTAGGTGGTCTGATTGACATACAGAAAGTGGACTGATGGAGAAGGGATGGAGCAGTTGCCCCTTTTCAAGTGGGCTGCAAGAGGAAGGATGCTCCCTGCAACCAGCGTAGAAACACAGCTCTCCACCTTTCAACTGCCAGCCCCCGACAGGTTAGTAAGACTTTGCAGGCTAGTAACTTTTGTGGGTTATTTTATGAAAAATCCTCTCTTTCATTTTCCTTTCATTAGAGGATTTTTCATAAAAGAAAATGCCCATCAAAGGAAAATGAAAAAAAAAAAACGGAAATCTGGGAAGAAATACAAAGAAATGAAGAAGAATTACTTAATAAACCAGACAATGAAAACATTAAACAGAATATAAAAATCCTTCAAACACAATTCTCAATGGTAATAAATGAAGAGCTGGAATGGAAGATCAAATGGCTAAAATATAAACATTTTTAATTCGGAAATAAGCCGGGCAAACTCTTGGCCTGGCAACTAAAGAAAAAAATGAGATGAAAGATTAATAAAATCAGAATGGATGATAAATGGTCTGATGATCCAAAGGAAATCAGTAGATGTTTTGCCAATTACTACAGAGTTATACAAAGAAGGGTCCGAAAAAAGTGAAAAAATTGCAGAATATTTGAAGAAGAATGGACTGCCTAAGATCTCAGAAGAGAAATCCAGGATATTAAACTCTCCCATTGCCCCTTTAGAGGTACAAGCAATTCAAAGAGCAAAAATATTATCAATTTGAAAATTTTAAAAATGATAAAAATAAAGGAGGTGCGACGGAGATTTCAAAATTTGAATCCGACCTGGTAAACTCTAAGACCAAAACTCTTTCTAAAACATACAGACTCCTCCTTGACTGGGAAGTCAAGGAAGAGGAGGTCAAATCAGCAATGATTAAATGGACTCAAGCCTTTGGCCACAACATAGACATGAGCCAATGGGAACACCTATGGAAAGTTAATTGGAAATTTGCAGCATATTTTACGCTAAGGGAAAACCTCCAAAAGATGCTATATTGATGGTATTTAACCCCCTGTAAACTTTCCAAAATGTACAAAAATGTTCCAAATACATGCTGGAGATGTGGAGAACCAGGTGGAACTCTCTTCCACATGTGGTGGGTGTGTAAAAAGTTTAAGACCTTTTGGAATGATATATAGAGAGAGCTCAAAACAATGTTAAATGTATCCTTACTGAAGAAACCAGAATCATTTTTATTGGGCATTACAGGTCCAGACATTGTTAGGAAGATAAAAGTCTTTCTGTATGCCACCATTGCCGCAAGGGTATTTATAGCAAAACATTGGAAGAGTGACAAAATTCCCACTAAATCTGAACGGGTACTAAAGCTGGTAGAATATGCTGAATTAGACAGTCTCTCAGAAAAGATCAAAGATAAGTCAAAACAGGAGTTCATTTCAAACTGGGAACTTCTAAGGAGATAATTGTTGCAATCTGAAATCATTAGCAGCCTTTGAGTAATCTCTGTGAGTAATACAGATTAAAAGGGAGAAAACAGATTTATATATAGGTTTATCAGAGTGGAAAAATTGGGAAAGGATGGGAAGTCAAACTTATGTACTAAATATATTGTAGAAGGACTTATGGTACTTTTTTTTTTTTTGGATTTTTATTTTGACAAAACTGACTTACGTAAAATAAGGAAGATATGTCTTTGATGTAGATGCAAGTATGAACAAAAAAGCAATTTTTTTAAAAAAACCTTACAGGTTATTCACAACGCTGTGTTCGTATTTGGTTCAATTGTCATTGGTGTTGGTGACTGACTTTCCCCATTGCTGGTTGCTATGCAGGCTTGAGGCCATCTTTTGGCAGATCTGCCTTCATGCTGTCATTTTCCAGCACTACCCTCCTTCTGTCACTTGGTTCCTCGAACGTTGGGGACAGCAAGCACAACCATGAACCGCAGAACCTGAACACGGAGTTTGCCCTCTCTGCGAATGCTGGGCAGAGCTCAACCATGGAACCAACCTCGCCATTTCCCCAATGAGCGTGTCTCTTTCTTTGGGGCTCAAGGGAGCATATTAGCCCAGCTTCACCATGCTCTGGGATACAGCACTCATGTTAAGGCAACCCTCTGAGAAACAGCTTTTTGGTCATGAACTTCACCTAACAGATTGGACTGTCCTGAGGGGAAAACATATAAAAACAAACGCAAGTCATACAAGGGGACGTACTTGTGAGTTAACCCCCTTTCATTCCATGTTCTTCAATGGGCTTTACATGTGCATTCTATACCTTTAAAGTACATTCTTTCCCCCAAAGAATTCTGGGCACTATAGTTTACTCCTCAGAGTTGCCATTCCCAGCAACACTTAACAAACTGCAGTGCTCAGCATTCTTTAAGGAAAGAATGTGCCTTGGGGGTTGGACTAGATGGCCCTTGGGGTCCCTTCCAACTCTCCAATTCTGTGATTCCGTGAACACACATGGAGCCATGTTTTGGTGTGCGCTGAAAGTTAGCCACACGTTGGTTCTGTTGAAATCAGTCACAGCTAGCTAAGTCCCATTGATTTATGAAAGTGTGGCTAATTTGTCTAGGAGATTGATAACCCCAATAAATTACTTTGTTCTTAGATCAGGGCGTACAAGACTTCCTGCACCCTGTGTACAGAAAAGTGACCAACTCAAGCCAAAGCTGGAATGCATCTTTTTCTGCAGTTTGTTCAGCATGCTGCACTCTGGGAAAACAACACAACACACCAGGCTAACTTCAGTGAGCCTAACAGGACTGCAGCTCAGATAAATGAATGGTTTCCCACAAGCACTGGAGGTAAAGTGACAAGGACTTTAGCACCAGGACTTTGAGATGTCAACTAAACAGACTGCAGGACAGGACACCTTCTTTCTGGAACCAAGGTTGAAAAGAAGCACATGGGGAGACATTGCAAGAAAAGGGAACAGCTGCTCTCACAGTAGGAACATGAGAAGCTGCCTTGTACCGAGTCAGACCATTGGTCCATCTAGCTCAGTATTGTCTGCACTGGTCGGCAGCCCCTTTCCATGGCTCTAGGCAGGATTCTTTCCAGGTCAGGGGCTGAACCCGGGAGTTTCCGTATGCAAGCAGATGCTGTACTACTGACCTTTCCTTTTTATTATTTGAAATATTTATATAACCAGATTCTTGGACCGCTTACAACAAGGAAAAAAACCACATGAAAACTTACATATACAGTCATACCTTGGATGTCGAATGGCTTAGTTGCCAAACATTTCGGCTCTCAAATGTCAAAAACCTGGAAGACGAAGAGTTTGGATTTGATATCCCGCTTTATTACTACCCAAAGGAGTCTCAAAGCGGCTAACCATCTCCTTTCCCTTCCTCCCTCACAACAAACACTCTGTGAGGTGAGTGAGGCTGAGAGACTTCAGAGAAGTGTGACTAGCCCAAGGTCACCCAGCAGCTGCATGTGGAAGAGCGGGGAATTGAACCCAGATTACCAGATTACGAGTCTACCGCTCTTAACCACTTATACCACACTGGCTCTCCGGAAGTGAGTGTTCCAGTTTTCGAACGTTTTTTGGAAGCCAAACGTCCAGTGCAGCTTCTGCTTGAGTGCAGGAAGCTCCTACAGCCAATCAGAAGCCGCGCCTTGGTTTTTGAACAGTTCCAGGAGATCTCCCAGAACGGATTAAGTTTGACAACCAAGGTACGACTGTAATAAAGAAAGCATATATGTATGTACCCTTTTCCCTTAACAAATAAATTGATTGTATTTTCCTTTTTACAGCAGGCTAGAGAATGCCCTATTCAAAACCATTTTCTTCCTTTTAAATTTTTAGACCACCCTTGATTCCTTAGATCTCAGGGCGGTACCTGGATTAGCAGTTCCTCCTTCTGTTAACCCAGTTATATAAATATAATGGCTACCTACCTGAATATAAATATAAAGTTTTATAATTTTTGTCTACCAGTGAAGGCTGCTAATGAACATCTTTCCCATTTCCACTTTCCATATGTGACTGACTTTCATCAATCATCTCCACATCGCCTCCCCACCCTGTTCTATAAAAATAATAATATTTAAGTTACATCAGTGTCAGCATTTATAAAATGAAGTTGAATAAATAATAATAATTTCTTTTCAATTTTTACAGGTTCAGCTTTGTTTATAGGAAGACTTACAAATGCTACAGAGTAAACTTGTCCTATCCATGCTTCCATATATCTGCATTCCTAAAAAAAATATAAAAAAACATTAATAGGACATTTTAAGTCTTGTAACTATCAAGAAGAAGTTGTGTGAAACTTATGGCTGTAAATAAAAAGAGATGCTTATTGCCATTTCTGTGGTGGTTCTGTTCTGTTATAGCAGTTATAGACTTCTGAAAAATGCCTTAGGGCTCCTGCGTTCAAATCCTACTTGTGGTTTTCCCACAGTCATTTGGTTGGCCGCTGTGAGAACAGGATGCTAGAGTACATGGTC
Source organism: Podarcis pityusensis (assembly GCF_964106645.2). NCBI lineage: Eukaryota > Metazoa > Chordata > Lepidosauria > Squamata > Lacertidae > Podarcis > Podarcis pityusensis. The sequence continues at coordinate 69,890,251 of NC_138035.1, forward strand.
CGTTGGTCTGATCCAAGAAGTTCTTCAACAGCTTAGCTCAGTTGGTTAGAGCACAGTGCTGATAACGCCAATGTGGCAGGTTTGATCCTCATATGGGACAGCCGTATATTCCTGCATTGCAGGGGGTTGGACTAGATAACCATGGGATCCCTTCCATTTCTACAATTCTGATTCATTGCTGCATCTGTACATGTTGCACCTCCACTTATTGTGAGGTATTTCAATGGAAAGAGTTATACCAGGACTGTTCTCACCTGGTAGCTTCATTATAAACCTTAAGGTATGAAGTTGAAGAAAGAAAGGTCCTTTCAACCAACTTCAGATGATATATGCTAGTTTCCATAAGGGCATTTCTACCCAAAGTACCTACCAGGGAAATAAAGGATCTGGAAAAGTTAACCTCGCTCAGAGTTGCCAAGGCTGCATCACTTGGGCTGATAATACTCCATCTCTTAATAAACAACACAACAGGATGTCCTTTCAACCAACTTCAGATGATAGAGAGGTGCCATATAATGCTAGGTGCCATAAGGGCATTTCTACCCAAAGTATCTACCAGGGAAATAAAGGATCTGGAAAGGTTAACCTTGCTCAGTTACCAAGGCTGCATCACTCGAGCTGATAATAGTATTTCGTATCCATCTCTTAATAAACAACACAACAGGATGTCCTTTCAACCAACTTCAGATGACAGAGAGGAGCTAAGTTTCAACCATTTATTTAGACACTTTTGACTTTCATAAATTTAAGCAGGAGTGTTAAGTCTAAGGTGTGCTCGGCCAGGTGGAGGAGTCTGGCTCTCCGGAGCCCGCCGTGACCCGGGAGGGCGGCTGTCTGGGAGGAAAGTGAGCCGGAGGGAAGGCGGGAAGTTCTTGAGAACCGGCCCTTGGCGGAATCAGCTGCGCCTCGCCCCTGGCAGATCCAGGGAATTAGGGTTGCCCTGTCCGAAAAGGGGGTGAGGAGACCGAGGAAAGCGAGCAAAACTCAGCGCGCCAGGCAGGAGAGAAGCATCGGAGAGCCAAGCATAGGAGCGGAGCTTCCAAAAACATTGGTCACTTCGCCTTCCCAAGCTGTGCAAGACAGCGCAGAGCACTGGAGACTCTCGAGCGTGGGGCTGCGGGTCGAGCTGCCCCACGTTGGGCAAGCGATTCTTGGCATTGCTAGGGGTTGGACTAGATGACCCTCGCGTCCCCCTTCCCGCTCTACAATGAACAAAACGGGGGGGGGCAGCCTTTGCCCAGGGCTTGTCCACGCAAATCCTTTTTTTTTTTTTTAATATTTATTAGTTTCACATGAAAAGAGACACATTAATAAAAAAAAGGAATTTAAAAATAAAAATAAAAATACACAATACAGAATACAAAAAGAAAAAAGAAAAAACAGTTAAAAACAATTCCATCTTTTCATCACTACTTTTACATTTACTTATTTCCCGGACCTCCTCATACCTCCCTCTTTTGTATTCCAATTCAGTTTGTTTGTCCAGCAATTCCTTTCCCTCCTTTTTAATCCCAATCCTTAATCTTAATATACTATAACATTAACTTTTTACCTATTAAAAACCAATTTTCCATTCTTTTAACCTTTTTAATCCTAATCCTTAATCTTGATCTATATATAACTTTAAAGCCTGTACAGCTAGAAGCCACTTAATTTCAATCCAACATCACTCTAACATTCTTTAATTTTGCAATATTTCTGTAAGTAATCTTTGAATTTCTTCCAATCTTCTTCCACCGACTCTCCTTCTCCACGCAAATCTAAAGCCCACGAAGAAGGCGCGCTGCGGCCTAGATGCTGAAGAAGACGCCTCGCCCCTCAGTTTGCCCTCAGGGGAAGGCTGCAGCCCCGCAAACTCGGCAGGCCCGCTGCCACCGACCAGAGGCGACGGCGCACGAGGTCGGCTGGCAGCCCTCGGTGCCTGGGCTGCTGCCCGCGGGTTGTGAGGCACGCTGCCCGTTCATGGAGGGGCCGTGGGGCGGGTGTGGGGCCTTCCTTCAGCCGCCGGCCGTTGGCGAGCTGAGGCGAATGTTCTCCCTCCCGCCCGCGTCCCAAGAGGCGGCCGTTGGCCAGAGCGCGCGCTGACCGACCGCGTGACGGCCTGTCCAGGGGGCAGTGGCGGCCCGGTCGCTAGGCAACCGCGAAGCGGTCACTGCCGGGGTCCGGAGAGCGGCCGTTGGACGGAGGGCCCCTTTCCGACCATGGAGGCGATTAAGACCACGGCCGTGTTTCACAGCGTGGACCCCTCGCTTAGGGCCTATTTCAAGAAACACTCCATACCCGACATCTATGAGGTAAAGGGCCGTTGGGTCACAGTGGCGGTGAACACGGGTGTGCGTGTGAATGGGGGTTTCCGAGGGGGACTGGCCCTCTGCCTCCTGCTCTGCTCTGAATTACTCACTCACCTCTGGTCCCGTTAGGCGCTAGTGATACTCCCTGCCTCATCCCGTCTCCCTAATCGACCTGAGTTTCGGTGCACACGTCGTCCAGGGACCCAGGGGTAACTTAAGAAGAACAAAGCTGGAAGGAGAGAAGACGAACGAACCCATATCATAAAAATGCTTTCGTTGCAGAAAACTGGCAAGATATAGAATATATAGAGAATTTAGTTTTGGGCAAGCACTGCAGTTTAGGAGATCTTCATTTGTCTTTTCACTAGGGTGTTGGGGGGTGGCATCACTTAAACTGTAATCACGAGCGTAGAAAAGCTAACTCCATCTGTACTAAATCCTCTTTTAGGTCACAAAAATCTGTCTGCCTGCCTGCTTGTTTATTACAGTACACACACACACACCCCTCTCACAAAGCTTCAGGTTGCATCATAAAGATACATCTAAAAGCAATATAAAACCATCATTAAAATATTACTATCAAAAGCTTTCAAGATAAGGGCTAGAACCCCAAACATATTTATTATAGAGTAAGGCCCTTTGGGGCTTAGTTTTGGATCAGCATCCATAGGATTACAGGCAAAATGAGCTGTCTTTCGAAAACCAGTTCAGTATAGTGTTTGCCTAAAGGATAGACCCATGAAAAAGTAGTCCCATTGAAATCCACGGATTTATGTAGGGTGGATATCACCCTATGATATTAAGCCTGCAATCCTAACACCACTTATCTGGGACTAAGCCCCATTTAATTCAGTAGGAATTACTTCTGAGTAGACATTATTAGAACTGTGCTGTAAGTTAGGTTTTAGGAAAGTGCTTATTCTCTGGCTTAAACTTTTCTAGGAAGCTCTTTCCTTAGTTCTTCTGTAAGTGTTCCTCAACTGCCTTTCCATAATGCTTCAACCATATCATGTCATACTAATGCCTGGAGAAAATGTAATCTCAAGGGGAGATAGGGAATTATGATAGACACTTGTCAATAATTGCCTTGCATTTTGATTATGCTTCCTTGGAGCATTGGAGTTTGGGAGCATTTTATGTGCATCTGCCCCCACAAAAGGGATGTTTTGGGTAGATTTCAGATATTCATGTTGAAATAAGATTCAGGTTAGACTAGAAGAAGTTCTTCAATTTCTGAATTCCTAAGTAGTAAGCCTTTTATTTTATTATACAAAGGGTATCAGTTCATATACTGCCAAGCAGTAGAAACTTTTCCTGGACAATTCTGAAAGATGTTCTCTAAGGTGTTAAGAGTAATATTGGGCACTAATTTGGACTACCAAGTCAAATACCAATGAATTGTTGGGAAGATAGTATTTGTACATGTGATACAAGTAGGGATTTTTGTTATCACACCATGGACACGGTAGTGCTGGCCAATAAAGTGGCATATATAGGCAGAATCTGGGAAGACTAAAATAATTAATTTAATGCAAATGAAATTTGAAATTCAAGTAATATGACTTGGGGCCAAACTAGGAAGATGTTAATGTTAAATTCTGCTTTTAAATTGGAAAAACAATGTATTTTTAATCCCTCAGAAAAAAAACAGCTTTCTGTTTAATTACTCTCTTGAAAAGCCTCTTCAGTGTTAAAATCGGAATACCAAGTGTGTGAGCAGCCATATATTCTTATGAAAATATAAGAATACAGTACAAACCCAAGTGGGGTAATCTTATTTGATACCCAGTTAACATCTCTTTGGGATTGGGTTCACGTGACGAGGGGTAGCCAGGGAGAGAATAGAGAGTGCAGTTTAATATATAGGCAGTAGGTGGCAGTTACAGACTTAGAGTACTACATTGTCAAACATGAGCTTAAAGATGATGAGATAGGGAACTGGAAAGTATAACTAAAGAATTATGTGCTCTGATTGAATAAGAGTTGCTCTCTTCCAAAGGTTGATAGGTGGATCTGTTATTTTGTCAGAATGGATGTTTAGCGCTGAGTTGTAAGCTTGCTGTGTGTCTCCCCAAAGGTTGACTAAGATGTGGAGTGCATAACACAGACACAATGCTCTCAACTCACCTTTCAGTTTTTGACCACAGTTAGTTGAGCACTTGACTGAGTTTTAGTTACGAGCTTGATGTTGCGCCTGTGGCAACGGGTAAAGATCAGGGATGGGGGCTTTCCCCAGCATTCCCTCACAGGCAACTTTCCAGCCAGTAGTAGGTGAGGCCATGTGGATTTGGCCAGAGACAAAAGCAGGTAGCTCAATGGATGTGACTCTTACCTTTGGACAGAAGGCTACATTCCAGTCACACATCACAAGTTTCTACCCACACAACACTCCATAGTTGATGCAGACAAGCAAGAGGCATTATCACGTTTCAAGGACACATTCCAAACAGGCAAAAGCATTTGAGGCTGATGAAGAGCAGAGCTGGTGGGAGATGTGACTGGGGAAAGAACTAAAAGCTGGATAGTGGGGCCTGGAGCGCTGCATTTGGCCTCTCTCCAAGAAGAGAGCTTCCTAACATTTAAAATCTCACCACTACTGTAGCTACTCTCCTTTTACAAGCTTGTGATTTTGCACTGGATTCCTCATACTGGCTCTAAATTAAAAAAAAAATAGTGTAACATTTCATGAAATGAAAAATATATCTTTGGTAACTGAAATGTTCAGTTTGTGAGAAAGGGTATATGTTGGTTTTTTGAAATACGTTTTTTGTAACTGGTTTAAAATAAAAATAAAAGAAGAATTCCCAGAATGTTTAGATCCAGGTTTTGGGACAAATACTCCTGGTGAAAGAGCCCCAGTAGAGATTTATAATTACAAAACTTACAGCAAAATAAAGCATAGAACTATAGGCTGCTAGACCTTTTAACTCAGCCAGATATAAAGCCAGGTATTATTATTATTAATATTATTATTATTATTTCCCCTTCTAATTTTCTTTCCCTTAGCTGTCAAAGAGACTACAGGTTTGGTAAATTAAAAATTGGTTTACTTACAAACTCTTTAAAGGTCAAATTTATGTGCTTTTCCAAAGAGCAGCAAGGAAACACACAGTACAATTTAGTTTCAAAATTGCTAAATGTTTCTAAATTATTTGATAGAAACACAAATATGGCTTGCTTAAGTCATGTGGTCTGGGCTTCAAGTAATCAGCCCAGGGCCCCTTTCTGGTTGGATTCACACGGTGGAAGAGAATGAACAAAGGCTTTGCTAACCTTTCCTGCCAAGATGTGGGGGTGGGACCTAGCTAAGCCTGGGAGGATTGTTTACTCCATGGCCTCAACCGTTAACTAGAGCTAAGCATGCTGGTTATTTGAGGCTGGTTATTTGAGGCTGATATTGATTCCACAAAAAGGACATGTCCAGTAAAAATCAATTATGATTAAAGAACACAATTTACAGACTAGCTTTTATAAATCAATGAAGCAGGCATCTGAGGATCATGGAGCTGCATGTTAGTTGAAATCATAGTGTAACTGGTTTAGTTTGTATGATAGCTTTGATGAGAGGAGCTGGATGAGGGAACTACAGTGGTACCTCAGGTTACATATGCTTCAGGTTACATACGCTTCAGGTTACACAGTCCGCTAACCTAGAAATAGTGCTTCAGGTTAAGAACTTTGCTTCAGGATAAGAACAGAAATCGGGCTCTGGCGGCGGCAGCAGGAGGCCCCATTAGCTAAAGTGGTGCTTCAGGTTAAGAACAGTTTCAGGTTAAGTACCGACCTCCGGAACAAATTAAGTACTTAACCCGAGGTACCATTGTATTCTGAAGACAGCAACTGTAAAATAAAGACATTTTCATTTATTTACCAAAATGAAATGACTTGGAAAAATATTGTCTATTCAATTTAAATAGGGACAAAATATTTTTATATCATTTTACTTTTATTTTATTTTATTTTATTTTATTTGTACCCCACCAATCTGATTGGGTTGCCCCAGCCACTCATAATGCTTTCAGAAGAATGTATAAAGGTAATAATATTTAAAAGTTTGTCTTATACTTTTATACAAGTATATTTGTTATATTTATTACAATTCCAAATGTGGATTTTTCATTGCAGGCCCTGTTGTGTGGTCTGCTAGCTATGCGTCCAGATGATCCACTCAGGTTTTTAGAAGAAAAGCTCAAAGAAGTAATGGAAAAAGGTCTATATAGTATTTTATGGTATGTATGATATTTTGTCTGTGTAGACTATAAATAGTGTGGCAAGCTGTAGAATACTGAAATATGGGGAAATGTTATTTAGGGTTCAATCCTGAAGTGAGTGGGAATACAAAAAAGTTCTACAGCTTTATCCTACTCTACTGTAGAGATGAAGTGAAGGCAGAGGAATGCTTTTCTGTTCTTTCTGTTTTGTGTTAATATTTTTCTTACATTTTTCACTCTAATTGAAAACAAGTCCTTGAGTTTGGGGTCGGAGGAACCCAGGAAAAGTAGTTCTGGTTAACTTCAGCATCCATGGTGAGACCACCTCTAGTTCGACTTCAAATCTCATTACTTCCATGGCAACCATAAGACAGTTTCAAGTTGCCAGTGCTCCCAACATACAAGACAGAACATATGTCATTGTTCTATATGGTGAGATGGTTGTCTGAATGTAAGGGGCATCTCTGTGACCATCATTGTCATGATCAGTTCACTTCTAGGTGAGGTTTAGAATTTTGGCATCTACTTCCCTCTGCAGTACTAGTACCATGGAGTGCTCTTGACCTGCTGGTTTGAGCATAATTTCCATGTAGATGGGACCTTGTTGGAAGGCCCCTCCAGGGACATGTTTTATTTCTGAATTTTCTGCTTAGAAATGCAAATTAAGTAGTATATAGATGTCTTAAAATAGTAACTAAAATAAATGTATACTTTGAGTCATTACGTTGGCAGCCCATGTGTTAAAGTTTGAGATAAGATGAAAGAAACCAGATAGGGAAAATAGCAATGATGAACTGTAGTTCAATTTCTGAATTGTTTCAGTTTTTAATTGGTTTTGTGCCAAGCAACAAAAGCGATAATTTAAAAGTTATTTCTGCAAGTTATTCTTGGAGAGTGCTTGAATGTGTTTCAGAATTGTTCAGAAATGAGCAATATTTGGAACGTTTCTGTCCAATTTGCCTCATTCCTCCGCCCCCTGGCAAGGATATGCAGACAGAGGCTTTACATTTTATCTATACGAAAAACTTTTTTCAACATTACCATAGAAGAATTAGAATTGTCAAAATAATGGACTGTTTAAAATATATCAGCAGTAAAGTTGGATTTTTGAAAAACACTGTTTCCCATGGTGTAGTAACATTTATTGTTTTTATTTCATTCCATAAATATTTAACAGTGGCTGCATTCATGTGTAATGATATGCCAGACTTTCTGGCTTATTGCAGTTTATTAGGAATAAGCAGTGTGCTGGTGAATGCTGCCTATTCGTTGCTCCTCTGGCAAGAGTCCAAGCAAACAAACCAGGAAGCATCATTATTTGTTGCTCCAGGGCTTCAGGCTGGTTAGGATGTAACAGAGGACCAAAGCTTTTAGGTTTGTCTATTCCACTCACACCAAGGGACGCGGGTGGCGCTGTGGGTTAAACCACAGAGCCTAGGACTTGCCGATCAGAAGGTCGGCGGTTCGAATCCCCGCGACGGGGTGAGCTCCCGTTGTCCGGTCCCTGCTCCTGCCAACCTAGCAGTTTGAAAGCACGTCAAAGTGCAAGTAGATAAATAGGTACCGCTCCAGCGGGAAGGTAAACGGCGTTTCCGTGCGTTGCTCTGGTTCGCCAGAAGTGGCTTAGTCATGCTGGCCACATGACCCGGAAGCTGTCTGCAGACAAACGCCAGCTCCCTCGGCCAATAAAGCGAGATGAGTGCCGCAATCCCAGAGTCGGTCATGACTGGACCTAATGGTCAGGGGTCCCTTTACCTTTACCTTTTATCCCACTCACACCAAGGGTGGTATGCACCAGCATGCTGTTTATTCCTGGTAAACAGCAAAAGTTTGGCCTATAATTACATACAAATGTGGCCAGTGTCGCTGAACACAACATTAAATGTTAGTTACCTCAAAAATTGTTTTGGGCACTTCCAAACACACACTTTTAGGTTAGGATTCAGTCACATACTAGCAGAATCAGGTTGCACAAAATTGATTGGGTTCAGTTGCACAACAAATCTGCTTCCCCTCGCCCCCCATTCAAATTGTTTACAAGGGAAATGACACGGGGAAATGCAGTGGAAAGTGTGGGATAACATCATCTAACTGCAAATAAATCAAAATGAATGCTCAATAAATAAATAACATCATCTAGTCTCCCTGCAAACAAATCAGAATGAATGCTCAATAAACAGATCATCTGGAAATCACCTTTAAAACTATGGTTCACTAATATAATTTAATAGTGGTGCTATTAGTGTTAACGGAAAATGGAAGCTGTTATGTAATCATGTGATGCATACAAAAAGTAATATTATTATATCCCCCGCCAGGGACACGTGTATCGATCCAGACCTAAGTCTAAGACTGAAAGCGATTTCAGATACATATTTACATACCCTTTTGGGACTGGATGATGATCAACTGGTAAGTATTACTAAACCTTTTTGGCTTACTCTGAGTGGAGTAAGAACAGTTGCTCTCCTCAAATGTATTTTACAAAGAATTATACTTTTTTTGGATTCATACTCTGCTTTGTCTGAAAGTATTGAGAAAAAAAAATCCCTACTCCCAAAGACCTCATAATATAAAGCAGCAGTCCTTAGCACAGCTACTCTGTACCCATTAAACTCAGAGGGACATCTGGATAAACATGATTAAGATTGTGCTGCCAGAAAACATGGCATAAGGAAATAATTTAATAAAATTTCAAGTTAAATCTTACAGTTGGTCCTCCAGATTGTTGGCATCCTTTTCATTTTAGGTTCAGAAAATGGATTGTGCAATTGGAACAGTAAAGCTAAAGCTAAAGGACCCCTGGACGGTAAAGTCCCGTCAAACTTGACTATGGGGCACAGCATTCATCTTACTTCAGGCTGAGGAGCCAGAGTTTGCCCGCAGACAGCTTTCTGGGTCATGTGGCCAGTATGGTTCCCCTGATGTGCTAAAATGTGCCACCAATAATTTGGGCTTTCTGGTCCTCTTTTGGTGCCTCATATGGACCTTTTGAGCAAATCAGTATTGTGGAGGGCAGTTTAACCCTTTCATAAGCTCAATTAGAATTAAGTGATTGGAGGGGAAAGCGTGCCTAAAAGAGAGTAGAGGCAGATGGCTTTTATTTTTTGTTTTTGTAAAACAATCATGGGCAGACATCGGACTTTCGGGTTCAACCTAGTTATTTTACTATAACTCTGAGATCCATTGACCAGAGCAAAGTGCAAAATAGTGGCAGGAAAGAGGGCAGCATATTTTGAACTAAAAGGCAGGATGTTTCTGAGCAAGCTCATTCTCAGCTTAGTCCAGGATTTTATTTTCTATACCAAAGCTAACTTCAAAGTCCTGTCACACAAAAATCTATTTCTGTTCCACCCCACTCCACCCCAAAGCTTTTTTCATCTCAACCACCTAATTTAGAGGAGGGAAGCCTTTTTGTGTGTGTCTATAGTTATATAGTTGGGACGCGGATGGTGCTGTGGGTTAAACCACAGAGCCTAGGACTTGCTGATCAGAAGGCCAGCAGTTTGAATCCCTGTGACGGGGTGAACTCCTGTTGCTCAGTCCCTGCTCCTGCCAACCTAGCAGTTTGAAAGCACGTATAAGTGCAAGTAGATAAATAGGTACCGCTCCGGCGGGAAGGTAAACGGCGTTTCCGTGCGCTGCTCTGGTTCACCAGAAGCAGCTTAGTCATGCTGGCCACATGACCCGGAAGCTGTACACCGGCTCCCTCGGCCAGTAAAGCGAGATGAGCGCCGCAACCCCAGAGTCGGTCACGACTGAACCTAATGGTCAGGGGTCCCTTTGCCTTTACCTTTATAGTTAAGCAATTTGGAGTCTGAATCCTTGCTGATCTACTGCAAGTTACCCAAGAGATCTACCAGTAGATCTTGATCTGCCCACCCTGGTGTAAAAGGACAAGAAGTAACTGCAGCTGTGGTTATTACTGTTATTACAAATGCATAGGCTCATGAGTATTGTACTTACTTCCTCAAACAATGAACTGCTTTAACAATGGCTGAATTTCCTTTTACTTCACAATCTAAACTATTTCAGTTGCATTGGTTGCATTATTGTTTGATTTCATGCAATCAGAATATTGTAACAGTTGACGATGGAAGTGAAGTTAGTTATAATTATCTGGAGGGGGCCAAATCTAGTGTTCAATCTCTTAACATAACTGTCAACAAATGTACAATTACATTTTACAATTAATTATATGACAATACCAACATAGAAAGTTTTATTTGTGTACATATTCTCCATTTTGATGCAATTTTATTTATGCATTTACATTTTAGATGACTGAGGATTTATGTGATAAAGCATGGGACTTTTATAGCATTAACTTAAAGAGAATGTGCTTTGAGTAAGTATTTGGTTACCTTTAGCATATAAAAACATTACATGTACTTCATTTCCAATTCAACATGATCACATGCTAAATAGGCTATTTAGTGCAAAGTCACATATTGGGTAGTCATGGCATTTTAAGAAAAGTGTTAGAAAAAATATATTGTTCCTTCGATTTGCTCCTTACATTTTGTTTGAATTAACATATATATATTGATGTATATATTCCCCATATACTTCCTATGAAATTACATTTTCCCATTTTCTTTCATTCAGGTAAAAACTTCATTAATATATTGTTTATTGTGGCTTAATAATTGCAGTGCCTGGATAGAGTATTGTTCTATGAGGAAAATTTCTAGGGAAATTTTTCAGAGAAAGATGGCTTTTGCAAAACACTTCTATGAACAAAAACAATTAAAATTAAAGTTACAGCAGTGGAGAGATTGGGTGAAGTTTCGCCATGAACAACACAAAAGTAAGTCTAGCACTAAAAGGTGGCCAATTTGGTTACAACTATTTACTATCTCATAGATCACAACAGGTGCTGGTTGGGCCTCTTGAACAGTACCATTAGATGTATTTTCAAAATGTGAGATTCATTTTGACAGTGGAATTTGACTCACTATAATTGGTTTTATTTGACTGCTACAAAGTCCCAAAAGCATATTTCATTTTTATTCATTACAGCTTGCCCAGGGTCATTAAAAAATGTATTAGTATAATTCTCCCCCCCCCAATGGTTCTTATATCTACTTCACTAGGCTGAAAAACCTTCTGTTATTTTACCTTAAAGATATAGCTGCTTTTACTAGTAACTGTTTACTTATCCTACATTGTATATCAGGCAACGGTTAAAGATGAGATTTCTATCAAATGACATCAGTTTTTTATATTTTATATTGTATAGATGTGTATGTGTGTGTGTGTGTGTGTGTATTCCACACACACACAAACAGTCAGCATATGCAACAGAACATGTCTCCAAGCATCTTCACCAATATGATAAATATGATAAAACATTGGTTGAGTGAGAATACCACTGATATAAACCCTTCTTTCATATCTACGTGTATGAGTAGGCAAATTACAGTACTGTAAGTCTGAATCCATTTTGTTAAAAAAGAAGGAAATAATACCCAATTTTTCATCAATTTCCTTTGAGGCCTGGTTCATAAGATCAAATTACCGTATTTTTCGCTCCATAAGACGCGCCAGACCATAAGGCGCACCTAGTTTTTGGAAGAGGAAAACAAGGAAAAAATATTCTGAATCCCATAAGCCAGAACAGCAAACGGGATCGCTGTGCAGTGATCCCGCTGGCTGTCCTGGCTTATAGGATAGCTGCGCGCAGCCTGTCCCGGGCAAGGGGAGCCTTCATCCCCTGCCCGGGAGAGGCTGCGCGTGGCTAAGGCTCCCCTAAGAGCCGCGCTCCCTTTAAAGAGCACATGGAGTGTGTGTGCGGTTCTTGGGGGCTTTTCCCCAAGGAGGGCAGCCCTTCTCCCTCCTCGGGGAAAATCCCCAAAGAGCCGCACATACGCTCCACGCGGCTCATTAAAAGGAGTGCTGAGCAGAGCCTCCTGCCTGCATTCGCTCCATAAGACACACACACATTTCCCCTTAATTTTTAGGAGGGGAAAAGTGCGTCTTACAGAGCAAAAAATACGGTAGCCATCTTTATTATGGTTAGTTAAAACAGGCCAGGATAAAACTGTGGTTTGCTCAGGGTCCCTAATGGAATGCCTGTGGCACCATAGTGCCCTTGGACACCTCTCCTCTTTGTAAATGCCAAGGCCCCACTACTATTTTTTTTAAAAAATGTGTTTATTTGACTGTTTATTTGTTGGGGGTTGCCTGCTTTTGGGGGAGGCGTGGCCTGCTTATTTTTGGTTCTGTTTATTTGTTTCCGAGTATATTTATGTCTTTTACCTGGTTATTTGTGAGTAGATGGGTTCTGAACATCACCAGTTTTTTTGTCGATGAAACTGATATTTTAGAATTCCCACAACAGCCCCCAAACTCGAAAAGTTTGGAGACTGCTGGTTCAGATCACTATCTGAACCAGCTTTGAGAGTCAACCAATTCCTTGCTTCAGTCAAAAGGCAATGGAAATTATTGCTTGTTAATAAAGTTCCTGCTTTTCCATTTATGTTGTTTATCCAGCAGCAGCAAGGAGGCTTGGGAGAATCTTTGATTTCTCTTTACAGATGATTGTCTTAAAGGCTTGGCGAAAACAGACTGGCTTTACTAAAAAAGCTAAAAAATACAGTGAGGTATGTTTTCTATGATGTTTTGATTACCTCTGTGCTCTTCCAATACATGTTTAGAAATTCATTTTTGTTGTTGTTTAGTCGTGTCTGACTCTTTGTGACCCCATGGCCCGGAGCACGCCAGGCACTCCTGTCTTCCACTGCCTCCTGCAGTTTGGTCAAACTCATATTGGTAACTTCGAGAACACTGTTCCACCATCTCGTCCTCTGTCGTCCCCTTCTCCTTGTGCCCTCAATCTTTCCCAACATCAGGGTCTTTTCCAGGGAGTCTTCTCTTCTCATGAGATGGCCAAAGTATTGGAGCCTCAGCTTCAGGATCTGTCCTTCCAGTGAGCACTCAGGGCTGATTTCCTTAAGATTGGATAGGTTTGATCTTCTTGCAGTCCATGGGACTCTCAAGAGTCTCCTCCAGCACCATAATTCAAAAGCATCCATTCTTCGGCGATCAGCCTTCTTTATGGTCCAGCTCTCACTTCCATACATCACTACTGGGAAAACCATAGCTTTAACTATACGGACCTTTGTCGGCAAGGTGATGTCTCTGCTTTCTAAGATGCTGTCTAGGTTTGTCATTGCTTTTCTCCCAAGAAGCAGGCATCTTTTAATTTTGTGACTTCTGTCACCATCTGCAGTGATCATGGAACCCAATAAAGTAAAATCTCTCACTGCCTCCATTTCTTCCCCTTCTATTTACTACATTTTGCCAGCTGCTCTAATCTGAGTGAGTATGCACGGTGCAAGTATGGAATTAAAAATGCAAGTGAGCAAATACTGATTCGTTTCCATAGAAACTTTGTGCCTCATGACTGCCCAGTAGTCCATAGATTAGGAGATTTACAGGTTCAGCACAGATGGGGCAGTTTACACAGAAAAAAAATGGCCACCATGATATCTCATTCTGAAACCACTTTGTTTTGCTATAAGACCATGCGGCAGGGTTTACTACTCTTCGGTTCTGTACTAGTCTACAAAACTGAAAGGGGAGAAGATTTAATTTGGCTTAAAAAGTTGGTTAATCCTAACCCTTCACAGTTTCAAAGTTGTAAATAAAAATAGTTCGGGTTTGCTGTGCCCATGTGTTTTCATGTGAACGCCTTTTTTCCAGTTCAAATTGTATTAGCTGAGAGATATGACAACTAATGGGATCCAAGCTGTAGTGGAAGTGACAGCTTCAAAAAAGCGATTTTCCTCAGGACCACGGTAGGGGAGAAAAGTTACATTTCCCTTTGAGGCCTGTTCTGTGCCCATTAATTATCATCTCCCTTAACTGATGCAATTTACATTTTTAAAAAATCATGTTAGATGCAAAGACACATTTAAAGTCTCATGTAGTTTGAGAACTGATTTCTTACATTTGTCAAAACCAGACTGTAGTTTGAATAAAGAAAATGTTAACTTTGTTGTCCTTTTTGTGTACATTTGGCAGCAAATAGTAGAAGATTCTGAAGATTTTCTTAGTGTTGACTATCATGGTGAAAAACGTGAAAAACGTGAAAGGCATGAAAGACATGAAAAGCATGAAAAACAGGATAAAGAAAAAAGTCACTCTTTAAGACATTCACATGAAGATTATATATCAGCACCACCTATAAAATCAGGCAGAGATCATATGACAAAACTGCCAGAAAGAGCAGTGGCCCAGGTTAGTAAGCACAGTTTAATAGGTTTAATTCAAGCTTCTCTGAAGGCTCAGGTATGTCCACAAGGGAGAAGCCTGAAGGCAGCAAAAGGCACAAAATTGACTAGCAGATGCCAGCTTCCCACTGCAGATATAGTAGGTTTGCCAGAACCTGGAAAAGTGCAGGGCAGGAGTTTTGACCAAGTTTTTGGAGCCATTTGAGTCCCAATTAGTGGAGCCTCAGACATAGACACTCTCCAGTTAGAATGTTCTATCTGCATTATTAAGTTTTTAAACAGTACTAAGCTGCCACTTATGTATACTTTATCCCAAAGCAGCAGGGGCAGTGGGTGGGGTGGGGAGTGAAATGAACATATATATATTTCCTACTGTTCATTGGGTTTCTCGATGGCAAGCATCCACCCTGTGCACTCCCCCACCAGGTTGGAGAGGTAGAAGTGACCCCCTGCTCAAGTTGGGGGGGTCATTAAGACAGAGGAATCCCTTCAAGTGTTGATCTTGTGGAGAAAATGTGAGTTGGGGTGGTTGGGGGAGGGATATTCACTGTAAAATGACAAGAGGTGAATCACTCCGAGTAGTTACCCTAAATGTCATAGGATTAGATATCCTAGTCACACTTTAGAGTGATGAGACATCTGAAAAAGGAATACTCAGATACAGTGCTGCTCCAAAAGACATATCAGTGGTGGGAGAAATGTTACATGCAGGAAATGGGCATGGATTGCAGAGCACTATGCAGCAGCTATATTTTTTGAACCAGAAGAAATCTAAAAGCTAAAGATCAACAGTGGACAAGTTTTAAGCTTAAGTAATGCTTTGCATGTTACTGTGTTTTTGTGTTTTGAAATTAGGTCTTCCATTATTTAACTATAATCGATTTGGCAAGATGTGCTCAGGTTAACCGAAATTGGAAAGCAATGACACAAATGGGTTCAGTATGGAGTAATGTAAGTACAGATGCTTGAAACCAAGATTTAGTACCAATTAAAAAAAAAAAAAAAGAATTGAAGAGAAAACCCAATAAATAATGGTTCTCCTTGTTAAATTAGCCTATTGTCCTTCAAATTTAATAGTGCTGTCAGAGGATAGTTATGTATCATATGATAATCATTGCTTTGGCTAGAATTGTTGCACAGACGTAATTTTCTTATAGTCTCTTATTTAAACATACACATTTTGGATAGAGATAAACTAATTTTGATTTGGCTATCTAATATTCCAATTACAATTAATCAAAAATTGTATTTCCCATATGTTTGAGGGATTAATGTTAATTAAATTGATGCCAAAGTTTTAGAATCTAAGGGCCCCCTTTGTTCTTGAAAAAGGGCTTCAATCCAACAGAGGCTGGAGATAGATTTTTATCCAATTCTCCCTTCCCCATGCAGCCTCCCATGCCTTTTCCAGGGCTGTTCAGACAGGAGTGTCAAGGAAAAGCATGAGGTCTGAGCCCAAAACCTTTTGTGCAGAACCCTAGATCTCAGTCAAGGGGTGGGGGGACCACTGCTGCTTTAGCAGGTGCTGAAGATTCCTGGGTGGGAATCAGCATTCATTGGCTGTGCAAGAGGAATATGCTACCACTGTGCAAAAGCAAGCCTCAACATTACAAATTAGCTGCGGGAAGCCCAAGAAGGCAAAGAGCATTATGACTGGTACATTGTTGTAATAGTAGGACTCATTAGTTGAATCTGGCCCACAATTAAATAAATAGAAGACTGTAAAAAACCCCAAAAGTGATTAGAAAAACGGTGAAAGACAGATGAATAATTTATGAATAGTAAATATGGAAAATGTGAATGATTCCTAACAATGAACATTTGAAGGGCTCTCCATAATCCCCACCTCTTTCCCTAGAATATCATCTTTCACAAGTTTGGGAGAATTTCTTTCTCCAAGCTTAAAACTAAGCTAAGCTGCTTCTTCAAGTGGCTGCTTAGCTGTGCTCAGTAGCTAGGCTGCCAAGCACTTTGGGAACTGGGGCCAGAATGTTTCATGGAAATGACATCAAGTGCAGCTGACTTGGAGTAGTGACTCAGCTTTGTTTTAAATTAAGAAGAAATCAAATCTTGTGTCAGTCTCATTGAAAAATTACACCCAACCCCCCCAAAAGTACTATCCCAATGTGCCACAATATTGCGGGCTGAAAACTTTACCTCAGTACTAGGCATTTGTAGGCATATGAAGCACATAATTTCTGCCTCTGTATTGGGAAGATTCCTAGATTTAGCATAGATATTATCCTGTACATCTCTACCCATATCCTGTTGTCATTGGACTTCAATGTATTTTCATTTGATTCTCCTGAACTACTCACCTTCCAGAAGTGAAACAATTGTTTGTATTTTCAGGATGACAGATTTAATGAACCTTAACATTTGTAATGTATAGAACTCCTCGTTGTTAATTATATCGGAATATATTTTCTGTTTAGATTAATTTTTCTGCAGTAAAAGAGAAGATTAAAGATAACATAGCTGGAAATATTTTGCTGAAGTGGCATACTAATGTGCTGAATTTGAATCTTCGTGGTTGTTCTACCCTTTATTGGTTTACTTTTAAAAATATTGGTAAGCATTTTATTAAATTTCTAATGTTTTTAAATTGTCTTGCTGTTAATGTGTCTATCTTTTTGAAATACAGTCATACCTCGGGTTGAATATGTTTCAGGTTGAGCATTTTTGGGTTGGGCTCCGCGGCGACCTGGAAGTAACGAAACACGTTACTTCTGGGTTTCGCCACTTGCGCATGCGCAGATGCTCAAAATGACATCACGCGCATGCGTGGAAATGGCGAATTGTGACCCGCAGATGCGGGTTGCGTTCGCTTCAGGATGCAAACATCCTGAACGGATCCCATTCGCATCCAGAGGTACCACTGTATTCAGAAAAATGTATAATAGGTTTACAATTATGTAAATTCACATACAGTGGTACCTCGGGTTACATACGCTTCAGGTTACATACACTTCAGGTTACAAACTCTGCTAACCCAGAAATATTACCTCGGGTTAAGAACTTTGCCTCAGGATGAGAACAGAAATCGTGCTCTGGCGGCGCAGCGGCAGCAGGAGGCCCCATTAGCTAAAGTGGTGCTTCAGGTTAAGAACAGTTTCAGGTTAAGAACGGACCTCCAGAACGAATTAAGTACTTAACCCGAGGTACCACTGTACTTTGAGGCCCCAAATGAAGTTCCCAGATGAGGGTTATCCTTTTGTAACTAGCAAGGGGTAAGGAGAAGGAACCAAGCTACCGGTAGGCCAGCACTGCTGGAGATCACTCAGCTTGAGACTTGTGAGACAACCACACTTTCAGCTGCAGATGCTTCAGCCAGTCATCTCAGTGTTGGTTGGCCTGGAGAATAAGCAGCAAGGGCAAAGTGCAGATAGAGTAAATAATCCAAGTGAAAGCTTAGTAGTTGTTTTTCTTCCTACCTGACAATCTTACTCAGTTTTGGGGTTTTGCTGTCCTTGTAGCAAATTCTTCTTCTTATGCTCTGTGGTTGTTTGTGGGAGTTTATTTTTACATTTTCAGTTCTCATAACTAGATTGGACCTCAGACTGGAACCATAGTCAAGAGTAAGCAGAGGTGGATGCCAAGCAAAATTCCATGGGACTTTCTTAAGAAGCCCTGGGGATAAGGACTTACAGGCTAGTTCCTATGTTCACTAGATAGGTTGGCAGCCAACTGCACCTCCAAGTTATTTACTGCAGGCAGCTTAAGCCATATCCTCCAATTCCTCTGAGAATATAAGAAGTCTGCTATTAAACAGACCATCAGCAACATCTAAATAGCTAGCTAGGATTGGTCTCTTGGGTCTGTGTAGCTCACTATGGAGAGCCAACATGGGAGAGTAGGGTGGTCCTCCCACTGGAGAAGGATAAAGATTGACCCTGCCTACATGTTCCAGACATTGTAGTCAAGGTTGAGACAAGGTAGGAACAGGACACACAAGTCTGAAACAGGAAACACTTCCATAGATTCCATAGCTTTATCATTACATGAGCACACAAATGTGTTCTGGAGGTTCCCCCAAACTTCTGGAGCGAATTGGGGAGGGGCATGGGGAGGCAGGGAGTTCAATTGCACAAGTGAAAATCCTTGCACTGATGCAAGTTAGCTGTATACTACTCATTGTTTTCACTTCCTCTTAAAGATTGTCCTACACATGTTAATTTTTCCATCCTCTGTGCAATCAGCTGAAAAGTGGACAATAGTATCTCTTATTTTATCTCTTGTTCAGGCTCATTACACAGCATAAAGCTGCTAGAAGCTTGTTTCAGCTTGTTAAGCTTGTTTCAAGGACACTAAAGTAAATTACCAGATTTTTTTATTTATTAAAATTTTAAGGCTGTACTGCTGAATGAACACACTCCATTCTACTCTGCCTTGGGCCAAGTATTTTCTTTTTTTCTTGGTTTCTCTTGTTTCAAATCTTTGATCTGTCTTAGGTGTTCCATACCTATTTCTTTTTCGTTCATTGGAAATTTTACAGTACATTTAAACTCTTTGGAGCTTTTGAGTTGAATCAGTCTTCCTTTCACATTATTGGTAAAATAATGAAGGTAATTCAGACGCTATGGCCTTTTTGTTATTGTTCTGGAAGACACACATTTTAAAATTAAGGTTCTATGATGATGAAATGTTAACCAAAACAATATAAAATTACAAACATTATACATACTCCTGCATTTAAGACTATAATGCAGATGAATACAGTGCAATATTTGTTTCCAGTTTAATATATGAGTATGATAAGCTTTGTATCTGAAAAGTTTAAAAATACTTGGACATGTAAATCATTTTATCCTTTGTGTAGCTGAGAATTGTGCATCCTCCCCTTTCCCTTGATGATTAAGTTTTTGTGCCAATAAACTGTATCATGGCTCAATTGAGGTAGGTTTTAAAAAAAAAAATAATTTAGGAACAAAATGAAACATTTCCCTATTTTAAGTTATTTTTCAGATTTCATTTTGAGTCACGACCACCACTAGTACTACTGCTACAATTCAGGTCTATATACCCTTTTTGATGTTCCCACTTTCTTGGGCATATTGTAATTAATTATTCATCCATGACGTGGCAGTTGAAGACGATTACTTATAGAGCTAGTTATCTTTTCCTCATGCTAAATTCCAGTTTCTGAACTTTTCTTTGGCCAATTAGGAAGAATAATTATTTACCAATTTAGCCATGAATCTTTCTAGTAAATAAAAAAATGCACTGCTGCTTTAACACAATTCTGCTGCCTGTTTTAGGTTCCCATTTCCTGTTCTAGCAATTCTGTGGGGCCATTCAGGGTTCACTCATTTTTCTGTTTCAGCAGTTTTAGACTTTATTAGCCACTGAAGTAACACTTTATTCCCCTGGAACTTGTTTGGCTTTTGGGCTGCAGCTTCAAATGTCAACCATTAGATCCCTCCCATTTTTCTTTTACTCTGTAATGTTGCAGACTCTCTTCCTGCAGCAACTGGCTTCAAGTTGCCTGTAAATCCAGCCCCCCCCCCCCAACAACAGCTGTGTTATTCTGAGTCCAATATCTGCCTTGTCATCCTTTCCTGTCTTTCTATACTGTGAATAACTAAGACCGTTTGCGGGGGGGGGGGGGGGAATCATAATGGATATTTAAAGTGAGGAATTTTGTAAGTAAATTTAGCCAGGCACCTGCATCTTACTTTGGACCCACAGGAAGGTCTTTCCCTCTCAAGTAGTCAGTTATTCAATACTTGAGATCACTGTAAAAAATAATTCTGTGGCTGCAATCCTGTGCCACATATCTAGGAGTATACCCCACTGAACTCATGGGGACTTCTGAATATATGTGTATAGGATTACAGTGTAAAGGAATAAAAGTAAAAAAACAGGAGGCGTTCCTGGACAACTTTACAGAAAATTTAAAGGTAAGTTGCCAGTTTTCCATCTATTTCATTTTAATTTGGAGTGGTGAGGGAGGGAGTGTAAGTGTTACACACACAACCCTAGCTAGCTGTTCCCTCTTCCTGCCAGAGCTCCTTGTGCCCCACCCGAAGGTGTTCCTGAAGGAAGGAATGAGGATCCTCCAGAGCAATATTCCAGGGGCTATAGCTATAAAGATAAATCAGCCCCCGGGTATAATTCATGTGGGCTCTTTGGATTCCAGAAAATGATTTTCAAGCCAAATAACACATGTGAACCTTTAGGGTTATTGGAGAAGTATTTTCAGTTTGTGAAGCTCTGCTAGAGTTTACAAGCAGCTTTTTTCAATTCAAAGCATTCTTGCAGCTATGATTTTCTTAATAGTTTCTTACAAAGTATGAGGCTACAGATTAAAGCTGAAGTTGATCTTAATCCTATGCTTGGCTCACGCTTTGATAGTTTCATTGATGTAGGAAAGATAGTGGATTTTCCCTGAATTTGAATTTACATCATTGGTTTGTCAGTCACCAGTTTTGTACTGTGGGACAAATGTCACGACTGATCAGTACTGATGTACATTTTTCCTCTGCAGAGAACATAGAGTTTCAATATTTTCCTTCTTTTTATAAGTCAATAATTTTATTGGTTTATTACATTGATATCCCTCTTTTCTTCCAAGGACTGCAAAGGTGGCGCACGTTGTTCTCCCCCTTTCTATTTTAACCTCTCAACAATCCTATGATACAGATTAGTCTGGATTGCACCCTTCTGACGCCCTACACCAAATAGGGTGGTATTGAGATTTTTTTTGTTACAATCCTTGGGGAAGCTCTGCCACTCCATGCCAAAACACGTCCTATGTTAGGAGCACATCAGCTGAAGATACTCCATTTGTGAGTGACTGTAGAACATCTGATTTTTTTTCTTTTTATGTGATTGTTTATCCCATTCTGAACCAAATCATTCTGAAAACCCAAAACCCAAAACTGAGTAGTATTATGTCTAAGTAGGCTCAGGTCTCATTCACCTGCATTAACCCTTCTACCTTCTCTCTTCGGCGATCACTCATAGCTGAGTAAGATTGTCTTCCATAAACACGGTTTTAACAATGAGTCTGTAAGTAACTGGAGGCCAATTCTGGATCCACATGTCCTTCCACAGCAGGGACATAGGTTTCCGGGTGGGAGTTGATCATGGTGTGGATTTGCCAAGCGTGACTTCCTCTTAGCACGTTTCTCCCTTGCGTCCTGAGTTTGAGTGTCTTCAAAGCCCATGACACCTTTGGTAAAGGCTGTTCTCCAATTGGAGCACTCGCAGGCAAGTATCCCAATTGTTGATGTTTATACTACATTTTTTTAGATTTGCCTCGAGACAGTCTTTAAACCTCTTTTGTTGACCACCAGCATTATGCTTTCCATTTTTAAGTTCAGAATAGAGTAGTTGGGAAGGATCCAGTAATTACAAATTGGACTTTGGCTGCCTATCCCCTGACTCAGATGACTTTGCCCTTGTCCAGATCTAGGCACTTAGGAAGGATAAATTGGTGTTTGCTTATTTGTGCCTCATTAGAAAGTTGGATGTGTGTGCCTTCTGTTACAGTTACAATATTCAACAGATTGCAGTGGATGACAGTAGTTCTGTGCACACTTAACTGGGAGTAGGCTCCACTGAACATAGTACAACTTAAAGGTAAAAAGGTACCTCTGCCCGTACGGGCCAGTCGTGTCCGACTCTAGGGTTGTGCGCCCATCTCACTTAAGAGGCCAGGGGCCAGCGCTGTCCGGAGACACTTCCGGGTCACGTGGCCAGTGTGACAAAGCTGCTCTGGCGAGCCAGCACCAGCGCAGCACACGGAAACGCCGTTTACCTTCCCACTAGAAAGCGGTACCTATTTATCTACTTGCACTTAGGGGTGCTTTCGAACTGCTAGGTGGGCAGGAGCTGGGACCGAAGGACGGGAGCTCACCCCGCCGCGGGGATTCGAACCGCCAACCATGCGATCGGCAAGTCCTAGGCACTGAGGTTTTACCCACAGCGCCACCCACGTCCCATAGTACAACTTACTTCTGGTTAAACATGGATTTCAAGTTTTAGGATGTTTAAGCCCAACTCTCTAAAGAGGTTTAGTTTATTACACTGCAATAAATCATATGCCTTTGTGTTAAAAATGGTTACTAGTTAGGCAAAAATGACACAAAACAGATTAAAAAGAGTAAGTTTATAAGGAAACAGGTAATGTCATCATGTGATTAGTACCAAAAATATTTTAACAGATAATCCCTCATGAACATACACTGCATTTAACAAAAATATAAACTACCATTTTTTCTTACAAAAATATTAAAGGATGGAATGTGGCGGTGATCAAATTAACCTATTACAGTGACAATTACCCCATGTTTCTTTCCTGTTTGAACTGGATATTCTTTGTGCTTTTCCCATTCTTCATCATCGGTATCCTGTTCAAATGTTTCTGGGTAAATAGGGAGCTTATCTTTGGGACACTCTTCGTAATAGCTTCTGACATATTTCCCGACAAACCAGCCTTTGAATTCCTCAGGTTTTCTACATTCTAAACCATGGTAGTGAACACTGTAGTGGTGCTTCAACCAGTAGAAAAGATAATGAATGTTGTAGTCACATCTCCAAGGATTTTCTCTAAGCCACAGTATTTTCAAAAAGTACAAATCTTCTAATACTCCATATTCGAAATTTTGCAGGGAGTTGTTTGATAAATCCAATTCTTCCAGGTTCATGAGTCCTGCAAATGCAGCTGTTCAAAAAATGTAAACACTAGGATTACATATCTACTGCGTAGAAATAACAACAACCATAGAGATATGTTTTAGTACCATTAAACGTTGGCTGAGTTTCACTGTGGTTGTGTTTTAAAGAAACAAGAGAGGCACAATGTTCTGAACATTATTGTGAGTCTTCTGTACCAGACCCATCATAGAGATTAACAGTGTAATCCCATACAAATTTATCTGGGAGTAAGTTGTATTGAATTCAGTGGGCTTGCTTCTAAGAAGACATGCATAATATTGCACTGTAAAACAATCTGATTAATCAGTGACTGTTGTTGCTTTCCGTAGGTGGAATTCTCTTAGATTTGATAGATATTCAACTTGTATTTATTACTATTTCATAATTATTAAAAATGACATTTTGAGGAAATGAGCCACTTTTTGTATCATGAAAGCATTTATTAAAACTCACTATAGTTTGATATATCATAATAAAGTTTACTCACCTGGGTCTATGTGAACTATTCCATTACTACTGAGGTTTAAGACCTTCAGGTCATTCATGTCTTCAAATTCCTTGGGTCGTAGCTGGTTGATTTTATTGTTAGATAGATCAAGTTTAACTACATCTGGAGGGATGTTACCGGGAACTTTCTTTAATTCTTGAGAAGGAAAGAAGAAATATATATACATATATATTATGGAAAGCCATAGCCCCCCCCACAACATAGTTTCCCATCTATCCATATACCAACATAGACTACTCATGTGCATTCTTAAGTCTTCTTTTGTTTTTAAGACTGCTTTTAAAAGTTATTGTCTTCTATTTATACCCTACCTTTCTTCCATTATAAAATCCCAGGTAGCATACATGTGGTTCCTACATGGTCTCTCATCCAACACTGACCATACTCAGACCTACTTAGCTTCAGTAAGGTGGTAGCCTCGTGTGCATATCCTATTCCCAAATACATTGCCCATAACTCCTTTATATCACCAACTTCTGAGAATCAATGTACCCACTGAGAGTTTGAAACAAGGTAAACCAACTGAGGTGCTAAAGAAGCCATCTTAAAAATCTACAAGTAGTACAGATTGTGCCAAAAAGTGTCATTTCCATGTTGTAGACAATGTAGAGCATTGTTTTCTGGCTGCCTTATTGAATTACTTTTTATGAAGAATGTTGCTATTGATTCACCAATTCACATATTGTCTTTCTGTCAAAACAACATTGAGAAGTTTGTCTTCCTCTGCACTTTGTGGCTTGGGTCACTTTTAAAAACTCATCTGGTGCTATTTAGTTTGAAGATAGCTTGTGTGGTTGTCAGGTGTGGGGGTTGCAGTTTGACAGGTTGGTGGATGGATGGTCTTTTAGAGCAGGAGTTTGAATATGGATAATATTTTGCTGCCTTCCAGATATTATTCCCTAATTTCTATTGTTTTTAAATTTGTCTAGGCAGGGAACCTAGGGGTATACAAACATCCCTAAATCCAATCCAAAATTCATTCAAACTTTCATCTAGTATTTTATGTTCTGCTGCCATTGGTTTATTTTGCACAAATCTTTTTTCCATTTAATAATCTGCTAATGCCAATATATGAATATTTTAAACATTTTTAGCAGTTGAATTCATATGTTTCTTTCTACTTTGCTAAAGAGCTTTGGAATGTAACTGAGGAGTACAGATAAAGTCTACAGGTAACAAAAGAGATAACTTCTTTCCATTTGAAAATAGCAATAATGAACAATGCAGTTCATTGGTTTTTAAAATTCAAGTAGAAACAAATTAAGGCCTCAGTCCTAATTCCACTTACTTGGGAGCCCACCTCTGAATACAAAGAGGTTCATTTCTGAGTAGACATGGGTCAGTTACAAGACATGGGGGTTGAAAGATAAATTACTCTAAATTATTTTATTCTAAATTAATTTTCTTGTAGTCATGGGTGGTAGGTAGATGCAGGCTTCTCTATAGGATGGCACAATTTGTTTGATTAAATCACTAATATTTTTATGCTAAATGTATTATAGGGCTACATGCTCATCCTACTTCCAGGCTGCTTGCGTCTGACACACTTAAGGCACATATGCCCACTTTTGTAATCAGAATGCTATAAGTTTTTATCATAAGTCTATTGATTGTTATGGATAATAATAATAATGGATAATGGATAGGTGAAAAATTCCACCGCTTGAGCTAGATAACCACCAACTGTAATCTTCTGCATGTCTACTGACAAGTAATTCCTTGAATTCAATTTGGCTTACTCTCAGGTAACAGTCAAAAGGCTTACAGCCTAAAATATTTTTTAAACTATACCCCACCTTTCCATTACCTTGGGTAAAGTTTCAAAATGACAATTTTAATGGTCATTAATGAGCAGCTAAAAAGTAACATGTATTTGGCTTATACAAACCTTTTTTTCTGCAGTCCAGTGTCTGTACAGGAAACATGTAAATGTGGCAGAGAGAAGAGTCAAATTCAGGTCTGATGGGTTTAGGTTTTGGAATAGGACGGTCTGGTCTTTCTCCTTCAGTGCACAGCTGCTCTGATTTTACTTGCTTGAGCTTTTGACCTTTTAGCTTTGTTGGGTGTACACATTTAGCATAGTTTCCCAAGTTCCTGTTTCTTGGAAGCTGCAGCATCGTTATAAGAGTTTCTATCTGACAGTTGCAGTCCCATGGATTATCATATAGGCGTAAATAAATTAAAAGAGGCATGTAAATAAACACCTCCTCAGACAGGATTTTCAACTTGTTGTGCTGCAGTAAAAGTGTAGTGAGTTTATTTAAACCAAAAAAAGCTTCATCCTCAATTTTTGATATCTCATTCTGTTGTAAATCTAGACTTTTTAATTTTGTGAACTTGGAAAACATGTTGTTCTTCAGCTTGCGAATTCTATTTCTTGCTAGGAGCATGTGTTTTAAATCTTCAGGCCAATCAGACAATACAAATGTCAGTTTCCTTTCTTGGCAATCTAAGTATTTGTCATGAAGATAGGTGTACACATCACATGGGGGGCCTGGGGTGTAGCGCTTGACAGTGCCGGATGCTCTTCTTAAGCCGTTTGACTTTCCATTATTTGCTTTGTTTCTTGAACTTCCATTTCTTGTCTTCCTAAAGTCAGCCGCTTTACAAAAGAAAAGTAGTATTATAATTGTAACCACTTGCATCCTGACATCCAGCTGGTCCCAATTATTTTGTACAACAGCTGGAACAGTCAGAGTATTCCTTTGAAATCTGAGTTTGGAAGCCTTTAACTAGCGTGGTTCTGAATCAAGGAGGCACAGCAAGGGTTTGAGGAATCGCTCTGTTGGAAGAAAAGCAGAATATTAGTGAGATATTACCCTAGAATTAATAATAAAATATAATAATAATAATTTTATGATTTATACTCTGCCTATCTGGCTGGGTTTCCCCAGCCACTCTGGGTGGCTTACAGCATATATAAAAAACTGTAAAACATCAGACATTAAAAATTTCCTGATACAGGGCTGCCTGCAGATGTCTTCTAAAGTTCAGTTGTTTATTTCCTTGACATCTGATGGGAGGGTATTCCACAGGGCAGGTGCCACTACCGAGAAGGCACTCTGCCTGGTTCCCTGTAACTTCACTTCTTGCAGTGAGGGAACTGCCAGAAGGCCCTCGGAGCTGGACCTCAGTGTCCAGGATGAACAATGGGGATGGAGATGCTCCTTCAGGTATACTGGGCCGAGGCCATTTAGGGCTTTAAAGGTCAGCACCAGCACTTTGAATTGTGCTCAGAATTGTACTGGGAGTCAATGTAGGTCTTTCACGACTGGTGTCCTAAATTATAATGAATTAAAGCTGACATTTGAATATATTTTCCATAATAATCAGCACATTGTATATTGAAAATAATTTTGGCTGTGATAATAATGGTGAGCTTCCCTCCTAAATGGAGATATAAATAATTTATTTATTATCAAATAATGATGATGTCACACACCATTATACCTGATACAGTATCACCTGATACAGGGGACTCAGGGAATGAATTTGTAAGGGCATTTAGGTCAACAAATGGAACCCAATTAGTTTTGCCATCGTCTGATGATTATTGGCTTGTAGTAAACATGGAAGCATGGTTGAAATATGCAATGCCCCATCAGTACAGTGGTGCCTTGCAAGACGAAATTAATTTGTTCTGCGAGTTTTTTCATCTTGCGATTTTTTTCGTCTTGCGAAGCACGGTTTTAACTGTATTAACGGTTTTAAGAAAAAGGAAACAAACTCGCAAGACGTTTTCGTCTTGCGAAGCAAGCCCATAGGGAAATTCGTCTTGCGAAGCAACTCAAAAAACGAAAAACTCTTTCATCTTGCGTGTTTTTCGTCTTGCAAGGCATTCGTCTTGCGAGGTACCACTGTATTGGCATTCCATTGACTCCTGAAGATACACCTGCTTAAAAAGCATTTCCCTGATCTCCTGACTTTCGTCTCTTGTAGTAATTTGTTTTTAGGATGGCTCAGGTTATTTTATTTTATTTTATTAGTTTTTATTGGGGGGGGGTTGTGGCACAAAGCAAATGGAAAAACAGGGAACTGTACATTTGTTTTCTCCAAGTCAATTCATAGTCTTTTTCACAGCTCGTTTACGTTTGGTGAGAGACATTTTTGTCAGACATCTTGCAGTTGGGAGAAAGGAGAGGTGAGGAAAGAGATGAATATGTTGTTCTTTCATTCTGTTGCCTATTCTTAGTGTAGGGGGGGTTGCGTCAGCATCACATGGGTAGGTCCTTTGTGTATTTATTTATTTATTTTTATTGATAATGTGGAAGGTTGGGGTTCCCAAGCTTGCTTGGTTGTGTTTGGTGGTAATTGTTGTTGTAACTCTTATGCTGTTTTAAGGGGTTTATCATATATTTTAATTATGGGTATTTTAATGTAGCTGTTTTACAGTGTATTTTTATTTTTGTTAGCTATATTTTTATTCTTGTTATTTTGCTGTTGACGTTTATTTGTTTGTGAACTGCCTTGTATTTCTTCTTGAAATGAAAGCGAGTGAATGGGAATTACATTGAATTTCATTTGCCCTTTTAAGCAAGTGTTAAGTGATGGACACTGGGAAAAGAAATCCTACCTTCCCGTATATGTTAATAGTCTGAATTAGCAGTGACTACACAGGAAAGAGACCTTGGGTCTTTGTGGATAGATTAATTAAAATGTTGACCCAGTGTGTGGCACCTTTGAAAAAGGTGAATTCCACATTAAAGATAATAATACCCTGTTATTGGTTTACCTGGTGGTCGTTGTGGCCTGACATAACTGTTGGGCAAGGAGTGGGAAGCATCAGGAATCTACCTGATGTGGCTGGGCGGGAGGGCGGAGTCTGGCAGTGGAACTGGAGTTAGCTAGCACCATCAATGGCCAGAGTTGATGGGAGTCATATTGTCTGGCTCCCAGGGAGAAGGGCTTCCGGGGCAGGCCAGAGAAAAGATTATGAAGGTTTGGTCTGCCCTTGGAACATAGAAGGTGGACCTGCCCAGCCTGTCCACTGCCGATGCTGCTCTTGAACCTCTGGCTTTCCACAGGCCAGAAGTTTTCCAGCGCTGGTTAACACTGACTGACAGCAGAGTTTCAGAGTCTCCATGGTTTCATATTTTCTCCTAGCTCAACCTAGAGATGCTGGGGATTGGACATGGGACTTTCTGTACACATGCAGAGCAGATGTTCTACCACTGAGCTTTGCCCTCTCATGATCGTATGATTCTTCTTAGCCTGCTTCTAAATATTTGCTCTACTGCCTTGTCTGGTACAATACCATGTTCCATGAAAATACTGTCTGGGATTGCAGCCTAACAGCATGGGTGGGAAAGTGGCCCTCCAGATGTCATTGGACTCCATTTCAGTGTCTGCTAACACCATCAATGGTCAGAGGTGATGGAAGTCATGTTCAAGCAGTATCTGAGGTCACAGGTTTCTTATCCCTGGTGTACAGGATAAGATGCTGATTCACTCTGTCCTGTACATGTAGGCTTCAATCCTATACAAATTTACCTGGGCGTGAGCCCCATTCACCTCTAGGTTCCAGTGTTATAGTAATATGATCTAGTTCTAAAACCAAATGGACAAAGAGGTTTGCCCAGTAGTCTGCATTATCTTTTCATCCTGGAGGCAAGGGGATCATAGGAAAGTGAGGCCATTAAACAAGATGGACCCATAGCATGGGCTGAGATGTCACAGGACAAAACCTTAGTTAAGAAAAAGGCTTGTAATGTTTCTATTCACTCATAGTATCAACACTCATTAAGTTTACATTCTTGACCCAATCAAGTCTAGGAGCTGTCAGAGGAGTGACATGCTGTCACAGGCAGCTTGTCCAAGCCTCAACAGGGTGGCTTATCTTACTGTTTGAGAATGTGTGTTAACAGAGCAATAACTACATTCCTTTGGTGATGGGGGGGTGTCCCTGGAAAAAGCAAAACAATCTTTTAACAATGAAAACATTGTGTAATCCCAATGAAATGACATATCTCCAGTGTTACTGACCATTGGTATAAAATATATTTCATTCTTTCCCATTTTGGGTTTATGTTACTGAAAACTGCTAGATATTAGCTGATGTTTTCAAGTAATGCAAGATACTAATTTGGTGTTATATTTATTTTAGCTCACTGTAAGAATTTGCAAGACTTAAATGTCACTGAATGCCAAGGGTTAAATGTAAGTATTCATACAACAAATTTGAAATAGCCTTAATGTAATTCAGATATAGTAAATTTTAGTTCTAATTTTGATTTCTAGAGAAGACACAACATTTTTAAAATGAAAAGCTGTGCTCTATGTATGTAGCATAATATGGCTAAAGTCCAAATATTACTTAGTTTGAATAGGAAACCCATCTGATTTCATGGTTTGTAATCAAGGAAAAGCTGTATAGACTTCCAGCTTCAGTCTACACTGGTGTGAGGAGCCTCCAGACCATGGGCCAAATATGGACCAGAAACAACAATTTAAGGAGGCCATTTTCAAAACCAAAAGAGGTCATTTATTCCACCTAAAGATTCTGGTTATCTTAGTTACATTTATATGTTGTATTATGTTAAGAATGTGGTTACAGTAGATGATGCTAAATATTATTATTATTGCATGTCCAATTTATTATCAGATATCTAGGTGTGCTGTTGACGTATAGTGTGAACTGAAAAAATGCATCTGATAAAGAGCCATATTATTTACTTTAAAAAATGAAACCAATTTCATTTATGATTTTCTTTATTGAACAGGATGAACTAATAAGGCTTGTAACAGAAGGTTGCCCAGCAATCCTTTACTTAAATTTATCTCACACAGATATCACAAATGGAACACTAAGACTTCTGTCAAGGTAAAAACAATCTGTTTTATAAATAAATTCTGAATTTTAGTGTAACAGTAGAAGAAAGATTCCACCTTTATAAAGATCAGCTGCTCTCTCTCGCTGACTATCACTGTAATATGGAAACAAGTGTCCCCCAACTTTTTGGACCAAGAGACACATTTGAAATTGTAGGAAACTGCTGTGGGTGCCAGAAAACAACAACAATTTCGCAGCAGAAAAGTTGGCAGTGCTGAGCACCCCCCTCAAAAAAAAAAAAAGGGCAAACTACTACAACCCTCTCCCAAATAAAACAGTGATCAAAAAGCAGGGGCAACACCCTCCCTCCAATAAGACATTGACCACTGGTTTTGAGAGACTTCAACATCCCTGCCAAGGCAACTGGCTCTGGGGTGGCTGAGGACTTCATGGCTGTGGTGGAACTGACAGTAGTAAGGCTTGAGAATATGGACTGATAAAAACTTGCAGAGAGGGGACAAGTAGCTGGGCCAGGGAGGTTATTATTGCCTCCTTGCAAGATGGGGTGGTCCTTCCCTGCTTGAAGGAGGCAGTGGTAAAACCACTCCTCACGAAACCCTCCCTGGATTCAGGAAATCTGAAAGTCAGAAAGTCATTACCGGCCAGTTGCTAATCTCCCCTTCATGCCCACAAACACAAGATACCCTCTGAGTCTGACAGATAAGGGGGCTGAAAATGACATGTTCACAGCCCGATCCTATAGATGCACTCAAAAATAAGTCCTATTGACTTTCTCCCAGGTATGTATGTAAAGCCTCAGTTATTTGTACTTCTAAACAACAGATTGGGAAAGGACCATGAAATAAATTTGGTTAGAGCTGAACAGAGCACCATGATTACCTTATTATACACCTGCATGCTAAAGATCTGATTAGGCACTTTGGAGCTATTTGGACAATGAAAGAGAACTGTGTTAATGGCATGTTTGATTTTACTGCAGTTTACCCCAAGATGTTCTAGTTAGTTAGTTAGTTAGTTATTCATTTATTTGGAATAGTTATAGCCCACCTTTCTAGTTCAATCAGTTAAGGCAGCTAACAAAGACAGCTATTTAAAAATACAGTCACAACAACAACATTTTAAAATTCAGCAAAAGATGGACAGTTAAAATATAACAACAAACAAAACAAAACAAAAACTTAAGTGGATAATCAGCAAAAAGAATTGCCTAAACACAAAAGTTTTCAGGAGGTAGAGATGAAGCTGTATAGAATTACTGAGGTTATGACAAATGTAAAGTAGCTGCTGTAGTTGAGAAAGCCCTCTCACCATGCATTGCATGGGGGTGATGCACATCAAAGCACCTCACCTAATGATGACCATGAATAGGTCAAGGGAAACAGGACCATGCAGGAGGAGATGGGCAGAACAAATCCTCTATGCCAGTGGTTGCAAGGCTATACTGGCAAATTAAATGCTTATCATATACCAGGGTAATCAAATTGAAGGAGGCAGTTTACATCTTCTAAAGGTAAATTGAAATTAATTTAATTAAAATAGGCCATTAAATCCAGTTCTCTGTTACTTTCCCTGAAGCTCACAATGTGCCTGATTAATCCCCTAATATGCGGATGCATGGTAAGACACAATGAGGGAAGGCTATAATAGGAAAGTGTGAGATACTGGACTTCTAAAAGGTTCTTGGCAGGAATTTCAAAAATACTGACAAGTCAACCCTTGTGAAACATCTTCTAGCTGCTTCCCTGCTCCCTTCTGTACTATGCATATACTTTAAGAATCATAGACACAACAGAAGCTAGTCTAAATCTTATGTCTGAAGCTCCCTACCAGTTGTGAAGCATAAGGCTCCCTGAGTTCAATGAGACTTCTTGTATTGGGAACTTGCAGCCTTCCAGATGTTGTTGGACTATAACTACCATCATCTCTGATAATGGGCCATGTTCACTAGGGCTGATGACAGCTGCAGTCTAACAACATATGGAGGGCCACATGTTTTCTCTTCAAGTTCCACATACCTATCTTGCACCTAGGCTTCACCAGCAGTGAGGAACTGATCAACAAAGTGGAAGTACGGTGAACATTGAGAGGAAACAATAATGTCCTCTTGGGTTTCATTATATAGAGGCAAGGGAAACCTGAGTGTAGTTGGACATGCACTGTGGACTTTAAGAAGGCTGATTTCCTTAACAAACTTGAGGAACTACTGTGTGAGATCCCACTGTATGTCAGAAATACTCAGAGAAGGGAATCCAAGATGGATGGAAATTTCTTAAAGGTGAAATATTGAAGGCACAAGTGCAGATGATTCTAACAAGAAAAATGGGAGGCATTTGTTGATAAACATTTTTATAAACAACTTGGATAATGAAATAGAAGATGATCATCAAATTTGCGGACACCCAAACTGGGAGGGGTATCTAATGCTGTAGAAGTGTTGAAGACAGAATCAGGATTGGAGATTACCTTAACAGAATGGAGAACTGGGCCCAAACTACCAAAATGAATTTCAATAGGGATAAATGTAAGGTTCTACACTTAGACAGGAAGAACCAGCTGCACAAATATAAGATGGGGGACACCTGGTCTGTCAGTAGCACATGAGAAAAGGTCTAGGGGTCTTAGTAGGCTACAAGCTTAACAGTCAACAGTGTAATGTATCAGCAAAGAAGCTAATGCTATTCTAGATTGCATCAACAGAAATATAATGTCCCAATCACGGGAAAGTCATAGTACTGCTCTATTCTGCCTTGATCAGACCACACCTGGAGTAATGCGTTCAGTTCTGAGCATCACAATTTAAGAAAGATATTGACAAGCTGGAACGTGTGCAGAGGAGGCAACCAATATGATCAAACATCTAGAAACCAAGCCTTCAGTATGTTTTGCCTGGACTCCTTCCTTATGCATCTCAACTGGTCATAATTTGCTGGAATGAAATAAAGTATGTTATATAGGTAGTTTGTTAAATAGCTAATTTGTTCTTTGTGCCCATGTTCCTGTGTGTACACCAGCAAATGAAAGCTGGGTTAATTCTTGCTGTGAGCTAGAATCAGCTCTAGTATGACAATCTCCTTAAATGTCTGATCTATATAGTTTTATATCCCTATGCCATTTTCTAGTGTCCAATGTGGCCTAGTGGTATTTTCAAAGTAGCCTCCAAGTTCATAAAGCCTTTTCAAATGCTGACATTTCCCCCTGCAAAAATAATATTCCATTTAAATATAGCTAAATCATCTTTTGCTTCTCTGTCTCAGCACTAATGTGTTTGGATCAGTGTGAATGAACTTTCTGTTTTCAGCATACCATATTGTAGTGTTCCTATCTGAACATTGCAGAAGTTATATCGCCTGCCAAGCTATGTTGTCCTAATCACATTATCTCCTGCAACCACAAAAAGAAAACAAGCAAACAGCTCAGATTGAAATTTCCTTTAAGACCCCTCCCACAAAACCCTTAGTTTTTGCACCAGTTTCCTGTTGTTGGCAGTCTCAACTAGGTGCAGCTTACGTACTATGTTATATTTTAACACAATTCTTCAGTAACATTTATAAATCATACAGTTGGTTATGTTATGATGTTGCTGGGCCAAACAAAGCTCATTCATTGTGAGCCTGCACTTCCTTAATAAACATTATCCCCACTTTGAACCCTCCTTTGCTGTCGGTCTGATTGGCTACACTCAGTCAGGGCTTTGGAGAGATTCACACAAAAAGCACTGCCACGTGAATGCCAAGTATAGGGAATGCAATACATCCCATATGTTGAGACACCTAATAGAGCATCCCTCCAAGGGAAATAAAATGACCTAAAAGGTAACCTAATCTCCCTTCTCTTTGAAAGGTATGCAGACACATATTTTCATAGAAATATATTGTTGTAAAAAGCTTGTTTCAATTCAGCCATGCATTTGGGACTTCTGAATACTTATTTGTTTATTACATGGTTATATTAACAGACATCTGAAGTCTAGAAGAACAAAGTATAGTTAAAACCCATTGCAGGGATTGGCCCTATGACCCTCCAGATGTTGCTGTGGTACAACTCCCATCATCTGTGACCATTGGCTGCGCTTGGCTGGGACTGATGGGAGCTGGGAGTCCAGCAACATCTGTGGGACCACAGCTTCCCATTCTTGCCATAAAGAATATTAGATACTGACTAATACAAGCTGAAGCATTTTAACTTTGGCGAGAGAAGATGAAGTCTGTTACCATTCATTGTTACTTGTCATAATGATGTACATACTGAGAATATAATCCACAGTTTGTACCCCTAAAAATTAATGTGCTATTACTGGAAGATCTTAGGTGTTTATCTTCTCACAGAAAAGTTTATCTGAATGCTTTACCTGCCTTTTTGTCTTAATACAAAAATAAATATTTACTGTTTATATTTCTTTCCATATGTCTTTAAATTTAACCCTTATTATCTGCAAAGTTTTCCCTCTCTTATTCATTAAGAACACAAAAGTCCAAGTCTTACAAGCAGTGGTCATGATGTCATACTTTCATCATGGTGGGTGTTCCCAGCTTAGCTTTTGCTGACTTGTGAAGTTGCCTTAAATGTTTTCCTGAACTAAAATTTGTTGCGGAGCATGTTGTCTACTCCTAATCATACAGTGTATTTTTTCTTCTGCAAGCTTTCATTTGTGGTAATTGTGGCATTGCATCTCTTATTTTAGTTCAACTGCTTTATAGTTGTATAAAATTAATACTCTTCAGTATGATAATGCCTAAATATGTATTATAAAAATGAAGTTGTAGAGAGTTCAGTTTCAGAGTATTCATTTGCTGTGTATATTGTCTAACCAACTTCCTTTGTCTGTCACTGGATATATGTTATAAAGGTTTCCTATTAATAAGTCACACAGTGCAGTCCTGTGCATATTTACTCAAAAAATGCCACCATGCTCAATGAGGCTTACTTCCAGATATAGCAAAGTATTACAGCTTTAGGTTGTTATGTGAGCACACAACTATTTTGTATTTTTGTTTTGTTAGAATAGCTGTGTCAAACCTTAATGGAAACAATTACACAAGCAGGGATGGTTTAACATTATGTTTAATTTTTTATGCTTTTAATATCCTTTGATAGAGTTCTGGTTTTCATTTTGAACACAAAAAGCTTAAAAAACAATGTGCAGTTAATGTTACAACTTGGTCCTTAAAATGGTTGAGAGTCATATATTTCTAATTTACTGCAAACGTTTGAGTTTACAACCAAGGAAAATCATTTTAAAATCAGGTTTCATTTAAGATGACTTTGGTTCGTGAGTAATCTTATTAAACAGTGTAAAGTACATGCAACAAAGAAAAATGAAACACAGGTTTTTTTTGTATTCAGGCAAAGTGAATATTCCCATTAAATTCCAGTATCCACCCATGTTCTTAGAAAGCTTTTTAGCTACAGTATCAAATTGCACCAGAAATCTGTATGCAACATCTTAGTAACTGACTTCTTCTTTTATCTGGCATAGGGGATGCCCCAATTTACAGTATTTAAGTTTAGCTTATTGCAGAAAATTCACAGACAATGGCTTACTGTACCTCGGCTCTGGAAGAGGGTGTCACAAGCTCATCTACTTGGATATTTCAGGCTGCCTCCAGGTTTGCATTTCAGTTTTCTTTTTCATATTGTAGCGAAGTGATTCCTTTAGAGAACTGACGGCACCAAGCACTCATGGTATAATCAAGTAGTACAGGCACTGCAGCAAAGTTTTGAGAGGTTTTAAATTACATTACCACAGCTGCTTAAATTTTCCTGAGGAATAGCACTATAGGCTTTTGGCTTTTGTCCAGTGGGCGTCTTTAACTATAAACAGCCAGTCCTTACTGCATAATGAAAGCATGCATTGCTGTTGGAGGTGGACTTAAAACATGCTTGCTTTGTGCTTTTACTTCCATACGTACAATTTGCAGACATTAACAATACTCAAGGGTCCTCTGCTGAGCAAACAGAAATAAAGCTCCTTGAAAGGGACAGGATTTCCTGAAAAGGAAATCAGATTGTCAGCGAGCTTTCTAATATCACTTTCCTTCTTTTGTAAAGTGTAAGTATGTAGCATTGTAACATACTACCACCCTTCCACTAAGAGAGAGAGAGGGAAATATATAGAGAGAGTGTTACACACTCTTTCTCTCTCTCTTGGCCCCCAGCCCCCAACAGTCTTTTTTGTTGTTGTTGCAGGGATGTGTACAGCTATTCTTTCAAACTGCTTCATTTAGGCAGCCAACTGTCGTATGTGTAAGAATCTATACAGTGGGGACATCCTGTACCATCGTAACATAACTTCAAATTCATAAAACAATAATTGGAAACCATAGAAGGATCCTGCAGGTGATGCCAAGGCACACTTTGAACCTTGCTCCATTCTCACTAGTGCAGACATAAAGGCGAAATAGAAAAGCATCTAAGAATGAATTGCAAGAGCTACTGCAGAAAATTGGATTCCTTGGGAAGAAGAGGGGAAAATAAATTTAATAAATAAATAAACATTGGATTTTCCCTTATTCAATCCCTTCCCACTATCACCACATATGCAAGCAAAATACATAAATCGAGTAGTAAAAGCAGTTGAGGTTCTCGACAGAAGAATGAAAGCTGCCCAGCCATGCACTCACTTTGCACGTTATTTCCCAATTTCCAGCCACCCTTCCAGGTCCCCCTCTGTCCTATCAGCAGTGGTAGGTCATTCCTTTCCATTTCCATGTCCCTCATCTGGGATCAGGTGAGACTTCATTGACAAGTTCACATACCAAACAACCCTTTCCTAAAGAATTTGCCTCTGTGTTAAAACTGAAGCAACAGCCTCAGTGGTTGCTGGAGTAGTTGAGAGCCTAGAGAAGGATCTGAGACCTCCTTGGTTTCCTATCTGCTACTGAGGCTTTTTCAACAGGCCTGTTCCTGTTATTTATTTATTAATATTTTTCTTCTACCCCAAAACAGGATACAATAAATCAACAAAATACAAACAGAACAAATCTAAACAAAGTGTAAAAGGCAGAAAACCTACATGCTTACCAGGTTATAGAAGCTATGGTGAAATGTAAAGCGGCAGGAATGAGGGTGTTAATTGAGTGAAGTTAGGAAATGGAGATACAGACTATGTGAAAGGCCAAAGCAAGGAAGCTAGTGGAGAGGTAATGGTAGAGGAAAGAGCTTTAAAATATATCCTGCTTGAAAAATATCTATGAACCCCATCTGTGAAGTTTCAAGGGCCCTTAATTTGTCCCATAATAAAAATAATTTCAGTGCAATAATTTTTAAATTAAAACGCACATCGTATGAATGCAAGCAGTATGTGGTTCTTATCAGTTAAGAAGCATTGACCCTTATAGAAGTTTGAGCTGAACACTCCTTGGATAGACCCATCCTGTCTATCCTAATTGGATTCTCCCTTCCTTAACCATCACAACATGGATCATTTAAATCAGTGTCGCTGGATTCACTTCAGAAGTTTGAAGGCCACTTCATACTTGCCACTTTTCTCCATAGGGGTATTCTCTTTATTGGGGGGGGGGGGAGAGAATCATGTGCCTATTACGTCATCAAGGGTCATATATTCCACCATTAGCACATGAATCTGAAAGTAGAATAAGCAGTTTTTACCAGCAATGGTGATTTTTAAACAGGGACCACTTAGCTACAGTAGTCCATGAAGGACTTTCCTTACACTGGGTCTGGAAGCTGAAACTAGTTCAGAATGAGGTGGCATGGCTTGTAATACCAGTGCTAAGGGAAGTGCACTGTCTGA
This sequence comes from Podarcis pityusensis, assembly GCF_964106645.2. NCBI lineage: Eukaryota > Metazoa > Chordata > Lepidosauria > Squamata > Lacertidae > Podarcis > Podarcis pityusensis. The sequence continues at coordinate 69,928,702 of NC_138035.1, forward strand.
TAGTATGCCTCTGGGCCCTTTAGAACTATATAGCACAATGGCAGAAGGTTGCAGAAAGACGGGCAAGAAAACAGGTGTCCTTTTCCTCTTAGTGAAACTTCCCCCACCCTCTGCAAATCCCAGACTACAGGGTTCCTGTTTCAATCTGGTTGAAGTCTTAGACAGAAGAACTTTGCATTATAATGCAACATCATGTTGTAACTGTGCCCCACTTATTTTAATTTCTAGTCAGTGTGTTTTTGGATAAAAAATGAGGTACTGTTACTCATATATTGATAATGTAATCATCATCATCATCATCATCCAATAGGATGTTAAAAACACAATAAAAAAATCAATCATTAAAAACTTCCCTAAACAGGCCTGCCTTCAGATGTCTTCTAAAAGTCAGATTGTTGTTTATTTCCTTGACATCTGATGGGAAGGCGTTCCACAGGGCGGGCGCCACTACCGAGAAGGCCCTCTGCTGTGGGTGCCAGCACAAAATGGACAGCAAAAAAAAAAGGGGGGGGGGAGATGCCAGTACTCCATACCAGTGAGTATTAGACTATCACAGAAAAAGCTCTGCTTATTCTTCACATGCCAGATTTCTTTTGTTGGGTGTACTTGCAACTGATTGCTTTCTCTCTCATTGTATTGATTTTTAGCAGAAAATATGGACATATTTCAGAACTAGGGTGAAGAATGGCTTAATAATCTAATAAATTTTATTGGCCTGCAGTGAGACATGAGACCCAGGAGATAGAATAATAATTTACCGTATTTTTTGCTCTATAAGACTCACTTTTTCCCTCCTAAAAAGTAAGGGGAAATGTGTGTGTGTGTTATGGAGAGAATGCAGGCTGCGTAGCTATCCCAGAAGCCAGAACAGCAAGAGGGATCGCTGCTTTTGCTGCTCAGCGATCCCTCTTGTTGTTCTGGCTTCTGAAATTCAGAATATATTTTTTTCTTGTTTTCCTCCTCCAAAAACTAGGTGCATCTTATGGTCTGGTGCGTCTTATAGAGCGAAAAATACAGTACATTGCTGGTGGTAAACACAATTTTGTTGAAGTGAGAACTTCCAAAAGTTGATGTAAAGTGGTCGGGAAACAGGCAGTTGTTGCTGACCATCTGACTGCAGGCAGAATAGCCAGCCAGCTTGTCACCAATGAAATACCCAGATTGGGAAACTCTACTAAGGGGTGACTTAATGTAACAGCTGTACTGGATCAGACCAAAGACCCATCCAGTCCAGCATCCTGTTCTCATAATCACCAAGCAGTTGCCTATAGGAAGCCCCCATGCAGACCTGAGCGCAGCAGCACTCTCCCTACTTGTGATTCCCGGCCACTGGCATTCAGAGGCCCAGGGCCCCAACACTGGAGGTAGAATGTAGCCATCATGGCTAGTAGCCACTTACAGTCTTGTCTTCCATGGATTTGTCTAAATCTCTTGAAAGCCGTCCAAGTTGGCAGCTGTCATTACAACTCCAGATAACAAATTATATAGTTACTATGTGCTGTGTGAACAAGTACTTTATTTAGTCTGTCCTGAATCTTGCAACATTTCACTTCATTGGATGCCCTCAGGTTCTGGTATTAGAAAAGGAGAAAAACATCTCTCGGTCCACACCACGCATAATCTTATATAAGTATGTCATGCCCCCCTTATTATTTTCTTCTAAACTAAAAAGGCCCAAACATTGCAACCTTTCCTCTTGGAGTAGTTGCTCCAGCCTCTTGATCTTTTTGGCTGCCCTTTTCTGAACTTTCTTTCTAGCTCTTCAATATCCATTTTTGAGCTGAGGTGACCAGTCTTATGACTGCAGGCTATGCAGGTCAATCTCATATTCACCTCTTCCCCCCTCCCAATTTCCAACTAATCTTCAAAGCAGGCTGATTTCCCCCAAGCCTCTGACCCTTTAAGGCGACTCTCTGAAGCCAGTTTGGCACGCACACAAGCATTTTGTACATACACACACCGACTGAGAGCTTCAACCCCTCTGGAGGCTTCACCTGGGGCAAAAACCACCGCTATGGCACTGCTGAAAGGGTTTGCCAGAGACTAGCACTCCTTACTCTCAACCTAAAATCCTTCAGTGATGCAAAAGCACCACTGAAGGCCAGGAGCTCCTTTAGTTTGCTCAGCTCTACTGCCAAACCACAGAAAGCTCCAGCAAGTCTACAATTGTGGGCAACTGAGAGATGCTGCTAATACTAGGCGTAGTGTAATCACAGAAGCAAATTGTTTCCAGCCTAGTTGAAAACCCAGCTGATAAGTTTCTAAAATTTTGTACACTATAATTTCCATATATCTATTTCCAGCATAGGAGGAAAATACCCTGCTGATTTAACGGGGGTCAAAGCAGCCTGGATAGAGACTTAATACTTTGCTATGTTCCAGAATATAGTTGTTATTCGCAGATAGGGTTGGATCGCCCCAAGACAGAGTCAGCTGGCAATGTTCAGGCCACCTCACATTTCCTGGAGGCTGTAGGAGGCAAAGTGTCATCACAGCAATGCCTCTGCGGGCATATCTGCCAGACTGATTTGAACACCTGGCATGATGGCTCTTCCAGCGGCACTAATCCAAAAATTAGAAAATCTATGTAGGGGAGTAGGAGTAACATTATGGAGTGTTCTGCCTATTCTTATCTATAAATTAAGCTTCGTTCAAAGCTAGGAGGCCCTAAATGGCAATAATTCCAATATGTGGTCCATTTTATGTTTAACAGAAATATTTTCATTCAAGCCAAAAAGATGTATTATAATGTACAACTTGAGCTGCAATTTGTGCATACCCATGATATACACACATGATATATACACAATTCTGTAGCAAAATCCATTGTATATGTTAATAGCTGTTGATAGGACACCAGTCTTAGTCCAACTGACTAGACATTGCCCAATTAGTTCCACATATCCAGAGGGGATTTGGACTTGAGTTTTTTCCACTACCACCACAACTCCACATATACTACAAAGCCAACTGCTTTTAGAATACTGTGGAGTTTCAGAAGTACTTCATGAAATAGTACAGGGAACAGTTGTTGAAAAAGCAAATATTGAAAGTGACTATTATATTGATTTTGTTTGTTCCAAAGCAGCTACAATACAGTTTTTTGCCAACTCTCAAAGGATATGAATATGAATTAAAGGGTGGTTGTTACCAGTAAATATCAAGTCAAATGTGCTTTCTAAAATAATAAAATAGGTTGGGATTGGGAAGCCCCAGCCATGAAAAAAATAAATTGTTAATACTCCCAATAAGAACAGTGGTCTTTTTGTGTGTAATAATTACAATGTATCAGAAAACAATAATCAGATTTTCAACTAGTTTCTTGCCGACTTCTTGGAAACAGTTTCAATTTAAAAGGGAAGAAAGATAACATAAGGAAATATGGCTCCAGATTTTCCCAGTCCCCAAGAGTTTCTAAGCTTACATTTCAGGAAAAGTCCAGAAACTGATATTTTGAGGAGCTTGTTGCAGTTCTTCATACATTTTCTATAGTGATTAGTTATCTTTTCGCAGCATGAATTAGGAATGCTGTGTTTAAATTAATAACATCTGAATGTACTTTCTCAAGGAGCATTCACCCCCTGGGAATTGTTCAACATGACCTTCTGTCCTCTTGTGAACTGTTTTCTATGCCGAGATAGAAAATGGCACAAAAGCTGGCATCCAGTTCTTATACCATGTGAAAGATTATCTGTTACCTTTATTTAATAAATTTGCAATTTGGCAGTGGTTCTTACATTCCACTAGATTTGCATCATTCAGGCAGGCCAGAGAGAACAGAACCAAGAAAGAATGTGTTACCTAAGGCAAGTTATTTATGAAAGCAAACTAGCTATTGTTAATAGTCCATAAATTAGAAATGCATGCAACTAAGATATTTTGTATGCAGCGTGAATTCAGTACAGTAGAGCAAAGCTATATGGAAGCCTTTTAAGCTGGATATTTAGGCATCTTTGTAGGCATACTATAGATATTCTTGAGCAATTGGTGGGGAAGCAGAGAGGCAGAAGTTAAAACGATGGGTATCACATATTTATTTGCTATATGTCATTTGAAAATAAGAACTGTGGAGTTTGCACCTTAAATAAGTTTATATTTTTGTGTCTTCTCTAGCCGGTCCCCCACATTTATCATTCTAAATTTACTTCTTCCTTCCATGTCTAAAATAAATTCTAAAATTCAATGTTACTGGCTACTTTCAAGTAAGCTTTTACTTATGGCATTAAGCTTACTCTTCTTTCTGAGCTGTTTTTAAAATTTGGAGTCCTAGCATACTTATTTTAGTGTTCATGTTGACATTGAAAATAAGCCCATGGATGTTAGTAGCTGGCTAAGAGGCTAGTGTCCTGAATGTCCATTCAGGCAGCAAAGGAGAGAAGGTACCCCCCTCCTCCTTTGTGGCTTGCATGGAAATACAGGCTGTCAGCATCTTGACAGGCTAGTAACAACAGCAGCAACAACATCTTCTTCCAAGCTGATTGAAGGTATCAAGCCATCCCATTCCGTCTCCACATGCTTACTTAGTTTCCATGTTGGTTGCAGAAGAAGGGCTTGTTCTTCCTCCATGACCAATTCAGAAACCAAATGAGCTGGCAGAGGAGAGAAAGTGCCACCTGTTGCTTATCTACCTGCCCTGCTCACTTGCCAGCATGGAATTTCATTCACTCACTGGCAGTGACTTCCTGGTCACCTATGTCTATCAGTTGTTAAATATGAAGTTGACTTATAGACCTTCAAAAACTTGGAAGAATTGTATTGGTGCTGCCCGATCTAGAATTATTGAATTTAAAAATTGGTGCTGGGAGGAAAGTGATCTATCTCTCAGCTGCAGTGATACTAAAGCTACAGTTCTAAGCACGCTTACTGGTGAGTAAGTCCCACTGAATATTCATATTATTATATCCTTTTTTATTCATTTACATCCTATCCTTCCTTCCTAAGAAGCCCAGGGCAGCAAACATACTAATCATATTAATCTTAAAACAGTTATAAAACATTCTAAAAACAGTTTTAAAAGAGTTATATGCTAGTATTAAGAGCAATTTGGCCTGGCAGCTCACTGGCAGACAATGCAGTGCTTTCAGGGCCAGTGACACATGGTCCTATCAGCTGCCCTACTTACTTACTAGCCCTAGTAGCTGCTGCATCCTGCACTAATCGCTCTCTGGTGCTCTTCAAGGGCTGCTCCACATACAGCACATTACATTAGTCCAGATGGGAGGGCAGCAGTGCATGGACAACTGAGGCCAGGCCATCCTGAGCTAGGAACGGTCAAAGCTGGCAAATCAGCCTTAGCTCAGCATAAGCGCTCTTAACCACAGAAGCCACTCCAGGGATAAGTCTGAATCCAAGAGTCCTCCCAGACTACAAACCCGTTCCTTCCAAAGGAGTGCAATCCCTCCCAGGACATGTCATACACCTAAATTCTTGGTGTGGGAACCACCCATTCACAGCACTTACAGATTATCAGGTCTCAGCCTCAGTTGATTAGCCCCCATCCAGCCCTTCTATGCCTCTAAACACTGTTCCAACACCTTCACAGCTTTCCATGGCTTTCCATATGTTATTGGACTCCAGTCACATCAGCCCCAGTCAGCATTGCCAGTGGGTGATGTATTCCAGCAATATCTAAGGGCCACTGATTTCCCATGTAGCAACAAATGATGTCTTGCCATGATATTGGAAGGCAGGGAAAGTTTGGGGAGGAGTGGATTATGCAAGCCCAAGGTCCACTCATTTAGCTCCAAACTATAATTTTGTGTTATATCTGAATGAGCCTTTAGTGGGAAGAACATAGAAGGGCATTCTCTATAGGACCTATTTATTTAACATAGGCTTCATTTGAACTTTAAATTTTTATTAATTTTCCTAGGCTTCTTAACCAGAAATAGCATGTGTCAGGGGTTCAGGAGCAGAGGCAAGGGCAAGGGAGGAAACAGAGAGCGAGGGAGAGGAGGCAGAAGAAAAGATGAGTGATGACGACGACCCGAGATCTCCGAGTCTTTCCAGTGAATCAGAAGATTCACAGAAAGGAGCACCAGTGGCCAGGGCAAGGGGGGAGCCTAGGGGGACACCCCAGGAAGATAGAGCCAGAGGGGACTCAGAGGGGAGCAGTTGGAAATCAGGACCAGCGTCACCGCCAGAGAGCAGGGAAGAGGAAGGGCGCCAGGGATCAAGCGCTGGCAGCTCACAACAGGGGGGAGGGCACGAGTCAGGAGTGGCCACACCTCCATCGGGGAGCGAAGAAACGGTCAGACGGAAGGTGGAAGGTTGGGCGCGCGTGCCAAGTTCAAATGCACAGGAAGGTGGCGCAGTAGGCAGCCCGGAAAGGGAGCCAGGTCCTAAAGCCCGCCGAAAGGAGGGAGAAGAGTCAGGGGGGTCAGCGTCAGCGTCAGAGGAATCCCGGAAGGAAGAGACCCCGGGGGGCAGAGGGACCCAGAGAAGAACAGTCAGGCGGAAAAGGTGGAGCAAGGCTAGGATATTAAGTTGGTGTACAAGGGGCGGAGACTCAGATGGAGCTTCGCCGATCTAACCATGAGACGTAGAGTTGCACGCAGCAGCTTGAGAATGGAAACTGTAACTCAATAAAGACTTTTATTTAATGATCGCTGGCTAGCGTGATCCTCTGTGAGCTAGGATCTGGAAGCAGCTCTGACAGCATGCATTCATAAAGGCATTGCTATGTATAGGATTAACTTTCCAAAATTAATATTTAAATGGAAAAACACGTTTGACATGTACACATATACCCAGTATTTATGAAGCTGGGAAATACTGTGAATCTGGAATCAGACATTTTCAGACAGACTGTTTTCTTATAGATTCTCTTGAAACAAATCTTCTTTTGTTCCAGATAATATATTTTGTAGTTTTCCTTTACTAGCTTGAAAATAATGTATAATAATTTTCTCATAATATAGATGTTAATAATGATTTTCAGTACTGGCATACAGTTCATGTTTTCTATTAAAAATGTTTTTAAAAATCAGCTCACAGTGGAAGGCTTCAGGAATATTGCTGACAGCTGCAGTGGTATCAAACACTTGATTATTAATGAAATGCCCACTCTATCAGACAGATGTATTCAGGTAAGAAACCGAAACGGACATATATTTGTTTTGTAAACATATATTCTGTTAATTTCCAGACATGAAAAATCCGGCATTTTACAGCAAAACTAAAGAAAACTATTCTAGAAGTTAGCTCTATCTTGGTTTCGTTCCCAGCCAGATTAAAAACAATAGAAGCCACAATGGCTTTTTACTGGTAAAGTAACAATGTTCTTCTATTGGGATGACCCCACAACTGAGCAGTCCCACAACTGGCATATTAGATAGGGACTCTGCATCTACCACCTGGAAAAGAATGAAGCATCTGAGGATCAGGGTCCTCTTCCCTCCACTAGAATGCTATGTGCCATGTAGGGCAGGCGATACAGTCCAATTTTCCTGCTGAAAGAAAGGAAAATTCCCTTTCCCCATTCCCTTACTTTTTTTTTGTTTTGCCAGGCAGCAGATACCATGAAAGAGGGTGGAAGTTTACTCTTTGAAATCACTGTTCCACCCCTGCTTCATCTGGCTGGGAAGGAGATATAAAAAAGTGCTCCCCTTTACATAGGATGACTGCACTGCTTCCTTCTTTTTTGGGAGCCTTGCATGAAACAAACGGATAAAGCTCTCTACCTCCATTTTCACTTTACACAGAGCCTCATGGGGATTTCCGTATTGTTACAGGCCCCCTCAATCCTAACCAAGCCATGCACAAGATTGCGGGGGTCTTTGCCCTCAACCAGGGTCTGTGCTCCTTTGGGGCACTGAAGACACAGTGGAGGCTGTCATAGCTTTAAGAAATATGTTTTATTCACATATTTACACCTGAATTTAGATGGAGGGAGTCCAGATCTTACAGCATGGTCATCTCAAGAAGGGCTTATTCCCTGCACCAGTGCAGCACTGGAGTCCAAGGCATCTCTCCCAGCCTGCCTTCAGCCAGCCTGCCCAAGATGGACCTCTCTCTTTTTTCTCTCCCTTCTTCTCTCTAGTACACCTTGCTAAAGACACTCTTTTCCTGCCACCTGCCACACTAACCCATTCACTTTGGCAGACTCTTTTTAGACTCTTCTTCTTAGATGGGCCATCAACCCCTTTTTTCATGATAGCGGCTTGGCTTATCCCTGGCTAGCTATGTGACGCTGCCTCAGCTTATGATCCTAAACTGAATGCAACAGCCCTTGGTTTAGTTTTAATTAATCAAACTTTGCTTCATGAATTTATAAGTTTGATCAAATTCTAGCTCTTTACTGAATCTTTCCCCCATACTCATAACAATATTATTTTACTTATTTTTATTTAGGAATGAATTTGGATAGCGATATTTGACATCTGAATGATATGAGATTATGGTATATTGTATGAGTCCAATCCCCCAGTAATCCATAACAGCTAATAACCTATTACTGTACTGTACATATTTAATCAGAAGATGATTTCAGATGAATTTACCTACAATCCAATTTGAATCAGATTGTTAAGCACCCAGTAATGCAATATATATATATATATATATATATATATATATATATATAAACTAATGGGTGTGTCATTTTTATCAAACGTTTAACTTTATGCAGAGATATGTTTCGATTTTGCAGCAGTAGTCTAACAGTAGCTACTAAGAACAATATCAGAATTGATGTGCCATTTTTACTTCTTCAGTTATTAGTATTCAGTTGGCTATGAGAGGATAGAAACTCCAGCATTTGTTATTAAAAAATGTATATTTTCCACATAAAATACAATGCATTTGAAACCTGCGTATTTTCTCTTAAAGGCTTTAGCTGAAAAATGCCATCAGATTGTGTCTGTTGAATTTAATGAATCCCCACATGTTTCTGATGCAGCTTTTAAAGCACTTGCTAAATGTAAACTTGTCAAGATGAAAATACAAGGTTAGTGATGACATAGTATAATAGTTCCTGCAAAATAGTTGTATGTGCTACCTTTTTACCATGGCGTTGGCTCTTTGACATAAATAGACGTGTGCATAAGTAGACACGCTTTTTGTGACTGAAAAAGCTATTGACTTCAGGCCAAATGTAACCTAATTGTTGTTTTGTGATTTCAATAGGGAGTAATCAGATTACTGACCTAACTTTCAAACTCATAAGCAAATCCTGGCCTCATATGAAACACCTTTGTGTGTCTGACTGCCAGAAGATAACAGATTTGAGTCTCAAGATGATTGCACCGCTGCCTGATATTGTTGTACTGAAATTATCAGATTGCATAAGGTATTCCGTTACATTCAAATGACTGTGTGGGTTATTCATTTTAACAAAATTGCAAATTAGCAAAAAAATGTGTTAGCCTCCATGCCTGCAAATAAGCACACAGAACAGAGAAAAGGTCTGTGCCCCACTGTAACACCACAATATGCCAGACCAGGGGTTGGCAAGGTTTACCTCGCCTGGACCAGTTCACTCCAGCGGAGATCCCTCCGTGGGCTGGATTGCACCCGCGATTTCCGGCGTCTGCGCAGACACGATTTCCGGCACCACAAAAGCGAGTCCCCGCTCCGCACTGCGCCGGTTTAGCGCAGCATGCGGGGACTCACCGAGTGGGTGGCTCAGTTCGGGGGCGGCTTGTGGGTCGGTTAAACAACCCCCATGGGCCGCTTGTGGCCCATGGGCCTTAGGTTGCCTATCCCTGTGCTAGACCAACCAGCACATTATATTTGTAGAACAGGACATCAACAGCTTCCTTCCCCAGATGTAGTGCAGCAACAGTGATAAAATGTAGACTGCAACAGAGGACATGGCAGAGACAACAAGACTGGGGGTGGTGTGGGCAAGTGTCTACCACTTAAATGCATTACAGGGCTACTCTAGTAAAAGCATCATAAAGCCACCCATTTGAGTGAGACCACAAGAACCACTTATTCTTGTATAGTCCTACTGAAGTTAGTGGACTACTGTTCAGTAAATTATTTCAATTTAGTGGGTGACATTCCATACATACCATCCTTGTGTTTGCAATAGAAATCTACTTGTGCAGTGGGATTTTGGGATTCTCTTCTCTCTTTCAGTCTCCTGTGTGCTTCTGACCATATGGAGTTGAGGGACTGCGGGAGGCAGTGGGGAGGAAATGGAAGTCCTGTTGAATGAATGGATTACTGCTCACACTATCTTGACTCTCACCCACAGTGAGAGTCATAGGTGTCAACTCCCCAGAGCCTGGGTGCCTGAGTACCCACAACTTTCAGCGCCAGGGCCATGCAAGCTGCATGGCACCCACGGCCCCAGGCACCCACGGTCATGGAGCCAAGTTGGCACTCCTGGTGAGAGTCAAGTTTTGGAAGTAAGTCCAATTCATTTTAATGAGACTTCCTTCTCAGAGAACATTGCCATTTAGCTATCAGATGGAAACAGGTTTCCAACAATCTCATTGTTTAGCTTGTAGTTCTGAAAAAAACTAGCATTGTAGCACCCACTTTTGTAATAGATGCAGAGACAAATATTGACTGCTGTATAGTTTAGTTATAGATGATCTTGCATTCAGATGCTAGTTTTTAGGACATTATTAGAATTGTGACATATATCAGATAACTTATTTTCTATTTGTTTTAGAATCAGTGATGGAGGACTAAAAGCATTTACTGATGGTGCTTCAGGCTCAAATATACGAGAACTCAGCTTGGCCAATTGTTCCTATATCACTGACAGTGCTATCACAAAAATAGCCCACAGGTACCATAATGCCATATATATTATTTGTTTGGTGAAACGTAACAGATACGTTTCAGGAATGTTGCTTCAAAATTCTTGTTAAAATCAATCTTGTTTCTGATATCTAGCTTAGGAAAAGATGTTGTGCATAGTACATACAGCAAAGTGAGTTGTTGTGACTAAGCCCTGTTGAAATCAATGGAATTCACAGCTCAGTTGTAATGTTTTAGGAGTCATTTCAATGGAGCTTCTTAAGAACTGTTCATAGAATTTAGGTTGGAATCCAATAATCACCTGTGAATAAGCCCCATTGAACTCAGCGAATCTTACTTCTGAATAGACAAGCACAGGACTATAAATAATTTAACCGTGAATCACATACCCATTAATGTCTCAGCTATTTTTTTCTGTCACTTTTTGCAAAACTGACAACTTAAAAATGATTCATAGGATTCAATGTTCAAAATTTCTGATATTCTACAAGTGTTTAGAAAATTATTTTTCTTCCCTAATACCTGTAGATAATTTTATTTATTGCTGGTTTTTATATGGCTGTGTGTGTGTATCTATATTTATGCATAATTTGTTTTTCGTTATAATTATCAGATAATCAAAACACAGAAGTTTTGTTTTGGGGATCCAAAAGGCCATATAAATTCTATGTATCAAATAGGCTTTGGGCTTATGTTCTTTGAGTATACATGGCAAACTACTTTTGAAACTCTGAGAATGTCTCAAAACAGTTGGAAGGGCAGGTGGGGTGGGAGTGGGGGTTATTACTCAAAGGGAAAAGAGAAAAATTCCACTGGGTATATGCAAGTCCCAGGCATACCTGAAGTTGCTTTTTTACAATCAGTGTCTGTGTTCTAGTACCTAATAATAACGACAATTTCCATTTATTGAAAAAGGATCTACTTACTGGTCTCCTTTGGCTAATTTGTTCCTGCGAATGTTCCATATTTTATTTTGAAGCTGAGAATGCCTGACATGAACAAAACTGTCAAAAGAGGAAATGAGAAAAGCTTGAAAAAACATTTTACATGTTTTTAAAATACTGAACAGGAATAGTGAGGCAGGCTACAATACAGCCTAACACTGAAGTGCTCAATAACTAATTTAAAACAATATTTATAGGATGGTCTTAGTTAGTATCTTAGGGTATCCTGTTTTGTGAGCAGGTAAATGAACATTTTTATTGTAATTTTGGAAGTGTCCTATGAAAACCTAAGCCAAAAGTTGCACAGGTATGGCATAATAAGAAAAGAAATAACAAGATCTATTGTTTTTTAAGGTGCCACAATCTGATTTATCTGAATCTGCGTTATTGCCAATCTGTGACGGATGCTGGAATTGATGCTTTAACACAGATCTCCTCACTTGCATATCTTAATATTTCTGGAATTAATGTCACAGACCAGGTAAAAATGAAATCACAAAGGCATGGCAATGTGTTCCTGTATGCTCTTAATATTGCCGTGCCAGCAATTTCTGTGAGTCACAGTGATATTTTCTGTATTATTCTCAATTTCTTTTCTTAATTCTTAACATCCTCTTTGCCTTTTGGTCACTGTAGCACATTGGAAGGAACAAGAAATAGAACAGCATTCAAAAATAAGGGATTACCTCAAGATAATAATATGAGCTAAATAGGATAAACTGTAAAGTTTGTGGGTTGGGTTATTGAAACATGAGATAACTGGGAAAATTGTTTTTTATTAATCTAATAATGTTCATGCTAAGGTTCTTCAGTTAACACAACCAATCTTTCTTACATGTTCACTGTTGACTTATAAAGGTTTGAGACCAAGTATACACAGCAGTAGCAAAACAGAGTCTCTTTGGAGTGCAAGGCATGGAAGATCATGGAACTAAGACTAGTTCATGACTTACAGTATTGAAATATTGATATCTGTTACCCCAGAGGCTTAATACAGCCATTTTAAAGCTTGTAAGTGTTCGAGAAACTATTGAAAGTACAGATAGCAGCATATGGCGACAAGGAAGTACAGTCAATGGCTAAACTAGATGTGATGTTAATTGTATGAATGCAACAATGTGAACATATTTTAAAATATAGATTACAGTCATGCGGTGTCCTGAGTAGCATTGGGACTGTAGGAGGTAGGTGTTTTCTCCTTCTCCTGTGAAACACCCTCCCTTTCGAAATTGCTATTTGCATTCAAAGGGGAGTTTATTTTTGGTTACTGTCCTCCCCACCACCTGAGGGTCTGATGTACACCAGGCTGTTTACATTTTAAAAACCATATATGTTAACTGGATATATGGGAAACCATGTTCAATTGTCTTAACAAAGTTGATAAAATGATACCATGTCGTATAGAAGGGGTAAGTCCAGGGGCGTAGCTAGCTCCTCCGGCACCCTTTTGTGAAATGGCTACTTTGTCCATAAGCATGATGCCCCATACTTGCAAAATCCAGGCTTCAAAAAGATTTGCATTTAAAGTTTTCTCTCCCCCCCCCCCTTTTGCAATCACATATTTAGTTGCAGTTAATAAATGGAGGGTGTGATTCATTCCAGTGTTATGTGCAAACCAGCACTTGTGATTGGTCTCTTTCCAGACAAACCTTGAGCTGTGAGCCAAGAACAAATCTGTTCAATCATAGTAAGCCACAAACCATGCCTTATTGTGATGTATGAACCAGCTCAGTGAAGCACTTTATCTGTCTATCTATCTCTATCTATCTGTCTATCTATCATCTATCTATCTATCTATCTATCTATCTATCTATCTATCTATCTATCATCTTCTGTGTTTTTAGAACAAGTCTGTTTTACTTTTAAAAACAGCCATTTCTGTTAGTTTTCTCTTTCCCTTGTGGAAGATGGAAAGCTGTATTGCATTTAGGGTGTCTTTTTATACCTGTCATGCAAAGTTCATGTAAGCTCTAGTCTAACATTCTTGTGCCTTAAGTTTTTCATTAAAATGGATGTAAGGATGTTTGATCTTTCTAGTGGCAAGCATGCTTCAGTTCAGAAAGATATCGTCCTGAGCTCTCTGGGAGCATAAATATCTAAAAATAAGTTTTGGAAAAAAATACATCCTACATACTAATAACTTTCTAGCATACTTTGTTGACTTAAACAAGAAACAATGTTTATAATTTGAATAATATGCAACATATGAGATACTAAAGATAAGAAATATTCTTGCTATGTGGAAATTAATATTTTGCCATGACCCTTTTTCTTGAAAAAATAACTGTACTACATTTATTCAGTGTTTGCTTCACTTTTATTTTGGCTTATAATCAAAGACACAGTGAAATACAAGAACTGATACATTACTAAAAGCAAAGGGCTCAGAATGGATGTCATTGTTGTAATTGTCACAGTGGAGGCTGTATATTTTAACACAATCATATCACAATATTGTTTGCCTTTGGAAAAATTAATTATCCAGCCGTATTCAAAATCTACCCCTCCCCTAATCATTTTCAACTGGCTACTCTTCCAACACTGCTGACCTTTTTCTTTTTCATATGTCTTTTAAAAAATTCTTAACAATATACAGTATTTAGGATTACACTTGTCAAGATGGCCCTGCCAAAGGTCCCAAATATTCTCAGAATCTCTTATCTTCAGAGGCACTCTGATAGGATCCTTGCTTGGAAAGTTTGGTTGCCCTAATTTCATCACAGGATCTCTTTATATTTATATTGTACATTCTCCAGTGGACAGTAGGACATCCCCAAATGGAATATTAAGTTACTCCCATTTTGCAAGGCAGGAAAATGTCACCACTCCAATGGAATCTGTTTGCCCCCTCCCTTGGAGTGGCAGTTCATTTTTACTGCCTAGTTTGACATAGTATTACATTAGCCCAGCTCTCGCGATCTGCATTCTAGCCAATAATTTCATCAATTTCAATAATTTCATCAATTTCATATTTTCAATTACCTTTGTGCACGGTGTGACTGCTGAAGTGATTGCCTGAGAGTGTCATTTTAATTATTTACTTCAAACCAATTATTTGGAGTGTGTGTGAAACTATACATTTTCTTCCTGGCTGTGGCTTTAATTTCCTTTCTCAGTTGAGAGAAATCATAGTGGTCAGTATTTTTAACCTGAATGCCCTATCTTTAGGCATCTAAACTTGTACTGATGTATCAAAACATAGGGATTGACGTCCAGATGTACTGAACACGTAAGCTTTCCTTTGATCTTATATCCTGTGAAAAATTGAGCTGCTAATTTTAATAAAGCACAACATCTGAATCAAATTTGGAGACTCATTTGTTGCCCAAGGCAATAAAGTAAAGATATGTAATACAAGTAAGGGGGCTCACATAGCCTTGTGGGACATATTTTGGAGAATAATAATAATAATAATAATAATAATAATAATAATAATAATTTATTATTTGTACCCCGCCCATCTGGCTGGGTTTCCCCAGCCACTTTGGGCGGCTTCCATAGAAACCAAAAATACAGTAAAATATCACACGTTAAAAACTTCCCTGAACAGGGCTGCCTTAAGATGTCTTCTGAATGTCAGGTAGTTGTTTATCGCTTTGACATCTGCTGGAAGGGCGTTCCACAGGGCGGGCGCCACTACCGAGAAGGCCCTCTGTCTGGTTCCCTGTAGCTTTGCTTCTCGCAATGAGGGAACCGCCAGAAGGCCCTCGGCGCTGGACCTCAGCGTCCGGGCAGAACAATGGGGGTGGAGACGCTCCTTCAGGTATACTGGACCAAGGCCGTTTAGGGCTTTAAAGGTCAGCACCAACACTTTGAATTGTGCTCGGAAACGTACTGGGAGCCAATGTAGGTCTTTCAAGACCGGTGGAAAAGCCTAAGGAGGAAGCCCTACACAAATTTGGAGTAGAGTCCCTAAGATGGTTGTATGGGTCCTTGGACCCCTTCTTCTGGCAACTCCTGCAGCCAAGCTGCTGCCAAATGTATTGCTCTGCTTTCCTTTGGACCACATCAATGAGGCAGGGTGTGTGTCTTGTCATCTGGGCATCCCAGAACCTCCATATACACTGCCCAGGCTTGCACCCCAGGGTGCTGCTAATGCACCCCGGAGGCGCACTCCATTGTCTCTCAAGACAAATGGATGCCAACAATAGGTGTGAATTGTGAGACTTGTCTTTCTTCCAGATCTGCTTCCTCTCCACATGCCAGTCATTTCATTTATGTTTTCTAATTTAAAAGGCAAGACCAAGCTTGTTCTTTTGGTTAAAGAACAAATGCCATATAGACTTTTAAATCACCTGAAGACTTGCTATTGAAAAGCACATAAAACACAGTAGAGCCTTAAGCAAAGTGTAATGTTTGAGGAGGAGTAATATTCAGTACCGTAAGCGTTAGAAGCATGTCCCTAATGTCATTTGTGGCGTGCTGGAGGGTACGCTTATCTCAGACATACAGTAAACCTAACTGTAAGGGTGGCTGAGTTTTTATCAATAGTATCTCTTAGAGTGGTGAATGGCACTATTTAGCAGGAAGAGACTCGAATGAAAATCCTCGCTATTACATATATTTACATGGCTGTTTATTTGTATATATTTTAAAATTTTATATATGGATGTTTTATAATGGCCTATATTTGTAATGCCTAATAAAGGTTTGGCAAAGTGGAAGTAAACAGTAAACCAGTACAGATTTGGCATTGGCCTTTTTAGTGGAGAATGCATAAATTCTTTTACTCTCTCCACACTCCCAAATGGTGAAAACTGCCATAACTGAAAGTCCAAGGATTCCTTTGACATAAGGCTATTTGCCCTGTATCCCAAATGATTTAGTCAAGGTTTAATCGTTATGTATTCTACAGAAGTTGGTAGTAAGTAGGGAGTCCTTATCCAGTGTGTGTGTGTGTGTGTGTGTGTGTGTGTGTGTTTATGGATTGAATTATGAAAACAGGCTGTTTCCTTCTGCTTTTTCATTCATACTTTGTTTCCTTCAAACATGAAAAGCTGTCAAAAGACCTTTTATTATGCAGTAAAATTTTACACATATACCATGAACATGTCCTACTTTTTCCACGTAATAATGTTATTAACATGCACTACATTTTGTTCTTTCAGCTAACCATTTCATGAGCATTTTCACAACACGTTTTTCTCTCTTGGTTGGATTCAAGGAATTAGTACAAAAGCAATACGCTTCCTTATTTACAGATGTGAGTGGGTGTTTACTGATATACTTGGAATTCACAATTTAACTCGCTGATAATGCAGTAGCTTCCTCTCTGTTGAAGATAAGTGTCACAGAAATTGTAGCAGGAGTTCAGAGACATAGGCGTCCCTTGAAAAACCCACTTTTTCCCTTTACAAACCAGCGCCTTTCCCTTCTATGAGAAGTGAGGCTACAGGGAACCAGACAGAGGGCCTTCTCGGTAGTGGTGCCCACCCTGTGGAACGCCCTCCCATCAGATGTCAAAGAGATAAACAACTACCTGACATTCAGAAGACATCTTAAGGCAGCCCTGTTCAGGGAAGTTTTTAATATGTAACGCTGTATTGTTTTTAACACTTGATTGGAAGCCGCCCAGAGTGGCTGGGGAAACTCAGCCAGATGGGCGGGGTATAAATAATAAATTATTATTATTATTATTATTATTATTATTATTATTATTATTCTACAGCAACCTCTTCCTTGCAATAGTGAGCGCCTTGCAGAGCCATGCAGAGACCTAATTCAGTGCCTCCCATCAGGCCCACGCCAGGCAGATTAATGGGTTCTGCTGTAAATTGAGGGCATGCACCATACACGTGTCTTACCCACACACTGCCTGGAAAGGATAACTTCATAACTATGTTTTGTGAATGGAAAACCGTGTTTTATGAATGAAACTCATGTCAAATGATACAGTGAACCAGAAGGTGGGCAGGAGAGTAGTGTTTTGCTCATATTTCACCCCAGCAGCCACCTCCAAAGTCAGTAGACAGGAAAGTTGGAAACTACTCAACGGGCTATGAATGTGTCAGGGGGTTGCTTGTCAGTAGAAGACAGGAACTGCCAAGCAGCGGAATTGGAGCAAGACCAAGAAGAATATATCTGGGAGGGAGAAGGAGATGGGTAGTTGAAATGGCTGGAGAGGTAAATAAAATGTGTCTGAATATGAATGGCGGTTTGAGGCAGGCAATTCACAAAGTATCATGCTAGACAAGTTTGGGAACTATGTAACCATGCAGAGAGGCGTAGCAAGGTCAGCTGGTACCTGGTGCAGAATTTTTTTTGTCAACCCCCCCAATTTGAAATTATTAAAAGAAGGAAAAATAAGATACTTACAGTTGCAAGTGTTATTTTCTGGTTTATTTGCTTAACATTGTGAGCATAAGCACTTAAAACCCCTGCAGACTCCGTGGCTTCGATATCAGCCAGAAACAAATTTCTTCTAACCCACCACCCCATTGCTCTGTTCACTGGCCTGATGGTAGAACTTGAACCTTGCACTCTATTTTGCAATAGGTAGGCCTAATAATGGAATTGCCCTAATAAGGATGTGTGTTTTCCTTATGCTTTGGTGCAGCTCCCTTTACTTTTACAATGCCTTTTAAAACAGGTGGCTAATCTGTGTCCCTCCAGGTGTTGCTGGACTACAACTCCCATCATTCCTATTGGCCATACTAGCTGGGACCAGTGGGGGATGTAGTCCAGCAACATCTGGAGGGACACAGACTAGCCCCCCAGCCCCCTGTTTTAAAGCTGACCGTGTAATGCACCATATCAGAAGCACAAATCCCTTTCAAGGGGCCATTTCCTCTACTCCTTCTTGTGTTTTTTCTTAGTATCTGCCCTGAACAACTCTGCAACTCAAACGCTTGCTCATTCTTTTGAGACATTTGAGTTAGTCCTAATAAAGTATTGTTCAACTTCAACTATTGGGCTGTTGTTGTTGATTTAATTAAACGGACCATTTCAAAAAGAAACGGATGTTCTTAGGCTGCAGTTCTACACCTTCTTTCCTGGGATGAATTCCCATGGAACTCAGTGCAGCTTACTTCTAAGTAGACATGCAAAGAAGGGCACAGATGTGTAAGCACCGTCTCAGCAGCTCACTGAAGAATGACAAACAATTTTCATGCTAACGTGAATATATTCTTATATTAATTCTCTCCTGAAATGGTGATGTATGGATCTTAACTTGTGTTTCTTTGGGGTGTTAGGCGGCACTGATGTATCTCTTGGCTTAATCAAACTGAGAACGCATCATCCAGCTTCTGTGTTTGAAAGAAATGCTTGTTTATTATTTTTATTATTAGTTGCTGAATACCTGGCACACATGGACCGCAATAATCATATGGACATAGAAAAGCGGGGGGTAAACGTCTTGGTAGCTTTTTTGTAAATATCCTTCTACGTAAGAATAGCCTTGCCTGATCAAACCAAAGGGTCCTGTTCTCCCCCTCTTGTCCGTCTCCAGCTAAGGCAGAGAAAGTGGCGGAGTTAGCTGTATGGGTGCCCAGAGCCCATTCTGTGCACTCGGGGGGAGCTGTGCAGGGGGGCAACATGATCGGCCGCAGCAGCGGGGTGATCCGCTGCACGTGAAGGTGGCATGTTCTGCCGCTCACAGGACAGCTGGGTAAGCCCCCTGCGGTGTGCCTTTTTGTCACACCCCCTCAGGGAAGACACCCAGGGCGGACCGCCCCCCCTTCCTACGCCCCTGACCACACACGCTCCGGTTTTGCTGAACAACTCCTATGGTGTTTTGTGATGTTTTCATTACTTTTTGTTTCAACTGGGGCAGTTATAGCAGACTAGGATTATGCAAATTGTAGGGGGAAGGATATACAAACAAGCGAATGCACAAACCCATGGCATGTTCCTAAGTTTCCAGCTATGTTTTGTTTTGGTAAAAGAATACATGTTTTAAAAGGTAATGGGGGGCGGGGACCTACAGCACTGAATAACAGCAAAGCAAAATAAATACATTATGTAGTACAACGGGTTTTTTTACATATGTGTGCCAATAAACTAATATTTGTCTAAAATATTTTTAGGCTTTGGATGCTCTTGGCAAACTCTGGAAAATTAAGGAGATTATTATATCAGAATGCAGGCTGTTAACTGATACAGGAATTAAGGTAAAATAAGATCCTATGTTATGTATGTTACAAGCATCAGTACATGTATGTCACTCTTGAACACATCTGATTTACAATGAAATAGTAAATATGCTGAGGTTTTTTCTTAAAATTGTTGAAACATGTTGCCATTAGGAAAATGTGCTCAAGCCATGGCTGTTTTCCTTTACATGCCAGCATGGGCTGTTTAATTGTCCTTTCAGCTCCAGACCATTATGACCTTTTTATTTTACAACAGTTTTTATATTGCACATTATTGTGTGCTACTTTTATTATTTTCATAGCTTTTAGCTTTTGATATATTGTGTATTTACATTTTCATTGTTTTATTCTTTTTGTAAACTGCCGTGGAAATATAATTGAAGGGCTGTAAAACCACTTTACATAAATAAATAGTGGCTTGCGTAGAGTGTTCCAGGAAATTTAAGGATGAGTTGAGATTTGAATTGGCGGTTTCAGTTTCTTAGCTCATATTGTTAACCACTGCACTGCTCCCGCTCTGAACTCCTGAGCAAATGTGGGCA
The DNA here is from genome assembly GCF_964106645.2 of Podarcis pityusensis. Taxonomy (NCBI): domain Eukaryota; kingdom Metazoa; phylum Chordata; class Lepidosauria; order Squamata; family Lacertidae; genus Podarcis; species Podarcis pityusensis. The sequence continues at coordinate 69,948,997 of NC_138035.1, forward strand.
AGTGAAGCTACAGTGACTGAGAGTTTTGGAATGTGGAAAGAGATAATATTCACCCCAGGAAGGGAGATTTAACTAGAACATTTTAAGAAGTGAAAAATGTCTCTGCACAGCAACCAATGGCAGTTTTGCCTTTACTTTTTAGCAGGGCTTATTTAAAACAGGATGTGTTTTTGGCAGTGGCTGCTATGCAGCCCTCATGGGATTCTGATAAGATGGCTGAGACAGAAAACAGATTGTGGATAGAAAACTGCAGCTTTGCAATAAAAATGGTGTCCCATCCTTTGTGTCTGGTGTATGCTAAAAAGAGAGAGAAAGGACTGAGGACAGATTCCTGGGGGGAACGCAGCAGAAGGAAGCTGAAACGACCATCACAAAGGAAGTAACTATTTCAAGAACAGGAGGAAATCTTAAACACCTATAATGTTAGTAGTTGAGGAGAAAGACTTGTGCAAGCATAGAAAGACACTTTGGTGAATTAAATCTAGCAAAATATCAACCCTGCATTAGCAATAACATGGTTTCACTACAAACTTATACAGTTGTTATATTTTTTAATCTATATTCCGAAAAATGCCCAAAAACCTTGCACAGAAATCATCACATTTTATCAAGTAACGACTACGAAAATAATGACTATGCTATCTGTGATGGGACGATGAGCTGCTTGTGTGTAAAATCCAAGTCCCTCAGAGTTTGGTCAAGTTTGCAAACCTCTGTCTGTAACGGAGCCCCTTAAACATGGCTCCGTCAGTCGCTGGCAGATTCCGACAGTGGTTGCTTTCGGAATCGCTTCCAACATAAAAGCTCCTTAACGGAAACACGTCTTCTGGACTCTCTGCGTGACAGTTTCCGGCGAGGAGTGGGTGTCCCTACAGGAGGTCCTGAAACCTCCCCACTGTTTTCGCTGGAAGTGTCTCTGAGCCATCCCTCCAGCTCACTTTCCCTCAGCTCAGCTCCTCTCCCCCTACTGGTTCCCTCTTCAGCTGCTGAGTCTCTCCCAACCTGTGTGAGCCCTTTCACTTCCCTTCCTTCCGATGGCAGTTCCCTGACATCCACCTCCCCTCCAGGGCCCCCTTCATCCCCTCTCGCCCCCTCCTCTACGGGCGGTGAGGAGGCAAAACCCCGGAATGAACTTCCTTCATCTTCCGATGTCTCGAACACTTCTCTCCACCTGTTGCGGTTCCTGGTCTCGAAGTACTCCTCCTCCTCAGAGTCCATCTCCCCTTCCCCTTCCGAGTCCGAGAATCCTTCCAACTCCTCCTCCTCATCGGTGGTCCCAAAGTATTCCCTCCGGAACCTCTCCACAGGCTGAGGTTTCCTTGGGAACCTTTGATGGAACGTTTCTATCAATACCTCGTCATTGATATCTTCTGCCATTACCCAAGTGTTTTCTGACTCCGGTTCTCCTTCCCACGCTACCAAATACTCCACCTGATTCCCCTTCCACCTGGCGTCGAGGATTTCTGCCACATGGCTACTGCATTCCCTTTCTTCTATGACCGGTCCCCGAGTGGCCATCCCTTCTCGTCCCCCCTCATACGGTGACAGTAACGACCTGTGAAATACTGGGTGCAGTTTCATGTGGTTGGGTAACCGGAGCCTGAAAGCCACTGGGTTGACCTGTTGAATGACCTCAAAGGGACCCAATCTCCTGGGTCTTAATTTCTTACAACCTCCTTTGAACGGCAACCCTTGGGTTGACAGCCACACCCTATCTCCCACCCTTATGGTTTCACCTTCCCTTCGGTTCTTGTCTGCCTGCCTCTTGTATTCTTCCTTCGCCCTTTCTAAGTTGAGTTGGAGCTGACGATGGATTGCTTCCATTTCTTCTACAAAATGCTCGGCTGCCGGGACGCTCCATCTCTCCCCTTCTCCCCCTGGGAAAGCCCTGGGATGACACCCATAATTAGCCAAGAAGGGGCTCATCCCTGTGGACACATTCTCGGCATTGTTGTAGGCAAATTCCGCCAGCGCCAACTTTTCTACCCAGTCATTCTCTCTGTCATTGACATAACACCTCAGGTATTGCTGGAGGACACCGTTTGCTCTTTCCGCCTGCCCGTTGGTTTCAGGGTGCCGGGCAGTCGAAAAGTTGACCTCCACCTGCAGTAAGCTCATGAGCTTCCTCCAGAACCTGGAAGTAAATTGTTTTCCTCGGTCTGAGACCACCCTCAATGGCACCCCGTGCAACCTAAAAATGTGTTCTACAAATAACTTCGCTGTCTCTTCCGCCGTGACTGCATGCGAGCAGGCTACAAAGTGGCACATCTTTGTTAGTAGGTCTACCACCACCATGATGGCTGTTTTCCCCTTGGACTTCAGCAGATCAGTCATAAAATCTATCGACACTGCCTCCCAAGGTCGTTTTGGGGTTGGTAAGGGTTCTAATAGCCCCGCCGGTGCCCGCCTCTCCCCTTTGGCTTGCTGGCATTGCTCACACCCTCTTACATACTCCCGTACATCTTCCCTCACCTTAGGCCACCAAAATTCCCTGGTGACCAACCACATGGTTTTGTGTTGTCCAAAATGCCCCGCCGTGGGGTTGTCGTGCAACTGCTTGAGTACCCTCCCCCTTAAGTCTCCTTCAGGGATATACAGTGCCCCTTTGTAATACAAAGCTCCATTTCTTTCCTCGAAACCCCCTGGTTCCTCTCCCTCACCCCTAAGACCTCTGAGCTTATTCTGGGCGTATTCATCATTCTCTGTTTCCTCTACCAGTTCTCTTTGTCCCACCAATGCCGCCCCACACACCCAGCAGTCCTCTGGAATGACATGTCTCTCTTCGGGTGCTCCCTCCCCCTCCAAATATTCAGGTTTGCGTGAGAGAGCGTCCGCCCTAATGTTCTCTGGGCCTGGCACGTAACAAATCTCAAAGTTAAATTTGGAGAACTCCTGGGCCCATCTCACTTGCCGTTGGTTGAGCACTCGTGCCGTCCTCCAATACTCTAGGTTCTTGTGGTCAGTGCACACTTGCACCTTATGTTGTGCGCCAATTAGCAGGTGCCTCCATCTCCGGAACGCCTCATGAATGGCTAGTAGTTCTCGGTCATACACCGTGTAGTTCCTCTCGGATTTGTTCAGCTTTCGCGAAAAAAAGGCACACGGTCTCCACTCTGACTCCTCCTTCCCTGGCTGCAGAAGCACCGCCCCAATCGCTCTGTCTGATGCGTCAGTTTCCACTCTCATCGGTTTTTGTAAATCCACATGCAGGAGTTGTTGTTCCGAGGCGAAGGCCCTTTTTAGTTCCTCAAATGCTCGCTCCGCCTCCTCAGTCCAAACGAACTTCTTCTTACTGCTGAGACAGTCCGTAATGGGCGCCGTCAGGTGGGCAAAGTTTCGGATGAACTTACGATAGAAGTTCCCAAATCCTAGGAACCTCTGCACATCCTTCCTTGTTTTGGGTGTTTTCCATTCCAGCACCGCCTGGACCTTGCCGGGATCCATGGCCAATCCCTTGTCTGACAGGCGATACCCCAGGAATTCCACCTCCTTGGTATGAAACTGACACTTCTCCAGTTTCACCCACAGCTGGTTGGCTTGCAGCCTGCTCAACACTTCTCTGACGTCTCTCACATGCTGCTCCTCATTCTCAGAATACACCAACACGTCGTCTAAGAAGGCCACACAATTCTTGTAAAGCAAAGGCCCCAGGACGTGGTTCATAAACGATTGAAAGCATGCGGAGCCTCCTTGTAGGCCGAAGGGCATAACTAAATATTCAAATGCCCCTAAAGGGGTGAACATGGTGGTTTTCCATTCATCCCCCTTCCTTATTCGTATCAGGTTGTACGCCCCCCTTAGGTCCAGCTTTGTGAAAATCTTTCCCTTCCGCACCCTTGTCAAAATGTCGTCAATCCTGGGCATAGGGAAAGCCACTGGTTCTGACACTGCATTTAAGGCCCTGAAGTCACACACCAGCCTCGGCTTGCTCGTGTTTTTTTTATCCACAAAAAACACTGGGCTGCCCCCCACCGCCCTGGACTCTCTGATGAACCCTCTCTTCAGGTTCTTGTCAATGAACTCTCTTAGCTCCTGCATCTCTCTGTCTGACATGGCGTACAGCTTGCCTACAGGGAGCTGTGCCCCAGGGAGTAAATTGATTTGACAGTCAAAGGGTCTATGCGGAGGTAGTTGGTCAGCTTCCCTTTCGCTGAAGACGTCGCGGAGATCTGCGTATTGTCGTGGTACCTTCACGTTCTCCGTTACTTCAGTCCCTGCTAGGGTGGCTTGGGCCCCTGCCAAACCCTTTCCCTCTTTGCAGTGTTCTAAGCAATGTGCTGAACCAAAAGAAACCACTCTCTGATGCCAGCCCACCAGCGGATCATGTAACGCTAGCCAGCTCATCCCCAATATAATGGGAGCTCCTCCCAAGGTGGCCACATTAAACGCTATCAGTTCGGTGTGCCTTGCCACCTTCATTATCATTGGGACGGTCTGCAAGCTGACTTCTCCTCCCAACAGCTCCCTGCCATCGATCGTGGTCACCTGCAGGGGGTTGCTTAAAGGGATCGTCTGTATCTGGTGTTCAGCTGCAAACTCTTTGCTCATGAAATTGCAGGAGCTGCCTGAGTCCAACAGCGCCTTTATCTTTAGAGGGTGTCCGTTTGGCAGCTCTAGCGCCACTTCTATCACTAGGGCGGGTTTAGGAGGTTCTGGCGTGGGCACTTTCACTGCTCTTTGGCCTGGCTGCTGTGCCCCGACGGTGGCAGCCAGGCGTTGGCTTTTACTTGCTCCGGTATTTCTTCCTCTCTTCCCTCCACAGCTCCTACCATCCCTTGCCATTCCTTCCTCTGGGGGCAGACTCTGGCAAAGTGACCTGGCTGTTGGCAGAGATAGCATTTCCGGGCGCCTTTTCCCTCCTTCTTTCCCCCCTCACTGGGCTTTGAAACTGCGCGCGCGCGCGCTGTTCCGATTTCCATCGGCTCTGCCGGCGGGAAAGTTGGCTCTGGAATGTCTGGAATGCGGAACTCCTTCCAACGTTCCCCCTTCCCTTCCCGCCTCTCCAATGCTCTCGCCTCCTGGCGCGCTCCTATGGTCAGCGCTGATTTGGTCAGCTGGTCCATAGACTCCGCCCTGGGCGCCCGGGAAAGTTCGTCTTTCACAGCCGAAGAAAGCCCTTCTTCAAAGAGCATTTGAATGGGTTCCGCCGATAGATCCCACCCCAATTTATGGATCAACATGGTGAACTCAGTCCAGTACTCACGGACAGATCGGCTCCCCTGTTTGCAAGCCATTAACTGTCTGCGGACCACTCCCTGTTCAATATCGCTGGAAAACATCAGATCCATGGCGCGAAAGAACTTCATTGTGTCCTTTAGGACGTCACTATTCGCTGCCATCAGGGGTCTAACCCAGTCTCTCGCCCCCTTTTCAAGATGCCCAATCACGAAAGCCACTCGTGATTCCTCGTCAGGGAATTCATCAAACTGCAGATTGAGGGCATATTGCATCTCTGTCCGAAAGCCATGATAGTCTTTGGGCTCCCCCCCAAACTTCTGCACCAATCCTGGTACCTTTCTGGCGAGCTGGGTGTCTTTCCCCTTTTTGTCTGCATCCTGAGCCCTCCTCTCCTCAAGCCTCGCCGTCTGCAGCGCTAGCTGGACCTCCAACACCCGGTACCTTTCTTCCAGGCTTGGACCCGCCCCAGCTCCTGCTTCTCCGGTTCCGGCTGGGTTGCTCATGATGCCTTCTCCTGCACAAGCTGCTCACGGAGACTGTCGGAATGCTGTGATGGGACGATGAGCTGCTTGTGTGTAAAATCCAAGTCCCTCAGAGTTTGGTCAAGTTTGCAAACCTCTGTCTGTAACGGACCCCCTTAAACATGGCTCCGTCAGTCGCTGGCAGATTCCGACAGTGGTTGCTTTCGGAATCGCTTCCAACATAAAAGCTCCTTAACGGAAACACGTCTTCTGGACTCTCTGCGTGACAGTTTCCGGCGAGGAGTGGGTGTCCCTACAGGAGGTCCTGAAACCTCCCCACTGTTTTCGCTGGAAGTGTCTCTGAGCCATCCCTCCAGCTCACTTTCCCTCAGCTCAGCTCCTCTCCCCCTACTGGTTCCCTCTTCAGCTGCTGAGTCTCTCCCAACCTGTGTGAGCCCTTTCACTTCCCTTCCTTCCGATGGCAGTTCCCTGACACTATCCTATGAATTAGTACCTTTCTGTCGTAAAATTTGAGCATCCATCAATCTATTGTTGTATAAATGTATCATTCATTATCTACAGCCACACAGAGTTGGTTTGAATTTTGCTGCTCTGTATGCATGTGATAATGCACAAGCACACATTTGACAGAATAATTTATTCTTTGGAGAATAGTTATGAATGGAGTTTCCAGTGTGCCTCCATGTTCCTAGTTTATTGTAATGTAAAGAGCAACTGTGTTAAAAGTACAGATATCCTGTCTAATTTATGGAAAGCCATTATGTAGTCATCTGGGCTTTCATACAGACATCAGGAAAAGCATTTAGAGAAAGCTGTGTGGAACTGAAACTTTATTTAAATGGGATTAACAATTTCTCTTCCACAAAGTCAATTCCTTAAAGCTAATCAAAATTTCCAAGGAACATGTCTTTTTTGCTTGCTACAGTGACTTTAATCACTTCTTTATAAGTGGTGTAACATCTTCATATAGGATGCAACTTGGATCCATCTGCTAGGGGCCATGTGAGCCAATACGATGATTTTAACATTTTGCGGGGAACACACCAACAGCATGTGCTGCGTTTCTCTTTCTCAATTCCTTCTCAAAGAGATAAGTCCTCGCTCCAAGAATATCCTGATATTTATAAACAAACCAAATCTTTAGAAAATTACTACCTCCCAACACCAATAATCATCATTATTTTTCCCAGGGATTGTATTTTTGTGTGTGTAATTTTAATTCTTTCTTCTTGTACATTATTGGAGGATACGTTCCGCTTAAATAAACAAGAATGAAAAAACCCCCTATTTTTGTATGCCTCTCTTAACTGAGCAAATAGAAACTTGAAGGAGCTGGTTTACATGGGGGACACAGTGGCTAAGATAAGATTAACACTTCTCTTCCAGAGTAGTTGCCCCAACTCAATTCAGGGATGCTTTAAAAAGAAGGGAAATCTGGTCGTCTAGTTTGGACCTATATTTCCAGGCTGAATTAGCTCCTACATTGTGAGATGGGCTTTGAAGCCTTGTCTAGAGTATATTCTAAAAATAACCAGGTTACTAAATAAGAGTGTTATTTGAAAAAAGTATACAACAGCTGTTTTCTATCACTTTTATGTGTTAAGATTGCCAGATTATGTTTGGTTCACCAGTGTTGCCAAGGCAGTTTCACTGAATTATTTTCCCTCTACAAACTGATCAGCTATAAAAATACAAGTTTGAGACAATGTGATTAATTAGCACAAGTACTTTTTGAAAGCAGGAAGAACTACGGATATGATCTTTTGAGGTTTAAAACTATTCATCATCAGTTTAGTAAGTTTAAGAGTCTCAAATGAGCACCTTTTTCTCAAGCAGTGAGACATTCCAGGGGTCTAAGTGCTTCACAGCGTTTGGTTTCCTTTGGAAGAAAGGATCTCTGGAAACTTATGTCAATTTGCAATATTGAAATTTATTTACTAACATACACATACTGGGTGGTCAAGATAAAAATACAGTTGTGAAGACTGCACATTTTCTATCTGCAGCATCTGATGAGAGGAGTAATTTCTTGAGAGAGAATGTTGTGTCTTATCAGGGAGATTTAGAAATTTAGGTTTGTTTTATATATTTTTTCATTTAGGTTTTACAAAATTTTATTCAGATTTGCACACATCCATTTCATTTTATACTTGATCAGTCCACTAAGTTCTTTCTCTGGTCAGTCACCACCAAGTTCAGACCCTGTTATCATATATATTTTTGTCCTTGTGTGCATCACCTAACACTTGTTTACACTGAATCACATTTTATGCCCTTTCACCAAGCTTGAAGCAATTCTTTCTTTCCTTGCAGTCCCTTTTTGTTCTTACCACTATGAAAAATTAATAAATCAAATCCAAGAGCAGTTTGGAGGCTTGAAAGAGCACAGAGGCATGTAGAGATCATTCAAATGAGCTTTTCTTGACTGCAACCAGTAGATAACTTAACTCATTAGGGGATGGAAGCAGCTCAGTTCCACAGCTCATACTTTGCAAGCAGAATGTCCCAGGTGTGATTAGAAAAAAACTCATTGGTGAAACCCTGGAGAGCCACTGTCCATCCATGCCAATGATAGCTGGGCTAGATGGGCCTATGCAGGGCTTTTTTTAGGGGGGACTCACAGGAACTCAGTTCCAGCACCTCTCAGGTGGGTTCTGGCAGTTTCAGCACCTCTCTGGTAGGCTCCATTGCCATTCTAAGAGAAGAGGGAGGTGTTCATGGTGAGTTCCAGCACCTTTTTTCCTAGAAAAATAGCACTGGGCCTATGGTCTAGCTCAGTATAAAGCAGCTTCCTATGTTCCTTTTAATATTTTTTCCAGCCATTTGATGAGAGAAAAAGTGCATCAAGTGTTTGGAGAAGATTAGCAGATTATCTTCAGCATGAGTGCATTGTGAAACCTTAAATCTAAGTGCTCTAGGTAAATTTGAGAATGATTGATTGATTGATTGATTGATTTGTGACTTCTGTTCCAGAGATTCTGCCTTGATTTAAGACGCCTAGACCACATTGATTTATCTTATAACCAGCAGTTAACAAACAATTCATTAAAAAATTTGGCATTCAACTGCCACAGAATTACAATTCTAAGTGTGACTGGTTGTCCCAAGGTATGTATGAAAAGAAAGACAACTTGTATTAGAAACTCTGTTACTGAACATATAGACATTGTTCTGTTAAAATCATTGTCAGTGTTGCTAGTATTAGTGCTAAAGGCTTTGGTGGTACAGTGGTGCCCCGCAAGACGAATGCCTCGCAAGACGAAAAACCCGCTAGACGAAAGGGTTTTCCGTTTTTCGATGCGCTTCGCAAGACGAATTTCCCTATGGGCTTGCTTCGCAAAACAAAAAAGTATTGCGAGTCTTGCAATTTTTTCCCCTCCCCCCCTTTTTCTAAGCCGCTAAGCCGCTAATAGCCTTTTAGCCGCTAAGCCTTTAATAGCCGCTAAACCGCTAATAGCGCTAATCCGCTAAGCCGCTAATAGGGTTGCTTCGCAAGACGAAAAAACCGCTAGACGAAGAGACTCGCGGAACGGATTAATTTCATCTTGCGAGGCACCACTGTAATGCCTTAAATATACCTTAACTATTTTATGAGCTTACTAAAACTTTACTTCTCTTGGCTGTCGCTAATAATTCCTTATTTCCCCCCAAAAAACGTATCTTTTTTGCTTCATTGACAGGTCACTGATACCGGCATTCAGTTTGTGGCGGCAGAATGTCCTTTTCTGCACTATTTGGATATTTCAGGCTGCATGTGTATTACTGACAGAACACTTAAGTGTCTGTGGAAAGGTTGCCTTCAACTTCGAATTCTTAAGATGCTGTACTGCCCAAATATTACCAGGTAAGTTGTTCTTTAGAAGTCTAGTTTTTATTTATTTCACAAGATTTATATACCCCTTGATTGTAATAAAAACCTCAAGGTGGTGTACAAAAAGAATAAAATTATTAGTAAAAAAAACCCAACCCAGTTAAAAACTACTATTTAAATCATTCAGAGTTAATTAAAATCAATGATAACAGATTGTAAAAACAGATTGTAAAACATGTCAACATTCTACAAGTCTGAATACGCTTCCCTAAACAAACATGTTTTTAGTGTACAGTGAAGGTGTCTGATTCATGTCAACAATCAAGTTGTGGATGAGCTTGGTCTTCTTGTGGACTAATCTGTTTGCAGATCACCACATAAGCTACTTAATAAATGTATACATCATGTACCAAAAGAGTCATCGCAATAGCATTCTTGTTAACAAAATAGTCCCAATGATCAACCAGATGCCTTCATCTACCCCAGCTGCAACAAAACATGTTCCTACAGCCACAGCAGGCGCTGTAACTCTCCAGGGGTTTGATTTCACCCCTGAAGGCACACTCTTCCATTGTCTCCCAAGACAGACAGATGTCAACCAACCAAACTTAGGTGCAAACCTATACACACTTTTCTGGGAATTAAGTCCCATCGAACACAATGTCTGACCCCGACCACTAGGGCTTCATAGACACATCCATCTTATTGGGGGAAAACAAAGCTACATTCTGTGAAGAACTACTTCTAACTAAATCTTATTAAAATGAACAAAGATTGTGCATATGATGTACCTTCTGAGTTCAGCAGGGTTGAAAGGTAAGAACCCACAAGCACCCATTAGCGCTATTTGCTTTCTAAAAGCCAATCACTCAGTTGCAATTTATATGAACAGCATATTGTATAGTCCAGCTTTTACTGTCCTCTCCGGCCAAATTGTTCTTGCCATTATATGCATGTTTTGTTATATTAATCCCACTCCCTCCGGCCGTAAAGCTTGAGTTGCTCAGGGACATGGGGTGAAGGAGAAATGCAAATCTTTTTTTCACTGCCAAAGTCTCAGCTAAAATTGCATCTCCTGGCACACTATTTACATTTCATGGGAAGCTTCCATCAGGACAAATAGGAAGTTCCCTTGGAAAGCAAGTAGCATATTTGGAGAGGATTTTTGTTGTTCTGACTATGGTCTGGTGGATGCTTCAGCTGCCCCAGGGCTATTTTCAAAAAAATGCATATATCTATAACAAAACCACACACCTCTTTCCACTTGCGGGCACCCTTCTGTCTCCGGGGGTGGTGCACCAGTGACGACCCTGGGGTGCAAGCCCAGGCAGTGTATAATAACAATAATAAATTATTATTTACATGCTGCCCATCTGACTGGGTTGCTCAGCCGCTCTGGGCGGCTTCCAACAAATTAAAACATCAAACATTAAAAACTTCCCTAAACAGGGCTGTCTTCAGATGTCTTCTAAAAGTCAGATAGTTGCTAATTTCCTTGACGTCTGATGGGAGGGTGTTCCATAGTTGTGAGGACATCCCCCCCACCTCAGCCTCGCTGATGTGATCCAAAGGAAAGTGGACCAATAGGTTTGGCACCAGCTTTGCTGCAGGAGTTGCTGGATCTTGCCATTTCGCATCTGTAATACTTAACGATGGTGGTGTTCTTTAAAAACCTGTTATTTATTCTATAGACAACTTCAAGTATGTGTACAGTATATGTAATGGTTTCATTATTTTTGTTGACCTCTTCAAGAAGCATACCACCTGGAAGTTGTGTTACAAGTATTAGTGTATGTTAAATTGTATTCATTGAATGAGTGCCAAGTTGTTTGGCCCTCCGAACCTATACAATTTTTCTAAATTATTGCTGCTATCATAGTCACTATGAACAATTACAGTGTTTGTGAATATTCTATGACACAGTCCTGAAAGTGGGTTAGAAGCTCAGACACACAGCTGGTTTTAGGGTCCTCTAGTTTTTTGCTATATTATTTATGTTTTACACAAGAGATTCCTTCAGAGGAAAGACTTATACAGTGATACCTCAGGTTACATACGCTTCAGGTTACAGACTCCACTAACCCAGAAATAATGCTTCAGGTTAAGAACTTTGCTTCTGGATGAGAACAGAAATCGTGCTCTGGCAGCGCAGCGGCAGCAGTAGGCCCCATTAGCTAAAGTGGTGCTTCAGGTTAAGAACAGTTTCAGGTTAAGAATGGACCTCTGGAATGAATTAAGTACTTAACCTGAGGTACCACTGTATGTACATTAATAGTGTCTGTCCATCTATCTATTTCAGACATGCAGTTTCAAAATTTGCACCAAGGCTCCAGAAATACGAATACAACGATGAAGAACCTCCTCAGTGGTTTGGTTATGATACCAAGGATGACACACCCATTCCAAAGAAACATAAAAAACCTCGGCCAAGCATAGAACCAAGTATAGAGTCCAGTACACCCTCCATGTTATCCCCTTCAGCAGAAAAAAGTGTGGAATTCAGTCTCCCCCCACAATAGAACCTCCACAGAATACTGGTAATCATATATGTTTAATAGCCTTAAGCACAAAGAATTGAAATGGAAACTCAATTTTGTTTTGTTTAAGAAGATAATGATACATTGTCTTAAGATTGTTTTTAGTTTGATAGCTAGTACAAGTCATCCTAGAAAACACTGTTACTGTCTTTCCTAATTAGTTCAGCCAAATAAATGTTATTTTGTTCAGTTCTTCTTTGAACACCAGTCAACAAAGAGCTTAGTTTTCTCTACAAATAATTAACATAATTTGTGTACAGTTTAGTGCTATGTACATTTAAGAAAATTAAGTTCGTATTTTTCTGGTTGTTGAAGACAGCATTCTGCCCCTTAGTAAGCTCAGAATTCTCCAGCTGTCATTCCAACTAAGGAGGCCTTAAAAAGAAAAAAAGGCGCAGCACAGCATTTTATGTATGGAGTATTAGGTGTATCTTGCATTGAGATAGTTTGTATGCCAATCAGTTTCACCCACACGTTACCTAAAATGCACTAGTGAAACACACATTCCTCAAATAATAAACATTCTTTATTGTTTACTTATTACATAGGTGTCCTGCCTTTCTTCAATAATGGAACCCAACATGGTAGTATTTCACATTCACTGACTAAAGGCAGAACTGCTTAGCTGTATCATGTGCCTTATGCCATGCAGCTTTGCAAATGATAGTCTTGCTTCACTCGTTCTGATACTACTGTTGTTTATGTGATTGTATCGTACAAAGCTTTTTAAAGCTATTTTGAGAGAATGGGGGGGGGGCTACAAAGTGATATATCAGTATTTTTAGTAAATAAATAATTGAGGGAGTCGGTGCATGAGTGCAACAGACTATTGCTTGGGCAACTGAGCCTTCTTTTCCTCCTGTGAGCCACCAAAATCTGCTCTGGAGATTTAGGAGACCCTCACAGCAGATTGGGAGCTGTTTGACTCACCCCCTCCAGATGACCGAGGCCATCCTTGTAGGCTGGCAAACGTGGGCCTTCATTCTTTCTGTCACTTGCAGAGGCCTCAGGAATGCTGATGGGTTACCACTGTGGGTGTGAGTGCACACTGGGGAGATCTGATCTAACGCCAACCGTCTGTCCTATGGGTGAGGAGAGGTGGTGATGACTCCCAAGGTCTGCTGGGAACACCTCTGGCCTCCACTGTGTTATTCTGGCTCTACTCAAACCTGCATTGAGTGGAGGCTTTCTTGCACTGCATCGTCCTCAGTGACTTGCTATCCAATATTCCTATAAAAAGGTGGGGGACCAGTGTGGGGAGAGGCCTTGCTCCGCCATGGTGTCAGAAGCAGTGAGGGAGAGAACTGGGGCTAACCCCCTAGAAGAAAGGTGGAGGAAAGCAAAAAACAACAAAGGATTAAGCATTTTAATCTTCAGGGTATTTGTTGAAAGTTTGGCTGCTTAAAGTGATCAATAAAAAAGTTAGGGGGGAAAGGTTGTTTCCATTGATTTCTGAGCATTTGAAGCCAAAGACACCAGAAACACTAAAACATGCCTCAGTGCATTTTATATGCAAACAATGGGCAAGATTTACAGTAATCTTTCTGCATTGTTTCTTGATTAAGTAAAGATTATTCACTCCATCATGAGGCCTTCAGTTTCACAGACTGGAACCAGGTTTGACTTTTGAGATGAACTGTGCCATTTTCTGTCTCTGCTTTAATATATTTTCCTTGTTTATCCTGTTGATTCATATGGCCTAAATGGACAAAAGAAAAATTATGGTAGTTAATTTCACAAATTGATTCTGGGACCTTTTTCCAAGCAGATTCATTTTTACCTTCATGGAAATTTTTACTGGAATAAATCATGTCCTGCGGCTTGGTTTCTTCCTTGACATCATACGATGACTCATCGCAGCAAAGCCCCAGCAGAATAGATTTGGGGAAGAATAATGTGTCTTTGCATTATGTTGATTTTAAATCAAGCCTACTGATAGTCCATGATTATAGAAACATGTTTTCCCAATGCAAACCCTGTGGGTGCAGAAAGCTAGCTCTTAAATTCAGGTTGTGATTCGAGGACCCGATCCCTGCTTGGGGAATAAAGACATGTGGACACAGAATGTAAGGTTAATGGGTAAGGTAAAGGCCACAACTTTATTGATTACAGCATGTGAGAAGGTATTGGCTTAGGCATTAGACCACGGAACATTAGACTCCACCCACTTGTAGAGGGGTGAATCTGAGGAGGGGTTAACCACCAGTAGGGGAAGCCTGTTGATGCTAATCCAACTATAGGCTCTCTTCCTGATGTCACCGAGGGTCGTGCCATGGCCCCCCGCCACACGGGCATCGGACAGGATCCACGACCGCCGGATTCCTTTAGCGGAATACCCAAAATTGTCGGCGAAGGCGATGGCCACACCTTGCTCCCCGAAACACCAACAACACATTCCAATGCCTAACCGCCAAATACCACGAAAGTTGTGACGGTTGCTACGAGGTAGGCGAAAAAAAACCAAGAGGCTGGGCCAGTTTAGCCAATTGGAAAAAACTCCTACCAGGCCCCCTGGTTAAACAGGGCGACCAACCAGAGGTCCATAGCAAAGTCTCAGGAACAGCTAATCTAAAGGGAGTGGAGGGTGGGTGACTCGAAGAAAATGTGTGTGCAATGGTGGGGATGGCTGGCGCGGCTGCGTTTGAGCAGCAAGCCACGCCCCCGCCGAGCTTCCCTATTGGGTGCCCAACCAGGGAGGGGCGTGGCACCAGCCCTGGAGTTGAGGCAGGGGGCGGAGCGCCCCCTGCATGACGCGGGAATTGTCTCCCGCTCACAACCCCTCCCCTCCTGGGAGGAGGAAAGGCTTTGTCACAATTCCTAGTTTGGGACTCAGTCTCTGTTGCTGGCCATAAGCTGAGTACAGCTGTAGCAGGCTGAATGAATCACTTTCTTGCCACTCCATGCAAACTAGAATCCATGGACTTCTATGCTTTAATCTTATCTTCCAAGGCTAAGCTATGCTCCAAAATCTATTTTCAGCCTCTGGATTTAGAAAACAAAGCAGAACTGTATTCCAGAGGTAACCTGGGTAAGCCTCCAAAAGATGAAAATGAACGAGTAGCTAAGTTGGAAGGATATTATGTGCATAAAACAATTTAGCGCCTTTGTTTGAACTCAAATGATTTATGGGAAAGCATTTAGTTTAGGCATCTGTTCCTTCCCCTAAGAATATTCTGTTGAAATTAGTCATATCTCATAAGTGCAAACTACAGTGGACTGTCCTTGGAGGAAGTAAAAGTTAGCATACCACTCACAGGAAAAATGGCCAAAATTATTTACTTAAGTCAGAAAATGTACAACTAAAAACAGTATAAGGAGGCCTACTGTATTTGAAGCAATACCGATCTTTTTCCTGATGGATTTAAGGTTTTCTCTGCCACTATATAAACCAGGTGCCAGTGACAGAGTCTCATAGTGTACAGAACACTTCTCAAACTCATGACTGTTCGTTTTATTTTTACACCTGAAGGTCTATTTCCTCTTTAAAATTCAGCACAATTTATGTACTCAGGACCTGGCTCTCTCCATCCAAAACACACGGTAAATGAAAAACGCATAGCTTTCTAGAAAGGCCTTCTTTCAGCTGTGGCTGTTTAGCATCTACACTTGAGTTATTAGATTCTCCGTGTTTTGGAGTCACTTCAAGAATTTAATCCACAAGTGAAAAGGCAACAGGCTCTGGTGAAGACTGAAACCCTTCTTAAGTGGTAACGTATTATTGCCTCCTTTATGTTACATTAATACCACATCATTTTTTATGCTGGGTTCAGAGTTCAGAGCGCCATTAATTTGCGGAGGAGAGCAAGAAGAAGACAGGAAAGTGCACAGGGACTCTACTGAGCTCCAATGACAATCCCTCTGTGGTGGTGCAGGATCATGCTCCAGGTCAGGAGTAGTGGTAGCCTCCAGATGAGCTGAACTACAACTCCCATGATGCATCTCCATTTGCCGTGTTAGCTGTTGCTGATGGGATCGGGAGTCCAATAACATCTGGAAGGCAC
Source organism: Podarcis pityusensis (assembly GCF_964106645.2). NCBI lineage: Eukaryota > Metazoa > Chordata > Lepidosauria > Squamata > Lacertidae > Podarcis > Podarcis pityusensis. Next base: position 69,965,006 of record NC_138035.1, read on the forward strand.
CCACATTGGCTGGTCCTACCCCAAGTATAAATGTGTAAAGCGATCTAGCGCATGTGAGACCTCTGAAGAAGTTGAGCTACTATTACATACACATTTCAAGCGCCGTTACCCTTCAAGAGCACTAGAATCCTGGTGATACCAAAACCAACATCTGGACCCCTTATTCAGTCTTCTGAATGACTGCCAGTCATCTATGCTATAAGCACACAGTTGCCATATTTTGTATCTCTGTGTCCCGTAGTGCCAAATTTTGTGCTAGATACGGCACTAAGGCTGGCACCAGACATATAATGGGTGAATATAAATCACCAGCTTATGAAGTGGTTAATGTGTGAAAGTTTGCTTACTTCTTAAATGTGTGCTATCAGGTGTGGCAAAGTGCATCCATACAGACCACTGTGGCCAGATTATTTCTATTCTGATGTTGTTGCTTCACTCCTAGTCACTCGGCTGTTACTGAAGGAAGACCTCTTCCTCAATACACTCAATACACTTTTATTTTGCTTTGTCATTTGGAGAAATAAATGATTCATCTGTTCTCACAGTCTTAAAAGTTTATTCAAAGAAGTCTATAAAACATTTTCTGCTTTCTTTGAATTTATTCTCTTTTTCTTAGGAAAAACATTTGCCTGTTTCAAAAAGTGCCTTTAGGTCTTTGATGCCATTAAGATCTATAATGCTCACACCTCACCTAGCCCCCTCATCTCCAAGGTATGGCTACATTTTCTCAATAATAATTTTTAAAACCCTAAAGCACACTACAGTAATCTGACCAACATGGTACCCTCCTATCACTGTGAGCTGGAACAAGACTCCACACTTTTCTCTCTCTCTATTTCTGCCCAGTGTATTCAAACAGTAAATGACCATCTTAGTATGGAATAAAAATCATGAATGTTATATATTAAAATACCTTATTAAAAGGCCTTATCACCTGATAAACCACCCAGCCTTTAGCATGCATTAGAATTCACACCGCGGTGGGTTGTGTGTGGAAATCTCACCATGCTTTGATCAATACTGATGGCCAAAAAATCCCAGGGTTGGAAAACATTCCCACTGCAATGGGTCTGCAAAATGCCTGAAACAGGTACAGAAGATCATACTATGGGATGTTTATACAACTAGTGGAGTTTAAAGGTCCATTTCTAACACGATTAAAATGTGAGTCATTTTGTAAAACAAACTATTTAACAATATGGCTGCTGCATGCTTGCTGGGTTCCGTTGATAGACTGGCTAGACTCTCCATCTTTGAAAATGCCTTGGCTCACCTCCTGTTTTCTTTGGAATATATGAGCAGGGTGCTAAATATAGATGGGGGAATCTATTTTTTTAATTTGCAGTTACTACAGCACTGAGATTTATAGGGGGAGCATTAAAAACGTAAATGGCTCCTTTGCTTGTTCTGCCCACTCCAAATGTAGCTGCCAAGCTTGTAATTTACACAGCCTGACTCCATATTAATAAATGGAGTCTAAGATATACAGCATCTTTGCCCCAGATCTTTTGGGGGAAAGAATGCCCTGGCTAGCTTCTTGCAGTTGCGTCTGGGAAGCCTCTTTGCTCAACTGTCCTAAGGGTCTTCTCCTGCGGCTGGTTTATTTTTACGTTTGCTACATTCATTTTCCAAAACAAAGTTTTTCTTTGTTGATATGAAGGCTACAGAATACTTAGCTGCACTTCAGGGCCATCCTTCCAAAACCAAGAGAAGGCAAAGTTGCTCCCTTGCTCTTAACAGGGACATTCCTTCTCAGTGACACAAAGGGTCGAGATATTTTAATCATCACAACTTGTGCAAATATAATGGGCTTCATGAGAAACACCAGAGGTGGAGAACTCACTCCACGACCCTTTAAATGAAATTGTGAGGAAAATCCCACAGGAGCTTGTTTTAATATGGAAGCAAAATTACTTGGCTGGAAAACACTACATATAGAAGTTAAAGGCTGGTGGGAAATAGCTAAGTCATGTAAAAGCTGCTGAAGACTTGCCTTGACATAAACATGTCTTTTCTTTTATTCAATTAGATAAATATATCAAATGTATTAAGTGATCAACCATTTGATCCAACAAGTTAATAATACAATGAGAATGATGTCAACATTGGCTAAAATATTAAAATGCTCTCTCTATAGACCACTTCATATGCAACTCTAAGTCATAGTTCAGTGCTGTGTAAACAACCCACGGGCTCCCACACTTCCCCATTCCCTTTCACCTGCCACAGGAGACTGAAAGCTACCACTTCCAGTTTTAAATTAACCAAAGTTCCCTGTTGCATCTGAATGCAGCGAATGCTGGATAGCTTCAACTGTTGTCCATTCAAAGAAAGAGAGATCAATCGTGGTTTATATTCCTGGCTTGCTCACTAAATATAGTGAAGGATGGAGAAGAATTAATTAAATTAAATTAAATTAAAATTAATTTAAAATCCAGCAGATCCTTGGCTGCTACCCCCATTGTTTCACCCTGTTTTGGGGCCTCCAGTAGTTTCACAGAAGACAACTGTTTCACATAGTTCACAGTTTGTAGTATTCCACTGAGTACGGGTCACTGACTCAGTCTCCAACTGGTGAGCCACTAAAATGTTTTCCCTACAAAGTTCTGCAAGTTTTATTTTTTACTTCAGTTCTCCTTCCCACATACTGGGATTATCTTGCGTTGTTAAGAAGAGCATGGCTTGCTTCTGAACCAACGAAGCAATCAAATTTGTGTTTCGATGAAAAGTTACAAACATGGGCATGCAATTATTACATCTATTCTAACCTGCAGCAGAGAAAAGCCTGAACAAGAACAAAATTAGTTTCAATCTCTTCCATCAACCTAAGTGGCTTCTTAAATAAGAAGGTCTTTGATAGACTAGGATAGAGAGGCAATGATGTAAGAAGAAAACCGGCCAGGTGGACTTCCCTAACATTGATTCTTCATCAGGTATCCTTTCTGACTCTCCTATGACCTTGCCTGAGCTCAGATAATTGTGTATTGGGCTGTGTCTGTGTATATTTGTGTCATCAAAGGCTGTTTAGATTAGAGGAACAAAACACAAGTGCGTAGCTTGGAAGTGCAGTTTGGAGCAGCCTCCTCAGTTATGCTTTGACTGTCCAAGCAAAACTGGTGCCAGCCCTTGGATATATAAAGGCCCTTGATGTGGTCCATGGATATGACGAAGCAAAACCCAAACGAGCGTTCTTGACTCAATGGTAACAAATCACTCTTTCCTGCAGTTTGCCAGGGAACAAGTTATTGGACTGCTAACAAAAGGAAATAACCTATACCAGTAATCTAAAGGAAAAAAAACCAGAGTATCAAAGGGATGTTTGTCCCTAGGACTTGAAAGCTGTACTGAAGGTGTATTATTTTATTATGTTTGACTGAAAATAACTTAGGTTTATAAAAGTAAATCAACCTTCCATGTCTCCCATGTATTCTTCGCCTATAGCAAGCAAGGCAAACTTTGGATTTATGCTAGCATTCCTTTTGTTTCTAAAGTGCTACATCAGCAAAGGGTATTGAGAAACACAGTAATTACATCTGGCAAGTCTAAACCAGAACTTATCTATTCTTTCCTTCTTCCCGGCAGAAAAAAATCAATCACCCCCAAGATACACATCATTTGAGCCATTCTCCAAGGAGCCGCTTATTTGTGAAGCAAGCTCTTACTTCAGAAGACTAAAATAGAGACAATGTGCAGCTCTCGGTGAGAATTTTCCATTTAGCAAAGTAGGGTAGCTCCCCCTCCCCCACCACTGAATCTCATGATGTTTTGTGCAGTTCAAGCATGAATTTATGCTCTCTGTACTTAGAATTGTCCATCACAGCCCCAGTGCAGATATCCCATGACTAAAAGCTCTAGAGTGGACAACAAGATTGCTTCTCCCCACCACATCCCTCCTCCTAGGTTAACCCCACTTAAGCATTGCCTAGGCACTGGCATTAACTACAGTTTAGGCTAAAAATGATGGGGAGAAATCTGATACAAACATAATTTGCACCCATGCAAAGGGTTGCAAACCTGACTGCATACACTTAATTAACAAGTAATTTGATTCATACCTAAAAGCAAAGTTTTATGGTGAGAGTGTCTACAAGACAAGACTCACCTGTAACTGTTATGCGGTCCTCCCTGGAGGCATTCTGAGTCTCCTGTAACTGGATCTCTGGGCTCACCTCAACCTTGCTCCCAGATAACTGCAGATAAGCTTGAAGAGTTGCAGGTACCTTGACAGTAATGGAGCCTATTATACACAAGAACAAAAGGATTTGTGTTAAGACAATTCAAGGTGACAGGCATAAGCCACTTTGGGTCAGAGAACCCCCCCCCCCAAAAATTTAAACAGAGTTCCATGAGAAAAGTGGGCTTCCTGTTTTTACCCAGCAAAAGGAAATCAATATGGCAGCTCCAGATCTTTTAGACTCCAGAGCCCATCTTCCCCAGCCAGTATAGGCAATGGTCAGGGACGATGGAAGCTAGAGTCCACAACATCTGGAGGGCAGAATTGGATGCCCCTGTTCCAAAGTAATGTGCTGGCTGCTTTCATCAACATACAGTGGTACCTCAGGTTACATACGCTTCAGGTTACATACGCTTCAGGTTACGGACTCTGCTAACCCAGAAATAGTGCTTCAGGTTAAGAACTTTGCTTCAGGGTGAGAACAGAAATCGTGCTCCGGCGGCGTGGCAGCAGCAGGAGGCCCCATTAGCTAAAGTGGTGCTTCAGGTTAAGAACAGTTTCAGGTTAAGGACAGACCTCCAGAACGAATTAAGTACTTAACTCGAGGTACCACTGTATTAGTATGCTGCCTTTCCATAGTTAAAACCATGCTCAAGGCGGCTTACAACATGAAAATCTTTATGTAATTACCAACAAAACGAAAGTAGCCATAAGAAATAAAACACATCAAAAACTACATGAACCATTTCCACACAAATCATAACATCTAAAAATTAAAGGTGCAAATATAATTAATAGCAACAATAGCAACAAGACCCCCTAAGCAATCCCCTGCCCAAGAGTCTGTTCAACATTCTCAGCTTTCATAGCTGGAGTCAGTCATGGCTCCTCCCTCCCAGGCCAGGTGGGAAACGGCCTGCAAGGCAATGAGCAGGTCCCCCAGGACTCACAGCGAAGATGCTGCCGGGCCTCTTCAGCAGCCTCAGCTTTTGTAGCTGGAGTCAGGCAAGCAGGCGGGCAGCGCTCCACCCTCCTGGGCCAGGTGGAAAGTGGCTACTAAAGCAGGGATCAGATCTTCCAGGACTCACAGCCCATATTGGACAACAAATCTTGACTCTATACTGTTTGTGTGTGCGAAGTCTGGATGTTGCAGAGAACACCTAAGAAGTTATTAGGATGATGATCCTCATGCCACCTCTGCTTTTTCTTGTTGGAAAGGGTTACTCTCTTCATACTTTATCGGGAAGCCCTGATTGACCTCTACAGTTTGAGAGGGAGGTTAACTTCATTTCTGCCATAGTAATTTAAGTGACTCACTCAGCACAAATGTAAGAAAGAACGAGAGGGAGCAGAAATCATATTTTCCACAGAGTTGAAGTGCAAATTTCAAGAACTTTGCATATTGGTTATTTACACGTAATGCTACATTTAGTTTGGCCCCAAATCCCATTGAAATCAGAAGAACCTGCTGTTGAGTAAAAGTGCTTCAGCTGTAAAAGCTTCACATACAAAATTACTATTTACTAACCTTCCTGAGATTTCAGATCCACTTCCCCCTTTTGATTGATAATGTAAACATCTATCTCCCCATGATGTGTAGAAGCTTTCAGGAATCCTTCAGAGGAATCTGAAGAACAAAAGAATGAAAATATTTTGAGCCGTGTGGGTTCCAATGAAATAGTATGTATATTTTGTGAGTCCCATATTAAAAGGCTGTTTCTGAAATGTTTGCTCCTAGGGCGAAAGCAGTGCCGTGGAGTTTTTGTGGGGGAAGAGAGAAGAAGGGACACAATGTTCTCTCTATATTTAAACTTTAATAGATAGTTTGAGACTCACTGAACATCTACATAGAAAGAACATCTGCAGTTGTTCAGAGATGGTAACATAGCTTAGTTCTTCTCAAAATGTTCATGATAACCACGTAGATATTTTTCACCAGACATTTTCATTTTTCCTCCTCTAGGTTCACCAAAAGCAAAATGATGCATGGATGATTCTAAAAGGAGCATGTTTTCAAAGGGTACAAAGATAACAAACCTAACATTGTTTTCTAAACTGTCTCTGCATGCTATCCAGGCTTTTGATGAATGTTTCCCCCTACATACATACACTGAAAGAAAAGCTTGCATTTAAAAGTTGTTCCAAAGCTATTTTGCACAAACTCTAGGGAACAAAGGTTGCTTGTTATTTTTTGTAAAAAAAATCAAACCCTATATTAAGAGAGTTTCAGAATACATCTGAAGCTGAACCCAGAAGCTAAACAACAGGAAATGCTCTAAAAATCTTTGCAGATTATGGCTGAATTGCCAGTATTTTCCCCCAACATGTACTTATTTTATCCAAAGGATTTATTAACAAGGAACAGAAAACGTCATGGCGGTTTGAAAGCTAAATCTCAGAGATAACCAGGCAACTAGACAAAAAAAGAAAGAGCTATTTGAAAGAGTTTTTTAACTAGTGGAAACCAAAAGCTTGATTCAGGCTTTGTTCCTCAGGTTTCCAGGGTTTGTCCTGTAGCAATGATAAATGTATTTAACTTGTTCATAGTTTTTCTTTTAACAAAGCTCTTGGGCCATGTATGTGACAGATCACCCCTCCCAGAAAAAGAGCAAGAATGTGCTATTATAGCCTGTGTTTGCTACACACACATCAATGTGGACCCCAATCCAGGTGCACATGGAGGAAACTGATCCGAGCAGAGTTTAGGCTCAGTTTTTGGCACAGAAACTGCCCTGGTTGCCTCAGAAGAGAGACATGAGCAATGTGTCCCTGCTAATCCTTCTTGACCTCTCAGTGGTTTGAGATACCATCGGCCATGATATCCTTCTGGAACGGCTATCCAAGTTGGGAGTGGGCTTTGTGGTGGTTCTGATCCTACTTGGATAGTCATTTCCAGGGTGATGCTTGGGGTTCCTCAGGGTTCAATATTATCCCCCATGCTGCTTAACATCTACTTGAAACCACTGAGTGGGGTCATCCAGAGTTTTGGAGTGCGCTGTTATCAGCCATATGCTGATGGGACACAGCTCTATTTCTCCTTTACATCTGCAGGTATGGCGGTTGGCAATTGTGCCAGACCGTTGTCTTGCCTCCGTAATGAAATGGATGAGAGCCAACAAACTGAAGCTCAACCCAGATAAAACTGAGGCACTGTTAGTGGGTAGTTTGCTTGAACAGATGGATGGGAGGTGGCCTGCTCTTGATGGGGTAACACTCCCTCTGAAGGAGCAGGTATGCAGCTTGGGGGGTACTCCTGGATCCATTGCTGTCACTTGAGCCTCAGGTGGCTTTGGTGGCGCAGAATGCCTTCAACCAGCTTCAGCTACTGTTCTCTATGCTCTGGCAACCTCTAGGCTAGATTACTGCAACATGTTATATGTGGGGCTGCTTTTGAATATGTTTCAGAAACTTAGTGGCCAGGCTGCTCACTGAGGCAAGATGGTTTGAACATGTAGCACCAATCCTGGCTCAACTGCACCGGCTGCTAAGCAGTTCTTGGGCCCAATTCAAAGTGTTGGCTGTAAAGCTTTAAATGGCTTTACATACCTCAAGGACTGCCTTTCCCTATATGAACTGAGCTAGACCCTGTGATCACCATTTGAGGCCTTTCTTTGCATGCCGCCTGCATAAAGGGAGATATATAAATTGAATGAACACCACCACCACTGTGCCCCCCCCAGTGACCACTTTTGTCATGATGATCTCTCATCATGTCTATCACTTGGTCTTTGAGAACAATTTGTTCTTGCAATTAGGCTTGAAAGCTCGCTGCACCAAACATTCCATTTTTTATTCCCAACCAACTTTTGCGGCAATCATTTCTTCAGAAAACGCTACCACTGTAGAAGCCGGCAACGGATGTTTGGACTGTATCACTGCACCGGCCATTTCAGAGTAGGATCCTGGCCTTGTATGTCCACTGTTAAGAAGTACCCCTAAAATCCAGCTTTTGCTAGAATTACAGGAGCCTGCACCTAAGAAGGGAAGTTCTGTTTTGACCTGCAGAGGCAAGGAAAGACCCTCCATTACTAGCAACTCAGGTAAGGTATGTTCAAGCAAGCACCTCTTGCATAATCCACTAATTGCCACCTCTTTTCACTGTAAATCTTTGCCATGTCAAAAGTAAACAAAAGAGCATCAGACTCCTTCTGGAAGCATTAAGCCAACATGTGATCACCCAATGTGTCACTCCTTGCTTCTTCCCTAAATGGCTAATGAAGAAGTTACAGGAGGCAGAGATGAGGCAGGCTGCTGAAGAATCCAGGGAGTCTCTGCCTCTTGCTGCAACCAGCTCCCCTCCCCCTGGTCTCCCAGAACACGCAGAGAAATGAAGAGGGAGGCACAACAAGAGGCAAGATGATGAAGCCTCAGGGTACTGGGGAAGGAGAGCGGTGGGAAGGCAGGGACCTCCAGTCCTTGCAACTGCCTTGTTGGCAGAGTTGCTGGGATCACTATGACTGAGCTGTTTTGTTCTTTGAATAAAGAGTTAACTTCACTGCCATTGGGTGCTTGATTGTTTTATCGCTGACTCCAGCTCCTGACACCATGCAAACTCCCTTCCACCTCCGACATCTTGCCCTTTTCTCTCTAAAGCGAGTGGTCCAAGCCTCCTTGTTTTACCACCTTTACCCCTTCAGCCAACATTTGTCACTCTCTCATTGCCCTGCCCAGTTTTACTGCATCCTAGTTCTTCCATGTGTTTTCAGGCATGCTTTAGAACCGCGAGCTCAGATAATTAGTTTTAACTTGCTTATTCACTGTAAGCTCTTTTGGCTTCAAGTTACAAACATCAGGAAGAACTTTCTGAAAGTAAGAACTGTTCAACAGTGGAACAGACTTCCTTGGAGTAGTGGACTCTCCTTCCTTGGAGGTTTCTAAGCAGAGGTTGGATGGTCATCTGTCATGGATGCTTTAGGTGAGATTCTTGCATTGAAAGAGTTTGAACTAGATGTCCCTTGAGGTCCCTTCCAACTCTACAATTCTATGAAACTTAGCCTGTTGTTAGTGTACAGTTTAGGAAGGTCTGTGTCAATTCACATCTCTTCACATATATTCAATATGTATGCTAATTCCCTTTTGATATATTAGAATTACCTTTGATGTCATAGTTTACTCTTGGAGTGTGCTCAGCTCTCCGTGTCAAAAGATCCTATAAAAGTGTCAGGGTTCCATGTAGAACTCCAGCCTTAAATGCAAGCTGCACCATTCAGAAAGGCACTCTGTTCTTAACTGATGCACTGGAAGTTGCTCACACAATTTCATGCGCTTTCAGTTCCAGGGGTACATGACAACACAGCTGGATAATATGCCAAGGAATGTGAATGAAATAAGGGAACACAATCTCTTCCTGAGAAGAAAAGCAGAGCTGCCAGAGCAGGTCATTTGAAAAAGTGACAGCATCTTTTTGGCTTTGAAAAATGGTAAACAACCAATGATGAGAAGACAGCTTCAAACGTGGCCTTGTCCCACCCAGCCTAAAAGGAGTTTTGATACGTCGGCCTGTGAGAGAGACTGGAACGCAGCCACTCTGGTTCATTGGTTGAAAAAAAACAACGGGATTTGGGGTTGGGGGTTTTTAGTCAGTATCCGTAGAAAACATAGAAGGAGCTTAAATGGAGTAGCCAGATTACTGAAGGTGGCTGTTGCTGTGCAAAACTTTGAAATACGCTCAGGCCATGATAAATGATGAATTAAGTCAGAAAATGACTGCGTTCCCAGTCTTCAGATTAATAGGGCGTCTCCCATCTGGAATGCTGTTGGGAGCGTTTCCTAAAGCTGGACAACTACATTTCCAGGACAGGAATTTAAATTAGAATACATTTATAAAGTCAGCATTTGGGATGTGCAGCTTCTTACAGGTGTTATCAGAGAACCCGGAATGAAAGAGGGACAGGAAATATGCTTTCTTAGTTTCCTTTTCTTGTCCTGTCCCAGAGATTCATTGTGGACACAGAGGATCCAATATATACGAAAGATCAAAGATACTATCAACCCAGTCCTGGGACAACACATGTGGAAGTTTTACATCCACAGTTTTAGCTACACTACAATCCAAACCTGCCTTACGTGGGCTGCAGCATCTCACCAGCTGCCACAGTGATGCTCGTATCACCTTGCTGGCACAAGCCTTCCCCATCCACCTGTTGAACATGCAGGTGTGGAGCTTGCCAGCCATATTCCCACCAGTGGAGCCTAACAAAAGGCCCAGAAACAGGACATTCTGAACCGGCCTGGGATCAGCTAGATTCCAAGCTGCTCTCGCTGCTGGTGTCAGCCAGCAGAAGCCCTGATCCAGGCCCAACTGCTACAGAAGCCTAAAGAAGGCACAGGGATCAGGCCCAATCTTCTCTCTCCCCCCCTTCCGCTTCTGGGCTAGGGATGCACTTACAACTCCACACCTCTGCAAAGCCTCAAGATTGCTCTGCTACAAGGGGAGGGCATGCGTTGTTCCCCTCCCCAATCCAACAGTTAAGGCTGTACACATGGAGCTGTTCGTTTTTTAAAAACAAAGATCTACTATTTTGACCCCCAAAGAAGAATGGTCCTCTTCTTTCCTGTTGAAGAGCCGGGTAGGATTTAAGTGTGTTTTGTCCCAAAAAAGAGCTCTGGAACTTGCAGCCTCAGCTTCAGCACCTGCTCCATGTTGGAGGGGATATATACTATGTTTGCATGTCAACCTTGAAACTGTAGCTGCAAATAGAGGACACTGGGCACAATCTAGCCAAAAGGTTAGTTAATTCCCACTGGAATCAAAAGAACTTAATCACCGTCCTGGTTCCATACCTTTCCATGAGTCTAACTTGCAACTAAGCTTAGCTGCATTGCACTGATTGTGAATAAAATGAGACGAGCTTAAATTCAACCGTTTTTAGGGCAGCCCTCTAGGGAAGGCAGAGAGCAAAACTAAAAGGTACAGATGGCTGTGATAAACGATGTGGTGCTCCTGAGATATTTCAGAAACTTGGTTTTGATGAGCACAGAAGATGAAGTGGAAGGAACAGTTTTGATAGATTTGCTTCAGTTTATGAAAGACAGATTTCTGGGGCTAAACACACAACTGATGCAAAGCCCATTTTTGTTCAGCTTTCTAAGTTGTAACAAAGGAAGCTAAGGTTTATGGAGAAAAGGGGGAAATAATCTGCAGACCATTTGCAGCGGTTGTTTTTGGATTTTTAATCACAGCAGCCTTTAAAATGAATTAAATTTAAGTTGGTAAGGAAGCTTAGGGTTCTCTGATGAAGAGCTATTTAGGGTTTGATATGCTAAGGAAAGAGACCAATGTATGAGTTGAGCACTCAGAATAATGAGAAAGAGGACTCCTTTCCCAATCATAAATAGGATTCCAGTTGATCTGTTTCTTCCTGCTTCCCTATTTCCACTGGTGAGACACATCAGATGCAGCAGTCATCGAATTAAGAGGAAATCAAGTGTAGCAAATCAGTTTAATATGACCAGAGTTTCTCAGCATGATCTTGCAAACCTTTGGCGAGAGCAGGGCTTTTGTTTTTTGTTTTAACAGCCACAGCTGTTGAACTGATTTAGATGCTGGCCAGGGGGCGGGGACAACAATGCTGGTAACTGGGCACATTAGTGGTCAGAAACAGCACTGGGACTTACTGAATCACACTGTGAGGTAATAAATATATGAGTTCCAGGCTCTAGGAATCTGAAAAGTTGTTGCTACTCTTGAGAACTGGGCTATAACAGTCTCGTGTTTCCAGTAAAGCTTGCTGCCCCCACCCCATGTGGCCCCTCACTTCTACCTGTGGGCAAGAGCAGGGTTATAAGAGAGTCTCAAGGAAGTGAGCCATGCTGGAAATTACAGCTGGAATATGCTAATGAGAAGGACCCACCTCTCTCCCTCTGTGTTTTATTTCTGACTTGCATTGGGATCCAGATGTTCCTCCAAAGAGTTGCATTTTGCCTGCCCCTTTCTCTACTGTTGGGACACGGGTGGCGCTGTGGGTTAAACCACAGAGCCTAGGGCTTGCCGATCAGAAGGTCAGCGGTTCGAATCCCCACGACGGAGTGAGCTCCCGTTGCTCTGTCCCAGCTCCTGCCAACCTAGCAGTTTGAAAGCACATCAAAGTGCAAGTAGATAAATAGGTACCACTCCGGCGGGAAGGTAAACGGCGTTTCCATGTGCTGCTCTGGTTCACCAGAAGCGGCTTAGTCCTGCCACATGACCCGGAAGCTGTACGCCGGCTCCCTCGGCCAATAAAGCGAGATGAGCGCCGCAACCCCAAAGTCGGTCATGACTGGACCTAATGGTCAGGGGTCCCTTTACCTTTACCTTTACCTCTCTACTGCCTGTAAGATCACTAAGAACATCTGCAGAAATTCTACTTATAGTGCTGTACCTTACAAACTGCTATAGAGCGGTGACCATAAAACAGGCATTTCCTGCTCTCACTCCTCTATTATGGGATGCCCTTCCCTCTACAATAACTGGCATTCATCAGCTGCATCAGACATCTTATAAAGACTTTATCTTTTTGCCCAGGCCTTTCCTTACCCACATGATTGGACCCTGTTTCTGTCCGTGCGAATTCATCGAATTCCTTTTTTATTTCATAGAATTGTAAAGTTGGAAGGGACCCCCAGAGTCATCTAGTCCAACCCCCTGCAATGCATGAATCTTTTGCCCAGCGTGGGGCCTGAGATTAAGAGTCTTCCCCAGGCTCCATCACCAGTTCAGATCCCATTAGCACATAAGTGAAGTTCAGGGTTTTGCCCCAACGTGCATTACTTTACACTTGCTTACACTGAATCACATCTAATGCCCATTCACCAAGTTTGGAGTGATGCTTTTAGAGCTCTTTGCAATCTTTTTTTTGTTCCTGTCCTGAAAAAAATGGTGTCAGCAGCAAATTTGGCTATCTTACTATTCACCGCTAATTGCTCACTCACAGGTTTGCATATTTATCACCCAGAATATTTTTTTTTAAAGGCAGCAGGATCCATAAATCATAAATTAGAAACACAAAACACACTTTGGGCTTTCTTCTTAGCATTATTTTTGTGCCAAAGTTTTCCATTTCGCTTTCAGTCACTGCCAGGACACCCAACAACCACACTGATCTGCTTAAAAAACAAAAAAAAAAAACCCTGGAGATTCTGGGTTCACAAACTGAGAGGAAAGTTGCTGAACGTGCGTGTAGGGGGGAAAGCCAATCTGACGTGAGCGTCCTTCTGGATCACATTATTTGAAGCTTGGCAAATATTCTACAGAGCAGTGAGCCATATGAACCTCACTAAGTCTGGGAAACTGATACAAGAACAGAATATAAACCACAGCCATGAAGTCAGCACAGAATGAAACGCTTTATGAAAATTTGGAATGTTTTGCATCTCAGGAGGGAATATACAGTCCTGACAATCAATCCCCACCCCCACCCCCCAGATACGCCATTTCTGCCATGAAAATGTTACAAGAAATTGTGTTTGGTCTTTAAAGCAGAATATTTACCAGGGAGTGGGAAGTTTTCTACCTCTTTCAAGAACCCATTTCCCCAGTCTGATTTCTGATATTCAAAATCAAAGCTGATATAGGAGATGAAGTAAAAGAGCAGCTTTCTTGAGGAGAAAATGCCCCAGCATCAAATGTTATTGCTTCAGTGGCTGTTTTGAGTGGTTGTACAGAAGGGCCCAGGGGAAAGTGTTGTTCCTGGGAAACTCCTCTACTGCCTTCTTCTTTTTAAATGCCTATATACAATTGTTAGGGATGCAGGTGGCACTGTGGGTTAAACCACAGAGCTTAGGACTTGCCAATCAGAAGGTCGGCGGTTCGAATCCCCGCAATTGGGTGAGCTCGGTCCCAGCTCCTGCCAACCTAGCAGTTCAAAAGCACATCAAAGTGCAAGTAGATAAATAGGTACCACTCCAGCGGGAAGGTAAATGGTGTTTCTGTGCGCTGCTCTGGTTCGCCAGAAGTGGCTTAGTCATGCTGGCCACATGACCCGGAAGCTGTACGCTGGCTCCCTCGCCCAATAAAGCGAGATGAGTGCCGCAACCCAGTCAGCCACGACTGGACCTAATGGTCAGGGGTCCCTTTACCTTTAGCTTTATACAATTGTGTGCCCAAAGAAGATACGGCACAATTGTGCACCTCCAACGAGTGAAGAGATAATCTCTCTGCTAAGGGAGTGATGAGACATCATATGGATCTCAATAAATACAAGAAGCAGATACAAGAATGAACCACCACAAACAACAGCGTCTTCATACATGCCTTTAAAAAATGACTACACTGTGTGTGTGTGTGGGATTATTCCCACCCCCAAGCAAGTCCAGCTTCTACCTACCTTCAACAAATATTGGGTCTTCAAGATGGTAGTCAACGAAGTTTTAAGGGGTCTAACTTACTTTATTGTGATGTCATAACCCCCAGCCAATCAGTACATTCTACAGCCAACTTCTGGTGTAATCAGAGAGAACCTTCCCCACCCCATTTTAATGATCATTAAAATAAGGAAAATTATGGATTTTCAGCCTCCCAAGACTTTATTCATTCCAGTGGGGTTACCGTGCAGGTTTTATAAATTATTGATTCTGAATTTAGGGCAAATCTTGCCAGGAGCAGCATACACATTTTGTTGGTGGCCAGGATGCAAATCACAAATTCAAGGTTCCTATTCATTAGGTGTCCTGGATAAAAATAGCAGGCATTGATGCTGAATGAAATACATGCCATCAAGGCTGGAAAAAGTATTACAAATTCATTTTGATAGCCCAGCTGAATGGAAATTATTGCCTGCATGAGGTTGAACAATCTGGATAGAATTATGGTTGAGTGTCTTGTTACACACCAGATGTCTGGAATGTATATTACACAAGGATCGTCTTTCATTTTTTGACTCTGAGTCGCAATGCTTTGTCTTCCCTATTGATTACGCTCTTTAGATGCCTATATGGTCGCTACATCCCAAGACAAAAATGTATTCATTTAAGAACATCTCCTTTTATGAGATGTTCTTAAACTTTTAATTTATGCTGTATC
The DNA here is from genome assembly GCF_964106645.2 of Podarcis pityusensis. Lineage (NCBI taxonomy): Eukaryota > Metazoa > Chordata > Lepidosauria > Squamata > Lacertidae > Podarcis > Podarcis pityusensis. Next base: position 69,980,179 of record NC_138035.1, read on the forward strand.
TTATTCCCCCGCTAAGACAATATATATAAGTTCACGGCTGTTCCAAAAGAGTTCCAGACCACAGTGTTAAAGAGTTAACAGGCACAAGACAGCAGGAGTCAGTCATGCTGAAATCTAAGGAACTTAAATATCTAACTCTCTTTCGCACCACTGATTTCAGTGGAGCTCGGGAACGTCTAAGGTGAGCGGAGGAAAGCTTCAGAAGAAGAGTTTTGAAGGAGCTTTTCAGGCTCCCCTGATCAACAATGTCTGCAAACACGCTTTTGGCTGAGTTGGGTTTTTACCTGCTCCATACCTGATGTCGTTTATGAAATAATAATAATAATAATAATAATAATCGTTCAGCAGCTACACAATTAAAAGTTGCCCAGGGGCTGAAAAGCTGCCCACACGTGACATCTGCACAGGTAAAAACGAACACCCTTCAACTTACCTACTGTGATGTTTCCTGTTTTTGTTTTAAGGGTTGTGTCTCCTGCAAAAAAATTAAAACAGTAGTTTGAAGCTTGGTGTACGACGGTTTTAATTCACACAGTGAATGAGCAAGATGTTGAGTGGTCCTGAGGCCAATTATCAGGCCCAGCCCATCCATGAGGCAAGGTGAGGCGACTGCCTCAGGTGACAGGATCCACAGAGGCAGCAGATCCTGAAGCAGATCTTTATTGCCCCCTTGTTGCTGTTGCAAATCTTCACTCACTCCTTCTTCCCTGGTGGGGAAGGAGACACCATTTTTCCCTCAGGTGCTAAAATGTCTTGGGCCGGCCCTGCTAACTATAAATCGCCTCTTATTTGCAATGTGCTGACACACCCAAAGCAGAAATTAATGCCATCTATAGTCTATCTTTTTAAACATTTTACAGAGGTGGCTTATATGAAAAAAAAAAAGCAAAGAATACTGTTCCCCAAAATATCCAGAGCTGATAACTATTTCATTTTGGACCAACCCACTCACCCCTGCCCAATTGTTTTACATGGAGGGGGAATAGTGATTAGAATGACTTCAATACCACCCTTTTTATGGATAGTCCCAAACAGTGTACACAACAGATTACTAGCAAGTTACAAGAAATACATCTCTCAGCAAATAATGGAAAATATTTTCTAGATTGTGAACATGCAGAGTTGGTGACATTTTTCCACTCCCCCACCTCAATCTGTGTCCCGTCATGTTATTCTGCAGAACTGCATTTTGCTTAACTTTCCATCTGAAGATGAATCGCAGTTCTGCAATTTGCCTGGCAGATCCTGGGTAGAAATTGTTCTGATACTCTTGGCTAGTGATAGAGAGAAATGGAGTCTGGTCATCCTTGCCCACAATATCTCCAAGGTGCCACTGTAGTATGGAGCTCTGCATGGTACAGAAAACTCGACTGCGACCAAGTCAAATAGCCTAAAATGAAACTATGACGCCTAGAATGAAGCAATGGGAGAGCAGGCCCAGATCTGCAGCCTTTGTTGTTGTTGTTTAGTCGTGTCCAGCTCTTTGTGACCCCATGGACCAGAGCACGCCAGGCACTTCTGTCTTCCACTGCCTCCCGCAGTTTGGTCAAACTCATGCTGGTAACTTCGAGAACACTATCCAACCATCTCGTCCTCTGTCGTCCCCTTCTCCTTGTGCCCTCCACCTTTCCCAACATCAGGGTCTTTTCCAGGGAGTCTTCTCTTCTCATGAGGTGGCCAAAGTATTGGAGCCTCAGCTTCAGGATCTGTCCTTTCAGTGAGCACTCAGGGCTGATTTCCTTAAGAAAGGATAGGTTTGATCTTCTTGCAGTCCATGGGACTCTCAAGAGTCTCCTCCAGCACCATAATTCAAAAGCATCAATTCTTCAGTGATCAGCCTTCTTGATGGTCCAGCTCTCACTTCCATACATCACTACTGGGAAAACCATAGCTTTTACTATACGGACCTTTGTTGGCAAGGTGATGTCTCTAGAATCAACCAAATAAGTCACAGCTGTGTCCCTGAGCCTTGCCCACATGACTCCTATTAATTCAGTGCAATGCTTATGTGTGCCAAGTAAATGCTGGATGTTACCAGTGTCAGATATCTGGTGAGATGGCTATAAATCTTCAGTTTTAATCATCCTGGCAAGATTTCATGCTTCAAAATAGTAAGCAATTAAAACCAGCGGAACTGAAAGCTGCCTTCGCTTGGCATGTAACTAGCTCATCTGCAATTCTGTCCAGAATCTTGTCTTACCAGGAGCAGAGCAAATGGATTTGTATCACTGAGCTGGCCAAATCTGTATTCTGCTTTCATGGTACAAAGTGGTGTCTGACAGCTGCTCTGGGACATAAAGGGATTCTGGGAAACAGGAGATAGGGTTATGTGCGTTCAGTAGAGAGTCCATCTCCTCCTGACTTCTGGTTTGCAGAGATTTCTTGTAAATAAAAGGGAGGGAGCGTGGAAAAGCTCTTAGCAGAAATCTACCTATTATAGGCAGAAAATGAAGTGCTGTACTCTTGCAGGATTCCTGATTGCACCAATGACCCTACTATGTTGATCTGCCTTCCAATTCTACTTCTACTTCCTTGATTTATGATCCCACCTGTGTTCTTCCTTATTGCGAAACTTTCTCGCTATGTTATTACACTGTGATCTATCCCAGCCTCCAACTAGGTTTTATAATTTAAGCACAACTCGCCCCCCTTCCAGAGACTTCCAAGATGTGATGCATTTAATATTTCAAGGCTTCTTGTAGCCCTGTACTTTGAGGGTCTAGCAGTGGTTCTGAGCCCTCCTAAAGTATTTTAAGGGGACGTGGGTGGCGCTGTGGGTTAAACCACAGAGCCTAAGACTTGCAGATCAGAAGGTCGGCGGTTCGAATCCCCACGACGGGGTGAGCTCCTGTTGCTAGGTCCCAGCTCCTGCCAACCTAGCAGTTCAAAAGCACGTCAAAGTGCAAGTAGATAAATAGGTACCGCTCCGGCGGGAAGGTAAACGGCGTTTCCGTGCGCTGCTCTGGTTCGCCAGAAGCGGCTTAGTCATGCTGGCCACATGACCCAGAAGCTGTCTGCGGACCATAGAGTGAGATGAGCACCGCAACCCCAGAGTCGGTCACGACTGGACCTAACTGTCAGGAGTACTTTTACCTTTAAAGTATTTTAAAAGGTCTTGCCATGTGTTTCTTACTCCGTTCTACGGCTTAACACTCCCCACTTGGAAGCTGCTGGGGGGGGGGGAGGGATGTTTTTGTGTGACATTGTGCAACCTTGGGGTCACAAGAATTCAAATGTGCCTCCCATGCGTGGTGCCCTGCCCAGGGAGGTGCAAACAACCTTAGGTATGGAAAAGAATGAGAATCCTGAATCAGCCAGGCAGAGTAGCTGGTGGGATTGGAGTGCCAGGATACTAACCACCCCTAAGTTTGCAACCTCCTCCAATAAGGTCTGGTGCCCAACTAACTCCTCCGGAGTAGCAAACTTGGTGCCTTCCAAATGTTGTTGGACTCCAACTCCCATCAGCCTCAACCAGCATGGCCAATGATAACGGATGATGGGAGGTGTAGTATGGCAACATATGGAAGATATCCCATCGACTATGCCTGGCTATCTATGCCATGTGGAAAGCTTTAGAGGCCTAGAGATTCATACTCCTTCACTCCTCTGGTAAGTCTAACCATCTGCATTCAAGTTGTGGCCAGACTGGAGCACAGTTTATGAGGTCCTTGGGGATAACGACAGTCACTCTTTGGGGAGAGGGAATTATATCTTGCAGGGTGGGGACTATCTCAGGAAGTCAGGTGATTAGATCGTGTACAGGTGTCAAGGCATTTACCCAACAGCTCTGAAGTCCTTGCCACAAGGTCCACTCCCTGGGACTTTTAGAAACCTCCATCCCAGTCCATGCTCTAGTCACTACTTGATGCTAGGGTCATGACACGTATGTTCCTGATCACATGGATCACACAGATGCATATATTGACACTTGTATGGAGATGCTCTGTATTCAGGGCCTTTCATCTACTAAGAAGACCTGACAATCTCTTCAGGGACAGTTATTTCACAGAAGTGTTTTGAGTAGGATATAACATTTCAGTTTCTTCTGAACATTAGTTCAGTTTCTGATCCCATCCTGTATGTAGGTCTCAGATTCAGACTGCGATCCAAAAGCATACTGTGCCCCTGTCAGGAGCTCAAATAAGAGGACCTTCGGATTCATTTAAGCTGCCACAGAACTACAAGTTACAGCATCTGCCTAGGAAGCAAGTATCCTCAAGTCTGGCCCTGCCCATCCTGGCTGGCCAATGGACTCTCCCAGACAGGAAGGACTTCCTGTTTCATAGAATCACAGAATAGTAGAGTTAGAAGGGACCTCAGGGGTCATCTAGTCCAGTGTTTCCCAACCTTGGGCCTCCAGCTGTTTTCGAACTACAATTCCCATCATCCCTGACCACTTGTCTTGCTAGCTGAGGATTATGGGAGTTGTAGTCCAAAACAGCTGGAGGCCCAAGGTTGGGAAATGCTGATCTAGTCCAACCCTTGGATTGCAGGAATCTAAACCAGATCATACATGACAGATGGCCATTCAACTTCTGCTTAAGAACCTCTGAGGAAGGAGAGTCCACCCAACTCCTGTGGGAGTCTGTTCCACTGTCAAACAGCTCTTACTGTCAGAAAAGTTCTTCCTGATGTTCAGTTGGGATCTCCTTTCTTGACTTGAATCCACTGATTCAGGTCCTAGCCTCCAGGGCAGCGAAGCATTACTGTGTGACCTTTCGATTCGGACTCTTGATTCTTACTCCTTGGGCCTGCCTACTCATTTGTCCCTCTTTCCTCTTTGGGCCTGACTTCTGGCTTCACCCTACAGCTCTGACTCCTGGCTACTCCTTGATTTTGGTTTCTGATAATTGCTCTTCTCTGATTCCTGCCTTGCTCTTCAGCTCCAATTCCCCAGCACATCTCCCAGCTCATCTCAGGCTGATGCCTACAGCTCATTCCCAAAGCCAGACCATTTGCTGACAGTCTTTTAGAATGGCATGTATTCTGTTCTCCACTTTCAAAAACCACATTGTTTTGTAAAAATATTCAGATCTTCTCAAATAAGATTTACCACCTCATTTGGTTTATGGACTTTCTAAAGATACCCATAAAGAATGAGAAACATTTTAAGATCAACAAAGGTCTCGCAAATCACATTATCTGAAGCAAGTTCAATATGCTGCTTTAGAAGAATTGTGTGGTCATATAATTGTTCCACCAATACCAGTGCTTAATGAAGCCTATAATTTTTATGCTAACCAACCCTCAAATCGAGATATTCTGGGGAGAGGGAAAAGTCAAATTCTAGCCAAATTGTTTATTCTGAACTAGTGCTGACATCCAGGAATTACAGAGGTTGGGCAATGTATCATTGATAAAAGCAATTCAAGCTTTCTTCATTTTTGCTCTTTATGAAAACCGGAAGCATTTTTATAAAGCCCACATTTTGTTTATCTGTACATAGTAAGATACAAGTCTAAGTTTCAGGATCAGGCTGGGACAATATTGGTTCCAGAACCTGATGACTATGTCTCTGCTGTGCTATACAGTCGTACCTTGGATCCCAAACACCTTGCAAGTCAAACGTTTTGGCTCCCAAACGCCACAAACTCGGAAGTGAGTGTTCTGGTTTGCAAACATTCTTTGGAACCCGAATGTCTGATGTGGATTCCATGGCTTCTGATTGGCTGCAGGAGCTTCCTGCAGCCAATTAGAAGCCACACCTTGGTTTCCGAACATTTTGGAAGTCAAACGGATTTCGTTCGACTTCCAAGGTACGACTGTATTCTTTGAGTTTCTGACTTAGGATCATCATCAGATGCAAGATTAAATACAGAGGAAGGCTCCAAGATACAAGCTCAATAATCCATATTGCTTTTAGCCATGATGTGGGAAGCCACAGATATCTACTAATGAGCAAAAACAGAGACATCTGAAAATACTTAGGTTTCCTTCCATTTATGTTGCAAGCACTGCACAGAGAGATGACTCTGAGCTTGTTGGTGTTGTTCCTCCCCACCCCCAGTTCTATGTAGATGGGTCTGTGGCTACCAGATACCTGTCCTACTCCACCCCCAAAATATATGCCTAAACTGGTTGATACTTCCAGAAAGATTTAGGGTGGCCCATTAGAGGCCCCATGACACCATCTGGAAGGAATCACCACTCATTGCAAAACTCATTCATTTTCTATTTGCTTTTTCTACAGCGTTTTAATTTCCCATAAAATATGAATACAGTAAAATAAACACATTCACAGTGCATTCCTTGACACATTAACTCTGAAGTAAGTCCTACTCCATTTAGTGGAGTGTATTCTCAGTGAGGTGTATATGACTGCAACTTCAATATGACTTACTTCTGAGTAGGCATGTATAGGATTGTACTGTCAGAAGTATGTTTCATTTCTGATGACTCTAAAACTTTTTATAGAAAGAACACTTGTTTAAAATAACAGAACGTCCCAATAACATTTCACTAACAGCATTCTGAAAATAATCATGGAGCAATGTTAAGGTTATCTTGTTTAAACTGGATACAACTCTATTTGCCTTTTTACTGCACCCTGGAAGAAAAATACAACACATTTTTATAGGAAGTGTTGTAAAAGTAACCTAAAACACAACACAAGTACGAAAACAAGTTTAAAACATCCATAATAGGCCTTTGTGAACAAATTAAGAACCTATTAGTTAGGAGCTTCGAATTGGACACTGGCAAATTTACATCAGTGTACTACATGGCAGCTAAATATAGTTCATACTTCCACAATTTTTAAAATCAAGTTGTATTTATTTATTCATTCAAGACTGTGTGTGCCCAGTCAGCCTGGCTCTATTCTGAAGGCTGGGATGACAGCCAGGAGTTTAAGTTAGCAGCCAGTTCACTATGAAAAAATAAAGAGAGGCATACATCTAGGGACTGGGGTGGGTGGGGCAGAAAGGACTAATGGCATTTGAAGCAAGATGGACACTTGTTGGGAGCTGACAGCTTGGTGCCATAGTGCTGAACTTCTGTGGCCTTATAAAGATGGGTAGTTTTCAGATTCAGTATAAGCTTCTGAATCACCAAGGCTGAATACCTCAAGCCCATGGAAAGTCTGCACACCAGGAGTGGTAAATTATGACTAGAGGAACTGCACACCCACACTCTGACCACCAACCTAAGCAACATGAAGGATTAGTCATCTGCCCAAGAACAGATGAGAACCACTGGACCAACACATAGGATGCTCTTGACCAAGAATGGAATTGGCAGTGCCTTGGTTGGAGTGCACCATGCCAGCCCAAACACCCAGAGAAATGTTTCCAACAAATCAGCACAAACACAAGTCATCGTGACACTAATTTGTATCAAGAGACACTAACCCCGCTGATTTCTGCAAAGATTTAGATCCAGTTCATAAGGGAGAGCTCCAAGTTCCTTCCCAAACTGGGAATATACATGGCCCCAGGAAGGGCAACACTGGCACAAGAAAGAAGCATGACATTTTCCTAGCCCAAATATTTCCACTGCCTGTCGTTGCTAGAATGGCCACAGTGAAGCAGCATTCACATATAATTACAGTAATGAAGGAACAGATCCTGTTTATGAAGAAAATATTGTTATGCCAGTGGAATTCCTCTAGCTAAGAGTATTGCGTTTTCCACCTATTGTTGGTGTAGTTATAGGGTACTTCCCTTAAGATACCACTTTATCTATATAATATTTTAATGCAATCATTTAACCAAAAAGCTATAGCTTGCTAATAGTGGCTGTCAGTGTAATAGTTTATAGTTTTGAGTATGGTTTATTAATCTGCCATGCCTGGAATTAGGTATGGCTGCAATCCTATATACACTTAGCTGGGAGTTCCACTGGCTGTTTACCACAGATCAGAAATGGTATCACCCTGGCCAAGAAGATGCCAGCACGCTTAACAAGCAGAGCCAAAGAAGCTATTACAGGCAAGAAGGCCTCCTTTAAAAAAACAGAAGTCTTGTCCAAACAAAGAGAACAAAAGGAACACAAACTTTGGCCAAAAAAATGCAAGCAGACAATAAAGATTGCTAAAAATAATTTGAGAAGCACATTGCTAAAAATACTAAAACCAACAACAAGAATTTCTTCAACTACAGTTGTAGCAGGACATCTGCTAGGGAAGCAGTTGGGCCCTTGGATGATAAGGGAATCTGAGGTGTGGAAAAGGAGGATAAAGTGATTGCACAGAAAGTGAATTTTTGTGTGTGTTTGTCTTCATAGTGGAAGATAAAGGGCAGATCCTGGTGCCTGAACTAACTTTTGCAGGAAGGGAGTCTGAGGAACTGAGGCAGATAGTGGTGGCAAGACACAAAGTTCCAGGCCTTATTGAAAAAATAAAAACTGACATATCGTGGCATTTAGCTGGCATGTACCCAACAGTTCTCAAAGAACTCAAATGTGAAATTGATGACCTTCTATCACAAATATTTAAAAAGGCATTTGCTAAACAAAATGTAGCTCTAATTGCAGACCAATTTGCTATCTTACCATGAACATTCCCCAGCAGAATGTCACCAGCTGTTGAAGAGAGCAATGAAGATTCTGCATAAAGATATTTGGCTTTTAATAAGCCGTTTTTGGTAGAAATGTGAATAGATGACCCTTGTAGCTTTTCTATATTCACACTCTGTAAAAGGGGGAAAATGAATAAATTAATATAAGAGAATTACAGCCAAGAAACAGACAAACATCAGTTCATCTTAATGATATATTAAGCTACATCTTTCACATACACATGTTCATAGAGCTCCAGATATCTGCTAGCTAGAATCTTCAGAATAGACGGGAGGTGGGGATGAATATTCATCCAAGGATGGTATAGAATGTCTCCAATTGGTTTTATTTTGCAGGTAGGATTCGGGCCCATACTGTAAACGTAGCCATAAAATTAAAGCACTCTGTCACAAATCCACTTTAGAAATAGAACTGGACTTTTTGCAGGTTGGAAAGTGAAGGGAAAATGCATTGAAAAGTTTAGAATGAATAAATGACTAACAAGAGGACGTAAAAACACCCCACAAGCAAATCGGGAAATGCAGAGTGAATGCTCATTGTCATATAACTGCCCCACAAACAAATCAGAATAACTGTTCAATAAAGATGGAGTATTATCTAACCATGTAAGTCTTGTGCAAGCAAATCAGGATGAATGCTCAATAACTAGATTGTCTGGAGAAGCCCATAGAAGATATTAACTATAAAAGGTTGAAATTATTGTTCAAGCAGAAAACTGAAGCAGAGGGAGGAAAGAAGGTTATCCAGTCACTTTTCCACCACAGAAGTTCAGAAAGCGGTGACAAAGGAACATCAAATACACAATATACAAGCAAATGCCTGATAATGTCAGTGCCAATGACTGAGGAGAAGTGAAGCTGTACCTAAGCTGAGGGGAAGGGTGAAGACAGCATGAGATTCTGTGTCTGGCTCCTCTCTGCACCAGTCCCATGTGGCTTGTCCATGTGGAAACCTGGGAAGCTAGTCAACTAAATTTTACTCAGTAGATTAAGTAAAATTAATGGCTCTAACGTCATCATGTTCACTAATTTCAATGGGTCTACTCTGTGTAAAACTTAATTGGCTACCGCAGTTGATACCTATGGTTCTCTTCACGTTGTCAACAAAGACAGACAAAGCTTGCAGCTAGAAGTTATGCACCAGAAAACAGGTGCATTGATTTACAAAATTACAGTCTGTGAAATTTCATAACACTGAATTAGCATTAGAGGTTGAAGTACTCCCTTGATGGTGGGACAAATGGCCAGAACTGTGGTTGTGGGCATGGATAACGTATACAAAGGAGAGTAAGAAGCTAGAAGATATATGGCACTGCAAGTAAACAGGTAAAGCAACATCTACTTTTTTGAAGAGTCTGCTACGTTCATGTAACAGCTGGTCGCAAAAAGTGAAAAACTCATTGCCTGCAGCAGAGCATTTGACTGGAACTACAGTGGTACCTCGGGTTAAGTACTTAATTCATTCTGGAGGTCTGTTCTTAACCTGAAACTGTTCTTAACCTGAAGCACCACTTTAGCTAATGGAGCCTCCAGCTGCCGCCATGCTGCCAGAGGACGATTTCTGTTCTCATCCTGAAGCAAAGTTCTTAACCCGAGGTACTATTTCTGGGTTAGCGGAGTCTGTAACCTGAAGCGTCTGTAACCTGAAGCATATGTAACCAGAGGTACCACTGTACAGCTTTAATGATTGCTAAAGCCCAGTGTCACCATCAAGGCCCAGGTGTGTGGATTTCTGTCTCTAGTGCAGTGGTGGGAGTATTTTTGGCCCAGTAGGCCAGATTCTCCTGTGGCCCAATTTCAACAGGTGGGTGGGATAACCCACCTGCCAACCACCTAGCATCACTATGGTATCATATGACTGACAGGTGAGTTGCCTCACTTACTTGTCAGTCCATGGTGCAGCACTTCCCAAGAGTCCAACAGCCACCTGGTTGTTGGGTGCTTGCGAACTGCAGAGAAAGGGGCTTTGCTGCTCTTGCAGCAACAAGCAGTTTGCATTGAAACTGCTGCTAAAATGGAGGAAAGAAACTAATGCAGGCTTCCTCAACCTCGGCCCTCCAGATGTTTTTGGCCTACAACTCCCATGATCCCTAGCTAGCAGGACCAGTGGTCAGGGATGATGGGAATTGTAGTCTCAAAACATCTGGAGGGCCGAGGTTGAGGAAACCCGAACTAATGGCTCAGCCCCAGTTGCCTCATTGGCTGCAGCTGGAATAAATTAGCAAGCTCTTGGGAAATCAGAACAATTTACATCAAAAATTCAAGAGCCTCAACACTGGAGCTGTTAGCTTAGGTCTTTGGTCTTCCAGCTTGGCAGTCCATGGTTGTACCCTGGACTGCCTTCCTAACCTGGTTGGTATTCTGCCTAGCTTGTTTGCTTGTGCTGGAGAACAAGGGCTATATTCAAGAAATGGTCTGGCATTGGCTTATCCCAGGAATCCCTGGCAAAAGTATCACTCTGCAAGGATGCGCTTGGGCACACCATCTGGTTTTGATTTGGCTCTGGCCACAGCACAGTTTTGTCAGTGTGCCTGACAAGAAGACATATATTATGCCTGATTGTTGCAAAAGTGTAGTAAGGCTGGAAAAGCAAAGGAACAATAACATCTACAGAATATCTGAAATCATGACCATATGATTTCAGCCCTCCCACTCATTCATGATGTTAGGGTTTCCCTAAAACTGATGCTCTGTAGAAGGCTGCCAATAGTGGAGAAGAGGGTCAGTAGATTAACACCAGTCTCCCAGCAGGATCAAATGGTGGCTCAAGACAGATGTGGATGGAATCAGCTGATAAATTCTCCATTTTTTAAGAGACGAAGAAGGATACAGCAGGCAGCCAGAGCAAGAGCCAGGATAATAAAAGTCTAAAGATGTTTTACCAAACGAACAGTTTCTACAGTCACATTGGAACTATTGTAAACACGAAGACTATAATAGATACTAATACCTTATCAAATTTAATTGTGTTCTACTAAGCTCGGTTTGACTTATGCTGCAATAAAACATTCAGATGCTTTTAATTTTCCGGTTCAGTCCTGTCTCATATGCAATTTTGTGACCCAGCATGCCTATCTGATTTAAAGCTGTGTATTAATTTGGCTTAAAATCTGCTCTAGCATTTCAGCACGATCTATCACAGCCTTATAAAATGAAGAACTGTATGATGTAGTCAAGCTGCTGACAATTCCTCCGAAACAAAGAAGACTCTCGACCAGATGCTCAGCAACGCATCACACCTCTCTACGGAACACAGTATCTCTTACTTTCAACCACTGTTAAGCAAGACTCGGGTATCAATTTGACCCCATGTCAGCCTGCTTATGTGTACGTACGCCAGATAACTGGGGTCAGACATCAGCACTGAAAAATCATGCAATTACTGTCTACAAGGCAGTTTAGCGCTTCCATCCCTTGGTCAGTTGGGTACACACACCAGTAGGTACGATGTGATAAGGAGAATTGGGTGGGGAACCACATCTGAAATGCCAGTGGGATTTTAGTCTAGCCCAGGCTTCCTCAACCTTGGCCCTCCAGATGTTTTGAGACTACAATTCCCATCATCCCTGACCACTGGTCCTGCTAGCTAGGGATCACGGGAGTTGTAGTCCCAAAACATCTGGAGGGCTGAGGTTGAGGAAGCCTGGGCTAGCCTCTCTGTGGAGAGAGGCAGCCCCAGGAAACAGTTGCTGCTTGTTTTTAGCTGCTAGTTGGGTTAACCCCATTTTATTTCTTAAAATTAAAAACAAAGCATTTGAATTAATCTGCAGGTTTTTAAATGTTCATCCCAATCTCTCTCTCTCTGTCTCAATGTTTTAAGCATTTGCCCCAGTGACTGAAGTAGAAAGTGTCCAGTTTCATTGCCAGGGGAATTATAATGCACAGCTACAAACCTCTGACAGTCTTGGTTTACACTGGAAACGCTGACAGAGCCCTAGCTACATAATGATGACTGTAGTCGATGGAACAAAATTGTCATAAAAGCCCACATGGCAGATAAAATACAGGCTGATTGCTAACAGAAATGGCTCTTCGAGAAAGCAAGCCAAACTTCTTCCTCCAAAAAGTTGGCTGCTCTGCTATTGTGCTTGGAAGATAAGTGTTATACATGTCAGTTTTGACGCTTAATTCTACAGCTGTGATTTTGCTGGTTTATATGTAGGGTTTACACACCGAGACACACACCACAGAACATTATATGGTCACTGCAAGATAAATTAGTATATTATAAATTCTATGTTTCTCATCTGGATAAAAAAAATCTTCAAAAGAACATGTGAAGTTAATCACTAGCATACAAATCAGGTCTGTAAACAAAGGATGAGAATACACTCAATGAAGGGTTACTGCGCAAAATGCAATCCTTTGTCAATTTCTTCCTCTTTCCTCCTACAATATTGAGGCACTGTTAGCTACATTGTCATTGTATTGTACATTTCCTCATGTATGAACATATCACTGGTGAGGAAGGGTAAAGGTAAAGGTAAAGGGACCCCTAACCATTAGGTCCAATCGCAGACTCTGGGGTTGCAGCGCTCATCTCGCTTTATGGGCCAAGGGAGCCAGTGTACAGCTTTCCGGATCATGTGGCCAGCATGACTAAGCCACTTCTGGTGAACCAGAGCAGCACACGGAAGCACCGTTTACCTTTCCGCCGGAGTGGTACCTATTTATCTACTTGCACTTTGATGTGCTTTCGAACTGCTAGGTTGGCAGGAGCAGGGACCGAGCAACGGGAGCTCACCCCGCCATGGGGATTTGAACCGCTGACCTTCTGGCTCTGTGGTTTAACCCACAGCGCCGCCCGCGTCCTTGGTGAGGGAGGGTAAATGAGCCTAAATGCTATGGGGCCAAATGTTTGGCAATGTCCCCCAGTCAAGCTGAGCCTTCCCCAATCCAGTTCCCTTCAGATGTTCTTTACCACAACACCCATAATCCCCAGCCATTGCTCATGCTTGACTTGGGATGATGGGCATCCCAAAGCGTCCAAAGCGTCTTGAGGTTGAGGAGGGTTGGTCTAGCGCCACTCACTGCTAAGTGCTGACATGATGTCGCTGGCAGCTGCAGAAGTGACTAGTGGGGGCAGGCAAATCAGCTCTGAATATCTCTTTGGACCCAAGACCTGATGCAGCCAACCTCCTGCATTGCAGGGCAGGAGGTGGACTAGATGAGCCTTGGGGTCCCTTCCAACTCAACACTTCTATGACATTGCCTTACAAACACTGCTAAAACTGCTTTGTATACTAAAATATATTTATACAACTTAAGCAAGTTTACTAAAATTAAGTCGCACTGAGTTCAAAAAGGACTTCGCAGCAATCTGATACACCAGACGTCTCCATCCTGGGACCATGACTCCACCAGCTCCAGCCAGTTTAGCAAAAGTAAAAGTTGATGGGAATTGTACTTCAAAATATCTGGGAAGCACCATGTTGGGGAAGGCTTCTGCAGTTGGCAGTTACCTGGGAGTAAAGGAAGTCAATGGGGCTTCGTTCTGAGCATAAATGTATAGCATTTCAATATGACTCCCTAGCACGGTCAATGTTTCAGCTTGCAATTATCTACGGATCATGTCCAATTCTTATTTTCTAGACTTTTCCAGTTTGATATGTGAAATTTTTCACGCCATTCACTTTTGTTTCCTGATTTCCACTTCCTGAAATATGGCAGCCCTACTTTAGTATCTCCCAGCCAGAACTGGAAGTGTGTATTTTCCTATACTATCTATTAAGATTCTTATGGCTACCGCAATAACCCTACTTATTGTACTTTCTTGCTTTATCAGAGATTATTACATATGCTGAAATACAACTCCCGGCTGTCTTTTAAAACAGCTGTATGTTAACACAACAGTGAGTTCTTCACCCAGTGTACAGTGGAACCTCGACTTATGTACGGCTCTACTTACATACAATTCCAGTTACGACCTTCAGTAGGTGCTTCGACTTATGAACTTTCCTCTAGATACAAACAGAGGCCTTGCCAGCAGCCCAGAGCTCTCCCAGCCAGCTGTGGTGCAGTGCTGGGGCCTCCGCCGCTGGGGAGAGGCCTCTGGTTTTCCGGAGCTCACCCCGCCAGCTGCGGAGCAGTGCTGAGGCCTCTGTTGCTGAAGAGAGGGCCCCCATCCCACCCCCAAAGCTGTGGAAGAGGTGCCGCCTGCAAGAGGCACAGCAGGGCACACTGAGGCCCCAAACCCTGCCGAGGAACCAACCTGTGAAAGTCCGGAGAAGAACCTGGCCTGGCAAGAAAAAAAACTGACCCTGGCCAAAGTGAATCAGGTCCTTACTGACCCTTGCCCCACCCCCAGCTTGTAGCCAGATAAGCCCACCCACCCTCAGTGCACGTAAGAAAAAAAATTAATGTTAATTTTTTTCATCTACAATACTGTCTTATTTATTTTATAGTACAGTACATTGATTATCGCCTTTATTTTATGGATCTATGGTCTCGTTAGAAAGTAAAATCTGTGTTAAATTGAACGGATCAATTCACTTTTCCATTACTTTCTATGGCAAAGCGTGCCTCTACTTATGTATGTTTCTAGTTATGGCCGGACCTCTGGAACAGATTATGGTTGTAAGTAGAGGTTCCACTGTATTCTCAACAAAGTAAAATGAAGCAAAAGTCCTATAGCCAGGGCTTACTCCCTTGTAAATGCAGTTAGGATTGCAGCCTTAGTCTCTCTGATCAATTCATCTTGGCTGAGGTAAGCCAAAGGAGGTCGCAAATAATCTCTATGCTCTTACAAATTCACTTTAAATTATTTCCAAGGAACTAGCTGGAATTATTATTCCTGCAAGCAATTCCAGCAATAAACTAAGCACACTTGAGATATCGCTCTTTTCTTGCAGGCCTTGAATGGATGGGAAAATTCTCTGCTGTCTACCTATGAGATATTTATTTACCCCTCGGTGCTGCTCAAGTCAGGGTCACATTATACACATCTCAAGGAACAATAACACTTTCCAATAACAAAGCAAACAAGCCAAAGGCGCCATCTTCTGGAAAATACCTGGAACTAACTGAAGTTTCAACACCTCACCTGCATTTCCACAGAAGACGTGAATTTCAGTTGTGTTTACAATACTGTTGCCTTGGGATAATTAGGGGGAATTAACATCCATTGAATGCCATCTCAGCCATGTGCCCATTTAAAAATTATGGCCCTACATTTTGAGAATAGCTTGCCTACGACTGGGATATTAAATCCAAATCTAAAAGCGGATTCATTCTGCAGGGTTTAACTTCCACTTGCCGAAGAAGTTATACTGAAAGCAATTTGACATTTGTAGAGAAAAAGGAAGCAACAGCATAATGTATGTGTCTAATTTCAGAGACCTATAATAGAAGCACGTTCAGCTCAAATTCAGTTGCTGGAATCGCAATCACTTTTCACAGAGTCAACTTGTTGTTGCATTATGCTAAATGGGGCTTGCCCAAGACATTTTGCTGCCTGAGGCAAAGGGAAAGATTGTGTTCAACACACACAAACACACACCATTCCATTTAGAAAAGCTGCCCAGACTGGCTGTTGAATTTTTGGCCTCATCTGCACCATGCATTTAAAGCAGTATCATAACACTTTAATCAGTCCTGGCTTTCCCCCCAAATAATCCTTGGAAATTGTAGTTTTTTTAAGGGTGCTGAGAGTTGTTAAGAGACCCCATTCCCCTCTCAGAACTACAGATCCCGGAGTTTCCTGGGAAGAGGGATTGTTAAACGACTCTGAGAACAGCAGTTCTGTGAGGGGAATAAAGGCCTCCTTACAACTCACAACACTCTCAAACTAAAATTTCCAGGATTTTGAAGGGAAAGCCATTACCGTTTACAGTGGTATGATACTGCTTTAAATGTATAGCACAGATGGGGCCTTAGTTCAAGATTGGCAATGCGACGGAATTCCACCATTGCATCTGAAGACAACAGGGTCTCTTAAGGGGTGTGGAGAAGGACATGAAGAGCACACACAGTTCTGTCCACTCCACACCCCTCAGCATCTGCCACCTGAGGTAGCTGCCTCACTCTGTCTCACAGTAGGGCTGGCCTTGATGCTAAATGTAATAATATTTGCTTTATAATAGGCATTGCTAGTTTCTACAAATAGGTTTTCCACTCCACACCCTGGTCTATCCAACGTAGGCGCTATAACTTTAACTTCAACGCAAGCAGGTGCAGTTTTCCCAGTCCAGAGAGACAATGAAAGGAGAACGGTACTTGCTGAATTTTTCCTGCCCCACAGCTGTCAAAGACACAAAGCCTCTGTCTGAAAAAAAACCTGCAATAGTCACAGAACTTGAAAAAGTGAAGACACATATTCTCACGAAGATTTTAAAAGCCCATAATGTTATTTTTGTAATGTATTTCTTCAATGTATTTTATAGGTGACCCAAATAATAGTAGTCCACACATTTTAAAAATGCTTACACTTTCTTGTGACACATGAATATCAGCATTTCCTTGAAGAGTTCCCAGGCAGATAACTTTCCCTCCTTTAGCTTGAATGTCAATTTTCTGACTCTGAAACAGAATTGTATACATGTTAAAAGAGTTCAGTTCTTATTTTTTTGAAGACAGTTATGATGGGCCCTAACTAGGATTTCACCTGCATCTCTTGGCTGTTATTATGGAAAGTGATACGTCAATTAATTCTTGCAGGACCCACAATTATATCTGCATGGCTAAAAGAGTTCCAGGTCTGAATTTCTACTTATTATGCAGTTGCAGGAGAGGTCCCAAGAAAAGACTTGCAAAAAATATATACAAGAGGATAGAAAACACAACTCTTGTACTCTTGTATCTATACTGGTACCTTTATTGACCGCAAGATGCTCGTTCCCTTTTCTGTCTCTATTCTGCAGCTGTTACATTCAATTTTCTCAGTCTTCACACAGCCATTCCCTGTTGTCTTGATATCCAAGTCTAAAATCAATTTTAAATAGTGGAGATAAATAGAAACAAATTCAATGCAAAGCAATCTAAAATTTTGGTTTCCTTTAGCAAAACAATGTAACAGAGTGAAAAAAGAAGCACCCCACTTTCAAAGCATGTCCTGAGTCCCCCAAACAAACAATTAGTGTCACATGTCTGCATCTGAAGTGTTAAGGAAAAAATACATATTACAGCGATGTGTAGGAAGGACAAGGAATATATTTAAAATATACCCAGGTTACGGAGCCAAATTATTAGCAGTTATGACATGTGTACGCTACTCTTCCCCCAAGGACAGCATATATGGAGCTTATCTAATGATTTTATTGACAATAACCCTGTGAGACTAATAAAGACTGTGACTGGCCTAAGGTTACATGTTGAGCTTTGCGAATGGCAGGATTGGAATGCAAGTTTCCCCAATCCAAGTCCAACAGACTACCCACCAAGTGACTTCACCATAATAACTGTCAAAGAAAGGAAAGATGCTTTCTGGGTTTAGCCTGGTGATAGTAGCAGGAAAGAGAAAAGCTGAGCTGACTAAACAGCTGGGATTTAGCCAGCGTTCCTAATTTTGCCAAGACATCTTCCTGAACTCTGGCCTTGCAGCAGAAGCTTTTGAGCTGCAGTAGTAAACATTATGACTCCTGTCAATAGCAACACTGGGTCTCTTATCGGTGTACAGTGGTACCTCGGGTTACATACGCTTCAGGTTACAGACTCCGCTAATCCAGAAATAGTACCTCGGGTTAAGAACTTTGCTTCAGGATGAGAACAGAAATCACATGGTTGGCAGCAGGAGGCCCCATTAGCTAAAGTGGTGCCTCACGTTAAGAACAGTTACAGGTTAAGAACAGACCTCCAGAACGAATTAAGTTCTTAACCTGAGGTACCACTGTATCTGCAAAAGCTGGGAAGTAGCAACTTGAATGGGCCACATTATCTACTATGGCATGCCAAACTGAAATTCACAGCTGAAGAAACGGCCATCCTAACCGCTCACCACAGAGCATGGGGCACTTCTTAAATGTCACAGCAGTGCCTCTTTTTGACCAGTTGCTGCACATACCAAATTTTACGGGGGTCCTCACATCCACAGAGACTGCGCTGTCCATGTCTTCTGAGATTATCGTAATCTCCTTTCGCACCTCATCATACTTCACATGCAAACTATCCAAATCTGCACCCTGCACGGGGCCAGCGGTCGCCCCACGCACCGTCACGAACACCCTGTCCGCTTGGGGGTACTTGTGTGGGTCCAGAGGGTGCACAGAGACATGGCAAGGGAGCCGTGCCTTCAGGAGGCCATAGGGGCCAACAACCAGAGTCCACTCCTTGAGAGGCTTGCTGCCCTTCCGCTTGCTCGCTTCGGACTTGCTGCAGCGACAAGGACTGGCAGCAAACCAGCGAGGCTGCTGGCAGCTGCCAGTCCACGACCTTCGCCCAGTGACGCCTTCGCCCTTCAGCAACCGATGCCAGCTCCCGGCCACTGTCCTCGCTGCCGTGCACCAGCCTCTTGGGGCCACAGGCCGCATCCTGCACTGCCTTGAGGCTGCTTTAAGGGGTCCTTCTGACACGCAACACCCCAGCCCTGCAAAGAAGAAAATGAAAGTGCAAAGGGAGAACTTGCGCTCCAGGCTCTGGGCTGGGCATGGGACACCCCCTTCCCCCCCCTCCCCAAGACCCTTTAGGGCAGAGGTATCTGCATTACGGGGACCCCCCTCTGCCCACTTACAAACCCATCCTGGAAGTTTCAAAACAACAAGCGCAGAACCGGTGAGCTGTACTAGCAGCGATTGGCCAGTCCAGTGGCGCCGAGGTGGCTGCTGGGAATTGTGGTTCTCTGCTGACGTCGGAGCGTTGACGGAGCCTGAAGGCCGAACTACAAGTCCCGAGAAGCTGAGCGTCTCCCGGGGAAGCTTTGGCCCATGAGCGGCTGGGGGAGGCGGATGTCTCCCTGCCTCCCTCAGGACAGGATGGAGTCTTGCGGCTGCCCAATAGGAAGCGCGGAGGGCGGGACTGGAAGAGGAGAGCCGGTCTCCATGGCAACGCAGGGCGCTGACGGGGCTCCAGCCTCTCCGGCGGCGGCGGCGGCGGCGGCGGCGGCGTCGAGGTTTCCCCGGAGGGAGCGGGGCCGCGCGGGGAAGGTAAAGGAGCAGGCGCGAGCTGGTTTAAAAAGGAGGGAAGGAAGCCTGCTCTGGGCGCGAGGGGAGGAGTCGTGGGATTTGAAGAGATGGAAGGGGTCCCCGAGGGTCATCTAGACCGACCCCCTTCAGTGCAATGACGCGGGAGAAGGAAGCGGAGCAATGGCGTCTGGAACTTGGATTCGTCCGCCCCAGAATGTGTTTCAAGGGCACAAGCAGCCCAGAGAACCCCACATCCCCCTCCTTCCCAAAGCACTTCCTCCCAGGGGGCGGCCAAACCTCGAAGAAGCTAAACATGCCGGGGGGGGGGGGGGCTGAACAGGTAACTAGCTGGGAGCCGCATATAGACCACCCTGAGTATACCTATGGCCACCCCCATCCAAGCGGGGGCAGCTTGAATAAAATATTGCCCCACAAGATGCGGCACACACACATGCCCCATCAACTTTGGGGGGGGCACACATCCCTCAAATATTTTATGGGGGGGGCAAAAGAGCCTCAGCCCCTAGGAATTGGCTCCCATGCCACCATCTGAAACAAAGTGCTACCCCCACCCCCACCCCATCGCCAACTGTTCTGAGTCCAGAGAGTGGGTGTCCCATCAGACCCATAGGTATTTAAATAAAAAGCTAGCCAGCTCTCCTGCCACTAATGCAGAAGGTGGTTTTAGTGGGTGGGAGTATAGTTCCCAGGTGTGCATATGTGTTAGCCAAACGAGGCTGCTCCATGGGTCAGGATTCTATAATTATCACATAGTGAAGCTAACTGACTTTAGCATGCTGAAGTAATTGCAAGATGGCTGGGTGGACTGGTTCTTCTATAACTTCCTTTGGGCCCCCATCCTTTCTCGCAGATCCCCCCCCCCCCCAACATTTGGAAACAAAGTGGAAATAGAAGTAGAAAGGGTTTCTCAAAGACTGCACTTGCAGTTGGGTGGCCAGATGGGAAAAGGGACAAATGACACCCAATTCAATTTCCTCTCCTACACAACTTTTAAAGCTGCAAGAGCCCTGGCCTCTTTTTCATTGGGCCCCCCTAATGTGTTCTCTCTGTTTATGAAGTGTTGACCAAGTAAGAAATCTTGGGTTGCAAATAAAGTGTTGTCGATCTATTCCCCTTGCTTTCCGATACTAGTAGTTGAGCTTTTGCATTGTCATATGAAGGCTGCAGTGCTATTATCTTGGAGTAGGTCTCACTGAATATAGTGTGGCTTAAGGACGGGTAGCACTGTGGTGTAAACCACTGAGCCTAGGGCTTGCCGATCAGAAGGTTGGCTGTTCGAATCCCCGCAATGGGGTGAGCTCCCGTTGCTTGGTCCCTGCTCCTGCCCACCTAGCAGTTCGAAAGCACGTCAAAGTGCAAGTAGATAGATAGGTACTGCTCCGGCGGGAAGGTAAACGGCGTTTCTGTGCGCTGCTTTGGTTCGCCAGAAGTGGCTTAGTCATGCTGGCCACATGAGCCAGAAGCTGTCTGTGGGCAAACATCAGCTCCCCCGGCCAGTAAAGCGAGATGAGTGTTCAACCCCAGAATCGTCCACGACTGGACCTAATGGTCAGAGGTCCCTTTACCTTTACTTTGTATAGGAGTGTACTGCATGTCTTCTCCTTTGTTTGAACGGGTGTTTCACTGATGTAGTTGTGTCTAGTTTATTAGTAAGCACACTTTAGTTGCTACCAGGGAATGCAAGCATGCTTTAACAGGAAATGGAGTGTAATTTCTTCCTAATTTCTCTTTGTGTTACTCCATCACATCAGCCAGGCAGGTGTAAGTGTGTACTCCAATCTTACAGGCATACAATCTTCCTTTATGTTCCAGAATTTTGGGCCAGTTACAAGGAAGTGTCTTAACCTGTATTGGTTATTATAGGTAAATGAAACCTCCATGTTCATAGGTAATAAAAGGTTTAAAAAGGTAAAGGATCCCTGGACGGTTAAGTCCAGTCAAAGGCAACTATGGGGTTGCGGTGCTCTTCTCGCTTTCAGTCCGAGGGAGCCAGCATTTGTCCACAGACAGCTTTCTGAGTCAAGTGGCTAGCAGGACTAAACCACTTCTGGTGCTTCTGACGGAAACCAGAGCGAATGATGGAGATGGGAAGATGCTGGGACAAAGGAGGGGCTATCACCTCCAAACCCCCTTGTACTTCCCAGAAGATCCTCCTGGCTGCTGCTGGAAAAAGAAGACTAAATTAGACTGTCAACACTTTTGTTCAACACCAGTTCCTTTTAAGTTTTTGTGACTTTCAGATTCATTGTACTGAATAGTTCTTGCACAATTATTTGAAGCAAATTAGAAACCTTACCAGCGAAGTCAGGTTTAGGCTGCTCCAACCTTCCCTTTCTTTTCATATGTAAATAACTTGGAGGCATGTTTTTAATTCAAGGTTAAGTTCCTAAAAAAGAAAAGAACATCTTTATTTAATGTAGTGTGTTTGGAATCTAGCATTCTTTTGCTTTCAGTATGAGAGTGATGTTTCATTAAATATTTAGAGGAACCTGAGGTGTTTTTTTTTTACTTTCTTTGGCAACCATTTCAGAAAAGATGAAGAATTATAGCAGGCTTTTATGAAAAGTCAGGCTGAACTTAAGGATCTACAATTTGAGAAGAAAGAAGACAACAGTACAATTTCCATTAATAGTATGGAAAAGTGTCGTGATTCATTTGCATTTTTCTGTAGTTGAGTTTCTAAACATAAAGCTTAAAAATGTAACATGAGCTCCATAAAGTTCAACACTCCCCATCACCATTTTCAGTTTCCAATTATTTTGGTAACATTTTGTGTATGTGTGTAGGAGGGGGCATAATTTGACTCCTTTTAATAAGCAACACTGTCAAATCACTGCATGCTCTTTGTGGTCCTGAGGGTAGGATGGATTTATATTTATTTTTAAAACCAAGTTCAGATTACTAAACTCAGAACTTTTCATCCATGTGGCACCCTCTAGGGCTCACATTCAGAAGGACCTTTTGAAACCTTTTTTCACTCACAGATTACAATTGCTGAACCAGGAGGAACGATATACTAATGAAGTTAAATAAATATTCATTATTACTATTCAAATATAGAGATGCACCATCTTCTAGATGTTTTTCCAGAAAAAATGAAATATGTGCAATAGTTACATATCTAACCTAAATGTTATTTGTTACTTCAATAGCTCAATCCTGTGTGTGTCTACTCAAAAGCAAGGTCCATTCAGTTCAATGAAATGTGCTCCCAAGTAACCATGCATACAACTGCAACTTTAGTTGGGAGTAATTCCCAGTGAATTCAGCAGGACTTACTTCTGAGTAGACTAATATACGGTAGGCCTGTAGACTTTGTAGTTGGGCAACATTTCTGCTACAGAATCCCTGCCCCATCGCAGAACAGTTCTGAGAGTTGCCAGAGTGGTGGGATGATTATAAAAGTAGTTTGTAGTGGGTGTGGGTATGTTCTTACTTAGCAATGAGCATATAAAAATTCTGTTTGGTATACTTATGATATGAAAAGCACTTAACTTTTTGTTCAGATATGAATTATAAATACTGTATACCTAGAATGTGATGAGGAAGCTGCTTTACCATAAGATGGAAATACTTTTACACAGGGAGAAATACAATACATTCTGTAACCGAGTATAAAATAGGACTGCAACCTAGCACACGCTGCAGCTTACTATGCAGTGGTGCCTCGCAAGACGAAATTAATTCGTTCTGCGAGTTTTTTCGTCTTGCGAATTTTTCGTCTTGCGAAGCACGGTTTCCCATAGGAATGCATTGAAAATCCAAAAGGAAACAAACTTGCAAGACGTTTCCGTCTTGCGAAGCAAGCCCATAGGGAAATTCGTCTTGCGAAGCAACTCAAAAGACGAAAAACTCTTTCGTCTTGCGAGTTTTTCGTCTTGCGAGGTACCACTGTATTGGCTACAATATAATGCTTTTTTCAAACTTAATTTCAGGGCGGTGGGAGGCAACCCACGTAAGGCCTTCATTGGTTACTCTTGCTTCACCAGTAGCATACCCCCTCACAATATTTGATAACATAACTAGATTTCTATGAAATGGTTACAGAATATTGCTAGGCATCAATTGCAGGCTGAAATGCGTAACCTGGGATGCCTGTTGCGTTCATAAACAGGCTCCCTGCCCCAATGAAATGACAACTAGAATTCTAACCCTCCTCAGCTGAAACTATCATTCTGCTCTCAAACCCACTAAAGTGTGTAAAGGGACTTCCTTTTACATAACGGCAGAAGAGGGTTGGCACGACCCCAGTTAAATTAGCAAAAAATTATAAATTACCTTCAAATCTATACTGGAGATGTAAAAAGGTTGAAGGCTCGTTATACCACATTTGGTGGAATTGTGTCAAGATTATGTCCTTCTGGAACAATATTTACGATGAATTGAAAAAAAATCTTTAAAATAACCTTCCCAAAAAAGATCTGAGGCGTTTCTTCTTGGACTAGTCTCAGAAGACGTTCCCAAGGATAAGTTTAGAGTTTTTTTGTATGCTACAGCGGCCGCTAGAATACTGGTGGCCAAAAATTGGAAGAGTGAGGAGACTCCTTCAAATTAAATTTTGCGAATATATTGAACTAGCCAAGATGACAGCATCAATCAGATTGCAATCAAAACAAAAATTAAGAAAGGAATGGAAATGTGTTGAAGAATATATTGTACAAAATCATTCTATTAGAAATCTCTGGATAAGTATAGACTGAACCCATTAAGTTAAGAAGTTATGCTTTCTTCTTTCTTTTCTTTTTTTAATAGATGAATGAATATTGTAATGAGTAATGTTAGAGGTTTCTGTTAAGTAATAAGTTGGATATCACTCATGTGGGTGAAGGAAGTCACACGGGCATTTGGGTATAAGGGAAGGTGGTTGCAGGGTTAGATGTGGGGAATTTGCAGAAATAATATATTCATATTATGGAAAATGGTGAAGGTGTGTGGCAATTAACATGTAATGTGAATTAATTGAAAATGAAATGTATTCTTCTTATTGCCGTTGAATGTTTAAAATACATTGTTCAGTTGAAGAAAAGGGTCTTCAAATTTATTCCAGTTAAGTGATAAATAAAATTTGCTTTTGAATAAACTAATTATACTTTTTTTGTGCAGGTTATGGGAGGACATTTTCTTATCCAGGCATTCCCCAATCCCATGCTGCCCGTGCCATGCATTGAACCCACACCTTGGACATGAAGGGTGGTATCCAACAAAGTTGGGTTGGCGCAACAATTTCTGTTTGTACAATTGAACTTCCCCTCTATCTTCTTGCCCTGTATGCCCCCTAAATCTGTTTTGGGTTTCCCTCCTCAATGCAGTGGAGCAGATTTGGAGAAAGTATGGGGTGCACATGGGGAGAGAAGGAGGCAAAGTTCTGTTGCACAAACAGAAGTCCTTCCACTAATGGAACTACTTTGTTGGATACTGCCCCAAATGTTCAGTAGACAACCCTAAGCTTGCACTTGCTTTTTGCATTTGTGATGAGTGGGGTGTGTTTTGATACAAATCTTTTCATGAAGCTATGAAGCTTACCGACATGTCCATAGAGATACAATTGAAATAAATATTTAGTAACTATAACTCATATTATGTGTATTCAAATCTTTTTTTTTATTACTATATGCCCATGTTTATGTAATATATTAAATTTATGCTGATTGCAGCTGATTACATAATGTTTTGATTTCTGTAGGAGGCATCATCAGGGTTAGATTTTATTTTGTTTTTTTGAATTCCTGAGCAAATGCAGCTGCTGAAATTTCTCTGTAAAGCAGAATGTCCTTGAAGAAAATCCAAATAGCACTAGAGGCCAGCTTACACTTGTAGCCTTCAAAGATTTTGCTGACCCATAGACCATGGTGTTCTTTGAAAAAGAAAACACACACAGATGTAGCAAGATTGCATCCTAATGCTAAATTGCTGTGGTGTGCTTTGTAAATTAACTAATGTATGCTGCTTTGATTCATCTGCATTCCAATTTAAATATACTTGGAAAAGTATAATGATAAATTCTTTGATTTAATTTCAGATCAGTTTGGAACTCCACAGTCCTAGTGACTGCAATTGTTTAGGCAAGGAAAATGAGCTCTGAAGGTAATTACTATGCCATCTAGTTATTGGCTAACACAAATTATTTAGTGTGTGATGCATTGTAGATTCCATATAACATAGGCCTGATCCCTGACAACTGGAAGGTACTGGGAGTTTAAGATCTGCCTTGATTTCTTGAATTGGGTCAGCGCTAGACTTGCATATGGCAATATTTATAAGGATGTATCTAACTGCACTGATATTCCTGGAAGTTGTGGATAGGGAAGTGGGTTACGGACTTCACTATGGCAGTCTCTGAATACTTCTGAGGACTGTCTTTGAAGACAGACACTTTGTAGAGTTATTCCTTGTTTTCCTAATTATTGATTTATTAGTATTACTAGTGCACAGTCAAAGCATTTCAGTTGTTAATTCGTTAACAAAACCTTTCCAGCTATGCACAGATATTGACTATATGCAGCTATCCCTCACCCTTTCCCCTCCCCTTTCTTCTGGAGTTCCCCATTATTGATATGTGTAACCTCATCCCATGATTTATCTCCAGCTCTCATCTTCTAATCATAGCTGTCAAGCGTCCCTTATTTGGCGGGACAGTCCCTTATTCCAGCGCCATGTCCCGCTGCTGTCCCTTATTGATGATGTCTCTTAAATAAGCTACTGAAGGTAATGGGGCCCTTGATATGTCCAGCTTGCTTTGTCAACAACAAATTGTTGCTGTTTTTTGTGTTGAATATATGCTATATGGTAATTTATGGACCTAATAGGTATCTAAAGCCATTTGCACGCAACAAAATATGTATTTTATAAAAGTAATTGTTGATCCCTTATTTTGGCTGCTGATCCCTTATTTTTGAGGCTGCTCGTCTCTTATTTTCAAATCTGTAAGTTGACAGCTATGCTTCTAATTTATTTTGCATAACGATCAAAATTTGATATGTGGATTTTGGTACTTTTTGCAGATGTTTGGAAAAGGAATGATTCTGAAGAAGAAGAAGAAGAAGAGTATGTTTCCAGTGAGTCAGAAGAACAATCTGAACCAGAATTGGAACCAGAGGATCCTGAAGATCCTATTTATGCCACAGCTCCAACAGTTAATATTCGGGATGAAGGTTCCATTGACGTGCATACGTGTCCTGCGTTTGAGTGCCTTGATGAGGTAGTGTACTCTTAGTTTCCTTTATGTCAGCATGATAGATACTATTTTCAGTTGAATTGCCTCTGTAGGAAATTAAAAACAAAGCAACTTTTAAGTACCTATTGTGAAAACAGCATTGATCTATCACAACAGCAACTGAAAACAAGATACAGGAAACCATCTCGTCAAAAAGCATGCAAACTGAAATAAAACAAATGAAAAACTCTGCACTGTTATCCAAGCACACTACTTTGCCTTATTGGGGTAATGTTCTTGACTTTGGTGGAATGTTCATTATCTCCTTTCCACAAATATGTTAAACAGAATTCCTAAGAGTGCCTTTCAAGGCTTTGCATAAGAAACAGCAATGGCATAGAATATGTGTCAAATGTAAACATCTGTTACTTTTGCAGAGCTGACACGATTGCTCTTTATAGTGATCTGTTCCAGGGGTAGTCAGCCTGGTGCCTTTGAAATATTTCTGGACTACAGTTCCCATAATTCCTGGCATTTTCCATGCTGGCTGGGGCTGATGGGAGTTGTAGCTCAACAACTTCTGGAGGGTGCCATGTTGGCTACCCCTGGGCCACTCAAAGGAGATGCTGTTGACATAACTTTGGAAAAGGAGATGTGTGGTGGGGTGAAATGAAGTTTTTGTGCAGCAGAAAGACCATACTAACAAGTCTTATTCCCTCACTATTGTTTTGGCTGCTGCTTTCCTTAAGATACGGGATAAATCTCTTTAAGGATTGGGCAATAATATACACAAACATGCCAATATCAAGAATCATTGTCAAATGATTGCCATTGTTTTGGCAGCTATCCAGCGGTATGAAGTACGCATTAAAAGTTTGCTTGGTGACTTTAATTTGTAAAATTATCTGTTTTGTCATAAAAAGAGTTTTCCGAAGGGGGAACGAGAACAGACTTAGGAGAGCATGGCAAGTTCAAACTGCATCGGGCAATTAAAAAAACATATACCCCTGTTTTCTTCAGCACCTTTTCAGATATTTCCCCTCTGTTTTTCCTGTGGATTTGTTTCTCCTGTGGATTTGGTCTTTAGTTTTGTCTGACAGGAAACAGTGAAGTAAAATTAGTATGTTCTTAAATTCTTTTTGTTTATAAAATTTACGAAACATTTTCTGTTCAAACACACCAAGGCCTAGCCAAAGAAGAAAATAGTTTCCTAACACTCTTGAGAAAGAGCTGAAACAAAACTTTCTCTGGATTGCACTAAGAATGGCACAAAACTAAAACACGAGAGACTATAATATAAAACCCTGTTGGCTTCCATTGCACAGAAGCCAACTTAAATCAAAACTAGCAAGGTGCAGACACAAGTGTAAAGCACTGTGTGTTGCAAGCTAAACCGTAGTGTTGGAACTAGCGCCCAAAGACCTGTGCTTATGATTGGCTCTGTTCCTAAGACCCAGTGGGAAATTTCAGCCATGCCAACATTCTCAGATATTCATATATCAAGTCAGGTACATATGCCACTGGCTTTGTAATAAGATCATTCTATAACACAGGCACAGTGCTTTAAATTAACTGTTAAGTTTTGTTTTTTTAAAAAAGAAAAATAAATAAATGATGTGCTGTTCTGTTGTACTGTGCAGTACTCTTAGTGCATGTGTACAGATAGCTAAAAAAACAACCACAAGGGGAAAATATATTTTATATTGGAAACCTATGGCATGACTTGCCGCATAAACTTCCATGAGAGTAAGTCCCTAACAAAACACATCCTACATTATTGGACTTCGTTAACATGAAGCTTTTTTAGATTGACTATAACAACCATATGAAATGTTAACAAAACGTTATTTCCTTTGGGCAGTGATGGCAATCAGTATGTAAAGTGCTGATAACAAAGACTGCTGTAAACTAGCCCCAAACAGCTACCACTGTATAACTGACCTTCTCTGATATGGATTTTTACCAAGGCAGCATGCCCAGCATCAATACCTGAAAACTCTGGGCAGCTGCCAAGGCCCCAGTGTCATGGGAAGGTTTACCACCATTGTTGCTTCTTAAAAACAAGACTATAACAGGCTTATTGACTGCCCACAGCTGCCATCTCTGTCCAACAAAATCCTGGAAATTGACATGTTCAGCACTGTTGGGGCCAAAGAACACAGCCTTTGCAAAGAGGCCTTGTCACCTCTGGAGTAGACCCTGGAGGGTGATTGGCATTTTCCTTTACCCTTTTTGCAGATGTTGCTGATTGAATAAATGCACAGCATTAACTAATTCCCAGTGCATCCAGGGGAAAAGAAAGGGAGAGAGACTGTGAGACCCTTGCATGCTATATAGAACCCCTGGCATGACAAAAGCTAGTACTCACAGTCCAGTAGAAGCTCAGGCATGCTTGCATCCCCTTTACTTTAGTGTGCCATAAGACCAAAGTAGCCCTGGAGAGCGTTACTTAGCTAGGCATTCCTGAAGTGATATGTGTTGTCTCATATGCCAAGAATTCCTGAAGATATGTGCAAGTTTGTTCTTTCCATACATTACATACACACTGGGCAAACTGTATAGATCCAAAGCATTCTCTTCAGACCTAGTCCACTGCATAACTGTTGCAAAGCCTGATAACTGGTGTTTCTTGCTGTTTCCTTAGTTTTGCTAGATATTGATCACGGGTGATCAGAACTGCCTCCATTTGGCTTTTTACATGTATGCACCTTTATATCCTGTTCCAGTTAATTGAAGCGAGCTGCCAGCTTTCCTGTTTCCCCACCGTGTGTTCATTCAACACAATTTTCATGATAGGTGAATAGAACTATTGTCTCAATTATGTACATATTTGGTTCATGCCACATTCCAATGAATTGTCCAATGTGGTACACAAAATGTACAATAAAAACAATGGTATTCAATTTTCATTTAAGCTGGAACCAATGATCCATTTCTGTTTCTCGAAGTGTTTACATCTTCAGCTAGAATCCTGTTGAATTGAGCATTGTGTTGTACCAGTAGATAATTCCATATTGGTAAGAATTTATGGTAGTATTTAACATTTTTATTTGGGATTTGTTTGTTTGATAGTCACCATTCAGCTCCTTCAGACTTCTCACAAGAAAATAATAGACGTACGGCTCATCTCTTACACAAAGTGTCTTATTTTTCTAAAACAATGTAGCATTATAGGGAAAGGCTAGGAACTTTAGAAACGTAGAAGTAATGAATAAGGATCGCTTAGTCCTGGTCCATTTCAGCGTGTCGTTATTTCCATAATGACCTCAATTTGGCTAAACATTTCCATGTCAATTTAGCAACGTGTAACAGACTGTTTCATTGATTTCACTCCTTGGTTGGAATAAAATACTCTTCTTAACAGAGATCTGTTTAAATTCCGTGGTTTTTATTAATCAGCTGCTTCTTTTTGTAGCTACCCTCCTGAAGTCTCTACTTACGATTGTTTCCAGTGAAGTCAGTGTGACTTCTTATAACTTATCCAGACAATGGGTGGAATACAACATAATTATACATGAATATTCCGCTACCCCTCTGCAGCAGATTTGGGGAGGGTGGCCGGGATAGGAAAGGGTTTGTGCAAGTGGAAATCCTTTTGCTGCTGGAATGGATTAGTTGAATACTGCTCAGTATTTTACTGATAGGATTATAAAAGAACCACTTTAGGTCTACTGCCTCAGTATCTTATCCCTATGCAATTATTGAGAAATGGCATTGTTGCAAGTGGGGTAAAGACATGCTGTTTGTATCTCTGTCTCCCTCCCGCTGAGCTATTAGATGCTTCAACATTTCCACTGTCTATTCGACTAAGGACATGAGCAAATTCTGGAAGGGGAGAGTAATGTTGTACCATTTTGACCTTTAAAAACAAACAAACAGAAACTTTGCACTAGATGAGTGCTGCAACCCTGCTCTAGGGTATTTGGGTGCCAGACAACCACTGCGGATATTTTAAAAGTTAAAAGTCAAATTAGAAAAATAAATAAATCCCAAATTACATAGACATTGAAGGGGTAGGGGTGGTTATTGCTTATCAGTGGTGATATTACATTGTCCAGTAGGTACACTTGACATTCCTGCAACCATATTTCTCGCACCACTCTGAACAGCAGTGCAGGTACTAACTGGGGGGGGGGGGTTCCCATGCAACAAAATAATGTGGTTTGAATGCTGCTGGAAATCTGACATCCCTGCCACAGGAATACTGCCTTGAGAAGATGTTGGGATTCCACACCACAAATTGTTTGTTGTGCTCTAGATATAAACTGATTACGGACAGTGAACCTCAGGGTTGCAGCAGTATTCTGTGAGTTCTTTATAGATATATTGTTTAGATGTAGTGTAAAGTTTCACTATGGTATTTAGCAATTAAGCTATCCTGCACCATGCTACTGCATATCTAAAAGTGAAAAGTCCTTGGGAGGTGCAGTGGCAATTGTTGGGAAATGTGCAAAACCAAACGTTTTCTTCACAGAGTGTTATGTATGTAGTTGAGCCCATGAATCAGTGTGCTAAACCTAACACAATCGCTAAGCACTTGTTGCAATACAAGAGACAATGGAAACCAATGATACGTTGATTTGTCAGAGACACTAAAGGTCATCAGGGCATGCAGTGGCAAGATCTGTTGCCCATCAGATTCCGACAGATGGCTAAAAATGCTTTTCAGTAATTCATATATATTACTTAAATACTGTTTCTTAAGTGTTTGATGGAGGAAAACTCTAGGGTCAGTTGGGAAAGGAGAGGCTGCTATTCCACTTAGGATACTCCATAACTTAGCGGGTAGGAACAATAGAAAACTTGTCTCCCATTAGGATGGCTTGATAGCTGCTGTAGGATCAAAGCTTCAACACATGTGAGTGTTGCTTGCAGCATGTTTTGCATTGGGAAGAGGACAAACATTTAGAAAGACAGAGGAGTAGGTTTGCAAAAGAGGGAAAATTAGAGTAGTGTATGACAACCATGCAATTATCCTGGTGTGTTGGGGGTTTTTTGTTTGTTTGTTTGTTTCCAGGGAACTGCAAGGAGGGGCTAGGCGGTTGATTGTAGCAATAACTAAGGGGTGATGGGAGACAACTCAAAGACAAACAACGAAGGAATAGACGTAAACTATAATCTTTGCAGAAGCCAAAGTTACCCAGACCTCACCACAATTTAGTCCCGAGATCTATCGCAAAAGACCTGTTCTTTGATGCTATTTATGTCAGCATAGTTATTATTACTTGCCACCCCCACCCCCCTCAATACCTGTGGGCACACCTGCTGCTAAGTAGCATTAGAAAATAATAATGTATGAAGCAATAATAAATTTATTGAGCACTCTCAGTGGTGGCCTGAGTTCTGAAAGCATCACAGAGGACTGGGATTGCCAGCTTTTTGCTCTTGAAGGGCCCTTGAGCGCTTTAGGGAGCGGCATGGAGTGGAGTCATACATGCATCTTTCACCTCATTACATCTTCATTGCAGTATTGCTGCATTTGTTTTACGACAGTTGGTTCTACTGCATATGCCCTCTCTCTGATTCTGCAAGATTGGCTGGGATTCCTCTGTCATAAAGGTTCTGTCAGTGGTTGACTCCATCTGTGCAAGGGTAACTTGGAAGTGATTGCAACTGGAAGACAGTATTGGACTATTACCTTGTTTTTCAGAAGCCCAACCCATCTCTGTGTTTTGCTTTTTGTTTTTATGCCACAGACATGCTGGAATGTTGACAAAGCCAATTTTGCAATATGTCACTTTCCTAACTGCTGTAAAGCTGTCAACATTGTACTCATTAAGGCAAAATATGTAGTTGTGTTCCTGTTCTTTCACAGTTTGTTTTTCATGTGACTAAGTACATATTCTGTGATATATGCAGATTTTAGGACAGGCATTGGCAAATTCAGCCCTCCAGATGTTTTGGGACTACAACTCCCAGGATCCCTAGGTAACAGGACCAGTGGTCAGGGGTGATGGGAGTTGTAGTCTCAAAAACATCTGGAGGCCCGAGTTTGCCTATGCCTGTTTTAGGAGGAATTTGTAGCCAGGTTTTATAGAATTATGTTGAGAGTCTCAAGGTGTGACATGAAGCTGCAGTGTATTTGTACTGAGATAGTGAAAGCACATACACTCTCTGTACTTCAGGAGGGCAAAAGGCAATTGGAAGGTGGAATTGCTTATTGAAATAAAGGAATGAGGGATACAAAATAAATAAATAATGATCACTAATCAATAGAGCTGAGCATTTTTTCTTCAGATCCATCAGAGGGGCAATTGCTTCTTCCTTCAGACAGGCTTGTAACCTTTTTAGCATGAGAACAGCACTGGAATATGTTAGTCTGTTAATCTGAAGTAGATTTAGTAAACTATTCAAGAGAAGTTGTTTGTGGATGCCCTGAGTTTTCTTCTCTGAGTCCATTTCTCCTATGTAGGATACAATCTCTTCATAGGTCATTCAATTTTCCTTGGATTATGTTAATAGATATCGGGTAAGCAGTCCCAAATTTCTCCATGTGTAATAGGCTTTGTAAGTCTTTTTTCTCCCAAAAGCCAGATCGCACCTAAGATATGGTGCAAAATGTAAGTATGGGGAGAAATTTGATTCAGTTCACATTAAAAGGCAAATTTACCTATATTGCACTTTCCAAAACAATTTGCAAGCCAAAACACAGCCACCATGCAACTTTTCTACTTCTCTGAATTTTGCAGTGCAGTTCTCCAGCCAAGTAATGTATACAGAAATGTATATACTACATTAAAGTCTGTATATAAATGCATTGATTAATGAAAAGAGCAAAAACAAATGCATTACCTTAGGGGAAATGAGTTGCAGGTTGCTATGGGGGGTGGGCGACCTTGTGTGTGTGTCCACTCCCCAAATTCCCTTCCTCTTTAGAAATCTTGCTTAGGAGGAACCAGAGGTTGAGGTTGTGGACTCTCCTTCATTGGAGGTTTGTAAGCAGAGCTTGGATGGCCACCTGTCATGTATGATCTGCTGCAGATTCCGGCATATTAGGCGACTGGGAGTATAAGACGACCCCCAACTTTTGCTGTTCAATTTTAGAGTTTTAGAGTTATAGAGTTTGAGCGCCACCAGGGGCAGAGCACGCACCCCTCCGCTGCCTCTGCCGTCGCAGCAGCAGCAGCCCGAGGTGAGGCGTTTGGCGGGCGAGCGCCACGCTCAGAAGGACTTTCCGTGTCCCCTTCTGTGGGGAGGGAGGAGCAGCGACGGCAGAAGGGGTGCCTCTGCTCACCGGCTCCCTCTCTTCCTTCCCAACGCCTATACCTGGCATATAAGACGACCCCCAACTTTTGGGGTGATTTCCCAGGGATAAAAAGTCATCTTGTACACCGGAACATATGGTAGGTGAGATATCTGCATTGCAGGGGGTTGGAATAGATGACCGCTGGGGTCCCTTCCAACTCTACAATTCTATGATTCAAAGTTTTGTTGGACTTTTGATGCCCTTTAAAAACAAATGTGTTGAGGTGTGTGTGTGTGTGTGTGAGTAAATGCATGTGGGACGGGAGCCAAACAGAATCTTTGACCCGGGTGAAAGAAAGCCTCGTTTTGCCCCTGCTCCATCCCATTTATCATTTTTGGTTGCCCTTTTCTGAGCATTTTCCAAAACTAAAATATCCATTTTTAAAATAAAAAAATTCCTTCCTGTAGCACCTTAAAGACCAACTAAGTTAGTTCTTGGTATAAGCTTTCGTGTGCATGCACACTTCTTCAGATACACTGAAGAAGTGTATCTGAAGAAGTGTGCATGCACACGAAAGCTTATACCAAGAACTAACTTAGTTGGTCTTTAAGGTGCTACAGGAAGGAATTTTTTTATTTCGACTATGGCAGACCAACACGGCTACCCATCTGTAACTGGATCCATTTTTAGGTGAGACGACCAGAACTGTACTAAGTATTCCAGATTCAGTTGCCTTTCTCACAGCTACTGCTGTGCCAATTATAAACATGTGCTCACTGGCCTCTTTTTTAAGGTATTCCCCCCCCCCCCCACATATATCAAGTGCACATAATTTGTGAAACTTCTAATGTTAGCTATAAAAATGTTCACCCAGCAACAGTTTTGAAAACACTTTCAGGCATTTACTTATCCAAACATTGTGGCACATTCCAAATCTTACTAAATCTAAACCTTGCAAAGCTTTTGGAGCAACATTAAAGCTCTATAACTACATTGGCATAAAAAATAAGACAGATGTTGCCTTCACCTCCAGCCAAAAGGCTCTTAACAACAATTAGGCAAACCATTTCTATCCTGTCAGGCTTATCACTGGGGAAATCATTGACAGTGGTGCTAATGTGACTATCATTGTGAATGCCAGTGTTTATTACAGAACCTGCTAGTAGGCATGTGGAATCAGCAATACAATGAAGGTATGTCTTCCAACATTGACATGGTCAGTCCAGGAAAGATATATAATACCTAGGTGTATGTATCCAAACAGTTCTGGAACTGTTAAAGTACATGCTGATAGCTTCTGATGAGGCCAACAGCAGGGCAGAAAATTCATTTTGGTGCATGGTAAGATCAGCGGCGGAGCAAGCTGATTGGGCGCCTGGGGCGGCGCACGTGCCCTGTGCCCGGGGGTGGGGCCAGCTGCCCGCGGGGGTGAGGTCAGCCATGGCAGGACGCTCTCTGAGGGGTCTGCCTGCCTTCTCCCACTCAGCCGCCCTGCAGCTGAGGGGGAGGTGGCAGGCAGACCGTTTTGGCAGCGCAGAGCCTGCAGGCGCCCAAACTACCGCGTCACTCACAGGAGAGACGTGTGGGTCAGGCGCACTGCAGGTCCTATGGTGAGTGCCACCTGGCATTTTGCCACCCCCCTCAGTGTTGACACCCGGGGTGGCCCACCTCCACTGCACCCCCCTTCCTCCACCCCTGGTAAGATACACTGATAACTAATGCACTTGAAGTAAGGTAAAGGTAAAGGGACCCCTGACCATTAGGTCCAGTCGTGACCGACTCTGGGGTTGCAGCACTCATCTCGCTTTATTGGCTGAGGGAGCCGGCGTACAGCTTCCGGGTCATGTGGCCAGCATGACTAAGCCGCTTCTGGCGAATCAGACCAGCACACGGAAACGCCGTTTACCTTCCCACCAGAGCGGTACCTATTTATCTACTTGCACTTTGACATGCTTTCGAACTGCTAGGTTGGCAGGAGTAGTGGCACTTGAAGTAGACTTTAGCAAAAGCAAGTTTCTTTGTGTTAAAGATGCTTCTCCTCAAGTATATGTCTTGAGTAGATTATTTATTCAGCTATTATCCGGGCATGAATATAAATGTAGCATTTTCAACTATGGAGAAAATATGCCTTATAGAGCATAGTCCACATGCATATTACCTGACACCCTTTGAAGACCTTGCTGCTCACATGCTTGCCATCTTAGCTGACACCTTATTTATGTCAGTGTGGGTAAATGTTCTGTTGTTCAAAATGTGACACAGAGGGCTTGTCCAGACTTCCTTTTGTGCTATGCTTCTAGGCACAGGTCTGCACTTTAAAGTGCTGTGTCCTAGCATCCCCCCCCCTCTGCTTTTACCGCTGAATCAGAGCAAACAGCAATCCACAGAAAACCCCTTCTTGCCTTTTGTTCTGATTCAGTGTTAAAGTGCCGATTTCCACAGGGAAAGCACCTTGGCAAAAAGAAGAGGGGGGGTGTGCTTGGACACAGCGCTTTAATGTATGGCGTTGTGTCTTGAAAGTGCAGGGCAAAGGGTAGGAGTGGATGAGCCCCTTGTTGTAACGAAGTTTTATTAACTTTCTAAATGACAAATCCTCAGTGTTAAACCATGTTCAGCATTTAACTATGGCAGTAAGAAGCATATAAATGTTTTCGCCTTTTGTATGCATTTCAGAATACGATTGGACTAATTGCAGGTGTTAAAATAACTATCCTTATTTTCCTACCTTTCTTAAATCAGGGGTCAAATAGAGGAAATAAGAAATGAGGGTTTCAAGGTCAGAGGGAAGTGCTTAATTAATCTGCTGGGATTTTTTTTTTTTAAATGGCAGGCATTTAAAACTGCTGGATTAAATCAAAACGTCTTTGATGCCAGTGGAATACTTTCCTTATTTTGTATATCACACTGTACTGAATGTGCTGATGTGGAGTTCTCTGTTGTCAAGATTCTAAAATTTCCTTTTATTAATAACACTTTGGAGATATAGGCCTGCTGTAGAACCCCCTGACCTTTGGTGTCCTCTTAGATCCCCTGCTTTGCACCCAATGCTGGGTTTTTAAAATCTATTTCATCCATAGACTTCCAGGTAGGTGTCTAGTGCAGTAGGAACAACCAAGAGCTTCAGTAATGTGCAAATCACCATGCTGTATTCCCTGTAGATAAACTTCTTCCACTCTTTTAGGGTTACAAGAACTCACTTTGATGAAACCTGTTCTGTTTGTTCTTATCTATGGCCTATAATTTCTCATTTTGAAATGTCGAGCTGTTTTTCAATATTTGGGTTTTCTAAATTTTAAATTTACTATTTACTGCTTGCCTTTATAGAGTTAGACATGGGTTTCATGACTATAATACTTACTAAATGCCTTCATTTTTAAAAGGATTTAAAGCCATTAATCCAAAACATATTGTTTTAGGTGTGGCTTTATTGCAAATAGTGTTATCACATTTTAACTCGCTTTGCAGTGTAGCAGATGCATGAAACTGTTCTTTTCCACAGAAGAAGCAGCCCACTTCTAATAGAAGGAAATGCTTTGCATCTTAAGGATAATTCTGAAGAAATTGTAAAAGGCCCCAGTTTCTTTGATTATAGTGTCCCTGTTGAACCAAACTCTGGTTCACTCTGATTATAGTGTCCCTGTTGAACCAAACTCTGATTATAGTGTCCCTGTTGAATCAAACTCAAAAGTATTGCCTATCCAAAACTAATAAGGCTTTGAATAAATGTCCACATTAAACTGCCTTATCCAAGCCCTTTTCTAGAAGTAGAAAAGTGTGGATAATTAATGCGCATGAAATGTGACAGACCCTTTCCCCTGTCAGCGCCCTCCTTGCTCAACTGTACCCAGAGAAGATGCTCTCCATGTGCTCAGGAATCTTACAAAGGCATGGCTTTGGATAGTGTGGAGAAAGCTCTCTTTAGATTTTCTAAAGGCTGCTGTTGAGTCCCACCTCCTCCCATTTTCATTACAGTCCTTTTGAAGCATTTAAACTGGAGATAGAGCCAGGGCTGTCTATTCCTGACTGACAGCCGACGGTCTACTCTGCTCTATCCAAGCCAGCGTGGCCTCACTTCCTTGGTACCAGAGAGTCTTTTAAATGGAGATGCTAGGGACTGGACTTGGCACTTTCTTCTTGCAGAACGCAGACTTTTCTCCACTGAGCAATCGACCTCCCCCCAAACTTCTCTGCTGTGAACAGCTGTCAGGCAGGAGCCCTGCAGGTCAATCGCTGGGCCACCAGGGTTCCTGCTTTTGCTTTGTAGCAGTTTCCTTGAGTGTGTTCAACTTATGCCAAGAGATCGGGGTGTGCTTGGAAGAGCACTTTGAACTGGCAAGTGTGTATTTTGTCCTGAGTGTACCCATTGGGAATTTGAAGGAGGATCTGATGTAATCATTCTTAATTTACAAAAGTTCTGCAAACCAACAGCTTTTGGTTCAAGAGAAGGGAGAAGAAAAGATACAACTTAACCAACCTTTGTGGAAATGATATATGACAGTTTCATTTGTATAAAAGCATTTAGTGAATAAGAACAGTATTGGTAATTGTTTCAAAACTTGGTGTTCAAAATTTCATTATTTATTGGAAGGATTTCAAATACAGTGGTGCCTCGCAAGACGAAAAGAATCCGTTCGGCGAGTCTCTTCGTCTTGCGGGTTTTTTCGTCTTGCGAAGCAAGCCCATTAGCGGTTTAGCGGATTAGCGCTACAGTATTAGCGGCTTAGCGGGCTTAGTGGATCAGCTGATAAGCGGCTTAGCGATCAGCTGTTAAGCAGCTTAAGGATCAGCTGATAAGCGGCTTAAGGATCAGCTGATAAGCGGCTTAACGATCAACTGATAAGCGGCTTAGCGATCAGCTGTTAAGCGCTTAGCCGATCAGCTGATAAGCGGTTTAGCGGCTTGGGAAAAAGGGGGGGAAAGGAAAAAAACCCCGCAGGAACTCGCAAGACATTTTCGTCTTGCGAAGCAAGCACATAGGAAATTCGTTTTGCGAAGCACCTCCAAAACGGAAAACCCTTTCGTCTAGCGGGTTTTCCGTCTTGCGAGGCATTCGTCTTGCGGGGCACCACTGTAAATAAAAAGCTGGTAGCTTCACAGCAAGGATTAATTTTGGACTTAAGTGTGTGGTCTTGGACAAAATGCGTATCTGTGGTCCAATCTAGGGAACACTGAGAGTTTTAATTCTGTGATGGGCAAGAAATTATGTGGACTCTCACAAAGTTATAGCACCTAGATAGTTTGAATGAAGCTGTGGTAGCTAAACAAGTTTTAAATTGTTGGGCACATCTACACAAAGATCTGAACTGAAAACAACACAATTTAATACAGTACAGTGGTACCTCTGGATATGAACGGGATCCGTTCCGGAGCCCCGTTCGCATCCTGAAGCGAATGCAACCCGTGTCTCCGCGGGTCGCGATTTGCCGCTTCTGTGCATGCGCGTGGCATTATTTTTGACCGTCTGCGCATGTGCGAGCGACGAAACCCGGAAGTAACGTGTTCTGTTACTTCTGGGTCGCCGCGGAGCACAACCCAAAAACGCTTAACCTGCATGTTTGTATTCTTCTGATTCATCTAACTATACTTTTAGTTGTGAATTACTCTGCCTTCTGTTGAACAGCCCTACGTGGCTAGGATAGGTCTGTGAATGGTAATAATGCCTAGATCGAGAGGTGTGTATATGGTTGTACGCAGGAAGCTGTAACTGTTGTGTGCCAAGTTAAAAACGTTTCTTCTATAGCTCAATGCACTTTTGCACCTGCTGCACTCACCCCTGACATGTCATCCTTGGAAGGTCCCCCATGAGGGGTTTGTGACCCTCAGACTAGAAAGAAAAGGTCTCCCATCCCTAATACATAACAATGAAATGAAAGTAATAAATGAGCAAATAAATTATGGATAGAAAGCATTGCAAATAAGGTGCTGCCAGACATTCAGGCAAATTACAACGGTTTTATTGTTGCCTAAAAGATAGTGATATAAGCTTTGGAACTGTGCTTGGGAAGGGAGTTGTAAGTCTGGGTGCCACCACAGAAAAGGAACTGTCCCCAGAAGCCACCCACCACATCTCCGAAGAAGGGGAGAGGTATTCGGAGCAGGGCCTAAGCCAAGAATCGCTGCACATAGGCAAGTTCATGGGGGGGGGGGGTTTCATACACCTCATCCCAGACCTACAGCTGAGTGGCAAAAAAACCCCAGCAATTAGAATTGTGCCCAGAAGCAAACTAGTAATCAGTTGTGCAGATCTTTAAGCACTGTACAGTATGTAAATGCAGTAACCAAAACCAATCAAAATTACAGTAGATACTTATCTTCTATTGACTTCAACATGGTTTGGAGGAAATCTTTTACTGCACATCATAACAAGTGATTACATTCATTTCTACATTTTGGGTTGAATCCTGTGTTCGAACTTCACTCACAGGATGTTCCCCAGGAGTCTGTTTTCCCCTGCAGCCTTCCGTAAAGCTGCTTCAGATAACTGAGGAAACCCCGGAAAAGTATGAGAGGTGAAATGGGAGCCTGGAAGGGGAATTAGATGAAAAGTGAACAGTGAACAGAAGGAACCCTTCCATTTTCAGACGGGACACACTGGACCCAATCCTGTAACTTAAGGATCTTTTCATCTAGAAAACTCACCAGCAACAACCTCTAATGATGATACATAACATTTTGTAGCGAAGGTGATAGAATCTCTCAGTATTAGATTTGGTTTCCCTCACCAGTTAAGAGACATTTTCTATGAAGAAAAATAGCCAAATTGCATGGCACAATTGGGCATAGTTCCATCTAGCAAAGCCCCTTTAACAACACACACACACACACACACACACACACACACGTGTGTAAATCCACATACTTTGGTCATTAGCAACAATACACAATGAAAATTCTAAATGTATTTCTCTCTTTACTGTTCACAAATATAAGGCATTGTAAGGATGCCTCTCCTATAAGTTCCTTCTGTGGCATATACAGATATATACACCTATATTAGCCATCTTTGGAAATGCCTACTGAAGAAGCAATATCACTTAGATCATAATTGCCTAAAGTGGCTCTTTAAAAATAATAATATTTCCAACAATATACCAGAAATCTGTTTGAGAAAAATGGCACATGTTATCTTCTCCCATGACATTCCCCCAAAAATGCCTTCCATGCCCTACTAATGTGCAGATGTCAGCAGTGTTAAATCTTCTTAGATTAGTAGTAGCATAGTTGCCAGGGATGTTGCAGATGTGTCTTTTGGCATTGCTATATCGTCTCTTATTTCAATATCTATTCTTATGCTGATAGGAGTACGTAGGATTGCGACTGTCACACCAGCTGTAACCCTGATGTGGGGGCTGCTGGCATAAGTGGATCATACGACTGTACTATAAGGCCCAGAATTCCCCCTGTAAACTTGAAGCCTTTATATATATTTTTTCAGTTATTCGTCTCTTGAGTACAGACATCATTTTCTCATGAGGTCTGAAAATATTGGTTGAATCCATACAAAATTAGTTGCACATAAATAAACCACCACATTATGTTCATTAATATTTTTAGAGATTTAGTATTGCAATGTTTGGTCATGTATAAAAATAGCAAGATCATTAGAAATGCTTCCTTAACAGCATTTATTAGCCTTTAGATTAAGGTACGTTGTTTTTGTTCTGGTACAGTCACATAGTAAAAAAAAAAAGCTAGTTGACAGTGGCAATGAATTATTAAACTATAACATACTGAATCTATTATTTACATAGAAAAAATCTAGTTGTCTTGGAATACTTGAGTTTAAGCCAGTTTGGGCTCACTAGCTTTGCAGCAGGTTGGTGGTTCTGCAGAGATATTTATGGAATATGATGAGGAAGCAGTACACTAAGGGTCTGAAACTGTTGCTCTCCAACTCTACAAATCTGGCTTTGGCCTGTGGGTGGCTGAGGCATTGTTTTGTGATATGGCAATAGTGGAATGCCTTTGAAGTCAATTTGGCAAAATAAGCTTACACCCAGCTTCTGACCTAACAGAGGTTAATGGATGAGGCTGACACATTATTTGCTACCAAAAAATTGAATTGTTCCCTGTACATTTAGAATTTATCAGGAGAGATACATTTGGGTGCCTTTGGAAGAGGCGTTTCTCTAGAAAAAATTTAAATATGGGACATAACAGTTTGTTTGTTTTTAATTGCACTCAGATACTGGAGAAAAGTGTCAATATTGAGAAGTTACTAATTCATGGCACAAAGACTTTGGGTCTCATCATCATTCTGACCTTTTTGAAAGGTTGTCTGTAACCATTTAGACTGTTATCCGAAGCTGTAGGCCAGGTGCCCCAGAAAATCCCATTGCGAACACCTTTGTATTTTTTGTGATAATATACGCCATTGAGATTAGCCGCCAAGCATGCGTCAAACCACCACCCAGAGCTATAGTACTCTCCACAGTTTCCTGATGGATACCTGTCATTGTCTCTATCTGGGGTAGTGAAGAACCTTTGGTCATGGTTGTAATGTTTGGAGAATTGCAGGGCGTTCCCAGCTGTACCACTGTAGCTGCCAATACTTAAGCGGTATTTGAGAAATTCATTGGTCACATAAAATTGTTCGTATTTTGCATATTCTTTGACTCCGTTGAAATCCTCAAGTTCAATCCTGAGCTGCATCTCCTTGCTTTTGGTCAGAAGGTGAATTTTGTCATTCCCTAGCCAGTATTCTCTACTCAGGTTTCCGAAGCCATTCTTGTATTCTTTCCATGTTCTGTTGAAGCTGGTGCTGCCATCCTGACGCATTTGGAACACTGTCCAGCCGCCTCCCATAGACTCCATCTCACAGTAAACATCAAAGCTGTCATGTCTCGCATCAGGAGTAATTCTGTAGATTCCATTACGCAGTTTGCCTGCTGCATAATAATTGGAACAGTCTCCTTGCAGAATCTGTATAACTGGACAGAGAAAGGGGGTTGAGGAAGTTAGCCGCGTTATTTACAACCCATTTTTAACTTGTATAGCATAATAGAAAGCAATCTGAATCCATAATGGAATATACACTTTTAGTCACCTTTCCATTTGTGCAGTGTGTATGGAGGTAGAATAAATGATGCACATAGCTCAATGATATCAGAAAACATCTTTTTTTCTGTGCTTCTGCGAGTCATTGCAATAATAATAATAATAATAATAATAATAATATCAGTAATGTAGGAAATGACCCTCGAAGAAAACAGGGGAAGCATCTTCTGGCACTAGTTTAAATTTAATATGTGGTTAGAGCTGGATTTGATGACACTTGAGAACTTTTGCAATTCCAATT
Organism: Podarcis pityusensis; assembly: GCF_964106645.2. Lineage (NCBI taxonomy): Eukaryota > Metazoa > Chordata > Lepidosauria > Squamata > Lacertidae > Podarcis > Podarcis pityusensis. The sequence goes on from NC_138035.1 coordinate 70,023,407, forward strand.
CTATTTCTTATAGAAGACTTTCTGCTGAGGTAAATTGCTGCCTCAGCCTCTCCTTATTTGGGCATGGGGAGGACTGAGAATAGTAATTTCTCGACAAGGGTATGTTGTGTCTTCTGCTGTTGCCCACAACTTGCTTGGATTTTTGTTTGCTTGTTCCCACATGAGCTATCATTTCGTATCATGTACACAACTGATCCTTGTGGGGTCAGAAGCCTGTTCAGGTCAAAGGGGAGGGGGAAGCAATAGGGGGCCTCCCAACAAAGAAACCTCCATTACTGGTTCTGTTTAATGAACTAACTTAGAGGACCATCAGAGGCATAGCTTTTATATTATTTCATTGCTTTGTGTGAGAACTCTCGTTTTTTCTTCACCGAATGTTTTATGTTGTGCTCCTCAGTGTGCAATAGAACTATCCACATAAGTTTTGCATAACAATTATCTTGAGACAGTTGATAATTTGACCTAGGGTCAAATGCCGAGTCCCCACTTGACATTTGTTAACTTTTGCATTAACCACTTATGGAGAGCAGGATAGTTTTATTTCTTACAAGATTGGCCTAAAGTGCTGGTGTCACCTGTTGTTTTTTCCTAGCTATTTGCAGGCTATCGTGTACAATTGACACTGACACTCAGAAAGATGTCGTTTAAGAGCATGACGGTGGTTTCCTGTAAACGTGTTATTATGTAACCTCTGGATTTTAGAGTGGAAATGACTTTGGATAGTATACTAAGCAGGAATGCAACACTTTATGATATAAAGTATTTCTTCCAGGTGTTTCCTGAAGATTATGGCCCATTTTATTTCCCAAGCCAGTTATAATAGAAGCCTAACAAACTTTACAAATGAAATGCTCTTACATTTTTTCCCATGAAATTATTGACACAGCAGCATTCAATTAATATCATTTGGAATGAGGAAATAAGTTTTCTGAGTTATGTTGATTCTTATTATAAATTATTTTGGGAGGGGAAATATTTGTCACCCAAATATGTTGGAGGGCAGCAAAGAGACAAGTGAAGCTATTGAGAGAGTTTGAAGTTTTCATAGTCAGGCATCAGTATTGATTTTTGGGCAGTGATGATAAAGGAAGAGGACTCAAATTTACTTTAAGAGGTGCGTAGATGCTCCCAGCAGGTCTGCTCCTTGTACCCACCCCCATATGAATATGTGCAAACTATCATTCTAATACATCTAATAGATACAATGTACTCTGATTCATTTATACTGTTGTTGCTTTAGAGAAGTCCATTTGACTTCCAGAACGTTTGGAAACCAAGGCACGGCTTCCAATTGCGCAGGCACGTCAGAAACAATAGCGGAAGCCACATCGGACATTTGGCTTCCAAAAAAACTTTAGAAAACCGGAACACTCACTGCTGGATTTCGATCATTCGGGAGCCAAATCATACAAGTACCAAGGTATTTGACAACCAAGGTACGACTGTATTAGAATGTAGTGAAATTTAATGTACTTTCACATACACTCATGATCCAGCTCCACCTAATGTGGATACTAGGAGAAGTCATAACAGATTCAGTAGTGCGTATGGATCACCCACTGG